>NW_027185761.1:53627967-53723555 GCF_028583685.1 Petaurus breviceps papuanus
TTTTTTTTTTTTTTACTTTTTGGAGGGCAATTGGGGTTAAGTGACTTGCCCAAGGTCACAGGCTAGTTTTTTGTGTTAAGTGTCTGAGGCCGGATTTGAACTCAGGTCTTCCTGACTCCAGGGCCGGTGCTCTATTCACTGCACCACCTAGCCGCCCCCCTCCAATTTCTTTATCTGCAAAAATCAGAGGTGGATTCATAATCATGGAATCTCAGAGAGTGAAAGGATGTCACTGGTCCTCTGGTCCAAGTCAGACATTACCAAGACTTCCTTATTGAGACAAATGGTAGCATAGCCTTGACTTGAAGACCTCAAGGGCAGAGCGACCTACTACCTCCCAAGGAAGTTGGTTCAATGTTTGTATGGTTCTTATTGTTTAGGAGTTTGCTCTGACATTCCATTCCATTCAATGAGCACTTATTAAGTACCTACTATATCCAAGGCACTGAGGAATACAAAGATAAAAATGATGCTACCTGAGCCCTACTAGGGGAATAGAGCAAAGTAACATTTGGCTGGGTAGGGGTAGGGGCTAACAGACAGAGAGTTTAACAAAGTCTCATATAAAAGGTGGCAGTTGAGTGTGACTTTGAAGGAAGCTAGAGATTACAATGTTGATTGTATAAATATAATTGACTTTTTAAAAAGTGTTGATTGTGTATCCACAAATGTTGAGAGCTTCAAGTCTATCATTGAGATGCTTGGTTGATTCAATTCAATTGGATGAATCTCTTCATAACTTCATATACTATAGGCATGCTAGAGAGTGAAGGCAAAGAGTGAGAGCATTCCAGGCTTAAGAGACAAAGGCAGAAGGGTGGAAAGTGGAATATACTCTACAGGGAACTGCAGTTAGATCAGTTTAACAGGAGCATGGAATGCATGGGGGAAGGAAAGGATGTGAAATCAGTCTGGAAAAGAAGGCTCGAGCCGAAGTGTGAGAAGTTTTCAATGTCAAACAGAGAAATTTATCTTTTTTGGTAGAGTATAGGGAACCACTGGAGCTTTTTTGAGTGGAAGAGTGATATGGTAAGACTTGTGCTTGAAGAATATCAATTTGACAACCATGTGGATGATAGATTGGAGAGCAGAGAGACTGGAAGCAGGGGGAGCAAGAAGGAAGCTATTATAACATGATGACAAAACATAAGGGAAGAGTAAAGAAATGAGAATTATTTACAGGTTATGAACCTGGGTAACTGGAAGGACAATGTTTCTGTTTCTCAATAGAAATAGGAAGGGTTGAAGGGGAGTAGGTTTGGAGAAGGGGTCCTTAACATGTGGTCCTTAAATTTTAAAAAAAAATTAAGTAATTTTTTTCATATTAGTCATGTTGTAAATAAGAATTAGAACTGATGGGAGGAACCATGAGAAAGATGAAATAAAACAAAAAAAAAGAGAGCAAATAGTATTCATCGATCTGCATTCAGACTCCAAATTTCTTTCTCTGGATATGGACAGTATTTTCCATCATGAGTCTTTTGGAGTTGTCTTAGATCATTGCATTTCTGAGAAGAGGTAAGTCTATCAAAGTTGGTCATTGCACAATGTTGCTATTTCTGTGTACGATGTTCTCCTGGTTCTGCTCACTTCACTCAGTATCAGCTCATATAAGTCTTTCCAGGTTTTTCTAAAGTTCCCTTGCTCATGATTTCTTATAGCACAAAAGCATTTCATTATATTCATATACTTCAATTGATGGGCATGCCCTCAATTTCCAATTCTTGGCCACCACAAAGAGTTGCTATAAATATTTTTGTACATGTGGGTCTGTTTCCCATTTGTATGATCTCTTTGAGTTACAGACCTAGAAGTGGTATTGCCAGGTCAAAGGGTATGCACAGTTTTATAGTTTTTTGGGCACTGTTTCAAATTGCTCTCCAGAATGATTAGATAGTTCATAACTCCACTACCAATTCAGCAATGTTTCAATTTTCCCACATCTTCTGATCCTGAATTTTTAAAATGAAATTTTATATATAATTTCATTTAAATTTTAAATAAAAATTAAATTAAATTTAAAAATAAAATTTAATTTTAAATTAAAAATTTTAATTTTAAAATAAAAAATTAAATTAAAATTTCCAGTCCTGAATTTTAAAAAAATTGATTGCTGTATTTCAACATAATTGGTTTCCTTTGTAGTCCTATGTGTTTTAATTTTCTTGCATTTAAAACATTATTCTCAGAAAGGATCTATAAGTTTTATCAGACTGCCCAAGAGGTTCACGACACAAGATATTAAGCACTGGCTTAGAGTTCTGTATAACCAAAGGGCTATAAAAACTATGCATACCATTTGAACCAGTAATACCACTACTAGCTCTGTATCCCAAAGAGATCATAAAAAAGGGAAATGGACCCACATGTGCAAAAATATTTGTAGCAGCTCTTTTTCTGGTGGCAAAGAACTAGAAATTGAGGAGATGCCCATCAATTGGGGAAAGGCTGAACAACCTGTGGCATATGATTGTGATGGAATATTGTTGTGCTATAAGAAATGACAAGCAGGATGATTTCATGAAAACTTATAGGAAGATTTGTATGAACCGATGCTGAGTGAAATGAGCAAAACCAGAACGTTGTACACAGTAGCAGCAAGTTGCTCAATGATCAGCGATGACATTGACTTAGCTCTTCTCAGAGATGCAATGTTACAAGAGAGTTCCAAAGGATTCATGATGGAAAATGCTATCCACACCCAGAGAAAAAACTACGAAATCTGAATGCAGATCGAAGCATACTATTTTCACTTTTCCTTGCTCTCATTTTTTCTTTTTTGTCTTGATTCTTTTTTTTTTTTTACAACATGACTAATATGTAAATAGGATCAATATGGTTATATATGTACAAACTGTATCAGATTGCTTGCTGCCTTGGGGAGGGGCAAGGGGAAGGAGAAAAATCTGGAACTCAAAATCTTATAAAAGTGAACGTTGAAAACGAACAAAGAAGAAAATCTATTATTAAAAACAAATGATAAGGAGTTTTGTATTGGACACGTTAAGTGCAAGAAGTCTGTGGGGCATTCAGTATGAAATGTCCAACAAGCTGTCCAGACGGTGATGGGGCCCTGGATTTCTGGAGTGAGGAGGGCATCAACTGTGTGGATTTGGAAGTGGTCGGTCTAGGTGATCACTGAAATCATAGGAAGTGATAAGAGAAACTGGAGAATATAGAGAGAACAGGGCCCAGGACAGAGCCTAAATCTGCCTTGCTGTAATGTCTATTTATGGCTCATTGTTGTGCTTTCTGGAAAGAACAAGCTTTTTTCCACACAATAGATTATCAAATATTTGTCTATGGCTGTCACACTTGTGCCTTACCTCCATCCTTCCCCTCTCCTCCTGCACCACTGGCCTCAGTCTTCCCTTCTCCAGGCAAGCATTCCTAGTTCCTTCATCTGATCATTATACATCTTCTCCAGATATTTTCACCACCCTCTTTACCCTGCTCTGGCCACTCTTGTCTGATCTCAGAAGCTGAGCAGGGTTGGGCCTGGTTAGTACTTGGATGGGAGACCACCTGGGAATACCATGTGCTGCAGGCTTTTTCCCTTTGGGGCAGCTAGGTGGTACAATGGATAGAGTGCTGGGCTGGCAAGCAGGAAGACTCATCTTCCTGAGTTCAAATCTATCCTCAGACACCTACTGGCTGTGTGATCCTGGGCAAGTCACTTAACCCTCTTTGCCTCAGTTTCCTCATCCATCAAATGAGTGGGAGAAGGAGCAAACCACCCCAGTATCTTTGCGAAGAAAACCCCAAAGTGGAGTCATGAAGAGTCAGATATGGCCAAACAACAAGAAGACACTCCCCACCTTTCAATGTCCTTCTTAAAATATGATATTTAGGTTTGCATATAATGCTCCAGATTGAGTCTAATCAAGGTGGAGACTTGACATTCACGGTTACAAAATTTCATCTAATTAGATTTAGCCCAACATACTACCCTCATGAGACCTTTTAGGTGGTTGATTGTCATTCAAGGCCTGGATTTGAATCCCATCCTAGACATAACCACCAACTGGGTAGGTGTGAGCAAGTCACCCTGGCTCTCCAAGGTTGGGTTGGTCTCTTGAACTCTGATCATCCTTCCAGTTCAGATATTCTTTGATGAAACCACCATTGAGATACCTGATGTGTAATGTAGTAAAGGCTATCTGTTCTCCTTTTATGTATATGTATCTACTATGCTTACCTAAAAGCTCCCTCCCCACCAGCTGATCTCAATGGTCTATGGTTCAGTGGGTGACACACAGAGATTTAGTGACTTACCCGGTGTCAAAGGGAATGCTGGAAAGCCAAATGTTAAATTTTCAGGGTAAGCATTTACACCTCAGATATTAGCAAATACTCTATTTGAGCTATTGATTTACTCTTTTGTTGATTATTTAGACTTAAGAAAGTGGTGGGGAAATGCTAATAAAGAAGATTAAAATGAAAAGGACTTCATGAATTTTCAGAGTGTTGTGAAATGTTTACCAGCACACCCCTGCCAAGGTTACAGAACTAGTAAATGTCAGAGGTGGGATTTGAATCTAGGTCTTTCTGATTAAACAGTTAGGTGGCGCTATAGTGCACAGAGACACAGACGTGGAGTCAGGAAGACCTCAGTTCAAATTTGGTCTCAGTCACTTACCAGCTGTGTGACCCTGAGCAAGTCACTTTACCCTGTTTGCCTTCGTTTCCTCATCTGTAAAATGATTTATAGAAGGAAATGGCAAACCCCTTTCAGTATCTTTGCCAAGGAAACCCCAAATGGGGTCATGAAGAGTTGGACATGACTGAAGGGACTGAACAATAACAAACTTTCTGATTCCAAGCTCAGAGCTCTACTATGCTATGAAACATATATAAATATACATATATGTCCATGAGTCTATATGTATATAGATGTGTATTAGGACATATAAACATATGGAGATGTAGAAAGAAGAGGTGTGGGGTGTTGGTGAGAGGATGGCCTGGGAGTCAGAAAGACTCTCAGTCTGTGTCCTGCATCTTGCCACATACCTGCCATGGGACTCAGGGAAAGTCACTTAACCTCTCAGTTTCCTGCAAACAGCTCTCTAAGACTCTAAGTCACAGAACAGGTGCCAACCTGCATTAGTAGAGGGACTTTTCTCTCTGGGATGGTCCTGGAATGGGCCAACAAAATCACATATTTGGTTCCAGAAGAAGAAATAAACTAGATATAGTTAAATTTATATGCATACACTGCTGTTTAGTTATACGTTACCAAGGGTTTCTAAAACCTGGAATTGTTTGTCATGTTATAGCCAGAATCCCTAATGTTAGACGGCACTAAAAATAGGACAGATCCAGAATAGATTGTTAGACCTATCAACAATGTCCCATCCCCCAATATTTCTTTAACATCCTCTTTGACTGTCTCCTGAAGATACTCAGGTAATACAAAATGAAATCAGCTTTTTCAATGACATTCTTGGCACATATCATTACTCATCCTGGGAGAGTAAATAAATAGCTTGGTGCGCCTTGATTTAAGGTTAGTCTTGTCTGGAGGTGGCCCCTCCAGGTGTCTTTTATTTGACTGTCCCACAGGGCAATGGAGGGGTGTGTTGTGGGTGTAAGCAGGCTGCAGGATGAAGGACTTGGAACGGGAATAAAAGATGTCATCAGGGAGTTGTATGATAGGACAGAAAGATGAAATGGTGATGGGGTGAGAGTGAGGGATGACAGGTGGACAGGTAGAGTGCTCCACTGGTAACCCTGCCTGAGCCAAGAGAAGTCCTTCCTACAAGGAAGGACTAGGGCATGTTGGGTGGATGCCTGTGGCAAATTTATGGGAAAAAATGGACAGGAATTGGATAGAATAGCTTAGAATGAATAGATTGTGATTGGAATAAAAAATATATTTTATTTATTTATGTTCAGCTAATAAGTGTCTGAGGCTGAATTTGAACACAGGTCCTCTTGACTCCAGGATTCTATCCACTGTGCTGCCTCATCCATGTTTTTCTAGGATCATTGAGCTCATCATTTCTTATAGCACAGTAGAATTCCATCACAATCATATACCACATATTGTTCAGTCATTCCCCAATTGATGGGTATCATCTCTATTTCCAGTATTTTTGCCACCACAAAGAGAGTGGCTATAAACATTTTAGAACATGTAGGTTCTTTTACTTTTCTCCTAATCATCTTTGGAAACAGACCTAGTAGTGGTATTGTTGAGTCAAAGAGTATAGACAATTTAATAACTCTTTGGGCATAGTTCCAGATTGTTCTCCAAAATAGATCAGTTCAGAGTTCCACCAATGGTGAATTAGTGTCCCACTTTTTCCATATCTCCTCCAATATTTGTCACTTTCCCCTCCAAACATTTTAGCTAATCTGATAGGTGTAAAACTATATCTCATGGTTGTTTTAATTTTAATTTCTCTAATCAATAATGATTTAAAGATTTTTTTTCATATGACTATAAGTTGTTTTGATTCCTTCATCAGAAAACTGCCTGTTCATATCCTTTTACCATTTCTCAACTAGGGAATGCCTTGTATTCTTAGATTTGATAAAGTTCTTTATATAGTTAAGAGATGACACCTTTATCTGAGAAACTGTCTATAAAAATTTCCTCCCTAGTTTTCTGCTTTCCTTCTGATCTTGGCTACATTTATTTTATTTGTACAAAACCTTTTCAACTTAATGTAATCAAAGTTATCCATTTTACACTGTTTTCTATCTTTTTTTTTACCTGCCCATAAGTCTGATAGGTAATATGTACCATGTTTTTCAAATTTTCTTGAAATATCTCTTTATATCTAGGTCATGCATCCATTTTGACCTCATCTTGGTAAATAGTATAAGATATTGGTTTATGCCCAATTTTTGCCAGACTGCTTTCCAGCTTTCCCAACAATTTTTAACCAAGCAATGAATTCTTATCTTTACATTTGTCAAAGACGAGGTTACTACAGCTATTTGCTGTTGTAAATTGTATATCTACTCTGTTCCACTGATTTAACTTTCTATTTCTTAGCCAGTACTGCATCATTTTGATAATTACTGCTTTATAATATAGTTTAATGCTTGGTACTGCTGAATCTCCTTCATTTACATTTTTATTAGTTCCTTTGATATCTTGACCTTTTGTTCTTCCTAATTGAATTTTGTTATTATTTTTTCTAACAGTAAAATTGGGTGGTTTTTTTTTGTAATTTAATTGGGATGGTATTGAATATATAAATTAGTTCAGGTAAGATTGTCATTTTTATTATATTGGTCCTGCCTACCCATGAACAACTAATATTTGTCCATTATTTAAATCTGATTTTATTTGCATAAATTTAAAAAATAATTTTGTTCATATAGTTCCTGGGTTTGTTTTGGGATCATTGAAAGGAATTTCAAAATTAATGAGCTCATGGAGCCATTTGGCTATATGAGAGTGTATCCAAAAATCACATGACATTTCTGTAGAACTCTAAGGTTTATCAATGTGTACTACAGTGTGGCTTCATGGATAGAGAGCTGGCCTTGGAGTCCAGAAGACTTGCCTCTATCACATCCTAAATATGGGGCCTTGGACAAATAATTTAACCCTTTGTTTCACGGGCACCTTTCTAAAACTATACTTTAGAGAGTAGATGTCAGTTACCATTGGTAGAGGAAGATTTTCATTGATGAAGTCACAGGTATGGTCCAAAAAAACCAAAACAAAACTATAATAATGTATTCAACCTGGAATCAGGAGACATTTGAGTTAGAATCTCTACTTTGACACTCAGTCATTTCATGAGCATGGCTAAGCATTTCCTTTATCTGAGCCTCTGTTTTCTTCCCTATACAATGCATATACATTATCTAAAGTAATTACCTTGCACAGCTGTTCATGAATTTTAGCTTTACAGCTGGAAGGGACCTTGGGGTCCATGATATCCAGCATATTTTTAGAAATGAGAAAACTGAGTCCCAGAGAAGTGACTTGATTTGTCTAAGGACCCATGGGTAATAGGTGAAAGAAACAAGAGTTGAACCTAGACTCTTTGACTCCAAGCCCACTGGTTTTCCCACTGTGACATGTTGTTTCTCAAGGCTGGAGTCAGATTTTGAAGGATTTTGAATGACAAGCTGAAGAGTTAGTATTTTCTATTAAGGACAATAGGGAGTCAGGGACTATTCCTCAGTATGGAATTGAGATCATCAGAGGGGTACTTTAGAAAGCAGTTTAGCAAGCTTCAAGTTACTTACTAATGTATGTGTTGTTAAATAGCAAGTGTCATCAATCTGTGAAATAGAGTGACTATAAGTTGTTTTGATTTCATCATCAGAAAACTGCCTGTTCATATCCTTTGACCATTTATCAACTGGGGAATGACTTGTATTCCTTAGATTTGACAAAGTTCTTTATATAGTTAAGAGGTGACACCTTTATCTGAGAAACCGTTTATAAAAATTCAGTTTAGCAAACTGAAGCTCAAGGCAGTTGAGTCAGGATTTGAATTCAGGTCAACCTCATTCCAGGTCCAGCATTCTAGCCACTATTATACACTGTCTTTTGAATGGTAAAGTAAGTTTAAAATGAAATCCCCTGGAAACACAAGCTTGGAATTTTTTTCTTCAGAAAATGTTTCCTTCTGTTCCATAACATTCAACTACAACAAAATGTCTTTGCAAAAGGTCTATACTCTTGAGAAACCACAAATGTTCTCATTTTAACATCTAACATTGGGACCAGGGACAGAGAAACCTTGGTGTGATTTCCTCAACAAAACAAACACATAAAAATCCCTTAATAGGAAACATCTGCCCAAAACTTTGATTAGTAATTAACTGATCTTCTGTGCCCTGGGATTTATTTTATTTACTGCATAAAAAAAGGATCCTAGGAGGTCACTCATAATTATTGTGCCTTCCAAGGCTAATTTCTGTAGTAGAATCTCCCGACACTCTCTGTCTTTTGAAATGTCAACTGCATGAATGCCGTTGAAGCTCCTGAAAACTTGGGAGACCATAGTGAAGGGGAACTCAGTGGAGCACAGATGCTGATTTACTTGTGAGGGGATATAGATAGATGTTAACCTTCCTGACCAGAACTAGCTCAGCCAAGGTGAATCCCATCAGGGAGAGCAAAAGCCTTGGGGATTCATCCTGGCCTATCTGCCTCCAGCCTCTCCCTCTTCCAGCCTCTCCCTCCTCCAATCCATTCCCCACTCAACTGCCAATCTGGTGTTTATTCTCAATGCCCAGGACCTGTCATGTCACTCAAAAACTGCCTCTATCCCCTTATAGCTTCCAAGATAAAATACACCCTCTCCTTTGTCATTTAAAGCCCTTTGTACTTTTGATCCAGTCTGTCTTTAATCCTCATTATGTAGTCTTTGATCCAGCCAAATTGGACTTCTTACAGCTTCCCAAATGTTCCTTTGCACTGACCAAACCCCATGCCTTGAATGTTCTTCCTCTTTGAAATCCTAGCTCTCTCTTCGAGGCTCTATTTGAATGTCACCTACTTCAACAGACCATTCCTGGTTTACCCAGTAACAGTAACCCTCTCCCTAAAGTCTCTGCTTGTTTTGCATATATTTTCTGTTCAGTTAAATACTATAGAATGTAAGGCATCTAAGTGGCACCACAGTGCACAAAGAACCCGTTCAGGAGTTCGAATCTAGCCTCAGACGCTTACTAGCTGTGTGACCCTGGGCAAGTCACTTAATACTGTTTGCCTCAGTTTCCTCTTCTATAAAATGAGCTGGAGAAGTAAATGGCAAACCACTCAAGTATCTTTGTCAAGAAAACAATTCAAATACTATCATGAAAAGATGGACACAAATGAAATGACTGAATGACAACAATAAAACAGAATGTAAGTTTCCTGAGAGCAGGGACTTTCTCATTGCTGCCTGTACATTGCCAGCAGCTAACATAGTGCCTTGTTATAGTAAGTTCTTGAAAATGAAAAGTCATAGTAAGTTCTTGAAAAATGCTTGTTGATTGATTGATCTTACAAAAGTATTGTTTGTCAAAACCCACTGAATGGGTTTACATAGGCACAATATGTAACAGACAAGAAATGTGCTCCCTGGGAATGGATGTCCTCTACCTCGGTACGACACATTTCCCTTTCATGATTGTGTTAACCTCTGTGATTTAAGAAGCCAGATCTTTTTAAACCAGTGCGATGCTGCATCTGTGCTGAACATGCACAGAAGAGAATGAGAATTTGCTTAAATAGATGCATTCCCAACTCCAGTGACACAGCATAGGGCAGCCAATCCCTCCACATGCAGCCCTCTCAAAGTATCAAGTGAAATGACTAAATCCAGCAGAAACCCCCCAACCTGCCAGCATCATTTGGCACAAACACTCTTGTGAAGTGGCTTCCCTTGGCATGTGAGAGAACCAAGTGAGCCATGTGATGTTTTAGTTTTTCAGTAGCAGATAAAACACAAAAGGCTCTAGGAAAGCAGTGGCTCCTTTCAAATAATTATTTATATATCCCACCCCCCAAATGTTCCTTCTCTGTGAGTAGATGAAACGGATCGAGGGCATACAGTTGTTTTCCAATAGCTTGCAGCTTTATTCTGCTAAAATCGAGGGGGGGGGGGTGTTGCAAACATCATATTTAGAATATTACCAGTAATAAGGGAGGGGAAGAAAATAAAACATAAGGAGTAGCTCAATTGGTTCCATAGAAAACCTGGAATTTTATAAGTGATATCCCATTTCAAACGCCTGCTTTCTACTCAGGCGGCTACTTGTTGGTTCAAAGCAAAGCTACAAAGAGCAGATGGGATGTGTTTGTTATGGCATTTGCATTCTAGTAGCGGAGTAAGAAACAAGCATGCATAACTCTATCCATTTATTTATTTTTAGTTTTCAATATTCACTTTTTATAAGTTTTTGAGTTCTAAATTCCCCTCTTCCCCCTCTCCAAGACAGCGTGTACTCTGACGTAGCCTATACATGTACAATTACATTAAATATATTTCCACATTAGTCATATTGTGAAAGAAGAATCAGAACAAAAGGGAAAAACCATGAGAAGAAAAAAATGGGAAAAAAGAGAAAATAGTCTGCTTCGATCTGTAGATTCCATAGTTCTTTTTCTGGATGTGGATGGCATTGTCCATCATAAGTCTTTTGGAATTGTCTTGGATCATCGCATTGCTGGGAGGAGCTAAGTCCATCGAAGTCAGTCATTGAACAAGGTTGCTGTTACTGTATACAGTGTTCTCCTGGTTCTGCTCACTTCACTCAGCATCAGTTCAAAACACCGAGAACTTGAATATGGACAATATCATATGAAGAAGAGGCAGCCTTAGAGTCCACAGGACCTGGGTTCAACTGCTAACTCTGATACTTATTGCCACAGTGACTCTTACTTTCTAAGAGCTTAATAGATGCTGTTGACTCACTGATTGGCTCAACAACTTCAAAGAAATTTACTTCCCAGTGCTACCAGGCAACTTTCTAAAACTGTAAATGAGATATAAGTTGCTGGTGTACATTCTTGCGAGGAATTTTCACAGTGGTAGTTCCCCACAAATTTAAATAATAATAGCTAACATTTATATAGTCCTTAGCATGTGCCAGGAACTATGCTAAGTGCTTTTCAATTATTATCTCTTTTGAATCTTGTAACAACTGTGAGAGGGAGATGCTATTATTATCCCCATTTTATAGATGAGGAAACTGAGTCAGGCAGAGGTTAAGTGAGTTTGCTCAAGATCACACAACTACTGTCTGAGGCTGGATTTGAACTCAGGTCTTCCTGACTTCAGACCAGGCATTCTGTCCACTGTGCCACCTAGCTGCCCAATACTAAAGAAATTATGGGTTTAGCCCACCCCCAAGACATATCTATATGTGAATTTTTTAATGGTCTTCACCTGTGAATTAATTGGAATAAGGAGTTTTTAATGAGGAAACTCCTCTACCAATGTAGACTGCCAACTCCTCTGCAATGTATAGTCTTCAAGAGCTGCCTGGTCACTCACTGAAAGATTAAGTGACTTGCCCTGGGTCACACAGCTAGTATGTATTGGGGAAGAATTAGAAGCCCAGAATTCCTGGTTCCCGGCATGATTCTCTGCTTTATCATCCTAGCTCTTTCTGGTGAGTGTATTAGAGAGGTACAAACTAAAGAAACATGGAAATTTTATGAAGCTGGAATGCATTTGATAGGTATACCTTGAGGTGTAGAATATTAGAGCTGTAGGGGGACTGTAGGGGAACTCAGAGGTGACCTAGTGCTACCTCCCCACTTTAGAGGGAAAGAAACTGAGGCACAGAGAGATCACATGACTTGTCCTGGGTCACACCATTGATCAGTGGTAGTGCCTGAAACAACTCAGTTACACAGGGTCTCCCCACTGCCATCTTGGGGAGATGGGGAGAGACCAGACCTGTGATTTCATTGGTACAGGGAATTCTCAGATGAGGAAGCTCCCTTTGCCAAGGCAAGGCAGCAGCACATAATTTTAGAGTCTTCTCTCCAACAGAGTTTGAATCTAGCTCTCCTGACTTCAGGGTCTGCCCTTCCTGATGCCTTTGCTTAATAGTCTTTTATTTTTATATGATGACTAACGTCCAGTAATTTGGCCTTCACTGTCGTGAAATGGCCTGTGGGGAATGCCTGAACCTTTAGGGTAGCTCAGCCTGGAGAAGGGTTAGTGGGGACAAAAGAGGGCACAGCATTTGGCCAAGCTCTGGAGGCGAGGGTGGAGAATCTGAAAGGAAGCAATCCCTTTGCAGAATTTTCAGCTCCCCTCTGCCACTGGCTTTAGTCAACGGACTCCTCTTATTTCAGTATATATTACATAGAGTTTCCCACTTATTAATTAATATTTGCAACGTGAATCACTGCCTACCCAGGTCATTACATCTCTCTTTTATCCTGCTCCATTAGTATCAGCCCAAATGTTAACCACTTAAATAAAACCGCAACTTGCCAGTTAACTCTGCGGTGATCACAGAAGCTGGCATTATTATCTTGTTCAAAATATTGTTCTAATAGAAAACAATTCTAGGTATCTCTTGTAGGTAACTTGTGTTTTTTAAAGGGTTGCTAAGGTATCTTTTGGAAACACCCCCTCCACCCTGGTAAAATGCCCTTTAATTAAATCTATTTAATTCCTGACTATATGTTTTTTTTTTGTATTTTGGAGGCAGATTTTTTTTGCTATAGTATGTCTGTTCTAATATTACAACAAGAGTCAGTGATTCAATTAAATTCAACAAATATTAAAGGCCCACTATGTGCCAGGCATTGTACCATGAGCTAGAAATACAAAGATAAAATGAAAAACGTCTCCGGCCTCCAAAGATCTTACATAATGGGAAGGGGTAGAACTCAACATATGCCAATTAAGTAGAATATAAGGAAAATTGAAGAGGGAGAAAGCACTAATCACTGGGAAATCAGAAGAGGTCTCATGGAAGACTTAGCAACAGAGCTGAGCCTTGAAAGAAGAGAGGCATTCTGGGAGGCAGGGATGAAGAGGGAGTGCCTTCCTGGAAAGGGAATGGTTTGTGTCAATGACCGTGAAAGGAACTGGAAGATCCAGTTTGGGGAAGAGTTAGAAGCAGTCGTTTGCCTGCAGTGAAGAATTCATTATGGGGAGTGCATTGAGATAAAGCTAGAAAGTTAGTTGGAGTCATATTGTTGAAGGGTATTGCATACCAGGCTGCAGAAATTGTATTCTATGTTAGAAGCAGTGGGGAACCCCAGAAGTTTTTTGAGCAGGAGTGACTTGGTGAGATGTGTGTCTTTGGAAGATTATTATGGCAGCTGCCTGGAGGATGGATCAGAGAAGGGAGAGGCTAGAAGCTGGGAGACCAATTAGGAGGAGATTACAACAGTCTAGGCAAGCAATAATGAAGGCTTAGGCTATGGTGGTGGTAGAGTGAGTGGAGAGAAGAAAGCAGATGCGAGAAATTTCACAGAGGTATACATGATGAGACTTGGGAACTGCTTGCACGTGAGCAGGGTGAAGGACAGAAAAGAGGATCCCCAATGAGGATGACTGAGCTTATGAACTTGGGTGACTAGAAAGAAGCGGTATCCTGAACAGACATGAGGAAACTTGGAGGGTGGATAGGTTTGTAATGGAGGTGGAAATCCAGTGAATTCTGTTTTAGACATCTTGAATTGGAGAAGTCTACAGGAATCGAGCTGAAGATCTCCACCAGGCAGTTGAGGATGTGGTCCTCATGTCCTAATATCTAAAGACATTAGGGCAGGATCGTGGAGCGATTTGCATAGAAATGATCATGAACCCATGAGAACCATTGAGATCATTGAGACCATTGAGAGAGGGTATAGAGAACACAGAGTCAAGAGAAGACGTCCCAGGACAGTCTTTTGATGGACAGTTAGGGAGCAGGACATAAATGATGACCCATCAAAAGGGGAATGAGAAAGAGTGGTCAGGTAGGTAAGAAGAAAGAAAACCAGGGAAGAAAAGCTGAGGGAAGAGAGAGTGTCCGGGAGAGTAGGTGGTCAATGGCATCCCAAGTCATATAGTCGGTCAGTCAATAAATATTAAGTATCTACTATATGTCAGGTATTGTGCTAAGCCCTGGGGAAACAAAAAAGGCAAAAGAAGAGTCCCTGTTGTCAAGGGGCTCACAATCTAACAGCTGGCCTTGACCTGTATAGAAGTCGAGAAGAATGAGGATGTATCATTTGGTCTTTGCACCTACAGAATAGATCCCTGCCGAACCCTGGCTCCTCCCTAACCCAGTCTTGCTCAGTTCTTCCCCTCTGCCCTCCATAGCCTGAGCTTCCAGTCAGCAAGATTGGATGCATATTGGGTTAGACAGTCAGTCTCCACAGAGTGACTTTCAGTCTCAGAGGACATAGATGACAAGCCCTGACAGATGTGAAATATCTGAAAGGTACAACTTTGAGCCCCCACTAGTCTCTGCATCATCAAACAGTGAACACTTAAGTGGGTGAAATTGGACCAAAAACCAAAGGGACAGAGAGTGTGTATAAGTGATTTTATGTCAGAGCTCAGAGGACGCATACACAATCTCTTGGCATATCTCCTGTCCAAACCTCCTTTGGAGGAAATAAATAGATATTTATTTGTGATACTCTTCAGCCAAGTTTGAAAATAGATTGCATGGTGTGAGAATGCTGATACCAAATATTAAAGAGACAAGGGTATAGTCTGCTTTTCATATTAACTATAATAGAGCAGAAGGAAGGAGTCAGTGGTTTTTCTTATTTGAAATCCCTAGACATTTCTCCTCGAAGTCTGGACAAAGCTGTGGCCAGCCATGAAGTGTATAAAGACATCAGAAGCTGGGAACACAAAAACCAGAAAATATGTAGAAATCTGTGATCCAGGCTAGCATGGGGCCAGTAGCCAATGGATGCCTAGAGGCCCTAAATACCCATTCATGTGCACACACGTATACACACATACATCCAAAAATGAGGGAAAAGCAACATGTAATTAATTTAAGACCAGGTAGGAATGCAAGGGTATGGTAATACATGTTTTGGAAAGATCAGAATAAAGCATTGGGTTCGTATCTGAGTACAGAGGAAGGCAGAAGTCAGATCACAGGGACATTAAGACTGGAAACTGATTGGATGTAGGGGAAAATTGATGGAGAGGGAAGAGTCAAGGCTTATTCTTAGTTTATAAACGTGATTGCTTAAGAGAATTAACAGTAGTACGGTAAGTAAAGACAAAGAAACTTGGAGAAGGGGAAGATAGAGACTAGTGGGCAGAGCACCAAATCCAGAGGCAGGAAGACCAAATTTCAAATTCTACCTCAGACACTTTCTAACTGGACAAACTTGGTTACATCATCTAATATCTCTGAACCTCAATTTCATAATCTCTTAAAAAAAACAAGGTGGGGGATATATTGGACCCTGGATTTCCTTCCAGTTCTAAGTATATGATCCTGGGTCCTAAACTGTGGGATGCAGCAAGGAAACACATTCAGTGCCCCTGCTTTGCTGCTCAGTTCTTATCTTTTCCTGTGGCTGAATTCTGAACTCCTGGGTTCCTTCTCCTCCCGCAGGTGGCAGCCACTCCTGGCTTCTGCCCAGGTCCCGATGCAGGCAGCTCACCATTCCTGCTCTCAGCTCAGCAAAGTCTGCATGCAGGCCATTCTTCTCTCCTGCTCCATGGCTCCACAGAGTCACAGCTACCACAACTGGGAAGCAAACAATTATCCCAGCCCCCATACTTTCCTTTTACTCTGCAGATCCTGTTCGTGATGCCATTTTGTATCAGCAAGCACCCCAGCGTGCCCAGGGTGGCTGCTCACACAGGTTCTTGGATCTGCTTTGATAAAGGAAAGCAACTCAAAATGGGTTAACAAGCTTACTTTAATCAGTCAAACATGTATTATTTACCTAGTTCAGGGGAAAGAGGTCAGCACCCCAAACTTCAGAATATACAGACAGAATTATCAAGACAGAAACAGATCAAGTAGACAGATTTCCAAACTGTCCAACCATTACATCCATACCAAACAACATCTGGGTTTCGAAGCCCGGGGTGGGGGTGGGGGGGCCTCTGGACAACGGCTTCCCAGAATTTCATCTGATCAAATCACAGAACACTTCTCAAAGTGAGCCCCAAAACAAAGCTACACATCAGGGCTTATTATATAGCCTTCTCCTGGCTCAGAGAATGTAACAACCTTATTGACCCACTGGCCAATCAAGAAGTATCTACTGAAAAACAAGCCTCCCACCCCAGGCTCCAGGTGCACTTTAGCCTAGGGGCAGGGAAGATCTTTAAATTTGCATTCCCAATACAGCACAATGAAGGGGGCAGATGAAAGGTTAATGCTGCCATCTTGTCTGATTTCTTTACATGGAGCACATCGGTGAGGGATCAGAGTCTACCACTGTGAGTATACATGTAGCTCACCCTCCACAAGAGTTACTTACAGGAGTCTAATAATGATTTGTAGCAGCATGGCCGACCATCTGGAAAGCCATCTCAACATGCATGCATGAGTTCAGACAGAGTGAACAAGTCAGTCCAGCCCAGAAAGAAAGGAGAGGTTGTGGGTGGGGCCATGACTGAGCTATATTTTAAAATGAGGCCCATCTAGTTTGTACGTTTTTGATGCAGATTTGAGATATCGTCATTATCGGGAACTCCCAGTGAAGAATCTCCCTCCATCCCTGGAGAGGGGCAACTCATCTGTTCCTTATAATCTTAGAAATTTGCCAAGGGTCTCACAGACACTACATGTTTAAGGAAGTCTTAACCCTTGACTCCAGGACTGTCCATCTCTCCTCTTCTGCATTCACTTTTTTTTTTTTTAAGTCCTCTCCAATTATTTACCTAGGCACACAGCTAAACTCTCATGTCACTCTTGGATCAGTTGGCTGTAGTAAATAGCCTTCACTTCATGTAAAGTACCTCCCATCTAAAGTCAAGCCGGAGCTAGGCAACGACTGTGGAACCCAGTTTGAAAAAAGTAATTTCCTTCCTAAGGTTTAAGATTAAAAAATAATTGAGGCCTAGGAATGAGGTCTGTCCTGTGCAAGAAATCACTTCTTTTGCTGTGCTCTCCTTTTACCAAAGATGAGCTAGTTCTGGGAGATGGGCTCCTTATGAAAAAAACAACCCACCCAAATACATTTAAATCAAATCACTGAGGGATAATACTTACCTTTGTAACTCTCTAGCAGCAGGAGGTGCATGTGTTCTGGACAGTGTTTGCCAGCAAACAGAGCCCAGCCATCTATTTCTGCAGCCTTTAAAAGATACCGATTAAGTTTTGACTTTCATGTTGCCTGGTGCAGAAGGGAATGGGATAATTCAAGAAGTTGTATGTGTTTCTTCTGTTTCCTGTTCCACTTCCAAGACCTGATCCTGCAGCCACCAGGGCCATAGGGGATTGTGGTGGGTTTTGTTGGCATGGGAGCTGGGGACTGGCCTGACAGCTCTTTTAAAAGGTATTGATTTTTAAGTAAGCTGTGTGCTGCCTTTGTGCAAGTGTTTTTGGTTTATTGGAGAACAAAAGCATATAGTAATCAATTTAGGTTTCATTGAAGCTCACAATTACAGCATTTATAAATAATAAGTTTCACACTCCCGTTGAATGCATGGGCTAGTAGTCAGCTGTGGTCTGGAGAGACAAAGGAAATAACTTGCTATCTTAATCTCAGTCTGAAAAGGGGAGGTGACCCTAGGCATGCCGAGGGCTTGAAAAGCACTGCAGCTTGGGGCAGCTAGGTGGCAAAGAGCACCAGCCTGGGAGTCAGAAGGACCTAAGGTCAAATCTGGCCTCAGACACTGTGTGACCCTGGACAAGTCATTTAATTCCAGTTGCCTCAAAAAAAAGAAAATAAAGTAAAAGCACTTCAGAAAGTACTGGAAAAAGCATATACTGCACCTGAGGTTGGGTTGACACCTGGCTATGCTATTTACTGGCAGTGTGACCTTGAGCAAGTCACTTAACATCTGTAGGTCTCAGCTTTCTCACCCATAAAAGGATATTTAAAATCCTTTCTGATTCATTTCCAATTTTTTTTAAAGCAATTGGGGTTAAGTAACTTGCTCAAGGTTACACGGCCAGTTATTTCTGGGTGTGGTGCTGAGTATCTGAGCCTGGATTTGATCCAGGTCATCCCAACACTGGAGCCGGTGCTCTTACTTGCTGAGCCACCTGGCCACCCCTAAGCAATTGGGGTTAAGTAACTTGCTCAAGGTTACATGGCCAGTTATTTCTGGGTGTGGTGCTGAGTATCTGAGCCCGGATTTGATCCAGGTCATCCCGACACTGGAGCCAGTGCTCTTACTCGCTGAGCCACCTGGCTGCCCCTTTACTTCCAATTTTATGAATATAACCTGTGCCCCTGCTTTGCCTTGTCTCTTGTAACTATTGTTTGCTGCCCAGGTGATGATGATGATGGTGATGATGATGATGATGGAGAGAGAGAAAGAGAGAGGTTTCCAATGATCCTGTGGATCTCAAGAACATTACAACAAGGAAGAAGTCCCACAAAAGGATAGAAGGGGATGTTCTTTGTACACTGCAGTGTCCAGAGTTGATTTTCCCTCTTCCTTCTGCTGCCCTTGGTTACCAACTTCTGGGCTTCCAAGTGGAAGATGGGAGAAGTTGTGGCCAGAGAAAAAAGGGAACGATGAGTGAAGGATGGGCAAGTTGACCAGAGACCAGTGCTGAAGCAAAGATACTGATCCTGAAAGAGAGACACAAGAGGGAGCCATGCGGAGAGAGGATTCCAAGAGCTTAGACAGCCACACATCTTGAATCACAGTGGGCTAGTGAGTTATGACAAGGAGACTGATTTTCATCGCTCTTTACCCTGCTTTTTAAAATTTATAGTCCACGATCCTTAGGTGGAGTATGGATACTCCTTCCATGATCCCCCCCCCCACATTCTACAGGTGTATATGACTGGGGATGTACAGAGGAGGCAGAATAGATAGAAGAATTGGGACTCAGAATTTCAGAGAGACTTGAGTTCAAATCTGCCCCGTGACACTTACTGACTGTGTGATCCTGGGGTAAGTCACTTATCAGTCTTGGTTTCTTCATTTGTAAAATGAGGATAATAATGGCACATGCTTCCCAGGGTGGTTGTAAATATCTACTGTAATAATATTTGTAAAGCACTTTGCAAACCTTAAAGTGCTATATAAATGTTAGCTAATATTATCTTTACTATTAGCAACATCCAAAGATCTAGGAGAGCAGGTGGAAGGAGGTTAAGAAGGCTGGAGATAAAGCCCCCTCCTGTAGGAACACCTGAGTTATTTCTTTTTGACTTGTGCAATATTGAACTATGGGTTCACAGTACACTGTTATATTGAATTCATGAATGTGATAGGTCATGAACTGAGAAGAGGGAGCCTGGATTGGGTGGGAGTTCATGGGTCACATATCTTATATTTTAATACTTTGAGTAATGTGTTTTATCATTTAAATTATTTCTAAACCCTACCAAAGGGCATTGAAATCACCTGTGATGTGATGAATGACATCATCCAAATCACTTAGCATCACTTTAGAAGCCCCAAGCTTGGGACAGGGTGGAAGGGCAGTGGTCTGGGTGACTAGGTGGAGCCTTCTGATGGTCAGTGAGGACATTACAGGCTTTTAGGAAGGCTATTCCATCCACGTGCAAGAGAAATTGCTGAGGGTATTGGACATGTAGCTCAATCAAAATGCCATCAGTGGGCAACTCAGGGAGTGCATGAATAATTATGTAGGAAGGCTACATAATTAATAAAGTGACAAGCTATCTTCCCATAAGCTCAAGGAAGACAGCACCTGAGCCCCACAAGAAGATCTGAATTGCTTTCCAGAGGTGCCATACTATCCTTGGATAAGAGAAAGATAGTCTAGGAAGGAATAAGTCTAGTTTTATTAGTATTATTTGAGGGGTTTCATGGAGAACCCCATGCCCCCGAGCCCATTTTCCTTACTGGATAAGGTATCTCCTAGATTCTTATGATCCTAGAGTCTGAAACTGTACCATTAAACACTCATTCTTTTATAGGTTAAGACATCGCTTCACTAAGTGGCATCTTTAAATGCAAATGTCCCTAGGAAGGATTTTTATAAAATACTTTATTAATAATAATCTAGCTTTTATATAGTGTTTTAAAGTTTGCAAAGTACTTCACAAAAAGAACTCATTTTATCTGCAGAACAATTCTCAGATATAGGTGCTATTATCCTTCTTTTACAGATAAGTAAACCAAGGCAAACAGAGGTTAGGTGACTTGTTCAGGGTCACACAGCTAATAAGTGTCTGAGGCTGGATTTGAACTCAGATCTTCCTATGTCCATGACCCATTCTTTATTCACTGCACACCCTGTCTAGATGCATATTTCATTTGTTCCTTGTAATGGCCTCAAGAGATATGGGACTGATTTTGTCTTTGATGGAGGAGAAGCAGCTGGTAGTTTGGTGAATAGAATGCTCAGCCTTGAGTCATGGAGATCTGCCTTCAAATCCAGCCTCAGATATTTACTAGCTGTGTGACCCTGGGCAAGGCACTTAACCTCTGTTTGTCTGAGTTTCCTTAACTGTAGAATGAGAATAATAATAATAATAGCGCCTACCTCCCAGAGCTGTTGGGAGGATTAAATGTAATACTATTTGTAAGGCACTTGACACTCTGTAGGAGCTATGGAAATGCTTGCTGTCATCATCATCATCATCATCATCATCATCATCATCACCATCATCATCATCATCATCGTCATCATCATCATCATCATCATCATCATCATCATTGTCATCATCATCATCATCATCATCATCGTCATCATCATCATCATCGTCATCATCATCATCATCATCATCATCATCATTGTCATGGGCGTTAACTTGCTTTTCCAAATTCCCACAGACTAGAACATAGCAGACCCAAGATTTAAGCTTCCATTTTCTAGTTTCTAGTTCATGGATCTTGCTCTTATGGCATACCCACACCATGAACATAATATATTACATGGAGATCAGCTGAGAATTACTGGATCATGGATTTTGAGCTGGAAGGGATCTTGGAAGTCAATGAGTCCAGCCCTTTCCTCCTCCGTGTCCCCATTTTTCAGATAAGCAGACTGGAGTCCAGTCTGGGGATCATACCTAGTGTCTGAAGTGGATGAACACTGGTCTTACTGACTCCAGGGCTCTGTACATTACACTACCTCTTGAAAAGTATCCTCTGTTGACCAGGAATTGATCCTGGCCATGGCAGTCAGAGTGTTCCTCTCTAACCATCAGACCTCTCAGGAAGACATGGAACTAAGGGGCACACCATAGGGGCTTTCAGGTGGAAAAGGCAGTAGGTCTAATTGGCTGGGCTCCCGGAGACAGAACCAGAACCAATGGAGGAAGATCATAGAAAGGCAGATTTCAATTGAGTAGAAAGAACTTTCTGACAATAAGACCCTTACAAAATGAGTGCTGGTTCTGAGTCACAGGGTCTGGGTTCCAATTTTGCCTCAAATATTTACTGCCGATGGTACTAGACGGCCTCTGAGGTCTCTGGCAGCTCTTGATCTAAAATTTGTGTTAAGACTATGTTCAAAGTAGAGTGAGCTGCTTTGAAGGTGATTGCTGCTTGCTTCCTTCAATGGGGATTTTCTACAGCACAGACCATGATGACCTCAGAAATAATCCATCAGACATTAGCTCACTGGCACAATCTGCAGCCAAGTTTTCATTAGTTTCTGGCCTTTAGTCATCCGACCAAGCTCCCTGGCTCCCACTCCCTTGCCCATGGATAAACAGATTAACAGACAGCCTTTTACCAAAGGATCTGCTCTCTCCACGCAGTCTGTCTTGGACCTGGCCTAGAATTCAGGACTAATAACAATAACAACAATAATGGACTTGTTCAGTTGGGTCTGACTATCCATGACCCCATTTGGGGTTTTCTTGGCAGAGATGCTGGAATGGCTTTGCCATTTCCTCCTCTAGCTCATTTTACAGATGAGGAAACTGAGGCAAACTGGGATAAGTGACCTGCCTAGGGTCACACAGCTAGGAAGTGTTTGAGGCCAGATTTGGACCCAGGGAGATGAATCTTTTTGACTTCATATTCAGCACTCTAACCACTGCACCACCTATAACAAAGGACAATAATTCACACTTATTTTAAAAGCACAACATTCCCAAAGTGCTGTTATCATAGTTTCTCCACGCCAAATCATGGAAACATGCTTGTCCTCATTTCATAGATGAAGAAACCCAGGCTCAGAGAGGTTAACATAGTAGTTCGTGCCAGACTAGGATGAAGACTCAGGTCATACAAATAGTTAAAAGGAAAGGAACCCCCTCATTAGAGTGCCCAGTATCCCTTGGACTTACTTTTTCCCAAACAGAAATCTAATGGAGAGCTCAATTACTTGTCCATGTGGACAAGACCACATGGGACCTTTTGGCTGCTGAGGACTGCTTCCTCTGTTATGGAGGTGCTGGATAGGAAGCACTAGTGAAGAGACCACAGATCTTACCTACCTCCTTGAACAAAGAGTGTGCTGTCTTGGACACATTTCTGGATTCTCTGGGTGTTTATTTTCCCCATGGCTGTGTTTGTAGGATATTTCCCAGCCAAAGCAAAGTGCAGTCTATGGTCCTACAGCCTTAATTGCAAACCTTAATTGGAGGGACTGACCTATGATACAGAGGCAAGACAAGCTCAAGCTTAAGATGGGAACAAAGATGAAGGGGCAGCCAAGTGACTGCAGAAGGATCCTGCCTGGCTCTGCCCCCTCTAGCCATGACTTGGAGATGCTGAGGGTCTTCATTTCCTCCCTCATCTTTGAGCTGGCAGCTATAAGAGAGACGAGGAGAGTGGGAGGAGGCAGGGAGAAACCAAGCTCCTCTGGCTCTCCAATAAAGAGGATGAAAGCATGCTGAAGAACGCCAGGGATCACCTCGTGTCCAAGTCATATAGGTCACAGCCCCTCTAGTGTTCACCTGCTTTCCTAGAAAGTCCTAGGAGTGACCTATGGTTCTCCCTGCATATAACTCATGGAGATGGGTGGGGATCTGTTATGCCAGTGAACTTTCATTCTTCTGCATCTTGTAAATGTTTAAGGGTGGGAAGAGGAGAATTGAAGAGGGAGACTGGATTTTGTTACTGTTGTCCAGTTCTTGCCTTGTGTCTGACTCTTTGTGACCCCATGGACCATAGAGTGCCAAGCCCTTCTATCCTTCACATTCCATACATGGTAGGACTGAGAGGAGGCAGTGGCTTGTCTGGACCATGGCCATTGGGAGGGCTTGGTAATGATACACTTCCTTTCTAGGCCAATTCCTTAGAATGTAAGCTCCTTGAGGGCAGGGACTGTTTCATTTTTGTCTCAGTGTCCCAGCACTTTGCACTACTCCCATGTAGTAGATGGCCAGTAAAGGTTAATTGATTGATAATAAAATTTTTGCTTATTTAAGTTTTTTTTTTTTTGGTTCTTTAATCACCATACTATATATAGGGAAGAGTGTGCAATGGGATGGGGACAAATAAGCCAGCAAGGTCTAGTACCTGATACTTAATAGGGGAAGCTGGTTTACAGTCGGGATTCCCATTATCCTTGCTATGTGGTTTCAATAGTATACCTATAGGTCAAAAAGTTCCCTGGAGAGCCCCATCATTTTAGCCCAGGGGCTCATGGTCCTGCTTCATGGGCATCTCTTACTGTGTCTCTGTGTTTCTGTGACTGTCCCTGTGTCTTTCTGCCTCTGTCTCTCCTATTTTAAGAATTTAAATGTTATTAATAAAAATCAAGACCCAGAGACCCAGTCGCACATAGAACCTCTGACTAGGGAGGAACCTTAACATTTTGGACAGAGATTTAAATATCTAACCTGGGTCAGTCCTGTGCGTTTCCAGCTAGTCCAGCAGGACTGTCTATCTCTTCCATGGCCTTGGGCACTCTGGCACTGTCAATGCAGTTCATGTTGAATGTATCCTGGGCTCCTTCTAACCTTCCTGACCGATTAATTATATTGTTGATTCCTAATTGTGCTGTTGATTCACAACAATTCGGGCCTTTCTCATTACAAAGCCAGGGTCCTTTCTGGGTGGGCTGTGTTGTTCAATGGATCGAGTCACTTTGTGAGTACCCCAGATTGGCTTTGTAAGCAAAGGACCAGGCTTTGAATGCCACCTCTGATACTATTGACCTTGGGCAAGTCACTTAAAAATCTCTGGAACTGTTTTCTCCTCTATAAATGACAGAGGTTGGATTAGTCAGGACTTCTTAACCTGGAGTCCATTGACTAGATTCAGGGGATTGATGAATTGGTGTGGAAAAAATTACAATTTAATTTCAGTATAATTATAATCCTATGTGTTTTATTTATTTATATTATTATATGCATATTATTTTATTTATGCATTAAAAAATACATTATTCTTAAAAAGGTAGCCAAAGGGGTCTGTATCACATAAAAAGATTAAGAAAGCTTGGATTCAATGATCTCTCCCTACTTAGCTCTTGGCCATTCCAACCCCAAGATTCCATGCTTCCTAGCTAGTTGTACTTTAGAGCTACCCCTAGGTGGTGAAGGACAGACTCATGCAGATATTCCTTCTGTTCCCTTCCTTCCCTACAGAAGAAAACAAATCCCAGGGGTATCCACTGAGAAGTCCAATTGTATCAGCAGAACTTAGGGGGTAGTTCTCACCTCTCTCTCTTCCCAGACAAGAGTGGAGAGGAGAGCTTCGAATTCTGAAACCTCAACTCAGGAGAAGGCTGGATTTTCCCCAAATTCAAATTGTTCTTTTATGCATTTTCTTTCTTTTATAAAAATTTCTTTTATGATGTATTAAACTGAGCCATTGACTCGCACTGTGTTAGTTAAGACAATTTTCTTAGCGTTTACTGAATGATTTGGCAGGCTCGGTGTTTGGAGAACTGAATTGTATAATCCCATTAAAGCTTAGTCTTATAAGAATAAAAGATGGTGCCCAGTGCCCTCTGTGACATGACACAGCAAATCCTCATCCCATTACGATAACAAATGAAAAAATGAAGTGGCTGCTGCCATAGCATTTGATGAAGAGAGATGAAAACGCGGGCAACAGAACCAGTTGTGCTAGATTGGAGCCTATGTCCAAAGGACTCAGCTGATTGGCCCTGAGAGAGAGGGACATTTTTCTTCCATTGTGTCAGTTGCTTTGGCACAAGGCACCACAGTTTGGCTGGCTGTGGGATGTAGGGGAAAGAGCCATGGGCGAGGGTCAGGAGGACTGGATTCTAATGCTGGTGCTGTCGTGCACTTGGTGTATGACCATGGCTTAATGTCATCATCTCTCTGAGTCTCAGTTTCCTCATCAGTAAAATGAGAGGACTCAATGAAATAAGTCCAAAGGCATTGAATCCCTTTACCCATTCCATGTACAAGTCAATGTGGATTGTTAACATAATTCAATTCCATGGGTGGGGTAGGCTCTGTCCTTGATCTCCAAAGGTTTATAGTCTGTCTATTCAGTGAAATATAGTGTGCATGTATACATATTAGCAATACAAAATTTAGATACAAAATTTTCTTATAAGAGGGCACAAGTTTGATATGATTTATAAGCCATAGAACAGGAGTTCCAGAGGGAAACATGGAAATGTTCAGAAGATTGAGGTAAGAGGCACCAAATATAATGGGCTGATGTGTCTGGGTATGATGAATCAGGGAGCGATGTAGGGGAAGGAAGCCTTGATCTAGGAAGTCTACAAGTCTAAATTACCACAGAGGAGGGAACTGTCAAAGCTTGCCTGCACAGGGGCAAAGGTCAAGTTGATTTGATTATCAATACCTGAGAAAAACCAGAAAGCAGATTAGAGGAAGGGGGTATCTAAAGTCCATGGGAGATGCCCCATTCCAAGTTCTGCTTGTTTCTCATGATAGGGCTCAGTAGGGCTCTGCCCCAGGACTCCTTCCAATGTTAAGTAGATTATCTATTAATTCCAAACCTGCCTCAGACACTGTGACCTTGCATAAGTCACTCGGTTTCCTCAACTGTAAAAATGAAGGCATTGGACTTAAAGGCCTCTAAGGTCCCTTTCAAATCTGAATCTCTGATCCTGTCACCCTCACTTTTCATGGAGTTATCTAATTTTGTTTAAACCTGCTAGCTGGCCCCCATGCCTTGAACCAGATCCCTCCTTATTTTTGCCTATCAGAATCTCTTTCTCCAAGTCCATTTCTTCAGATGCTTCCTCCTTCACATTGCAGGCCCTCATTCCCTTAGCTAAGAGGGACCTCTTCCACCTCAAACTGCCCTGAGTAGATATCTCTTTTATCCTAATCAATCCCCTCCACCCAGGAGAATGTTTATTTGCATACTTATCAAAGGCTATTAGACTATGGGCTCCTTCAGGTTGAGGATAGGGTTGATTATTATCTTTGCATACCTACCACCTGGCTGTGTGCCTTGCCCACATCAGACACTGAACAGATATTTGTTAAATTTTTGAATTCTATACTTTATTAACTAAAGGTCTACATTTTCTTCAGTGTTAGAATTCTTTTTGCCAATGTAGATCACAGACCATCTATGACTCAGTCTTAGACAGATGTCTGTCAGGAAATATTAGGTGCCTACTATGTCCCAGGCCCTGTGCTAAGCTCAGAAGGATGCAAAGAAAGTCAAAAGGTGACCCCTGCCCTCAGTGAGCTCACAGTCAAATATGTCAAACACATTAAGAGACTTGGCCGAGCTTATGTGGCTGATAACGATCAGAGGTAGGATTTGATCTCAAGGCTTCTTGTTTCCGGGTCTATGCCATGCTGACTGTTTGAACTGCATTCCATATCTCGAAGTAATTGGAAATCATTTCAGTTCATACAATTCAGATAATGTAGCAAAAGCTATTTGTTGGCACTTTTGAATGTCTGACTACAGTGGAAATTGCTGCTCATGACTTGGTCCCGAGATCCTCCACTGTTCTGAAATGCCTTCTGAGTGACCAAAGAAAGATTCAATGGACTTTTTACAGCATTAGGACCTATTACATTTAAAAATGTAAAACTGCACTAAGATTTTTGGGACTTGCTGTATTTTATTTTTTATTTGATTTGTTTCTTTATATGCCCATCCTTCCATCCATCCTTCATTTTTGAAGAGGAGCAGTGACATCATGGGGTGACATCTTGACTTGTGTATGAATCAGATTTAAGGTTGCACAGAGTTGCCAGCCTCACTCTCTCTTCCAGAGTCATTGAAATCCAGTGGCAAGACAAAAGTCAAGACAACTGGCCGTGGCCTGGGATGCAGTGAATGACCTTGGCATCTTCAGTGTCTGACCAACTCCACAGTACCTGTTTGATTTGTCTTTATGGAAATTGGAACAATTTGTTTTCATTTGCCCGTTCCACTGGGAGAAGTTTTTCCACACTTGGGTAGACATTCCCCTAGCTCACTGATGACTCGAGGCCTATCAGTCACCTTCAACCTGGTTGAGCTTGTCTGTTGAGACAGTTTTACTGGGGTGTGGCCCCTGTGAATGCTTTAGCTTCTTGGAACCAGAGAATGAATCGGGTGGACACCAAGGGTGGATGAACAGCCCTGAAAAGAGCTCAACAAGCCCTCACACCAGGAGTGCCAGTCCTCCCTGAATGCCCCATACACCCCATAGTTGTTATTAACTGAGCGTTTGATAAATACTCTTTCCTTCTGCCACATCAGCCTACAGAGAGATTCCTGTGCCATGTGATGGTTTGAAGAATTGGTGATTATCTCTACTTGTGGACTTGGGTTACTACTGGGTTATTGTTACATTGCTAATCATGTGTCCAATTACAAATGGGATGTTTTGCAACAGGCTACCCCAGAGAGAGAAGACATTCCAGGCCCAGTGATAGCTACCTGCCTTAAATTTGTATTTTTTTTAATGAATCTATTCTTTCTATGCCTCCAAAGTTTTCATTTAAAATGTAATCTTCAGTAGCAACTAATAATTCAAAATTTAGTTATACTTGGTACTCTGCTGTCACTGGCTCTAATTAATATTCCTTATCTCTAAGGCTGTGTCAAGATTTTAATTCACTCCCCCCAGCCCCAGTCAATATCACTGTGCTGTGTAGGCCCGCCTAGTACATTATTAGTAAACTAATTGTTTCTGATTCTCCCCTCAGTTGCCTTGTGCTCTCTTCTTCATTTTATTTTGTTTTAAATAATTCTCAAAGGATAGCTTATTGCTTTGAGTATTCAGAACCATTATATTTTGCTGTGTAAATTAAGAAAAGCTTGTCAGTCATGGGAATTAAGCAGTTTGTAGGTGTAGACATAGACAATTCAGAGCAGAGAAGCTAAGAAAGTCAGTCCCCCTGGAATGATTAGAATGTCTGAGCTAGAAATTTTTAAAAATGGAAATTCAGTCATGATACTTTTAAGTCTATAGCATAGCTAGAACTAGACTGTCAAAGTATTGCTTAGTGGAGTTCTAGAGAACTTGCTTTAATGAATAGATAAGAATTGTCATGAGTACAAGTATTGTATGGGAACAGATTTTTTTCCTTTTTAAAAATATTTTTCCAGTTACATGCAAATGATTTTTAACATTTGTCTTAAAATTTTGAGTTCCAAATTCTCTCCTTCTCTCTGTCCCCTTTTCCCTTCCCTAGAAGGTAAACAATTTAATATAGGTTATACATGTGCACTCGTATAAAACATATTTCCATATTAGTCTTGTTGTGAAAGAAAAAACAGACCACCCTCCCCCCCCAAAAAAAATAAAGTAAAAAAAAATATAGCAGACTTCAATCTGCATTCACACTATACATGTTCTTTCTCTGGAGGTAGATAGCATTTTTTTTTCACCATAAGTCCTTTGGAATTGTCTTAGATCTTTAGTACTGAAAATAGCTAGGTCATCCACACTTGATCATTGTACAATATTGCTATTACTGTGTATAAGGTTCTGCTTACTTACTTTGCACCAGTTCATGTAAGTCTTTCCAGATTTTTCTGAAATCATCCAGCTTATTTTGTATAGCACAATAGCATTCTATCACAATCACATATCACATTTTGTTCAGCCATTCCCTAATTGATGGACATCCCTTCAATTTCTAATTCTTTGCCACCACAAAAAAAGAGCTGCAATAAATATTTTTGTACAAAATAGGTCCTTTTCCTTTTGTGTTTTTAAAAAATCTCTTTGGGATATTCAATTGGGGAATGACTCATATTATTATAAATTTGACTTAGTTCTCTATATATTTGAAATATGAAGCTTTTATCAGAGAAACTTGCTGTAAATTATTCCCCCTGCCTACCAGTTTTCTGCCTTCCTTTTAACTTTGGCTGCATTGGTTTTGTTTATGCAAAACCCTTTTAATTTAATGTAATTGAAATTATGCATTTTATATCTCATGATGCTCTCTGTCTTTTCTCTGATCATAAATTCTTCCCTTATCCATAGATATGACAGGCAAACTATTCCATGTTGCTCTAATTTGTTTATGGTATCAAGTACCCATTTTGACCTTATCTTGGAATATACTGGGTAGATGTTAGTCTATACCTAGTTTCTGTTAAGCTGTTTTTTACTTTTCCCAGCAGTTTTTGTCAAGTAGTGAGTTCTTGTTACAAAAGCCATGGGTCTTTGGGTTTATCAAACATTAGATTACTATGGTTATTTACTACTGTGTATTGTGTACTTAATATATATCCCCAATCCATAGCACTGTTACAGTGCCCAATTATTTTGATGATTACTGCTTTGTAATGCAGCTTGAGATATGGTATGGCTTAGTCACCTTCCTTCACATTTTCCCTATTGATTCCCTTGATATTTTCTTGAATTTTTCTTCTTCCAGATCAACTTTGCTATTATTTTTTTCTTGTTCTATAAAATACTTGTTTGCTAATTTGATTGGTAAGACATTAAATAAGTAATTTAATTATTATTATTATTATTATCATATTGGTCTGGTCCATCCATGAACGATTAATATTTCTCTAATTGTTAGATCTGACTTTGTGTGAATTGTTTTTATATAGTTCCGGGGTTTGTCTTAGCAAGTAGAATTTCAAGTATTTTATTTTGTGTGCAATTCTTTAAAATAGAATCTCTTTCTATCTCTTGCTCCTGGATTTTGTCGGCAGTATATTGAAATGCTGGTGATTTTTGTGGGTTTATTTTATGTCTTGCAACTTTGCTAAAGTTGTCAATTATTTCAACAAGTTTTTTCGTTGATTCTCTAGGATTCTATAAGAATATCATCATATCATCTATAAAGAATGATAGTTTTTTTTTTTTTAAGCAATCGGGGTTAAGTAACTTGCTCAAGGTTACACAGCCAGTTATTTCTGGGTGTGGTGCTGAGTATCTGAGCCCGGATTTGATCCAGGTCATCCCGACACTGGAGCCAGTGCTCTTACTCACTGAGCCACCTGGCTGCCCCTAAGCAATTGGGGTTAAGTAACTTGCTCAAGGTTACACGGCCAGGTGTTTCTGGGTGGGTGCTAAGTGTCTGAGCCCGGGATTCGATCTCCAGGTCTTCTCAACACTGGAGCCGGTGCTCTTACTCGCTGTGCTACCTGGCTGCCCCAGAATGATAGTTTTGTTTGCTCATTGCCAATTCTAATTTCTTCTATTTCTTTTTCTTCTCTTATTGCTATTGAAGCATTTCTAGAAAAATCTTAAACAATAGTGGTGATAATGAGCATCTTTGCTTCACCCCTGATCTTATTGAGAAGGTTTCTAGCTTATTCACACTACAGATAATGCTTGCTGATAGTTTTAGATAAACATTACTTATTTTAAGGAAAGCTCTATTTATTACTATGCTTTTTGGAGTTTTTAATAATGGAATGAGTATTGTGTTTTGTCAAAAGATTTTTCTGCATCTTGATGTAACCATATGATGTTTGTTGATTTTGTTATTGAAATAGTCAATTGTGGCTGATAATTTTCTTAATATTGAATCAATTCTACATTCCTAGTATAAATCCCACCTGTTTGTAATGTATGATTTTTGTGATATATTATGATAATCTACTTGCCAATATTTTACTTAATTTTTTGCAACAATATTCCTTAAGGAAAATTGTCTATAGCTTTCTTTCTCTGTTTTTGATTTATTTTCCTTTTAGGTATCAGAACCATATTTGTGTTGTAAAAGGAATTTGATAGGATTCCTTTATATAGTATTGAACTTAATCATCTTTACATGCTTTATAGAATTAATTTACTTGTGAATCCATCTGGTCCTGGGGATTTTTTTTTCTTAGGGAACTCATTGATGACTTGTTCAATTTCTTTTTCTAAGATGGGTTTATTTAAGTATACTATTTCTTTTCATGTTAATCTAAGCAATTTACATTTTTGTAAATATTGACCTATTTTACTTAGATTAACAGATTTATTGGCATATAATTGGGCAAAAAACTCCTAATAATTGCTTTAATTTCATCTTCATTTGTGGTGAGTTCACCCTTTTCATTTTTTATGCTGGTAATTTGATTTTTCCTTTTTTTTTTTTTTAAAGCAATTGGGGTTAAGTAACTTGCTCAAGGTTACATGGCCAGTTATTTTGTGTGGGTGCCAAGTATCTGAGGCCAGAACCAATCCCAGGTCTCCCAATGCCAGGACTGGCACTCTTACTCACTGCACCATCTGGCTGCCCCTGTTTTTTCCTTTTAAAAATGAAATTAACCAATGGCTTATCTATTTTATCCCCCCTCTCCCCCCCAAAAACCAGCTTTTAGTTTAATTTATTAGCTCAATGGATTGTTTACTTTCGATTTTTAAAATCTCTCCTTTCCTTTTCAGGATTTTCAATTTGGCATCTAATTGGGGATTTTTAATTTGTTCTTTTTCTAGTTTTTTTTAGTTGCATGCCCAATTCATTGATCTGCTCATTTTCTATTTTATTAATGCAAGCATTTAGAGATATAAATTTTCCTCTAAGTACTGCTTTGGCTGCATCCCATAAATTTTGGTATGTTGTCTCATGGTTGTCATTCTCTTTAATAAAATTATTTATTGTTTCTAAGATTTATTCTTTGACCCACTTATTCTTTAGGATTATTTCATTTCCAACTAAATTTTAATGCATGTTTCCATGGCCCTTTATTGAATGTAATTTATGTTGCATTATAATTGTTTTCTTTAAAAATAGTACAAAAATCACCACCATTCTGACCTTTTTCCATTTTATTATAAATCTTACATTGGCATAATAGTTGAATGTCAGAGTTGCATAGTAGATAGAGTTCTGGCTTTGGAATCAAGAAATCCTTCCTCTGATACTTATTATTTATGAGATTAGAGGCGAGTCATTCAAATTCTCAGTGCTGCCCAGGCAACTCTCAAAGTTATAGAATGGAGGGAGTTTCCATATTGGAAGTTCATTATGCAAATGAAATAAATGGTTATGCCCAAAGCCCATTGTAAACAAGGGGGAAAAATCCCCATAGCTGTTACTTTTCAAAACTTATTTCATCTTCCCTATGCATTTATGAAATTCTCAGGGACAGAACTTGTCTTAGTAACAGGTTTTTCTTTTGCCTGCTCCAATAGAAAATGTGTTACTATTTTCTTTAGTCCACTTGGCCACTGGAAATCTGAAGCCCAGCAGGCATCAGGGGCATCTCACCTCCCCCCCCCCCCAACCCCCACACTCAGGGAGTAGTATTGTAGACAGCTCTGTTAAGCAATGAAAATAGCAAGAAAACAAATCCCAAAGAGTCTAACCCCATAAAGAAAAGAAACAGAGAAAGGTTGACTTATTCTCTATAGGATTTTCAACACAGTCCTGAAGTCCAAAAATAAAAGTTTACCAGTAATTAGTGAAATACACCATCCAAGGTAGGCGTCTACAACTAAATCATTTTACACAGCAACTAGATTTCTCAAGATGAAAACCAAATCGCCCAATTACTAACCTTTAGCCCTCCTTCCCCTCAATTATGTGCCTTTTCAAAGGGATTTTGATCTTTTTCAGGGACAATGACTTTATTTTTGTACTGATGTCACTATGAGTTGTCAGTTGAACACTATGCATTTCAAAAGTTGAACATTTTAATAGCACAATTCTTTTGTCTCTCTGATGCTAAGCAATCAGTAGGAAATTTTCCATTGACTCAAAATAACCAAATTGTATTTATAAGGCACCTTAAGGTTTGCAAAGCTTTTTATCTATATATCTCTATACAAACTCCTCTGTTTGGCATTTCAAGCCAAACCACCCAGTCTGGCTCCAGCCTATCTTTCTGGATTTATTTCATGCTCCTGCTCAGGTACTCTGTGGCCCATCCAGAATGCTCCACACTTAGGATTCTCCCACCTCTGTATTACTGTCCCTGATGCTTGGACCTCTGTCTCATGAAATACCTACCTCCCTTCAAATCTCAACTTGTGACGACCCTTACCAAAACCTTTCCTGATTCCCAGACTGATTCTTTCCACACTCCCTAAACTTTGTATTGACTATCTCTGTGTGCATGTAAAAGGTCAGGAATTGTTCTGTTTTTGTCTTTCTATCTGTAGCTCCTAGGCACTTGATGAATGTTTCTCAAATTAAATCAATTGATTTTTTCCATCAACTTGATTGCATTTTTTTGGTTCTAAGAACATAACCATAAATCAGTCATTTTGGAAGGAACATTGACTTTTGGAGTCAGGGAATCTTCTCTCTGCCACTTACTAGCTTGGTGATCGTGGGAAAGTCACGTAACCTCTAGTCTAGGCCTCGTTTATTTCCTCAAATGTAAAGTAAAGGAACTGAACTAGATAAGGTCCTTTCCAACTTTATTACCGTGTTTCCCCAATAATAAGACCTATCCCGAAAATAAGCCCTCCCCTTACTGTGTAAGATACCTCTAAAATAAGCCCTCCCCCGAAAATAAGCCCTATTGAGATTGCTACTGTAGTGAAGGTGATCCCCTGTGCTACACGCTACATTACGGTACCCTCTGTATGCACCGTCCCCCCCGGGTGAAACGCACGCCGCGCTCCGAGCTGCATCCAATCAGAGCTGCAGCAGTAAGCGCGTCATCCTGTTCTTCCCCAGTGATTTGCTTGCTGGCGCCATTGAGAGCAGTGGAGAGAGCTGAGGCAGGACAATATAAGCCCTCCCCTGAAAATAAGCCCTCTGGTGTTTTTCTTTCCAAAAAAATTAATAAGACAGTGTCTTATTATCGGGGAAACGCGGTATATGCTCTATGAAATAACTATAAGTCTCACTCATTAGATAAGGCTTTCCAAATTCCAAATGAGCAGTGGCTTTGGATTTCCAAATACATGTAAGACCATGTAGCAGCAAGCACCTAAGCATACCCAGGATGGCTGCTAAAACAGGTTCTTAGATCTGCTTTTCTAAAGGAAAGCAACTCAAAATGGGTTAATAATCTTACTTTAATTAAGCACTTACCTAGTTCAGGGGGAAAAGTCAACACCCTAACTACATTTCAGAGAATACAAAACAGAAGTTACAAGCAGAAAATAACACTATTCAGTAAACAGATCAGCAGACAGGGCTTCCAACTGTCTGACCATTACATCCATACCTAGTTAGTGACCAGAGAGGGAAGCACCAACATCTGGGGGCTCAATGGCTGCCCAGAGTCTCACATGGCCAAATCACACAACTCTTTCCAAAGTGAGCCCCAAAGCAAAACCTCACATTAGGGTACATATAGCCTTCTCCTGGCTCAGAGAATGTCACAGCCCTCTTGACCCACTGCCCAATCACAAAGTAACAAGGTGTAGGTGTTCTTGAAAAACAAGCCTCCTGCCACAGGCTCCATGTGACCACATTCAGCCTTTTAGGGGGGCAGAGTATATTTTCAAATCAGGGAAGGTTCTCAGAGTCACTTAAGCCTATCAAAGGGCCAAGGTGCAGGGAAGGTCTTCAGATTCCCATTCCCATAACAGACCAGAGAGGATGAATGATCAAATAATATTTGTATGATTTTGGCAATGAAAAACAGCTGATTTTAAAAATTGCAGTCATTGAATTTTTTGCAAAATTTCAAAGTAATTCAAATCCTTACTAATTTGGAACAATCATGGAAGTTAATGCAACTTAACAAAGCACTTATATTACAGAGTAATTGAGAAGAATTGCCATTTTATTATCTTCAGGAACCTAAAGTAACTCCAAGTGCTGACCAGTTATTGCCTAATAGAGATGCTATTTGTGTCATCAATCTAACAACCAGTCAATAAACAGTAGTGAAGACAATAACTTTGCAGTAGAGACAATATAGCAAATTAGAGAATGTTGAAATTGGGCTCTGGAAGACCCAGGTTCAAATCCCAACTTTCACATTTACTAGTTGTATGATCTTGAGGCAATCACTAACTTTTCAGAGCCTCAGTTTCCTCTTATATTAAATGGGGATAATAATATCAAATGGTTGTTTTGAGGCTTCAAAGAGAAAAAAAAAATACCAATACTCATAGATCACATAAGGTCATTGGTCAGAGAGACAAAACAGAACTCACCCAGTGCCTACCAATCCTCTGCAAATCCTTGTCCGAAGTTTCCCATAGATTTATCAAAGGAAGGCAAACCCCATGCTTTCCTTATGTTCTCTTGTTATAGAGAGGCTACCAATGGATTGCCCATTGATTATCCTTCTGCTTTTAATGTTGGCTAATTTTCTTCTTCCTTCCTAAAAACAGGAAGTGATTTGTAAAGATCACAGACCTGCATAAAATAGGAGGTGTAGCCAATGTGTACACAGAGTTGGCCCACGATCAAGCAAGGCCTGGGTTCAAATCCAGCCTTTGAAACATGCTAGGTGTGTGAGATCACTTAACCTCTCAGTGCTTCAGGTAACTCTTTAAGATTAGAAATTGTACAGCAGAGGCCAATATGCCCTGGTGTAGGTAATTTCCTTGCTGGGGACTTCCTATGTAGAAAAATTACAATACTGGTTCCAAAAATATCCTCATTATTATGAAAGACAATTTGGTATAGTGGGTAGAGTGATGGAGTCAGACAGAAGACCTGAGTTCAAATCCTGCCTTGATACGTTCTAGTGGTGTCAACAAAAGCAAATTTAGCAACTAATTGCTAAATAACAGAATGGAGGCCAAGGGTTGTTCAGACTAAATAAACTCTATCAAGAAGACCTGTAGTGTTGCTAGCCCCTCTGAACCTCAGGTTCCTTATCTGTAAAATGGAAATCATTCCTGCAATAACTCCCTCAGGGTTGCTTAAAGGCCACAATCACATAATGTGCTTCAAGTGTTTTACAAATTTTAGAACATGATGAAAATACCAATTATTATTAACGAGTGAGCTCTTTCATCTTATTTCTCATCCCTTTGGGATATGGGTAAGACTGTCCTAAGATTCATCCTGCAGGAGGAATGGCCTGATCTCCTGCATTTATTTGGTAGCAGGAAGGGGCCAAGTCCTTTGTGAGGAGGTGGCTGCTTGCCTCGGGGGAGCAGCCATCTCACCAACTAAATCATATGTGAGCACCATTGACCAGGCTCAGCTTGGGGCCAACCCTTGGTGCCTCCTCTCACAGCATCTCCCAGGCTCGTTGCCATAGTGATCCTGGAAATCACAAATTCATAAAGGAGGCTCCCAAGTAAGAGAAAAACCAATACAACGGGCAGCATTGTGATCTAGCTCGTTAGCGCAGGTATTCTAAGTATCAGTATGCAAGTATTAGACCCTTCTTGTGTTACACATTCTGCCCGGACTTACCTTAATATTCCAGTTATCTCCTTTTATAAAAAAGTGCTCAAGTCACATCCATTTTTGGCCTTTAGACAAAGCAAACATCAAATGCCTCAATGTTGTTCACTGACAGGGCCTTTCCCCTTTTTGTCATAGGCATACCCTGATGGAAAAGAAATTGCTCCCAGAACAGTCAGGCAGGCGGTAAATGCTGCACCTGGAGGTGCTGAGATCATTAGGAACTTGTTCCTTCCTCTTGTTTTACATGCCCATACCCCCAAGAAGTTTGCCAACAGGGACAGAGTGCAAAATTTAACTAAGGGAGCACAGAGGACAGTCATTAGATTCCCATTGGCCAGGAAGGACTGCAGGGGATGTTGGGGTGGGGACTTCCTATAGCAGAATTTTATCTATCTCCTCCCTGTCCCTGCAGGGTCAGCTGCACTGCATCATGCCCTTATCATTATTACAGACCCAGGACAGTACAGGTCTTTTTGATAGACTTTATTTAGTCTGAACAATCCCTGGCCTCCATTCTGTTATTTAGCAAGTAGTTGGTGTTATTTTATATGTATTTTTGGATTCTGAATTAAAAAATTCAAATGGGATCTCTCACTCACCACAAGTAGGTGATATTAATTTTTATCTTAACTGTGCGATATGAGATGATAATAAAATGTGGCTTGGCTTGCTTGGGGTAGGAGAGAGGGGGGTCAGAGAGGAGACATTGAGTGGCTTACTTTTTATGCCACATAGAATTCTAAATTATGTACCATGTGACAAGGCAGGCTGGGAAATGTTCATGCATGTGTGGTCACACAGGGAAACTGAGTCTGTAGTTTTCTCTCAGTTATGTGCTAGGTTTCATTTCTGTTTTCTCAAGGGTTTTGTACTTTGTAGATCTTGGGGTACATTACATAAATTCATAGTAATGACTCCTAAGTTTAAGCAGTATTTGTTACCTGTGAGGTGAGCTATGTTTTATGTCTCAGAGATGAAACTCTACTCCTCCAGTGAAGAAAAGCAAATAAATTCCATTTTGGTTGTAGAACAGGGGAGCAGAATATGGTTCAGGCCTTGTAACTGCCCTGTATCTAGGGGTTTACTGGTACCAGCTCTTCTAATTGTTAAATTTGCAATCTGAGTATTTACACCTTAGAATACAGCAAAAACTACAAATCCAGGCCTTATTTACTGTTCTGCTGTTTGTCTAAGACTAAGGAAAGCAATGAGAAAATGTTAATAACACAGATTAAATTCAAACCCAGAGAGCCAGTGGTTAAACATTTACCGCCACACCCTTGCTTGTATCACTTTTGTTAGACTACTGAATGACTCGAATATGTTTCTCATCAGTCAATAAACATTGAAAAAACACCTACTACGTGCCAGGCACCAGATTGTTTTTCTCACCTACTGTTTGTGGTTCCTATGATATAGAGAGAATTAAAAAAAACATTCTACTGATTACAACTTTTGTTTAATGAAGATATCAGAGATTTTTACCTCCAAGTCTAAATACTGGCCATAATATCTGTAGTGAAGAACTGTCTATCTGTCCCTGAATAACCCAAAACTTGGAATTTAGATGGAGAAAATGGACATTATGATTCTGAGTCAAACCATAAGACAATATGACAATTATGAGGCCAGCAAAGTGATCTCCCATATGAAGTCGTATTCCTATTCTGAGACCCTCATTTATAACTCAAGCTGACCTAAATGACCTTTTGGGGGGGGATTTTAATATAAAAATAAATCAAGCTGAAAGTTTATCTCTAAAGGACGGAATCTCCTATGAGAGGGCACTAAACTGTGTTCAAAACATGAAGCTTCTCTTGGAAAGCATGAAGTATGAAAAGCATTTTTGCTATGGTCAAGAAACATTTCTTAAGAACACGTTATGTGCCAGGCACTGTGTTAAGAAAGGCCAAACAATCCCTGCTCTTAAATGTAATGGGGTGACAACTTGAAAATACCTTGTACAAACATGCTATCTACAACATAAATTGGCAATATTCAATAGAGGAAAACAAAGTGATTGCTCTCCTAGTAGAATTGCAATTTGGGTATTTCCAGTATTGTTGCTTTATTTGTGAATGTGCCAGCAGAGAGAGGAAATAGAAAACCCTCTCTACTCAGAAATGCTGGCCTCAGAGGAATGAATTGCTTCCAGGAAAGTGAAATATGGGAAGCCAACCACTGGTTACTCCTGAACATGTTTTCTTACCATGATTGCATATTAAATTTAGTTTAATGAAAAACTGTGTCAAGGTGGTGGGTAGGCATGGCACAATGGTTTATTTACTGGAAAAATCAATTTCTAAAACTGGTGAGGTTGAATCAGACAACATATGTGGGTCCTCATCTAAGGGGAATGAGCAGTTAGGAGAAAAATTGAATGAAGTTGAATGAGTTACATGGAAACCATTTTTTAAAAGTTACCAAAACTCCTTTTTCAGAAACTAGAAGTCAGAAAATTAGCAAGAAATTGTCTCCTTTTTGTATTTAAAATGGCATCTTTTTTTCTCTTTTATTTTTATGAACTTGACACACAGCAGCAAAAATGAACATTTCCTTATATAAAGAAACTATGTATCGCTGTGATATGCAACTTTTTTTTTTTGAAAAAAGGTATATATTAAATTTAACGTGGTAGTTCTAACACTTCCCTGCCTGTGATCTCTTTTGAACATCTGTTTTCCCCCAGTCTTCTTTGCATTTTTAGAGGTCTCATTAACACTCTTTTCATTTCTTCTTTTTTCCCACCGTATCACTACCCAATCTCTTCCATAATTCTCCCTCCCCTTAAAATAAAATCCGTATCCTCTAACAAATATAGGTAGTCAAGCAAAGACAAATCCACTCATCTTTTCAAAAGGCAGAGAGGAGGAGGGAGAGAACTCTAGGAGTTAAGGTCTCCTATCTGTCTGGCTTTTCCCAGTCTCCTCAGCTGCTAGCACATTGCCTTCTCAGGTGCCTTACCCTCCAGTCTGTCTATATCTTCTATGTTCCTAGACGTTTGCTTGTTATTGCCTCATTAGAACAAAAGTGCTTTGAGGATGGGGCCTGTTTCTGTCCTTTTTTATAGATGAGCACAGGGCCTGATACATAGAAAAAGTTTAAATGCTTGTTGACTGACTGACTGATTTACAGCTATGAGCATGAGCTCTGGAGTCAGTTAGTAGACCTGCAGTTAATTCATGGTTTGGCTACTTGTTCCCCATCAGACCTTAGTTAAATCACCACCTTTCTCTGACTTAGTTTCCTCATCTGTTCTTTGCAGCTCTGGATTCATGTGACTATGGGTGCCATTTAGTGAATTATTTGGACACATTTGTGGTACATGTAGAAAGGTTATTTTGCTATCTTAAAAACAACAATAACAACACATTGTCAAAGTGATCTAGACTGCTGTGAAAAGTGGTCCTCACTTCGATGACAGCAGGCAGATCATGTGACTTCCCCATGTCTTTCAATGCCATAGGAATGACAAATCCTATTCTCCATCTTCCCTTTTCACAAGAATATGGTAAAAATGTTTTTGAAGAAGGAGACTGTGGCATATTACTGAAGAGACCAGGAGTTTATGCAAAGATTAACATTGATATGAATCCATCCACATACAAAGTATCAGTAATGTATATTATTCAGATCTAATTCGTTTATCTAACAGGTAGTTGCCTTTTTGCAAGGAAACTTTTCATAGCTTTAGTTAGGTCATGGGGTGGACCAAACTCACTTGTTGGTCATGTCTGACTTCAACTTGGTTCATTTCTATTTTTAATCTTATTATCCTGAGCTCTAGGGTAATCCTGGAGTATGTTTGCATAGGTTTTAATTAATTACTACAATTTCCACATATCTCTCAATTAATCGGCTAAGATTAAAGCCACAACCGATTCATCAAATAGCACTTATTTAGTAAATGTAGTGGGGATTCAGTAAATACCTTTTGAATTTAGTTGGAATGTTCGTGGTGAGACTCAATACCATGTTCTCCTTGGGAACTACATTCCCCAGAAACTTGTGTAGTAGTCCAACAGTATAATTTTCCCCCTCTCTCTTTCCTTTTCTATCATAGTTTTTCTTTTATTTCTTTTTGAATCATGATTTTTGACAAATGTATTAAAAACTTATGTTAAATATACTGTTTAACAAAGTATCCTGAAGCATCGAACAATTTTTTCCCCTTGAAAATGGATGAAGGTTTTGTAGCTTTATTTTGTTTTTTTTTTGTTTGAAAGTTTTTCTTTTAAATTTATTTTTAGTTTTCAATATTCATTTCCACAAAATTTTGATTTATGAATTTTCTCACCTTCTTTCCCCTACCCCCATCCCAAGATAGCAAGCCTACTGAATACCCCTTCCCCCAATCTGCTCTCTCTTATATCCTCCCCCATATCCCCTCTCACTTTCTGTTAGGGCAAGATGGATTTCTATACCCCAGTGCCTGTATATTTTATTTCCCAGTTGCATGTAAAGAACAATTTTTTTTAAACATTCATTATTAAAACTTTGATTTCCAGATTCTTCCCTTTTTTCCCTCCTCACTCACCCCCACTGGGAAGATAAGCAATTCAATATAGGCTGTATGTGTGTGCTTACACAAAACATTTCTATAGTAGTTACATTGTAAAACACTAATTATATTTCCCCCCATCATATCCCGTCCCCCACTTATTCTATTTTCTACTTTGACCCTGCCACTTTTCAAACGTATGTGCTTCTAACTACCCTCTCCCCTAATCTTCCCTCCCTTCTTTCATCCCCCCTCTTATCCCCTTGCCCCCTACTTTCCTGTAGGGTAAAATACCCAATTGAGTGTTTATGTTATTCCCACCTTAAGCCAAATCCAATGTGAGTAAGGTTGACCCATTCCCTTTTACCTTCCTGCTCTTCCCCTCCATTTTAATAGTTTTCTCTTGCCTCTTTTATATGAGATAATTTACCCTATTCTATGTCTCCTTTTCTCCTCTCATTATATTCCTTTCTCACCTCTTAATTTCATTTTTTAGATATCATCCCTTCATATTCAACTGATCCTGTGCCCTAGGTCTATGTATACATGAACACACATATACACATACTCACATATGTATTTATATAAACATACACCTTTCTATACATACATATATTTTCCCTTCAACTATCCTTATACTGAGGAAAGTCTCATGAGTTACAATGATCTTTTTTCCATATAGGAATGTAAATAGATCAACTCTAATAAGTTCCTTATGATTTCTTTTTCTGGTTTACCTTCTCATACTTCTCTTGCTTCTTGTATTTGAAAGTCAAATTTTCTGTCAGCTTTGATTTTTTCATCAAGAACACTTGAAAGTCCTCTATTTCATTGAATGACCATATTTTACCCTGAAGCATTATACTCTGTTTTGCTGGGTAGGTGATTCTTGGTTTTAATCCTAGCTCCTTTGACCTCTGGAATATCATATTCCAAGCCCTTCTATTCCTTAATGTAGAAGCTACTAGGTCTTGTGTTATCCTGATTGTGTTTCCACAATACTCAAATTATTTCTTCCTGACTACTTGCTGTATTTTCTTCTTGACCTGGGAACTCTGGAATTTGGCTATGATATTCCTAAGAGTTTTCTTTTTGGGATCTTTTTCAAGAGGTGATAGGTGAATTCTTTCAATTTTTATTTTGCCCTCTGGTTCTAGAATATCAGGGAAATTTTCCTAGAGAATTTCTTGAAGGATGGTTTCTAGGCTCTTTTTTTGATCATGGCTTTCAGGTAGTCCAATAATTTTTAAATTATCTCTCCTGTATCTATTTTCTAGTCAGTGGTTTTTCCAAAGAGATATTTCACATTGCCTTCTATTTTTTAATTTATTTGGATCTGTTTTGTAGTATCTTAATTTCTCATAAAGTTATTTTCTCTAATCTAATTTTGAAGGAATTATTCTCTTCAGTGAGTTTTTGAGATTCCTTTTCCACTTGAGTAATTTGACTTTTTAAGGCATTCTTCTCCTCATTGGCTCTTTGGGCCTCTTTGCCATTTGAGTTAGTCTATTTTTTAAGGTGTTATTTTCTTCAGTATTTTTGGGTCTCCTTTAGCAGGCTGTTGACTCACTTTTCATGGTTTTCTTGCATCATTCTCATTTCTCTTCCCAATTTTCCCGAGTTTCTCTTGCTTGATCTTCAAAATCCTTCTTGAGTTCCTCCATGGCCTGTAACCAACTCATATTTTTCTTGGAAGCTTTTGATGCAGGAGCTTTGACTTCATTGACTTCTTCTGGCTCAATGTTTTGATCCTTTTTGTCATAGTTTTTCAATACTACCAGGAGAGTAATCTTGGAGAACAGCTATGGGGAAGAGACCAGTATTTCTGTGATTATCACCAATGTCTACTTAAAGGATCAGTACTTCCAAGAGTTATACCAAAGTTCCCTTCTAACTCAAGTGAATGACTGAGGTAATCCTCTTCCCTTAGTGTTGGAGAGAAGGGATAATTAATTGGGAGGTAGTAAAATAGTGGGTCTTTTTCCTGGTAGATTGAAGGTATGTTGTTTTTTTGAGGGGCTACAAGGAGAGAGGACTTGTTTGGGATATCAGAGCTCTGGGAAATAGTGGCTAAAGTGTTGGCTGCTGGATTTTATTCTTTATTATTTATGCTTAATTCTGTTGGAAGTCAATATAAAAGCCTAGCTTTATTATGATATAACACAATGTATTTTGGCTCTTGATTCAGTGTGTGTGTGTGTGTGTGTGTGTGTGTGTGTGTGTGTGTATGTGTGTGTGTATATAGGAGAGGATGGTAAGTTCCAATGGAAATAGGGACTTGCAAGATGTGATCTCAGCATGATATAGCAGAAAGAGCACTGGCTTTAAAATCAGAAGATATGAATTCGAATTCTGTTCCTGGCACTTAATATCTATGTGATTTTGGGCAATCCAGTCTCTCTGGGCCTCAATTTCATCATCTGTAAAGTTAGGATTTTGGACTCTATAGCCTCTGAAATCCCTTACCTCTTTTAGATGTGACTTTATGATTTCTACAAAGAAGAGAGATGACTTCTAAGGTTCCTTTGAAATGAAGAGCTTTGATTCTTGGTTCATATACATGGTCTTCATGCATATTACATTATAACCAAAATAAATTACTTCCCCCAAATATGGCATTGTGTTTCCTACCTCTGTACCTTTGCATAGTTGTTCTACCTGCCTGGATCTCCCTTCTTAATCTTCACCTTGTTTAAGCCTTAGCGTTTTGAAAAGTACAACCTAAGGTGCTCCCTCCTGTATGAGATCTTTTCTGTTCCACCCAATCATTGGCACTCTCTCCCTTTGAAACTAATTTATATTATAATATCTACTCTAGATTGCTTCACCCAGCCTCCCAACTCACACTTAGTATAGTTCATAAGCCCCTAATGGTGTGCTTCCCCTTAGTAATCAGCCAGTAGACTATTAGCTCTTATCAAAGACATTTACTCAAATAGCGTAACAGTAGTTACAAAACATTCACCATATAAGCACGGATAGTGTTTTCCAAATGGGATCAAACTTTGAGTACAATGGTACAAAGGATTATGTGTAAGACACATGTGTGACAAAGGTAACAATTCCCAGTACTGTAGGGCCTGAGGTTCTTCATACTGGGTTGTGAGGGTCTTTTCCTCTCCACACCTGCTTCCTCCTTTGGGGAACTGTCTCCCTCTATTCACATTTGTTTGGATGACATCTGTGCTGCCTACTTGATGCAAAATCTTTCTATTGGTCAAGTAGCTTTGATTCAAAGGGGCATGGCCAACAGATGTGGGTTGAGAAGAGGAAATCTCTCTTGTCTCTTTTTGTCTAAGATCTCTTCTGGAGTAATCTCCCGGCTTAAAATCTCTCCTATCCTTAAACTGCTAGATGAGAGTATCTTCCTCTGACCTGCTAAAAGCCATGGCCCATAGGGTGGGGGGGTGAGAGGGAGACAGAGAAAAATCCCTTCCCCCACACTTCAGGGATCTCAAGTGCTCTGAGTTTTGACTGCAAAGAGCTTAGCAGGGCTTAGCTATTTTAAGCCCCCAGAATCATGGCTAATTTGTTTTCTAAGCAAATCATGTTGTTCCCTTCTTGACTCAATAAGAGAAGTATTTATGAAATGTAGCTCATAAAGGAATCAGGATAGAGATTCTTCTCTTCACTCAGTCAAACACTTCATTAATTCCTTGTCATTACATTCTGGACCTTCCATGATTACATCAGCTGAAAGGGGGAACCCCTTCCATTACAGTGTCACTTTGATACACTTTATATTTTCTTGCCTATGTGCAAGAGAAGGTAAACTCTTGGAGGGCAGGCACTGTTTTGTTTTGGTTTTGTATCCCCAATCCCTAACACAGCTCTTTGCATATAGTAGATAATTAATGAATTTTTGCTGTATTGATCTATATTTCAATCTTGTCTTTCTCCCTGGAACAGAAGGGCTTCCTTGCAAAGTCCCATTTCTTTGTCCATACTATTTGTATGTGTTTGTTGTAGTTGATGGACTTAGTAAACCAGGGGTCAGTGATGATACTTGTGCTACTAGTTGGCTCCCTGCTCCTCAGACTGCACGTTTCCTCGCTGGTCTGATGAATAAGGCAGGGCTGAGCAGTGGAGGGGGTTAACTGGCTCCCCGAGACAGCCAGGAGAACAGACACTTGAGCATTTGAAAAGCATCCGGGCTCCAATTTCCCTTAGTGTTCAATCACTCATCGCCGATGGTGAACGATATTTTTCAAGGAACATACCCTGGAAATGCCAATCTCCAGATGGGAAAGATTTATTTTGCTCTGTAATTAGTGGCAGGATGAGGGTGGTGTTGGGGATGGGGGGGGGTAGATGGTGTTGCTGCATTTAAAAAAATGGGAGGGGAATTGCCAGGCAAGAGATGGCAGAAAAAAGAGGGCAATTGCTCAAAGGGACCTCTCAAGATAACCCACTGAGATTTTAAAGAAGACCCAGGAAACAAAAAGCAAGGGAGCCCAAGGAGAAGGATGCTTGTCATCTGAGCACAAAAGCTGCACATGGGCTCCATTAGAGGCTGCTTACTGGCTCAAAGAATGACTGAATGTATTTCCTAGAGCAAAGGGCTTCAGCCTTTGTTGGAGGGCCTGCTTTTTAATATGTTGTTTTCTGAAAGGGCACAGAACAGGACCAAAGGCAACAGATGAGATGGATTGCTCGTGGTTCCCCAAATTCCACACTTCATCTCTTGTATCCCTGCATTGGTGTAAGCAATTCAGACTCTCTTAAATCTTTCTCTCCCAGTGTCTCACAGGTCTAGAGCAAGAAAGGACTTCAGAGGTCATCTAGTCCAACACCTCCATTTTATAGATAAGTAAACTGGGGTTAAGTGACTTGTCCAAGGTCACACAAGTAGTAAACTTTAGAGACAATTCGAACCCAGGTCTTCTGAATCCCTGAGTGTAGTTCTCTTTCCACTGTGACCATATTGCTCTCTCCATAGCACCAGGTTGCAAGATAGGCTCCAGCACTTTTCCCTTTAGGAACCCTTCTCTGATTCCTCTCTCCAAGTTATTAATGGTTTCTCCCTCTTAAAATTGCCTTGAATTTACTCATCTGGCTAAATTAAATCCCACCCAATAGAATGTAAGCTCCCTGAAGGTAGAGATTATTTGGTATCTTTCAGCAAACTATTTATTAAGCATCTGTTGTCACAGTGGATAGAGTGTAGGGCCTGCAGTCAGGAAGATCCGAGTTCAAATCTAGCCTCAGAGACTCACTAGCTGTGTGACCCTGGGCAAGTCACTTAACCCTCTTTACCTTAGTTTCCTCATCTGTAAAATGAGCTGGAGAAGGAAATAGCAAACCACTCCCATATCTTTACCAAAAATCCCCAAAATGGGGTCACAGATAGTTGGACATGAGTGAAAAACACTTGTCAAAGTAACATTCAGGCAGTTAGGTAGAGTAGGGGAAAGAATACTGGACTGAGAGTCAGGAAAATCTGATTTCAAATCCTGCCCCAGTCCCTTATTAACTATGGGACCCTGGAGAAGTCACTTAACCTTGTTCTAGTTTCCTCACATATAAAATGGGGATAATCATAGGACATATATCATAGGGTTGTTGGTATCAAATGATCAAGTATGTAAAGTTCTTTGAAAAACTTAAAGGGCTCATATAAATACCATCTACTATTATAATTACTCTTTGTTAGACACTGGGACACAGAGGAAAAAATGAGAGTCCCTACTCTACCCTCAAGCAGCTTCCGTTCTATTGTTAATAACAAGATCCTAGATTTAGAAATGGAAAAAAAAAATCAGTCATCTAGGCCCCCTCCCTTCCATTTTACAGAAAGGGTAAACTGAGGCTTAGGGAAACTAAGGAATCTTCCCAGCCTCACACAAGGGACACTCATCAATGCTGGAATTTGAATCTGGCTCCAGAGCCTGTACCCTTGGAGTTGTACCACTCTCCTATTGTATCTTTAGTACGTAGCACAGTGCTTCGTACAAAGTAACCTCTAATGTAATGTTTATTTAATTGAATGCAGCGTGAGGGGGAGCAGTTGTCTGGTAGAGCTATTCCATTTTCAAAGCTGACACGATACGCCTTTCGAATGTGCTTGGCTTCTGGGTATTCGGTTGAACATTATTCTAAGAAGTCCTTATTCATTTCCTCTTCTTAGGACTTATTCTACAGGCTGACATTTGTCCATAAGTCTTCATCCCAGGAATATAAAAGGGTAGTAGATTTTCCAGGGTAAGCATTTAGGTCACTGCTAATAAGTTCCATAATTTAGCACTTGGCCCTTCTGTCATCCAATCTGAAGCATTTAGAATGTGCCATCAAGATGTCAAAATAACCATTTCAATCAAAAGGGGGAGGGGAATCCGTCAGACATGACTACTGGCATCTTTTAGACCAAGAAACTGGTGGGTTGGTGGAATTTTTAACTTGTCAATCAGTCATATTGGTATCATGTGCAGCATAGTGTAGGGCACAATTTACTGGGGCTGATGGGGGAAAGAATCCTGTCTCTGGCACTAGTCACAGGCAGGTAGTTTAACTTCCCTGATTATCCATTTCCTCATCCACAAAATGACAATAATAATTCCTGTAGGACATGCTTCATGGCTCTATTGTCAGGCTTAAATAAGATAATGCGTCTGAAGTGCTTAGGAAATGGAGTCCTCTTAATCCCCGCCCTTCTTGACCCCTCAACAGCACAGGGTGCTGCTGGTCACCGCATTCTGTAAACCCTTTCCTCCCTAGGTTTTCATGACACCCCTCTCTCCTGTATGACGGCTCCTTCTCTGTCTCCTTTCCTGTGTCTTCATCTGGCTCATGACGTTGTTGTTTGGTTGTTTCAGTTGTGTCTGACTCTTTGTGACTCCGTTTGGGTTTTCTTGGCAGAGATGCTGCAGTGACTTGCCATTTCCTTCTCCAGCCCATTTTACAGATGAGGAAACTGAGGCAAGTTGGGTTAAGCACCTTGGCCAGGGTCACACAGCTAGCAAATGTCTGAGGCAGGATTTGAACTTGGGTATTTCTGACTCCAAGTCCAGTGCAATGTTCAGTATAGCAGTGAGCTACCTATCTTCATGATATGTCAGTCATGGGTCTCATTCTCTACCCTCACATAGCTGCCCCACTGGTGCAGACCTTTTTCAAAAAGCCCAGATTTAAACATATCCCCTCCCCTGTTCCCTACACCCTTCAATAAACTTCACTGGCTCCCTGTTTCCTCCAAGATCAAGGACAAACCCCTCCCTTTGGCTTTTAAAACCTTTCACACCTGGCCCCATCCTACCTCCCACTTTCCTTAGTCTTTAAACCTGTTCACATGCTCTCCTGTGGAGCTACACGATTCCCTCTGCACCATTCTTCTTCTCCTGACTCTGGGCCTCTTCATTAGCTGTACCCTTTCCTGGGCATGCTCTCCTTCTTCAACTCCACCTCCTGGCTTCCCTGGCTCTCTTCAGGATTCAGCTCAAATCCCATCTTTTGCAGGAAGCCTTTACTGGACCACCCCCACTTCCATGGTTAGTGCCTCCCTCCTGGTTACCTCCATGGACAGTGTGTCTGGGCACCTAGGTGGCACAGTCAATAGAGCACTGGACTTGGTATCTGGATGACTCATCTTCGTGAGTTCAAATCTGGACTCAGATGTTTATTAGCTGTGTGACCCTGGGCAAGTCACTTAACTTGTTTGCCTCAGTTTTATCATCCAGAAAATGAGCTGGAGAAGGAAATGGCAAATCACTCTAGTATCTCTGACAAGAAAATCCCAAATGGGGTCACAGATAGTTGGACACAGCTGAACACCAGTACAGCGTGTGTGTGTGTGTGTGTGCGTGTGCATGCGTGTGTGTGTGTGCGTGTGTGTGTGCATAGTTACTTGCTTGTTGTCACTTCCATTAGAATGGGAGTTCCTTTTTGCCTCTCTGTATCCCTAGTACTTAGTGTGGTGCTTGGCACCCCGGAAGTTCTTAAGCTTTTTGACTAAGTCTTGCTACTATTATTATTTGTGGGTGTGCACAGCTGGGACCAGAGGCTCCTTCAGGGCCAGCAGGACACAAACCCCTTGAAAGCAGAAACTCTGTGGTCTTTGCCTTTATGTCCAGCACATGGAACACATAGCACCTTGCTCAGAGTAGCTGCTTCTTGAATCTTTGTTGAATTGAAACCATATCTACTTTCTTTATAGTGAGGCCACACACAATTGTAAATACGTAAAAATGGTTTCATGTTGAAGGTAACCTTGCAAAAGACAATTTTGTTAAAAACACACACGCGTGCATGCTCACACACACACACTCACTCAGTGTTATAGTTACTAAACATCGCTTAAATGAAATAAAAAGGATGAGAGAATCCCAGAAGAAACCCCAGGGGCTGACTGTGACAGGCTACATTTGAGTTGACAGTATCCCAGTCTCATACCACTAATACACAAATGTGTCTTTCAGCCTTCCTCCCTTTATTCTCAGAGTGAAAACATCTGGTTACATTTTAAATGGATTCCCAGAGTTTCCTTCCCCAGCCCACAGGCCAAATCCTGTCCTTGGCTACACATCAGCATGTGCCATTGGAGTCAATAGCAACTGTTCGCGTTCATCTAAATGTCATTTGCCCTTTGGTCACTGTGTTCGAATGATTCCACATGTTGGGCTGTTCAGTGTGAAATAAGGTGGTTTGCATTCCACAGTTTCTGTCCTGCCTTAATGAGAATGACTCTGGCTGGGCTCCTTCCTCTGCTGGATCTCAGCTTGACTTCATTGTACGGCACTTGAGGTTGACTTAAAATTCCTGAGTTTCTCTGAGGTCACCTGAAAAGCTTTCTCTACTCTAGGTCAAAGAAGTCATTTAAAAAATAAATACTGCAATACAAAGATTATAGGGATTTAGTATTCATTTTATTTTCAAAGGTCTTTTTTTCTCCTTCCTTCCTCTGCAAAATAAAGAGGGTTGGACTCAATGACCTCAGGGGTCATTTCCAGCTCTAAATCTATAATACTATGACTCCTCTTCTCTCTTCCTTTCCTCCAACCCCTTGTCACCTTCTCTGGTATAAACATTGCCTGGGGTAGCCCTAGCTTGCCTAAAGAGGGAGGAGACCTTCTTCTTATGGCTAGGAAAAGGTAAGGGGACTCCTTAAACATTTTTATTTTCTTTTCTTGCTTTTTGGAGGGGGGAGGGCACAGGGCAGTTGGGGTTAAGTGACTTGCCCAAGGTCACATGGCTAGTAAGTGTTAAGTCTCCGAGGTCAGATTTTAACTCAGGTCCTCCTGACTCTAGGGCCAATGCTCTGTTCGCTGTACCATCTAGCTGTCCCACTCCTTAAACATTTTGATTCAAATTCAACTAACAGCTTGATTCTTGCTATATTTACAGGATGGGTAAATAGTGTGGTACATTGAAAAGAATGCTGTCCTTAGGGTCACAAGGCTATAGTGACAGTTCTGGTTCTGCCAGATGGCTGTATGACCTTGGAAAGTCACCCAACTTTTCTATGCCTCTCTTTCCTCATCTATAAGATACAAGAGTTGGAGGAGTTGACCTTTTTTAAAGGTCCCTTCTCATTATATATATATACTTCTAGTATCTCTCTCTAAACATTGAACACCAGAATTTTCAGGAACAATACTCCATCTTTTGATAGTCTCTCTCTCTATGCTTCTGCCCCCTGATACCCTATAATAAACTGTTTTGCATCTTGTGAGTGGACAGCATAAAATGAACTGACTGGATTCTCCAACTTAGCTATTTTTCCTCATCTGAAATCTCTATGACTTTGTCTGTTAGCCTGGATTTTATTCAGCAAAGGATCTATTAAGGACTCACTAGGCACTAAGTTCTTGCCAAAACAAGAATCATCCTTGCACTCAAACTTCCATTCTACTGGGGAGGCAAATTGGAAAGAGAAAAGCAATCAGAAAATACATAACAAGTCAATACAAGATAATATGGCAGGGCCAAGAGAGGGCCCTAACAACTTGGGGGGAGGGATCATGGGTAAGACCTTTTACATAAGCTGGTATTTCCAAATTCATGTTTCTAACACCTCCAGAGTCTGCTAGTCTTCTGTGGAGTGTCTGATGGCTAATTTAGCACATAGCCTTGGGAGTCCCATCTTAGCCAGAATATTAATGGTTACTTTTCCCCCATCTCTAGTTGTCAACTTTCTCTGGGCTTGTATAAAATGGACTCCTTTACCTGTTGTCGTTAAAGTAATTTTATTTCCTTTTTTTTAAAAGCAACTTTTCTGGGAAGGGCTTGAGGATAATAATAGTACCTATACCATATATTTTATCTCATTTGATCACATATGTAAAGTGCTTTGCAAACCTTACAACTCTATAGAAATGTTAATTATTGTTATTGTGTGTTGTTTTCCCCCCAGTAGAATATAATAAGCTCTTCAAGGACATAGAATGGCTGAGTTTTGTCTTTGTATCCTGAATACTTCGCACAGTGAGGACTGGGAACACAGTAGGTGCTTCATAAATTATTATTTTTCTTTTTTTTTTTGGCAAGGCAATTGGGGTTAAATGACTTGCCTAGGATCACACAGCTAGTAAGCTTAATACATTCTTATTTGATTGATTGATTGAAGGTAATAGGTTATAAGGGTCCTGAGGACAGCTACTTTATCTTATGCTCCTTTTATACTCTTTAGTACATTAAGCACAGAGCTAGGCACAGAGTAGACCAGAGATCTCCAACCTTAAGGAGATCAGGGGCTGTTTTTCCTTTTCTAGATCCCTTGAAATCTTCCAGAGTCAAAGAGTATTATGGGTAAAATCCCAGAGTGATAGGAGAGTGGAAGTGAGGGGAAAAGGTTAGAAAGGTGGTGGCTGTCTACCAAAGTAAAGAGAAGTTAATAGCATAAGCAGTCTGAACATTACCAAGAAGGCTTCTCACTCAACTGCTTGGGGACCACTTTCAGCACAGTTAAAAAAACAAAAACAAAAACTCCTCAATATATTTGGTGGGTTGACTGAATGGAATGGTATAAAGCTCCCCATTATAAAGAGAGAGGAGCAGAGGACCTTCAGAGAATCTTGGCAGCTTGCCCAGGATCAGATGGCAAAGTGGTCGTTGAGATGGGAATTGCATCGAGAGCTCTTCAGTCATGGTCCGGAGGGATGCATGAAACAGGGGCTTGCGTGTGTGGAGGTAGATGTCTTTAAAAAAAATCAATAAGGGTAGAATTGCTCAGAAGGAGAAAATTCACCTTTTCTTCCCTGGAGGATCCTCCCCGCCTTCAAATTTACTTACATGTTTCTTCCTTTGTGCATCCAGCATCTGTGGGTTCTAATCTTGGCATACCACAGGTGGCCAAAGATATTTTCAGTTTGCTAGGTACCTAGTGATCCCTTCTTGTCTCTCCTCCGTATTAGACAAGTCTTTCCATCTGTTAGGCAAGTCAAATAAAAATGCTCAGGTCTTTCAGCACAGGCAGGATTCTATTTTCTTCCTATGTTTAAAACTTTTGAAAATCACAATCTCTCTATGTCTTAGAGGATGGTCTTTGTGAGTCAATCCCTCTGTAGCCAACCTGGTTATGAGTGTCTCCAAATGCAGATATCGTCTCTTGCCACATATGAAGTTCATTGCCACATCTCTACTCAAATTATTTCTGATTTGGTGGGATCTTTCTACTGTCATGATCTTTGAGACTCCAGGGTTATCTATAAGCCACAGTGAAGCATCAGCAGAGGATGTTAGGATTTTTTTAAACCCAACATTGTGTCCAAAACCATTTTCAAAAGCATCCAAATCCTACAATTAAGGTACATGTAAGTTACAACATCAGTTCCTTAAACGATGAATAGTAAAAGAAGAACCCCCTGAAACTTGTCCTAAATTGTCTTTTATTTATGTATTTGTTTATGTATTATGTATATTATGTATTAGACTGTGATAGTGATGTTCAGTTGTCTGAGTTAAAGGAAACACTCAGGGTCCAGTGGGAAGCTCTTCTTTGACAGAGTGGCTTAGTCAGTAGTCTTTGAGTTTTGAGAATTCCTTTTGTTGGATGCAGTTCAATTTGATTTACTGTGCCGTTGTGGAAAGAGCCCTGACCATGGGATCAAATGATGATGATTACCTGTGGGATCGAGGGTAAATCACTTCACTTCATCTGTAAAGGGAGATGGTCTTTAAGGTCACTTGCAATTCTAAACCTGTGGTCCTAGGATCCAAATTTAACAAACTTTGAATAAGCTCCTACTATGTGCAAAGCATCAGGGAGATGCAGAAAAATGTGAAATGTCTCTGCCCCTTAGGGAGCTTCCAATAGTTCAGGAACGGGGCGGGGCAGGGATATTTCACGCCCAAGTATTTTCCAGGGGAAGAGAAAGGGCTGATCACTATATCAATAGGGGGAAAAAAAGGAAAAGGTCTAATGAGGAATAAGTAATGGAATAGAAGGGAAAAAAATCTTTGTTTGCAAGTGTATTCGACCCTATAAACAGTATCCACGGATCATTGACGGGGTAGACTGTAATGGCCCCAAGAAAGCCATTGTGACAGTGTAGCAGATAAGAATATGGATACTGTAGGCATACTAAACACTTGTGAAGTTGATGATGAAAGAGACCATGGAGCAACAGTAATTCTCCAAAGACGGGGGCATGCCTCTGTCCTTCCACCACTGGTGCCTGCCCCCTTCACAGAAGCCCAGAATTCTCTAGCTGGAAGACCTTCCTGAAGGCGGAACCCATCCTGCCCCGAGGAAGCCCTTTAGATAGGACTCCGATAGGAAGTGATCATGGTTCCTCTCTCTCCCTCTCAGGGCTGTTGTGAAATTCAAAAGGAATGAAGTAAGTAAAGAATAAAGCATTAAAAATCTCCTGTTATTATTATTCTTTTGGGTACATTTGTAGCTTCTGCCTTTTTGACTGTTGGTCCTTTCCTGTGGGAGCCAAGTAGAGCATGTCTAGTCTCTCTTGCAAGTGACATTCTCCCCCTAGGTGGGAGACAGTGCAATGGAGGAGGAAGAACCTGGTTCCGGAATCAAGTTCTGGGTTCAAATCCTAGCTCTGATGCTGATTTGTGACCTAGAGAAAGTCCTTTAGACCCTTTGTGAAATAATTGATTGTTGTTGCTTAGTAGTTTTGGTTGTGTCTCACTCTTCGTGACCCCATTTGGAGTTTTCTTGGCAAAGATACTGGAGTGGTTTGGCATTTCCTTCTCCAGCTCATTTTTACAGATGAGGAAACTGAGGCAAACAGGGTGAAGTGACTTGCCCAGGGTCACCCAGCTAGTAAGTGTCTGAGTCTGGATTTGAACTCAGATGTTCCTGATTCCAGGCCTGGCACTCTACCCACCGGACCACCTAGTTGTCCCTCTAAAATGATGGGGTTGACTAAAGGACCTCTGAGATCCCTTCTGGTTCCATATGCATAATCCTCTAATTCCTTCAAATGCTTAAAGACCACTATCATGTCGCCTGCAAACCCATCCTTCATTTTGCAGGTATAAGTGGAGACTTCATAATCACAGAATTGAAAGAGGCTTTGGAGGCCACCCAGTCCAGTCTGTAACTGAATTAAAAAAAAAAAGATATGTCTATCATAAAATTGACACATGGCCATCCAGTTTGTGCTTGAGTGTGATAGGGGAGCCCCTTGGCCTCTGGGTACCTCAGCTTCCTTTTGGAGAGGCCTCATTGTCAGCCTTCTCCAGCCTTCAGCCTCTACAATGAATCATTTAGTAACTTTAGTGAACTAATTGCTTGAGAAAAAAGGAAATTAAAAAAATTCAATTTTAGTGACATATCAAAAACCAGGTTAGTTTTTAGAATCACCAAACATTTCTTTATTTTCTGGAAAACGACTGAACCACAATGATTTCAGTTCATGCACTCCCTGGCGGTTTTTAGGCTGGGTGATGGAGACAGACTTCTCACTGCTTCCTCTGCATCGCTTTGTTTTTCCTAAGTCCCACAGGCCTGAACCATAGTGTCCCTTCTCTGCCTCTCTGGAGAATGGTCCGGAATGGGCTTAGATTATCTGATTCTCTTGAGATGGGCACAAATAGCCCATTACACTTCTCACAGTGTTCTCTCATTAAGGTCACAGAATTGTTTCTATGTATTTTCCTCCCAATTGCTTCTGAAAGGTCAAGAATTGCTTACTTGGCTTTCTGATTTCTCCTTTTGGAATAATACTGTCAAATGTTCTCTACTCTTTTCTCTTCTGTGTCTGACATTTGCTCAATGATCTCCCATTGGCTGTGAGACCCGGTCATTTGGCAGCTGTCTTTTCTCTCTTGGCTGTGGCTGTGCCATGGCTAATGAAAACAGGGAGGATTCTGAATGTTGCATTCCAGTTGAGATTTATTTGTGGCCTTTTGTGAAAACAGATGCTTTGCTGAACTTTCCATGTCTGTATAGCTACATGTGTGTGCACACGCATGTGCATGCCAGTCATTCAATATATAACACCTACCACAAGAGTCTAGTATGTACTATGTACAAGGCTTCATGTTTGGTATCAGGGATTCAAAAACAGAGATAAAATAGTCCCTGTCTTTAAGAAGCTTATATTCCTTTTTTGGGGAAATAACATATGTACATATTAATCAATCAAAAGCAAAGCAGCCCACAATAATTTTTTAAGTCCCTACCATGCACATTGCATTAGATATTGGGGAGGCAAAGAGGAAACACTCCCTGCTCACAAGTAATTTGCATTCCATTGGGGGGACAGCACATGCACATATATGGAATAAGTGCAGCATGGTTGAATTCAAGGTGGTGAGGGAGGGATACCATAAGTGTCTGGGGGAATCAGGAATGTGGGTCTGGAGTTAATACAAAGGAATTTTGGAGGGGGAAGGAAAGGGTCTCACATGGGTAGGAGTTGGCCAGAGGAAGGAAGGAAGCTAGGGATCCTAGGAAGCAGAGGCGATGGTAGACCATACACCAAGCCGGGGGAACGCATTTTATGAAGGCACAGAGAAGGAAAATGGAAGCTCTTGTGTGAAGAGTGGAAAGAGGCCTGGGCGGGTTTGGAGGGAGTAGCCATCCAATCAGATTGGAGCCAGGCTGTGGAGGGATTTAAGTATCCGACCCAGAGGTTTGTATTTACCCTAGAAGCCAGAGGGAATCATGGAAGCTTCGTGAGCAGGGGTAATGCATGGTAAGACCTAGGCTTTAGAACTATTCATTTGGAAGTTCTGTGGAAAATGGATTAGAGAGAGAGAAATTTGAGGCAGGAAGACTGGTTTGATCCTCGGCCCAGAGCTGTATCCAGATCATAATTTGACGAGGGCAAAGAAAGTAGAATAAGAAAAGTTGTTCAGTCATTTTCAGCCACATCCAACTCTTTGTGACTCCATTTGGGATTTTCTTTGGCAGATACACTGAAGTGGTATGTCATCTCCTCATTTTACAGAGGTTGAAACTGAGGCAAACAACTTTCCCAGGGTCACACAGCTAGTATATGTCTGAGGTCACATTTGAACTCATGTCTTCCTAACTCCAGGCCCACTGCTTTCTCTGTACCATCTAGCTACCCCAAGAAAAGCTGAAGAGAAATTATGGGTCCTGCAAAAAACAGTCATGTGTGTGTGTGTGTGTGTGTGTGTGTGTGTGTGTGTGTGTGTCTGATATTTGTCCAAAGACTCTTACCAGAAGAGCATCATCAGTCAGGGAGTGTTGGCACTCACAACAGGATACATATAGCCCTGGCTCCAATTGCACCTCCTGCTTGAGCTCTTCTCTGTTTTCACTTTCTTTTAGAGCCTTCACTCAGAGATGATTTCTTCCTTCCTTGCCCCCCCCCCCCCCCACTCCTCTCCCCCCATCTGCACCATTTACATCTTCGACATACACAGTTGTTCACCTATCGTCTCCTCCATCAGAAGGGGAGCTCTTAGAGGGCAGCAATAGTGTGTTCGCCTTTCAGTACATCCCCAGCACTTAACACAATGCCTGGTACACAATGAGTACTACACAAAGGACCCACTTGAAAGCTGACGCTGCCTAATGACCAACAGAATAGGCATTCTGTTTCAGCACTGCTCTTTCTGTTACCCATCTAAAGATTATTAGCCAAGCAGTGGCTCATGTCCTCATCTGAGGTTGATGGCACATTAAAATTCTGGTCATTACGCTTGACAAAGTGATAAATTATATTTGTTTTTGCTTTGCTACTCCTGAGGCTAACAAACATATGCCTTACATATCTGTATAGCACCTAATGTCCCCAGTAAGAGATATGAAAAAAAATAACAAACTCTGCTTAAATGTACTTTCTTTTCCCGAAAGAAAGTCCATGTGCTGTCCATATGTTGAAGAAATTAATTTGGTTAGATTATCATTGACTACTATATAAGCATGTATCCATAACACTGATGGAGGCTTGAATTTTATATTGTATGTATGGGTGTGTGTGTGTGTGTGTATGTACATATGTATATATAGAGAGGCAGTTTTCCATAGTAGGTAGAGGGCTTACCTCTGAGTCAGGATTACCTGGGTTCAAATCCTTTCACATAATACACTCTGACTATATAATCTAAGTCACAAATTCTCACCAGCCAATGTATCCCTCTAAGAGTATAAGTTGTGATGTTGTAAAAATGCTTTGGATTGTTACTATCAGTATAAAACGGAATTTCATCTGCCTATTTGTAGATTGGTATTGGTAGAGGCAAGTTCCCACTGGGAGCTTTCTACCCCAATATAATCACAGGTCTTGAATCCCTCACCCTGCCTTGTCCCAAATAATATGTGTAAATATTTCAAAATTTCAGGTGGCGGAAAGAAAAATGGTCAGTGTAAGGATGCTGCAGTATATTACTTAATGAACTCCCTTGAAAGAGGTGACATAAAATTGGTAGATGCCAATAGAATGGAATAGTCCATGTTGGAGAGGTAGTGAAAAGGCAGATACATGTACATTGATACACCATGAATTGGTATAAGCATTCTCTAAAGCAATTTGGAATTAGTCAAAAAGAGTGACTAAAATGTCCACACCTTGTGACCCAGAGATTCCCTTGCTAGGCACATACCCCAAGAAGGTCAATGACAAAAAAAAGACTAGCCCCATTTACACCAAATTATTTCTAGCAACACTTTGCAAAGAATTGGAAGCAAAGTTGGCACCTTTTATTGGGGGCATGGTTAAACAAGTTGTAGTATTATGAACATAATGGATCACGACTCTGTCAGAAGATCCAATGAATATGATGGAGGCAGAGAAGCATCAGAAGACTTATTTGAATTGATGCAGTTTAAGTCAACAGAACCAGGAAAACAATATACACAGAGACACTTCAATGTAAATGTAACCAACAACACAAGTATCATGTACAGTTCTGGGCAACACTTTGTAGGAAAAGGAAGATAAGCTTAAGCATGTCCAGAGAGGAAAAACAAGGTAGGGAATGGTCCTAAGTTCATGCTATACAAGACTACTTGAGGATGGTTAGAGGAAACTCAACAGGGACATGATTGTTGTCTTTAATTACTTGAAAGAAATGATTGTAGAAGAGAGATTAGATGTGTTTGGGCACAACCAGGGTCAGTGACACAAGTTACAAAGAAACACATTTAGGTTTGAAGGAAGGAAAACCTTACCCCCAAAAGAAAGCTGTGTATAAAAGTGAGGGCTTCTGAAAGTCATCAAATAAGAGCTGAATGATTACTATTAGGGGATGTTATAGAAACTATTCCTGTTTATGGGCTAGAGTAGGTCTCTGAGGTCCCTTCCAACATCTAAATTTGGTGATTTGATGATTCCTTCTTGTATTGGATGGGTAGAGGACAGTCCAGTGTAGGTATTCCTCCATTTACTCAAGGTCACACTGAAATACACTGAAAAATTCTCCACAGATGCATAGACTAGGAAGGTTCAAGATTCCTGTTAAGTCTATTTACTACTTCATCACCAGTAGGGTCAACAATAATTTTTCTTTGACCTCTCTCATAGGGTTATGGTGAGGACAGTTCATTTCATATCTTAAAGCATTATACAAATATAAATTATTTTTGTTGTTATTATTTTTTTAAAGCAATCAGCGTTAAGTAACTTGCTCAAGGTTACATGGCCAGTTATTTCTGGGTGTGGTGCTGAGTATCTGAGCCCAGATTTGGTCCCCAGGTCATCCCAACACTGGAGCCAGTGCTCTTACTCGCTGAGCCACCTGGCCGTGCCTAAGCAATTGGGGTTAAGTAACTTGCTCAAGGTTACATGGCCAGGTGTTTCTGGGTGGGTGCTAAGTGTCTGAGCCCAGATTCGATCCCCAGGTCATCCCAACACTGGAGCCGGTGCTCTTACTTGCTGTGCTACCTGGCCGCCCCAATATTGTTATTATTTCATTATTAAATTAGGGACATTATAGACTCATACAGCTAGAGGGGACCTCAGGGACCCTCATAAAACATTTTGGAAATAGACATTATTTTTATTGTTATTGTTTCATCATTAAATTGAGGACATTATAAACTCATGGAGCAATAGGGGGCCCCACAGACCCTCTTGTCCAACACCTTCATTTTACAAATGAGGAAATGGAAGACCAGGGAGTTAATAAATCACTTGCCCAAGGTCACTTAGACAAGTAAACATCAGAAGTGAATTTGAACTCGAGTCCTCGGACTCCAGAATCGGTGCTCTGGGCTGTACCGTCCTTTTTCTATTAAATGAATTGAATGGAGTTAGACCAAACGTTCTCTAGGTTTGTCTTCAGTTCTGTGTCCTATGACACTCTAACTTTTTTGTCCAGACGTGTGATTTCATCTGTGCAAAGAGTTCCCAGAGTGGAATCCATCAGCATCTGCTGACTGAGATTCTTCTCATTAGGACCTGTACCCCCTGCTCTAATAATTCATTGTGATATAGATAGGATCTAGATTCTTGAAGGTTATTTATGTAGAGTACAATTGGCTGATGGGCTCTGCCAAGTCAGAATGACTTCTAATACTATCCAAAAGGATCAGTGGAACTAATTTAGGAGAGTTTCATCACCAGGATGGTCACAGGGGATGGATCTTTCAGCCCTTGCAATGCTCCAAGAATGCATACTAAGATGTGGAGGGATGATTATCTTCACTGGTGAAGAGAATTCCCATTCCAGAATCATCTTGTATCCTTGAAGCACTTGAAACATTTGGACCCAAGTAAACTCTCATTGTTTCTATGTTTTGTTCAGAGCAAAAGAGTAGACTGGTATCAAGGTTTTAGGCTTCAGAGATTGTTGAGGCCTAGCGTAGAGGAGGGATTCAACTCTGGGGTTCATAGATTTAGAGCTAGAAGTGACATTCAAGGTCATCTAGTTGAACTTCCTTCCCTTCCCCCAGTTGTACAGAAGGAGAAAATAAAGACTAGAGAGGTGATTATGTGCTTTGTCTAAAGTCAGAGAAATAGGATGTGAATCTAGGTCCTTTGATTCCAAATGATTTTATCATGGTAGTAGATGAGAAGAGTTAGATATAAAATTTAGATATGACATTGATTTTCAACCATCTAGGATTTGGGACATTTCCAAGGGGTTCATCTAATTCTGCAACCTTAATACCAAAAATGTTGAGCTTTCTTTGTTCTGTGCAGATTGGGAATTTAATTTATAGGGAACTCCAAGTGGGGGAAATTCCCTTTGCTGGTGCCACTCAAAAACTCGTCTGTAACCTGAAGTGTTAGAGATTTGTGTGGGAGTGGCTTGCCTATGGTTTCATAGCTCATGTGTGTCAGAGACAGGCCATGAACTCAGGTATTCCTGGCTCCAAGGCCAACCTTCTACCACCATCCCCTGATGCCCCTCTAAGATCCTGGTTACCTCCAATTATATAGATACTCTTGAGAACATTTCACTTGCAAATTTCTGTATTGGCACTATACTGATGGATATTTCCATAGAAGATAAATTTTAACTACTACTAGTCACTTCTTGTGTCTTGAGATATAAGGATAATTGATGGTGTTGTACATTGAGAAGTTTCTTCAGTTCATTTCAGCAAACTTTTATTCAGCATTGCCTTGAAAGAAGAGGGGGTGGGTATGCTGGTAAATAAAGATGGAGATGGAATGGAAATGTAAACAGAAGTGAGTCAGACCCGAATGGTCTTTTTTCTCACCAGCCTCAGTCTCCTTTCACAGTTCTCACTTCACTGTTTTTTATTTTCCACATCCTGTTTGAGCCAGGGATTTAGTGAGAGTGATGGAAAGGCAACAGCCAGGTGCTGGACTGATGGTTGGAGAAGAGTGATTGTTTATGCCACCAATCACCTTGGAGCCAAAGGTGACACAACTTGGGTTTTGTCCACTCCTATGCGAGGGGTGGGGGAGTTCCAGGCTTTTGATTTGGGGGCCATTTGTCCTTTTAATCAGCCAGTCAACAAGCTTGCCTATTCTGCCCTAGGCACGGGAAAACACAGTTGAAAATGAAGTAGAAGGCGACATGTATACATAGACCCCTGGGATCACAGGCCTAGAGCTGGGGGGGATGTTGGGGGTCACCTGCTCTGACTCTTCCATTTTACAGATGAGGAGACTAAGGCCCAGAGGGAGTCACATAACTTGCTGTATAGAAGAATATCTCATTTATGCACAAAATAATTACAAAAAACATCTTAGGGGGCCGAGGCATCCATAGAATGTGGAATTAGGAAAGGCCCCATGTAGAAGATAATGTTTGAGCTGGGTTTTGAAGGAAATGAGATTTTGAGAGGTGGATCATAGGATGGAGAGCCATAAGGGACTGGGGTCAGATCCTGGCTTTGTTACCAATGTGGCCTTGGGTACATTCCCTCATCTGTAAAGGGAACAAAACTTATTAAGAACCTACTACGTGCCAGGTACTGTGCTAAACACTTACAAATTTATCATTTGATCCTCACAACAAGCCTAGGAGATGGGTGTTATTGCCCCAATTTTGCAGTTGAGAACACTGAGTTAGGAAAAAGTTAAAGTGACTTGCCTAGGGTCACCCAGGTAGTAACTGTCTGAGGTCGTATTTGAACTCAGGTCTTTCTAATCTGTATTTACTGTGCCGCCCAGCTGCATCTGTAAAATGTGGGTAGTTGGACTAGATCGATGGTGTCAAACTAAAATAGAAATGGATGGGGGAGGGGTGCCACCTTGAGATTTAGGAAATAGTAAATTAATATTATGTTGTATCATATTTTCATTTATTTGTTAAATTTTCCCAAGTACATTTTAATCTGGTTCAGCCACATTTTAGAGCTCTGTGCCCTGCCCCCAAGTGCCTTTACTCTAAGATTTTTCCATATTTTAGTTGTACATAACATGTGTTTACATAGTTATTTACATATTATCTTTCATTAGTATATGAGTTACTCTTGTGGGCATGGTTTGCCTTTTTTTTTGGCCTTTCTTGTATCCACAGAGCTTAGCACAATGCCTATACTATAGTAAGTACTCAATAAATGCTCCTTGGTTGACTCACTTGAGGGGTGTCCAAATGTATCGGTTGGGTTTTAACAATGAGGTTCAAGGAGGGACATCATTCCCCTCTTGTCCTAGATGCTGATAAGTCAGAAATAGCAGAGAAATTCATAGATTCATGTGGTTTCCTCATCATCAGCTTTTAGGATTCCAAGGCTCAGTTCAGGTGCCACCCATCCTAGGAGGGCAGGAGGCCCATCCTTGTGGTTAGTGCTACTCACTGTTTCCCCAAATTACTCTAAATTATTAATATTAGTGCATGTTGTCAATATTTCATTAACTTTATTTTTATCAATATTACTTTCTCTTGTTAATATTTTTATTCATTTCTGGGCATGTGATATCTTCCCAATAGAATGTCAGCTCATCGAGGACAAAGAATATTAAAATTTTATCTATTTATCTCTAGAACTTAGAACAGTGCTTGCCACAAAATAGACTCTTTTTTTTTTCTTAAAATAAGTTTTTGTTGATATTTTCCATTTCAACATAATTATCCCAAGTTTCCTCCTGTCCTTTTTGGAGAGCCACTCCATATGACAAATAGTATTTTTTAGAAAGGAAAAATAACTCAACATAACCATGAATACATTGAAAAAAAAGTCTGAAAACGTGTAATATGAAACATCTGCAGACCTCCCACGTCCACAGAAGAGGTAGGTTGTGAAAGTCTTCTACACAGTAGGCTCTTAATGCTTAATAAACTGTATAGAAAATTTTTCAGGTTGGAGTGGCGCAAATATACACACACATATATACACATAAATACATATATACATACATATGTATATATTGTGAAGCATTTTGAGCTCTCCATCACCCAAGAAAGGCCTAAAACCTGGATTAGCCAATCAGGAAAAAGACATTTTTGGCCCACTCCGAGCTTAACCTACCATACATAATGCCTTGCATGCTCTGGCATAACAGACATGCTCTGCTTTGTTCTCTGAGTGAATTAAAAATGCTCCTTCCTGTGTCAGCAACTACAAGGCTGGATGAACCTGATCAGGAGCATCCTTCTGTTTCTGACCATCCAGGGCAAGATGCCTTGAACCAGATACTATCTTGAATAACGGGACTTTTTTATTTGGGTATTTTAGGGACATATGTTATGCTATATATATGTATGTCTATATCATGTTGTGTTAATGATAAAAGAAACATAGACATGGTGGGTTTATAATTTTAGTTGACATTTTGACACTTCTCTTATTATATTGACAATCGATCGTACTAAGAAATTCCTTTTTCATATTATGGTTAACACATATGGAGACTATAATTTTGGTTAACACAGGCATCCTGAGTTGAGATTGCTCTAAGGGTATAAAGGGTCTTGTTTACCTCTGAGTTCAAAATTATTTTCTGATTCCCATGCATGCATGATTCTCTGGCTTAATGAGAATAAATAAGCATATTATAGCACATGCACAGTCTGACTTTGTTTTGTTCCTTGGTCAAACCTTTGGTAAAGGGGGAAACTGATTCTGTTTCTTTCTTTAGGTCAAACCTTGGGTAAATGGTTGACAATATATATGTGTATGTCTATGGAGGGAGGGAGAAAGAGAAAAAGAGAGAGAGAAAGAAAGGAAGAGAGAGAGAAAGAAAGAAAGGAAGGAAGGAAGGAAGGAAGGAAGGAAGAAAGGAAGAGAAAGAAAGAGAGAGAAAAAAAGAAAGAAAGGAAGGAAGGAAGAAAAAGAAAAAAGAGAGAAAGGAAGGAAGAAAGAGAGAGAGAAAGAAAGAGAGAGAGAGAAAAAAGAAAGAAAGGAAGAAAGAAAGAAAGAAAGAAAGAAAGAAAGAAAGAAAGAAAGAAAGAAAGAAAGAAAGAAAGAAAGAAAGAAAGAAAGAGAGGAAGGAAGGAAGGAAGGAAGGAGAGAGATTTTCGAGTTTCTATGAAGGACAGAAATTCTTGAGACTCCCTGGTTATTATACAAAGAAATAAAAAGAAAATTTCTTATGTGTTCACTTTTTAAAAGATGGTTCTTCTTTTCAAGTTTCTTGATTTTGAAGACAGTCTAGGAAGAAACTATGACAGGGAGACAGCAATGCAGGTGAATTTCAGCACATCTTGGAAAGACCTTATTTTAGAAGCATGAACAGGAATGCTACCGACTCAGCCCTGCAGAAGAGATGAGTCCTAGCTGCAACCAGAACACAGAGGAAGGCATGCCTTGTGTTTCAGAACTTCGATGGAGTGAAGGTCTCATCAGTGTGGGTCATCCCTACAACTGAGTTTACAGTGACCCCCCCCCACCTTTTCTAGCCTAGTCAGACCACATCTGGAGTATCCCATGTAGGTCTGTGTACATGTTTTAGGAAAGACTTCTAACTGACAGTCTAAAGCAGGTCATGAAGAAGATGAAATAGACAACCTCTTTACTATTCTTTGAATAAGATGCTCCATCTTTCAGTTCTGGCCATATCTCCTGGCTTTCCTCCATGCATGGAATGCTACCCTTCCTATGAGCAGCTAGGTGGCTCAGGGGATAGAGTACTGGGTTGGGAATCAGGAAGACTCATCTTCCTGTGTTCAAATCTGGCCTCAGATACATACCAGCTGTGTGACCATGGACAAGTCACTTAATCCCATTTCCTCATCTGTAAAATGAGCTGTAGAAGGAAATGGCAAACCACTCCGGTATCTTTGCCAAGAAAATCTCAAATGGGCTCATGAAGAGTTGGACGCCACTGAAAATGACTAAACAATTCTCCTTCCTCATCTCCACTACCTGGCTCCCTTCAAGTCCCTGTTAAAATTTTATCTTCTATTGGAAGCCTTTCCCAATTCCCCTTTATTCTAGTGCCTTTCTTCTATCTGTGCTTTCCAATTTATTCTGTATGGAGTCTGTATATATTTGTTGGCAAGTTCTTCCCTGCCCTCCCCCCAACTGTGAGCTTCCTGAGGAGAGGGGCTATTAGGTTTGTTTTACTATCCTCCCCCTTTTTTTTTTTTTTTTGCTATTTTACCCCCTTTTCCTTTCTTTTACATCCCCCCTATCATTACAGGTAACAGCAACCCACCCACCTTTTAATAAATGTCCATTGACTTACTGAATGTCCTTGAAATCATGCCATGTAAGAATATGCCATGTAAGAAATGGGTTGTTTTGCTTAGAGGAAAAAAAATATGGTTCATATATGCAGGCAGTGGTGGAGGGGAGAGTTGGGGGTTGTCCTTGGGTATTGGACTTATCTCTCATTTGCAAGAGGTTTGCTTTTCTTGAGCCCAGAGGGAAGAAGGAAGAATAAGGTGTCAAATCTCCCAAAGGTCATCCAGGCTAAATATCAGGAGACCCTTCCTCACTCACAATCATAGCTGTTCAACAATGGAATGAGTTGCCCTGGGGGGTGTTCGTTTCTCTTCACTGGATTGGGATTGGATCCCCCCTTGTCAAACTTATTATAAACGAGATTCGTTTTCAGCAATAGGCTGGACTTAATGGCCCCTAAAGTGTTTTCTAGCTATGAGATTCAGTGATTCTAAGATTCTTCTGCTCCTGTGACTCTCGTTTTCCATGTTGTCTCATGAATCCTGGATAGAGCATCATCTAACACTTTTAAGATTTCCAAATCACTCGATCCTCACAATAACACTATGAGAGAAATACTATTAATATCTTCATGTTACAACTGGGAAACTGAGGCAGACAGAGGTTACATGACTTGCCCTGGATAACAAAACTGGTAAGTGTCTGAGGATTTGCATTTAGGTCTTCCTGATGTTAAACCCAATGGCCTATTAATGATATCACCTGGCTTCTGCTAGGTAAATAAAACATATGAAAATGGAAATTCACCTTTGTATGCACAGAGGACATGAAGCTAATGGAACCTGGTGGTCAGAGCCACTTTAAATCATTCACCATTGACCATTTGGTTGAATGGGCTCTTTTCCAATACAAATTTTTGTTGCATTTGGCTTTATGTCACTGACATTTCTGTATATAGCTCATATCCACTTCTACTCCCTACCCAGAAGGTCTTTCGTTATAACAAAGAAAAAAAGTTAAAACCAATCACCTCAGTGACCACATCTGACAGCATAGGTCACATCGACCTTTAAATGCCTTAGCTTATAGTACAGTCGGAAAACTGTTAGATTGGAGTCAGAAGACTTGGATTTGAATCCCCCTTACATCATTTACTAATGATATGCCCTTGGACAAATCATTTAATGGTCTGAGTCTTGCTTTAGTTTTCTCTTCCATAAAACCAGGGAGTTAGATGACATGATCTCGAAGGTAATTTCAGCTTTAAAATCTATGATCTCCTGTTACTAAATTACATTCTAGTTTGCTTATCCACATTTTGGGTCAACAGAAATGCCCAAAGTGTTTTCCTTCCCCTTGGAAGTACCAGGAACATATAGAAAAAAACAGAAAATCAACCTGTTCTCCTGAGGATGGGGTAGGGTAGGAGAAGGGGTGGGGGATCGTTGGGGTATATGCTTCCCTTTTACTGTTGTCATCGCTAAAAAGTGAATAGAGTCTTATCCCTTCACCCCCCACTACTATGCCTGAAACTCATTACTGCCTCTTTTCTTAGATTTTCTCATTTCCTTCAAAGTTCAGCTCAGGCCACAATTCCTATGTGAAGCCTTTGCTAATCCCACCTCCTTCCTCCCAGATACTAATGTCTCCCTACAAAAATTATCTTACATTTATCTTGTACATGTTTTGCATGGGAAGCAATGTCCCATAGTGGGAAGACTTCAGAGTCAAGAAAAATTGAATTGAGTTCTACCTCTGACACAGACTGGCTATTAAGCCATTTAACTCTCAGTGTTCCAGGTAGCTTTCTAAGATGATAATTTATAAGAGAGTTGCTGCCCTGTGTTTGTAGATGTGATTTCTTCATCGGGAGTTTTCTATACCAATGAAATGACAAGTCTGGTCTTAAAACAAATATGTAAATGATTGGGATGACATACTATTGTGCTATGAGAAATGACAAGGGATGACTTCTGAAAAATCTAGAAAGACTCATATGAACTGATGCAAAGTGAAATGAGCAGAACCAGGAGAACATTGTACATAGTAACAGCACTATTGTAACAACAATCAACTATAAAAGACTTAAGCTACTCTGATCAATACAGTGATGCATAACAGTTCTTAAGGCCTCATAATGAAAAATACTATCCCCCTCCAGAAAGAGAGAGAACTGATGAACTCTGAGTGAAGACTGAAGCATTTTCCCCCACTTTCCTTATTTTTCTTGCCTTCTTTTGGCAACATGGCTAATGTGGAAATATATTTTGCATGACTTCATATGTATAATGGGTGTCATATTGCTTGCTTTCTTGATGGGTGGGAAAGGGGCTGGAAGGAGAGAATTTGGAACTTGAAATAAAAAAAATAAATGTTAAAATACATAAATATAGCTAAATTAATATAAAAATATATTTCATATGTACTTATTTTGGGGTAAACTCTTATGTGCACATGTTGTCCGTCCCTATAGAATGTAAGCTTTCTGAGAGTAAAGACTGTTTCATTTGTCTTTGTATCCTCAGTATCCAACACAGTGTCTGTCATACATAGTAGGTCCTTAATAGGTGCCTACTGATTGCTTGATTAATGAATTCAAATTTCTCTCTTCCTGCTGCAGGTCAGACATTCTCTCCACATTCATTGCTTCCCTCAAAGGTAGGGGCAAGGACTGTGAGTCATTGAGCTGGCAGGAAGCTCCTGTCTCTCTCATTATCCTGGCTGGGAATGTGTGCTGAAGCAGGAAGAACTCTTCATCCTGACTCCATGGGAGGCTTTCTTTTTCCTCACCAGAGGGTCTCTGAGCTCCTGCAGAGTGCCTAGGTTTGCAGCTTAATGGTTCTTCCAAGCTGTCTCATTTCCTCTTTTCCCATTGGGTCTCTGAGTTGCTCCCAATCCTTCATGAGGTTCCAATTCTCCTGTAAAATGCCTACTTGCCTGAATTCATTTTAGAAGACCAGGTTTTGTCTCTTCTTCCAGTTTTGATTCTGAAGCCCTTCTTTTTAAGGCACAAGCTTTTATGTGAATAATCATCCTTATTGAAAAGCCCAACTTTTTTCTGGGCCCTTCAGATGTCTCCTTTTAAACTGGGAATAATTCCATTGTGTTTCTTGCTGTTTTACTCCTCATTAGCTGTCCTGTACATGGTGGGCATCTTTGGGAGCTGCTGGGCTTCCCACATGTAGCAGCTAAGTTTAGAGTCTCTGAAGACTTGGGAACTGTCACATAAGAAACTTGGAAGCCATGCTGTGTCTGCAAAGACCCAGGGAAAAAAAAACCTTTAGGAGGAGCCTGAAGGGCTTGCCAGGAGTGTAGGTGGAAAATAGATTCCCTCACATAGGGTGGTTGGAGGGGAGTGAAAGGCAAGAATTCACCCTGCCTTCTCACACGTCTCCATACCTATCTGCCCTGTGCCTAGAAAGCCCACAATTAGGTATTAGAATGGTTTAAGGGCCAGTCATTCCTTCAACATTCAGCAAAGATTTATTAGAGGGATCCAGGTGGTGTAGTGGGAGAGAGGGCTGGAGTTAGAATCGGAAACATGTCAATTTGGATCCTGGATCAGACAGCAACTGCGCAACCCTGGACAAGTTTTTTAACCCTTGTCTGCCTCAGTTTCCTCATCTGTAAGATAAGATTGTACTTGATGGCCCAGCTGTAGATCTAGGATCTAGGATCCTATCAAGCACCTATCATTGCCCTCCTCTGGCTTTCTCTACCTTATTAACACCCTTCCTACACTGTGGTTGGAAAGGGGAAGTGGAAAAGGTAACAAACATTTATTTAGCGTCCATACGAGACTCTGTGCTAAGCACTTTACAAATATATCTCACTTGATTCTCACAACTCTAAGAGTGGATGCTGTTATCATATCTCTTTTACAGTTGAGGAAACTGAGGTTAGAAAAGGTTAAATGATTTGCCCAAGGTCACACAGCTAGTAAGTATCTGAGGTCATATCTGAACAGTGATCTATCCACTGTGCCACCTAGCTGCCCCCTTTTCTCCTTATTTTTTTTAAATTAATTTTAGACTCAAACATCAGAACACAAATACAGAATAGAGAAAAGAAAAAAAATGTAAACTTAAATACAGTAACTTCAATGCAAAGTAAGAAAAGAAAAAAAAGCATGTCATGCATAGAAGAACATGAAAGGATTCAAAATATGTAATGATAGATTTTCATTTCAAGAAGGCCTGTGTGATAAAATGCCTCCATTTTCCAACCCTCCTCCCCAGTCACTCCTTTATTTGTTGTAGTCTGGCTTCGAATTCCCACATTGACTGGACTTTGAATGTCTTGATCTCTTAAAGGACACACATGATTCCCAGCCACTGAATTTAGCACCCTTCACTTATTTTTATCCTCAAAATTGTTGACCACTCCTTCATCCTGAAAACATTCCTCTCCTTCGGTTTCTATTGCATTTCATTATCCTGGTTTTCCTCCTTCTCTCACCATATCTTCTTTTTAATATTTTTTCCTGTCTCCTATTTCTGCTGCTTTCCCCTAAATTTACTTTTATATGGTCTCTGTCTTTGGATTCTCTTCTCTTCTGTTTGTAATTTCTATGGATATGAATCCCAAGTCTATTTCTACATGGACATCTAGATGCATACTTCCAGCTGAGTACTAGATCTTTTCATCAGTTTATTGTTGGCATTTTGAGTCTAACATGGCCCAAGTGGAACTCTTCCTTTTTTCTCTGTGGCAGACTAGTAGAATTGCCAAAATGTCGCGTGACAGCTTGGAGAGTGTTGGCTGAGTGTCAAAGGAGAGTCTTTACAGGATATGAAATATACCCAGGGATCCATAAGGATGAAAAATGTGGGGACTGAGGGGCTAAACAGAGTCAGTGTTCAGTAAGAGAGGTCCAGAGGGCTAGAATGGCCTTAAGACAAAGAGTCAGTCATGGGCTCATGGATCTAGAGATAGGAAAGAGCTCGGTGTCCATCTAGACTTCTCTCTCATTTTATAGATAGGAAGCTGAGAGTCAGAGAGCTCAAGGCGTTTGGCTAACTTCCTAGTAGCATCTGGATAGAGGGTCTTTTGCTGCTAGTGGCTAGATTTACATGCCCAGAGCACAACTAACCCCCTGGCAGTCACTGCCACTGGCCCAGCCAGTAGGGTTTCTGTTGATTTGTTGTACCTGTGCCAGCAGCGTGGCCTGGTTATCCCCCAAAGCCCATTATTCCTTCTGACTTCTCCATTTCTGTTAATGACACCATCATTCTTCCAGGTACCCATGCTCAAAACCTCAGAGTCATCTTTGACACATCCATCTCCTTCACCCCTGAGAGTGGATCTGACATCAAGTCCCATCAATTCTCCCTCCACAATATTTCTCCTATCTTACCTACCACCCACCTTCCTAGTTCCATTGCCACCAACATAATTCAGGTCCTCATTACTTCTTGCCTGGATGAATTCAGTAGCCTCCTACCAGTCTCCCTGCCTCCAATCTCTCTCACTTTCCTTTAATCTATTCAACAAACAGCTGCCAGATAAATCTTCCTAATGTGCAACTCATATCATGTAACTTCCATATTCAAAAACCTTCAGAGTCTCCTCGTCCGCTGGTTGTATAATAAAACACAATCTCCTCAGCTTGGCATTCAAGGTCTCACACAATTTGCCTCTAATATACCTTTCCAGCTTTATTATATAGTGCTCCCCCTTCACATACACTCTGAAGGATTCAAGTTCATTCAATCAAGCAGATATTTATTGTTGTTGACATTTATTAAGAGCCTACTATGTGCCAAACACTGCAGCTGAAACAGATTTCTCCTCATGCCCATACTATTCTTTCTCCTTGCTTTTCCCCTATGTCTTTGCTTCCTTTCTCTGCCTAGCGAAGTCCTATTCATCTTTGAATGAATGAATAAAAAAAGCATTTATTAAGCACTTATATCCCAGGCACTTTGCTAAGCAGTAGAGGCATTAATATCTAGTGATTGTATAGAATTTTAAAGATGTTATTTCATTTGATACAACCACCCTGTAAAGGTAGGTGTCCTCATTGGTCATTAAAGATTTATTCAGTGCCTACTGTGTGCCAAGCTCTGCACTAAGTACTGGGGATACAAAAAAAGGTAAAAGACAGTGCCCTCCCTTAAGGAGCTCACAACCTAATAGGGCGGCCAACATGCAAACAAACATATATAAACCAGCAAGGTGCAGGATAAAAGGGACATAATTAACAGAGGGAAAGCGCTAGAATTAGGAAGAGCTGGGAAAGGATTCTTGTAGAAGATGGGATCTTATCTGGGACTTGGAGGAAGTCAGAGAAGCCAGGAAGTGGGGAAAGGGAGAGCATTCCAGGCATGGAGGAAACAGAGAGAAAATAGCCAAAGTTGAGAGGTGGAGGGTCTTGTTCATGGAACATCCAGGAGTCAGGGTCACTGGATTGTAGTGCAGGTGTCGGGGATAAGATTCCAGAAGACTAGAAAGGTAGAAGGGGCCTGGGTTGTGCAGGGCTTTGGATGCTAAGCACAGGATTTTGTATTTGATCCTGGAGGTGATAAATTGGAGTTTACTGAGTAAAGGGGAGACATGCTTGTATCCTTTAGGAATCATCTCCATTTTATGGATAAGGAAACTGAGATTCTAAGAGGTTAGGTGACTTAACCAGGATCATACAACTAGTAAGTGTCTGAGAAAGGATTTGAAGTTGAACCTTTTTTACCCCAGCTCCAGGGTTCTAGCCATTACAACCACTTAACTGTCTCACTATACAAATATATAAGCAAAACAATTCCTGACTTGAAGGAGTTTACATTCTAATAGGAGGAAAAAAACACATGTGCAAGAGAATGTTGGCCAGGAAGAGGTGTTTTGGTCTGAGAAGTCATAGGAGTGGTGAATATCACCACAGAATGATTGATTGAGCTGCCATCTCCATGAATGATAGTGTCGATTTTCTCAGTATATGTACACTCCAGAGCTGGAGTGCGTGGTCTGGGGCTGAGTGCAGAGAGATGGCAGAGCATGAAAATAACCTGAATGCTATGCTCTGGGGGTCTGTGGCACTATAGATACAGAGGACATCAACAGAACACTAAAATGCCAACACCTCCAGAAAGTCTTCCCTGATTTCCCTTTGTCCAGAATTGATCCCTCTTTCCCCTGACCTCACAAGGATTTGTTGTACTTTCTCCAGTACACAACTCATGCTCTACCTTATATTATGGGTCTTTGTGAATATATTTTATCCTCTCTAAAAGAGTAAAATTCTCCATAAAGGCAGAGACTGAGTTTTATTTATCTTTATATCTTCCTCTGCTTCTGGCATATAGCCTTGGTCAAAGAAAGTACTCAGTATAAATGCAGGATAAATGTGTGGGTAAAGAACAAGGGGTCCAATGACTACTGGGATTTAAAATGTAAGTGGAATGAACCAAAATGGGGAGATAACCTGGGGTTATGGCTTTGCTTACTCTTTATTACTGATGGAATTCACAAAGGCCCAGAAATAGGCCAAAGGACCCTAGTCCTAGAAGGGTCTTTAAAGAACATCAAGTTTTTACTCTAACAGATGAGAAAACTGAGGCGGGGAATAGTGAAATCATTTGAACAAGGTCACAGAGCTGGCAGGTAGCAGAACTGGGGTCTGAACCCATGTCCATTGACACCCATCCCATTTACCTATAATGCCCTCCATTCCCATCTCTGTGTAATGAAGTCTTATTCATCCTTCAATGAATAAATGAGACAAGCTTTCATTGGGTGCTTACTACACAGCGGACACTCTGGTAAGCATAAAACCAGCACTTGTTGGATTATAACATGCTGCTTCTCTGTAGAAGGAAGATTACCACATTAGGGGAATAGGCACAACCGTGGTTATAGTTGTTGAGTCATTTTAAATTATTTCTGAGTCTTCATGATCCCATTTTGGCATTTTCTTGGCAGAGGTACTGGAGTGGTTTGTCATTTCCTTCCCCAGCTCATTTTATACATAAGGAAACTGAGGCAAACAGGGTGAAGTGACTTGCCCAGGGTTATCCAAATTAAGGATTTGAACTCATGAAAATGAGTCTTCCTGACTCCAGGCCCCAGCACTCTATTCACAGCACCACATTGCTGCATGATCTTGGGCAAGACATTAACTGTTGGGACCCAGTGTCCATTACTTCAGAATGAAAGGATGAATTAGATGAATGCCAAGATCTCTTTGAGCTTTGAAGAGTTATAATTCTTATAAAGATGAACATTAGAAGAGAAGGTCAATGAAATCTTACATTTGATCATGGGCTCCTAAGGCAGAAGCTCTAAGGTATGGTCTTGGGAGCGTCATTGTGGTTGTTTTTGAGCCATTTTCTGATGGAGACCAATGATATGCTAGGTGCTTTCATCTTTGACGGACACCTTGCTCTGCTTATAGGCAGGAATAGCCCTAAATGGCAGTACCTGCTCTTTGGTCCAGACTGAGTATCAGAACTATAACTATCTTTTTCTTTTTTGCTTTTTGGAGGGCACTTGGGGTTAAGTGACTTGCCCAAAAGAGCTGTAACTATCAAGGAACAAAAAGGGAATTTTATCATGGTGCTGACCTCCAGGGTTGTGGGATTCTCTCCAGGGCTACTGGGAAAGTGATGGAACAGAAGCCAGGTAGGCAGTCATAGGTAATGGAGTAAATGGGTAGTTAGGAAATGGAGACATTGAGTGTAGGATCATATTCTGAAGTTAGAATCGAGCTTCAGCAGTCATCCAGTCCAACAAGGATGTTGTAAAATGGCTAGAACACTGTAGTAGAAATGAGGAGTTTTTTCTAGTGATGACTCTGCTGCCCCAATATTGTGTCCTTGGGTCAGTTGCCTTCTTTATCTGTGCCTCAGTCTCCTTATTTCAAGATCAATCAAAAGGAATTTGTGACCAAACACTGTTTTAGGACAGGGATACAAAAACAATAGTAGAAATGACCCTTTCTTCAAGTAACTTATGGTCTAGCTGGAGAGAATAACCCGTACCTGCCTTGCTTACCTCATAGATATGTTGTGTAATGATCACCTGCCAACACTAGGGGTGCTATATCGGCTAACTGAAGCTGTCTGTTCTCTCAATATCTCCCAATGAGGTGAGGTATCAGTAGAAGGTGTTTCCCACCTGGAGATCTTTCCCCCTGGTTAAATTGCAGGTAGGGAGCAATGCCAACAGCAAAACTCTACCAAAAGAACTCAACTGACTTTACAACTATATGTCATCGTGTGCAAGAAAGAACTCTGAATGTGGAGTCGAAAGGTTCCATCTTTGCTCCGATACTATTTCTTTGGGTAGCCTCAGACAAGTTACTTGACCCCTCTGTTTCTTCGATTCCAAGTCCCAGGAAGAAGAATTGAACTGAATAATTCCTAAAGTCCTTTCTGGCTCAAAAATACTTTTGCTATCCAAGTCTTGGCATCATCTTAGCCCCCTTCACTTTCTGAGAGGTGTAAAAATGAGTTCTGTTAACGCCATGAGGGCGTGTTACAAAGTCAGTTACCAGCAAAAGGCTTCACTCTCTGCATGTTAACAGCACCTTGGAAATCCTCCTCCAGCGTTCAGCTGTGCCGGGAGAGAATGTTAATTTCAGACCCATTTATTATCACCATGAAATGAAATTTTTGAACCCAATCAATGTAAACTGGATGTGCAAATACAGAATTTGACAATTCCAGGTGAAGCAGCCTCACATTTTTACACCTTTGTCAACAAGTGCCTCATTACATTCTTTCCTATTATTTTATATACATTTTTTAAATCTGTGATATATTTTCTCGATTCTGTTTCTTCTTGGTCTTTTCCATTGAATAATCTCTGCTGCCTTTATCAGTGATAAAAAAAATTAGAATATGTTTCCCACCTTGCTTAGAAATTCTTGCAGTCTGGCCCCAAACCTACCTTTCCAGTCTTATTATCCCACTCTGCTCATGCTGTGTTTCAGTCTAAATGATCTCACTGTTTTTCATATGCGGCACTTCCATCCCTTTGTACTGGCTGACTGCCATGCCTGGAAGACCTCACTCTTCACCTTTATCTTTCAGAACCCAGGCTTTCCTTTAAGGCTTAGCTCAAGCTTAATTTTCTACCTGATGCTTTTCCTGACCCTCTTTCTATCACCTTGTATCTATTTAACACATATATGTATGTATGTTTGTATACGTGTATGCATGTACATGTTGTTTTCTTCAGCTACCTTATACATTCTTGAGGGCAGAACTGTCTTTGAATCCCCAGGACTTAGCAAAAAACCTGGCATGTAGGTACTAGTTAATAAATTCTGATTGATTGACTAAAGCTAAAAGATAGAAATTTAGATTACATTTAGACATATCAGTTGACCAACAAGCATTTTTTGAGGGTCTACCATGTTAGGCATGGTGCTCAGGATGCATCACTGCACCCTATCAAGCTAAGGTTTAGAATGGATGAAGTGTAGTAAAGATAATATGAAACAGAAGAGGAGAGGGAAGGACCAGAGAATCAGACCTAGAGTTGGAAGGAAACTTTGATACCATCTAGTTCCATCCTGTCATTTTGTAGATGTGGGAATCGAGGCCCAGAGAGGTCCCTAAGTCTGCCAGGCTGGGATTTGAATTCAGATCCTGACTTCAAATTCACTATCCTTTCTATTGATTCAGTCTGTCCCCTTGCCTCCAAAGGGAAGAGCTGCATAAATTGTCTCAAAGTGGCAAAACAAGTATCAGATAAAAGCTTCTGTCTCGTCCTTGTAAAACATGGCTTCTTCCAATCCCATTGCCTAGAATAATTTTCTGATTTCCCAGTCATTATGTTCTTTCCTTCAATATGGCCAGCCCAATTGCCTAAAGGCAGCTCACTCTGTAGCAAATTTTTCCATTTTGTGACATAATCATCCTTGCTTACAGAATGGCATTGCCTTCTGCACCTTTTCTGTTTGTCCCAGCCTAAGGCCTGGGAATCTCTGCCAAGGCAAGAGTTCTGAGGTTTTATGATACCTTTATTACCCCCGGGAAAGGTGGAAGTCAGAAAAATAAGGTGGAAGGAGGGAGAGGGAGGAAGGCAGAGAAAGGGGGGAAGGGGAGGGGGAAAATGAAGACAGAAGAGAGGCAGAGATGGACAGAGAGAAAGAGGAGGAAAAGAGAGAGATAGAGAGAAAGAGGAAGAGGGAGAGGAAAAGGGAAACAGAAAGAAAGAAGAAAAGGGAGAGTGAGGAAAAGAGAGAGAGAGACAGGAAAAGGAAGAGAAAAAAGAGAGGGAGAGAAAGAGGGGGGGAAGGGAGGGACAGATCAGAGACAGAAACAGAGAAAAAGGGGAGAAAAGGGGCACAGTATTACTCAGGTTTACCTGCTTCAATTACTCTCTCTCTCTCTCTCATCTCTCTAATCTATCTCTCTCCAATCCATTTTATTTCTTTACCCATACATTTATTTGTCTCTTCATTTATCTATTTATTTGGTTCCTTTTAATAAGATGTGCCTTCATTATGTAGTTTCCAGGGCTGTGGATCTCAGGAACATCAGCCACATGCCACATTCAAGGACAAAGACAAAATGCTCTGCGACTTCACATAGAAGTAAGTTGTGGGTGCTCCTCTGCTTCATGTTATTAATTTTATTTATGTACTAAAATTTGTCTTATAATAAACTTAACAACAATTTCAATAAAAACCTTCATATAGACAAGTAAAATTAGGAATGACATTAACATAAAACTATAAATGTCAAACTATTTATAGTTTGCTAAAAGGAAATAATATGCAAATGTATACTTTAACAAAATAATAACAATAACATTTTTATTGTTCATTTTCCTGATCTCTCCCATGAAGTTCAGTCAGAGAGGAAAAGGGAGAGGAGAGGAATGACTACAGTTCTGCTGAATAGAGAAGGAATATGGGCTCAGAGATCTAAAGGGAGAAGGAACCCTAAAAGTCATTGAAGTTAGTCCCCTCATTATACAGATGAGGAACTGAGGCACAAAGACTCTAAAGGACATGCACAAGGTCCCATAGGTGATAAGTGGCAGAGTCAGGAGTTTAATATTTAAAAGACTCAGATATATTGCCATGTGGCTTACATACCTGCATTTGCCTGACGTGTAAATAGGTCCCTATGCAGCGACTCTGTATAAATGAGGTCCTAGAATATCAGAACTAGAGAATTTCAGAGTTGGGAAAAGCCTTCAGAAGTCATTGAATACAACTCAAATGGTAAGCTGGAATCCTCTCCACAGCATAACCTGACTCCACTTGAATACTTGCTGCCAAGTATAAAAAGGTAAATGAAAAAGTGAAATCATAAAGGTTTCAATAAGGTTAAACTGTTAAGATTTCTACGTGGGAAGTTGATACTTTTAACTCCTAAGAACTTTCTCATTATTAGGGCAGATAGGCATATACATAGACACAGGGCATGCACATGAGTTGAATGGAATGGAATGGTGTCCAAAAAAATAAAATTAAGGGGTGAGAAAGATTAATGAAGGAAGGGACAGGGTAGAATGGGGTGAATTATCTCACATAAAAGAACTTTTACATTGAAAGGGAAGATGGAGGAAGTTGAAGTTGGAACATTGCTCTCATTGGAATTGGCTCAAGGAGGGATTAGTATACACACTCGAGCATAGAAATCTATCTTACTCTACAAGGAAGGAAAAGGAAATGGGGCTAAGAGAAGGGAGGGCTGATAGAAAGAAGGGTGGATTGAGGAAGTTCATAGTCAGAAACAAAACCCTTTTGAGGATGGACAGGGCAAAAGCGGGGAGAGAGACAGACAGACAGATAGACAGACAGTAGGATAAACAGGTCAAATAGGGATGGAAATACATAGTAATCATAACTGTGAAAAAGTGCTTACGGCAAGTTTCTCTGATAATGGCATCATTTCTCAAATATATAGATAACTGAATCAAATTTATAAGAATGTAAGTCATTTTCCAGTGGATAGGTGGTCAGAAGATATGAACGAGCATTTTTGAGATGAAGCAATCAAAGCTATAGTCATATGAAAAATGTTCTACTTCACTATCGATTAGAGAAATAAAAATTAAAACAACTCAAAGTACTACTCCATGCCTATCATTGATTAATATGACAGAAAAGGAAAATGATAAATGTTGGAGGGGATTGGGAAAACTGAGACATTAATTCACTGTTAGTGGAATTGTGAACTGATCCAACCATTCTGGAGAACAATTTGGAACTATTCCTAAAGGACTTTAAAATGATGCATATACTTTCACCCAGCAATACCACTAATAGGTCTGTATCCCAAAGTATTTTTTAAAAGGAAAAGAATCTATATCTACAAAAATATTTATAGCAGGTCTTTTTGTGGTGGCAAAGACTTGGAAATTGAGGAGATGTCCCTCAGTTGGAGAATGACTGAATAACTTGTGGTATATGATTACGATGGAATACTATTGCACTACAAGAAATGATGAGCAGGATGTTCTCAGAAAAACCTGGAAAGATTTAGATGTACTGATGCAGAGTGAAATGACCAGAACCAGGAGAATGTTGTACACAATAGCAGCAATATTTTAAGATGGTCAGCTGTGACTGACAACTATTCTCAGCAATACAAAGATCCAAAACAATTCCTAAGGATTTATACTGAAAAATGCTGTCTGCTTCCAGAGGAAGAACTGATGGAGTCTGAATGAAGATCAAAACATACTATTTTTTACTTTTTATTTTTTTTCTGGGCTGTATTTTCCTCCACAACTTAATATGGAAATATGTTTTGCATAACTGAACATGGATAACCTATATCAAATTGCTTGCCTTCTCAAGGAGAAGGGAGGGGAGAAAGGGAGAGAATTTGGAACTCAGAATTTTTAAATTCTTTTTTTTTTCTTTTTGGAAGTGGAAGGCAGGGCAATTGGGGTTAAGTGACTTGCCCAAGGTCACATAACTAGTAAGTGTTATGTGTCTGAGGCCTGATTTGAAGTCAGGTCCTCCTGACTCCAGGGCTGGTGCTCTATTCACTGTGCAACCTAGCTGCTCCTGGAATACAGAATTCTAAACAACAAATGTTAAAAATTGCTTTTAATGTAATTGGGAAAAATAAAATTTTTATTTTTTATTAAAATTTTATTAAACTTAAAAAAATTTAAAATCTGAAATCTAAAATTTAAATTTTATTAAAATTTAAAATGAAAAATTTTTTATTAGTGTTTTAATTGTTTAGAAAGAAAAGAAAAAGAAAATAAGTTTTGATTTCACACTTATATTTTCATTTTATAGTCTTACATTCACAAATGGTATTACAGTTTGGTCATTTTTCCTCATGTTCTCAGACCAGCAAACAATATGAAGTCTTGAAGAGATGTTTATCTTTCACAATAAAAGCATAAGAAAAGAAAAGAATAATGAGAAGAGAGCTAGAATTCAGAATGAGTGGAACCTGGAGAAGAAAGCAAAGGCCACAAAAAGGTGTAGGCTTTCCTTAGCAACACTCCGGAAAAGGAGAAGATCAAAGAAAGGAGATGATCATTGTTCAGAGTGGATGGAATGAGGACAACTGGAAATGGAGAGGAGGCAGAACTATTCATTTTTTAATTTACTTCTTTTTTCTCTGCCAAGGAGAATGACCCTAGGACTGGGGACCAAGTCCAAATGTAGATATGGGGATGCTGAAGAGAGAAATAAACTGCCCCTTGATATTAATGAAGTATCTGGTAAAGCTTCTTATTCTATCCTTATGGAAAAGATGGAGAGATGTTGGCCAGTTGATAGTACAGTTGGGTCAGTTTGGAACTATTTGGATAGCTGGACTCAGAGTAGTCATTAGTGGTCCAGTGTCCGCTTGGCAGATCTCAAGCAGAATGATCCAAGTTTCTGTGCTTTGCCTTGGGTCATGGATCATAGCCTTGGGCTATGGACTAGAAAGCAGACAACCAAAACGAGCAGCAGGGAACTGAACAAGATGACAAGTAGGGACAGAGTATCTTATTTCTTTTAATGTGCATCACCTGGCCTAGATAAGCTACATCCTTGGGTCTGGAAAGAAATGGTAGATGTGAGTACTAAGGTACTGTCAGTGAACTTTGAAAGTCTGTAGAAGGCAGGAGAGGTATTGCGAGGCTGAAGGAGAACAAATATCCTGATTTCTACAAAAGGAAGAAAACGGAATCTTAGGAACAAAGGCCAGAGAGCATTACATCTATTTCTGGTAAAATTACAGAACATAAAATGAAAGGGAGAGTTGGCGTCTGTCTAGAAGGGAAGCCTGTGGTGACAAAGAGCCAGCACAGCTTCATCAAGAACAGACCATACCAGACTAACCTCATTTCCTTTTTTTGATCCATTACTAGACTGGTAGAACATGGGGATGCTGAAGATAGATATAAGCTACCTGGATATTAATGAAGCATCTAATAAAGTCTCTCATGTTATTCTTGTGGAAAAGATGGAGAGATTTGGGCCACATGTTGGTACAGTTGGATTGATTTGGATGGCTGGACCCAAAGTGTACTTGTTAGTGGTCCAGCGTCAGTCTAGAAGGTCTCAAGTGGAGTGTTCCAAGAATCTGTGCTTGGCCTTGGGCCATAGAACATTTTTATGAATGACTTGGATAAAGGCACAGATGGCAAACTTATCAGATTTGTACATGACACAAAGACAGGAGAGACAGCTAAGTCACTACAGGATTGTCAGGATTCAAAAAGATCTTGACAGGTTAGAACATGAGACTGAATTTAAGACATTGAAATTTAATAGGAATCAATTTAAAACCACATAAATGGATTTAAAAAATCTCACCCTGATAGTATAAGATGGGGGAGGAATGATGAGAGAATGTTTTTTTTTTTGACAAGGACCTGGAGGTTTGGGTCAATTGTAAGGTCAATAGGAGTCACCATTGTGATAATGGCAGTTAAGAAAGTTGGTGTGATATCAGACTGCACAAAGAGAGGCTTATTGTCCTGGAATAAGGAGGAGGCAATCTTACCTGTCTTGGTCAGCCCACATCTGGAGTGCTGTGTTCACCCCTCAATAGGGGAGTGACATGATCAGATTTGGACCTTAGGAAGATTGGCTTGGGAGCTGGGTGGAGGATGGATACATATCCTTGGATGAAGTTGGAATAATTGGTTGCCACTCTTCTGCCCACCATGGTGTCCTACTTGGCTGGTCATCAGTACCTGCATCCAGGTACAGCCTCAGGCTGTTGTCTTTATATTTGTTCTTGTAGGTCTAATCAGGTATGAGTAGTTGTGCAATTCCCAGGTTGAATGATCATTCTACGTGTGTGATTAGGATGCGGGTGGGACACATTCTGGCTTCCAACACAGATTTGCTCATTGATCTCAGCAGACTGGAATCAACAATGGAAATGTTAGTTTCAAGAGGCAATAATGCATCATGGCCAAACAACTCAGCCTGAGAAAAGGAAGCCATGAGTTCAAGTCTGAGCTATCATACTTATTAGCTGTGTGACTTCGGAGAGGTCACAAAACCTTTCGGTTTTGTTCTCTAAGAGAATAAATTCTCAGTTCTCAGGTGTCAATCTTTATTTAAAGAAGTTCCTTACCAGGAACTCTCTACAAAGACAAAAATCACAATTTGGGCAAAAAAAAGTGAAACTGAGTGGAAAAAAGTCCTTGCCTTATGTACTACTAGCTTAATTTTCTGGTGTATTGGAGGAACTCCAGAATCTTATGTTCTGACTGGATTGTTATGAGGCACTAGATTCTTTCAAAGCAATAATGCCAAGCCTTGAAGGCTGCCTTAACTCTCAGAAGCTCTTCTGCCTACATTCTGCAGTTCTCTTCAGCATTTGCATAATATATTCAGAGGGAGGGGGAGCAAAGGCAAAAGCTAGAGGTACTAGTTTGGATGAATAGAATAGTCCTCAGTGCCACCTTTTATGACCAGAGCTTATCATTGGCAGTTTTTGCACCAGAGAAAAGCAACAGACTGAATCAGACATGTGTTGTTAATTATGTGCCCTTAGCTGAGGAGGGGAAAAGGAAGGTCAGAGACCTCGGTCCGATGACATGAAGCTAATTCTTGGGACATCATGGTGGCAGGAAGAATGCTCATCTCATCCTGTCATTTGACAATCTATTTTAAATATTTTTGCTAACTTGGCATTTAAGTTGGCATATGTTCTGTTGTTTCTGTGCTACTGAAGGTCTGCAAGAGCAGTCAGTGCCCTTTATATTCAGCACCCTGAGTCAAAGCCTCAGTCAGTCCACTCTGGTTATAGCTCTAGTCCCAGAATTTTAGAATTGGAAGGTACCTCATAAGTCATCTGGTCCAATGACAAGTGAACATCCAGCCTTTGCGTGGGGATCTCTACCGAAGTGCAATGTACCAGCTTTCTAAGTAACCCATTTCACATTTGGCTGGTTCACTGGCAAGTCCACAGAATCTCAGAAGTGGGAGGGAGCTCAGAGGTCATCTTTTCCAATGTGCCCCATCATCTGTATGTGCCTAGTAAAGACTGTAGGTGGCCAGAGCAGGTAAGCATTCTAGGTACGTTGAAGAGATGCCGATATTGCCAATTACACGTCCTCTTTCATTCTGCATCTTCAAACATTGTTAAGGCTGTGCCTCCTGACAGAGTGCTGAAGTACAAGGGAATGCTGGGTTTTCATTTACTTATTGGAATGAAGAAACTCACCCTCAGCCATGGAACTTTGGGTTAGGCAAGAAGTTCGAAATCTTGATCGAGTGCCATAATTTCCAAGCAGACTTGAATCTAATGCGGAGGGTGCTAAGTGCCCACTTGTGAATATAATTGGAGCCTTCTCAATCAGAAAGAAGGCAGGAGTAACACATCATCTATGGCTCTCAAGATTCTCAAATTGGTTTGAATCATCACCAGCAACTTTAAAGTTTCCTGAGAAATTTGTTTCTAGAGACTAACAAAAACTTAAAGATTTTACTGCCACCTTTTCTTTTTGCATCACCGACATTTATTGATATACCCCCCTCCCAGAAAGCCATCCCTTATAACAAAGAATAAAAAAGGAGAAAAAAGCAATTTAGCAAAAGTCACTGATCTTTCTACCAAATCCAACATTATATAAAGCATTCTCCAGTCATTGTCCCCAGCCTCTGCAATGAAAGAAAGTGCATCCCCATGTCTCTTCTTTGGAAAACTGAGTCATTATAAGCTCCAAACATCCAATTTCAATGATTTGGTTGTTTATTTACAAGGTTGCAGACTTTGTTTGAATTTCCTGGTTCCAAATACTTCACTTTGTATATATTGGACTTTTATTTCTATCATTTACTTCCTTGACATATGTGCCTAACACTGGAATCTCTGGGTCAAAAGCAATGGGTGTTTTAGTCACTTTCTTCCTATCATTCCACAGTGCTTTCTAGATTGGCCAGAATAACTCATAGCTCTACCAACAATGTATTAGTGAGCCTCGCTTTGCATAGACTTAACAATGACTTTTAATTCCAAGATATGACCAAATATTCTGGAGACAAATACAATCTTGACTGGGAAAATAGGAAATATCCACCAATTTCCCATCATGAGTGACTTTAAAAATATGAATATATTAGTATAGGAAGGGGCCAAGAAACATCATTTCTGTTCTTTATAGACAGTTTCTTCTGAAGGAGCTGAAAGTGTTTTTTTCTGAGTTGGATTGTGGGATGTTCAGTCAGTGACAAAAAGGCAACAGAAGCCCACAAAACACTGAAATTGCTGAAGGTCCTTGGATATGATGAGCACCCCATGATATTGCCTCTACCTTTTGCAAGTACCTTTGTGCTGTCAGGTTGCCTGGCATTTGCCTTGGAAATCTCAGCTGTTCAATCAATAGATCTTTATTAAGCACCTACTATGTCTCAAGCACTGTCCTAGGTACTAGGGATACAAGTACAAAAAATATAGTCAATGAACTTGCAATCTAACATTTAATTCTAATAAACTCCTCCAGCTTCATGATCAAGTAGGTCTGGTAAAGATGTGGAATGATACTTTTTTTGCTTCTGTTTTCTCTATTTTAAAAAACATCTTTAATGTTTTGAGTTTCAAATTCTATTCTCCCTCCATCAGTCCCTTCTCTCCCCCCTCCCTGAGATGATAAACAATCAGATATAGGTTATACATGTGCAATTGTGTAAAACATTTTCATATTTGTCATTATGTACAAGAAGACTTGAATAAAAGAAAAAAAAAGAAAGAAAGTGACAAAAAGCTGGCTTCAGTCTGTATTCAAACAATATAATTTATTTCTCTATAGGTGGATGGTATGCTTCATCATGAGTTCTTTGGGATTGTCTTGGATCATTGTTTTGCTGAGAATAGCTAAGTTGTTCACAGTTCTTCATTGAACTTTGCTGTTACTGTGTACAATGTTCTCCTGTTTCTGTTCACTCCACTTTGCATCAGTTCAAGTAAGTCTTTCCAGGTTTTCCTGAAAGCATCCTGCTTGTCATTTCTTATAGCATAATAATATTCCATTACACTCATATACCACAGCTTGTTTAGCTTTCCCAACTTGATGGGCAACCCTTTGATTTTCAATTCTTGGCCACTACAAAATGAGCTGCTATAAGTATTTTTGAACAAATACATCATCTTCCCTTTTTTTGGATGTCTTTGGGATATAGAACTAGTAGTGGTATTGTTGGATCAAAAGGTATGCACAGTTTTATAACCGTTTGGGCACAGTTCCAAATTGTTCTCCAGAACGGTTGGATCACAATTCTACCAACAGCGCATTAGGTCCCAGTTTTCCCAGATCCTCTCCAACATACAACAATTTTCTTTTTTGTCACATTAGCCAATCTGATAGGTTTGAGGTGGTACCTCAGAGTTGTTTTAATTTGCATTTCTCTAACCAACAGTGATTTAGAGTATTTTTATATGATTATAGATAGCTTTGATATTTTTTTGTCTGAAAACTGCCTGTTCATATCCTTTGACCATTTATCAATTGGGGAATGACTTGTATTTTTATAAATTTGACTCAGTTCTCTATGTATTTGAGAAATGAAGCCTTTATCAGAGATATTTATTGCAATTTTTTTCTCCAGTTTTCTGCTCGGAGTGATACTTTTTACTAAAGTGCCTTCGAGCCAGGCTCCCTCAAGCACTTTCCTCTCCAAAACTCCAACTATATAACCACAGGATCACAGAATCACAGATTTAGAGTCAGAAGGCATCACAGAGCCTGCTGAGATGGAGAAACTGAGGTCCAGAGAGATGAAGACACTCGTTCAAGATCAGATAGTGAATCTGATCCTGAATCCTGAAGGAGAATATATGTCCTCATCCAGCACTCTGTCCACTGTACCATGATGCTCCTTCCTGATTCCAGGAGCCCATGTGCAGATTAAAATGTCACCCAAGGAACAATAAAGCTGGTGGACAAACACAAGGGCCAAATAGCATGCACCGCAAACCGATTTGTACTCATTCTTTTCCTAAATCAGAACATTTTTAGATAGTCGAGGTAGTGGGATAGACAGACAGAGACTCCAGTTCAGAGATTAGCACAGTACCTGGCATTTGAGGTACTTAATAAATGTTACTACCTAGATAGATAGATAGGCAGATAAAGCATTTATTGAACACTTACTGTGTGCCAAGTACTGTGTCAAGTTCTGGGGATGCAAGTACAATAAAACAAGATCATCCCTACTCTTAAGGAGCTCACATTCTAACAGGGAAGATAAAACATGAATGGAAGCTGAAAAATGGGAGAGGAAGGAAGCTGGAGAGGAGGTGAACTGGGAACTAAGTGAGCAGAGTGACCAGGGCTCCTCCAGGGATGGGGATCTTGGGCAGGAATGCAGCAATCAGTGAGCAGGTCTTAGGGCAGAGTGATCCCTAGGGCTGCTGGGGGTATGTGTTAAGATTCTAGAGATTGTATTGATTTGGAACCAAAATATATTTACTGAGTCTTTTACCGCAGAAGCTTGATGTTGCTTGTTCAGAATGTCACGGGGGGAAGGGAACTGATCCCTTGATGGTATGGAGAGCTTCCTAACTTCAGCAAAGGCTTATTCTTTCTTCCTTCCTTCATCCCTCTAAGTTTCTGGTACTGTCTTCTTGAAACCCTTTCACAATACCTTTCAATTTATCTGTGTGTATGTTGTGTCTTCCAAAAGAATGTAAGCTCCCTGAGGGCCAGACCTCATTTTATTTTATCATTGAATCCTCAGTGTCTAGTACACATAGAAGGTGTTTAATGAATGCTTATTGAATTGAATTACACAATGGGGCATATGGAAGGGAAGGAGAGATGACTTTTTACATGTAATTTTTCTCCAGAAATTCCTGGAGGACTCTGTTCTTCCTCTCTTTGGCTCTTCTCTGGTAGATGGGCTTATGACAGGTATTGATCAGTAATCCAGTACTATCTAGTTTTGGAAGAATGTTTATGTGTCTGGGTTTTTAGGGTTACTGTTAAGAATTATATCCTCAATTTGCAGAAGTCATTTGTGATGGATTTGCACGTTTTTGCTGAGCTAGAAACTTCACCAAAAGTCCACAGGCTTGCTAGTCTTTATTCAATCTTTCCCTCTCCATCAAGCAAAATCGTCTGTTTATTCAATGTGGTTGAGTCAGCTGAGTGTCCTACTGACCATCACTTAAAAGATTCTGAGAAACTGGCTGGGAAGGCTGGGGTATCAATTGTACTCCAGAATCCCTTCTCTTAAGAGTATTGCTTTTATTAATAACTCCTGGAGAAAATGCCAACATAGAGTTTGGAAGAAAGTACAGTTTAGCTCAGGTCCCTCTGATGTGCAGAATTCTAGGAGCTATCCCGCAATGCTAGAGTGTTCCCATGCCTGCCAGGTCCCCTCTAATTAAGGGACAGAGACTTACCTGGAGGATCTTGGGATTGCATTATTCTCCTTATTAGGGCTGGGTTCTGTGACTAGATGGTTTCCGTGGCATTCGTCAAATGAAGCCTTCTCAAAAGGGCATGCTGTGAATGGGAGGCATGTGGAAGAGTTAGAAACATTGGGCAAAAAAGCCAAGTTCAGTAACCAGAAGATGAGTCGTGGAGCCAAAGCATTAGAGGCATAAAAGGATTTCCAAAATAGGACCAATGTCAAATCTGGATCGCCAAGGCTTAAGGGGACTTCCAAGAACTGATGTCTGGGATCTGGCTGTAGGATTTCAGTTCCAAGGTAGACCAGCAGTAAGTTGATTTTGGCAAAGAGTTCATGCAATTTGCATCACGAGCGCTCTTCAGGCCCATGTATGTTTTTATTCTTGCCTGGATACAGCTAGTTCTTTTTCCCAGCATCCTCTGACTTTGCCCCCTTTAGACTGTTCCTCCTGCCTTCAGCCTTGTGTCTCTTAATGGAAGTACACTTTTCTATATAGTAGTAGATGCAACCACTTCTGACAAGGGGTCCTCCTTGCCTGTGTCAAAATTTCATGAGGTTCCTTGAAATAAGAGGGATAGCCTTGTTCTATTGACCTGCTGAGTGTCAATATCAAGTGAGACATAAAATGGGGAGACATACTCTTCAAAAGTGATTCCCACTGTCACAGAGAATGTACAATGTAGAGTTCAATTGGCTGAGGGGTCCTTCACATGCTCCTGTTTGTGAATTACATTGTGCTGATCCCCCCCCCCCCACCCTCACAACATTGTAGAGTCTAATAAACAAGATCAATAGGGACAGACTTGCAAGAAGTGATTCTTTAATTACTACTCTGTAGGACCAGACATTTTACCAGTTCTTAGTCCTCCTTTCTACTGAAGTACAGTAGACATCTCTCCATGTATTCTGCAAGGATATAATGAACAATTTTTTCCCTAATGTCTTGCTTGTCTACAAATATGCTTTATCATCTGTTCCACCAGTCTAGTAAACTGCCCAAGAAATTACATGAAGTTAAATTGGCATAATTTCTTTTTAATGGACCCATCCTAGGTCATAGTAGTTACCAGTTTCTTTTCCAGGCGCTCGTAAACAGTACCACTAATAACGTGTTAAATTGCATTTAAAACATAAGAGAGGAGGCCACTGTTGTGGGTGGGTCCTTTTCTCCTGTGGTCTGTGGGGTATCAGGAGTTAGTATGCCAGGAGGAATAGATGATTAAGTGTGATCTAAATGGAGAAGTAGCCAATAATTTGTTCTGAGGCCAGGGCCAAAGGACTAGGTAGATAGAAGGCCCAGAGGGTTGGGTGGGAGAAGACAAGTAGAATTTGAGGGAAAAAAATTTATGGCTGGGATTGAAAGAAATTCATTTGGAGCAATATCAAAAGACCATGAATGCGTGTGTGTGTGTTTATACATGTAAACACAGGACATCAGTAACTGACGAGTTCTCTAACATGGTAGGTCTTAACCTGGAGTCCAAGAACTTAAAATTTTTTAAATAATTTCATTCAATATAATTGATTTCCTTGGTAATTCTATGTATTTCATTTTATGCATTTAAAAACAGTATTTGGGGAAGCGGTTCCTAGGCTTCACCAGAGTACCAGAGGGGTCCACAACACACACACACACACACACACACACACACACACACGTAAAAATCTTTGAACTGTAACACAAAGAATCAGCCAGCAATGTTAAGTACAGCCTCCTCCTGCCTCAGTTGCAGGCTCTTACTTGGACCAATATTTCTGTCTGGCTGAGCTGTCGATCTTGGGCCACCCAGAGATAGCTTTACTTGGTTATTAAACTCTGATATATGGTCAGTCAGTGCTGACTGACAGAGAGAAATACTGGAAAACACTCCTTTCTCTTTCCTTCCCCACAATGATTTTGTATTCAAATGAAGAAAGAAGGGCAGCTTTGGCAGCTGCCTGGAAAGCAGCACCAAAGCCAGGTTTTTTTTATTGTTTTAGTAACTGCCAAATATACATAATAAAGGCATGAACGTGCAGGGTCAAAAGCAGTGGCATGCCTCCTTCCCTTAGCTTTTCTCTCACTCAACTCAATTTGCTTTCCGGTTGGTTGGGATCTTGGGAACATGTTGGGTTTGGCAACTTCAGCCTCCTCAGCTTCTGTGGGTTCTTTGAGGGGTAGAGGGCAGAGGTCCTGAAATAGGTCTTAGGACCACAGGATCCACACAAAACTAAATCAGTTTCAAGGACTTTCTTGCTGGATGTCAGACATCAGGAACTATGTATCAGTACCAGACAGAGGCACTTGAAAGAGGAGATTCAATCTTAGTCTGGGATGCTCTGTCTCAATTTTGTTGGCTGCTTTTAGTTAGACTGTGTGGTTCAAAGCCTTGGTTATGGACTAAAAGTGGTATCAGCTGTCTCTCTTCAGGAAAAGACTTTCTAGTCCCCACACCCTAATGGAAGGGAGTAGTCATTGGATGGCCCTGAAGAACTGAAGCCTGTTAAATGATTAGAGAGCCTGAGACACCCAGCAGAGACCCTGTGATACCCAAATGGTCAGCATATTGAGGACATCATTGGAGGGTAACAGCAACCCTACAACATCAGAGGTATGAGTTGGTGTGTTGCCCAGGCATACATGTGTGCCTCTTTATATATGTTCTCTAGGAATGTGAGTTCTTTCTGTGTATACCCTTACTTAGGGGTGGTATGATAATCTATGAGAGAGTACCACATATGTGTGTGGAGAACTTCTTTTTTCATGTTATCTGCCATGCTCTTTGATTAAATGTCTTTTGTTTTGAACTATCACAGCCCCTAGTTACTCACTAAGTATGAACAGCTTGGTGAAAGTCTGTAAGCTATGATTTTAAGTGAGGACTGACTCAAAAAGTGCTTTGAATCCCAAGCAGCATTTCTGGGGACCCATATTTGAAAAGAGGTGTCCCAAGTGCCACACAAGGAAAGTTTCAGGCAGCAGTCCAAGCATGTAAAACATGCTGTTACTTGGGAAACATTAGAAAACCCAGAAACTTTCACCACACTATAAGAAAGTTCCCGTCATGGGGCACACTATTCACAAATGCCCCAGAAATGCCAGGCCTGACTAGCCCCGCCCCAAATTCATGTAAGAGAGATAGCTTGTTACAGTAGATAGAAAATTGGAACTGGAGTTAGAAAAACACATATCTGAATCCCACATCAGACATGAAATAATGTATGACCCTGGGAATGTCACTTTACTACTCTGAACCTCATCTCTTCATCTACTAAGTGAGGGGGCCAGATTCAATGGCTTCTGAGATCTAGCTTTTGATTTATGCTCTTTTGTTGGCAAGAAGGGCCCTGCCAACAGATTTAACTAATTTGTTATATTCTCCATGATCCAGTAAGATGGACCTCTTTGCTGTTCTTCAAACAAGACACTCCATTTCTTGATTCCAGGAAAAACTAAAATGATTTTGTCATCATGTCATCATCTGGTCTATTTAACTGAACACATGGACAGAAAGAAGAACGGGAAAATCAAGGAAATAGCTTAGAAGCCTGGTAAGGAGGAATGGCTTCTATTAGTGAAAGAAGACTCCAATTACCTAGAAATCTGCTGGAACTCTCTCCGTAAAAAGCAGAGTAGCTAATACCTTCTTGCTTTGCCCTAATGTTAATTCATCCTTCAAAATGTAGCCGCTAACAAGGAGAAATTTTGTACTGGACCTAATTCTCAATATCTGCGAGGAACTTGTTAAGTTGGATATGATGGAAACAGTAAGGAGGAAGTAATTGCTTTCTCTTAGAGATGGTGATAGAAAAGAGGAAAGGTGAGTATAGTCTGATATGTGCCATCAATTTGGGGAAAACAAACTTCAAAGAATTTTGAGAAAGGATAGGTAAGGTCCTTAGGAATCAAATTCCACTGTGGAAATCAGCCCAGGAAAAATGGAAACTCTCAAGAAGGAAATTCTAAGGTTTTTAAGGAATTTAGCTATTTAAGGGAGAAGAAATATAGGGTGAAGGCTTGAGGGTGAAGGGAGAGAACATTTATTATACACCTACTGTGTACCAGGTGCTATGCTAAGTGCTTTACAAATATTATTTCATTTGGTAATATTTGGGGGGTTAGTCAAATAAAGATTCTTAAGGAGGTGGGAGACATTACCATTTTTTGGAAGGAGCAGAGGAGGAACCACTGGATATGTGTTAAAGAAGAGAGAGAAGGAATGATTGAAATCACAAGTTCCTGGAGGATCAAAGTATCATGAATTGAGAAGGAGAATGGATCTTAGAGGCCGGAGAGTCCAATTCACTCATTCTGATGAGGAGGAAAGTGAGGCAAACAGAGAAGTATCTGGAATCAGTGAAGGATACAAACAGAGGTATGGCCTTAGCAAGGAAAAGGATCATCTTCTAGGAGGTGAAGACAAAGGAGAAGAGAGAGGGGAAAGCTTGAGAGGGAGTGTGAAGCCTAGGCTAGGGTAGAAGAGGGAGCAAATAACAAATGGCTTTGCTTTTTTGGGTGAAGTAAAGGGCAAGATGTTCTGGTGAGAAGGAATAGGAAGGCATAGAGTAGGTTGGCTTGAGGATAGAACAGGGGTCTTGGAACTTAGCCTCTGTGTGGAATGTGATGGAGTCGATCAGGGGGAAATGAATGGACCACTATGCAATAGGAAGGGCCTCTTAGGCATTGGTTGGCAATAGATCCACATGGCAAGTTGGCGGTACTCCTCATACCCTTTAGCACTCAAATGAGAAAAGAGAAAGGGGCTGGTAAAGATAACCCAGAGATGGGGTTTGACAAGGCCTGAGGAGCCATTGGGTAAGGAGGCACATGTTTTTTGCTTGAATTATCCTGATAATTTCAGCTATATACACCTTGTCTTCTAAAGAACCTCATTCTAGTACTATTAATGTCTCTCCCCTGGCTACCTTGTCTTTTTGTTGGTATTTTATATTCCCACTGAATCCATCTCTAAACTAAATTCCCCAATATTTGTCCCATGGGGGATGAACGTTGAATACAGCAGTGAAGCTGAGTCTGACACATTAAGTGTTGGCGTGTAATTGTCCTTCCTTCCTGAAGGGTGTTAAGGGTGGCAGTCACAATTCCAGCAAGACCAGTACAAAATGGATTGCCTGGCAGCATCTGCTCTCCCACCCTAAATTACTCTGTCAATGCCCTCCTTTACTTCCACCAAATTTCTTAGCATACCCCCAAATGGATTAAGTGAGTTTGACAGGACCTATTTTTTATGAACCACGGCTGCTATCACTTACTCTGTTATTTTCCTCAAGGTGCTTATGGGCTGATGTATTATTTCATTTAGGATTTTGACTGGTAGTTTGGGCACACTAACCAGCCTCCCATTCCTCGATCTCCTTTTTGTTTCTAAGCTTGATACTAAATCAGGCTCCATGAATTTCCCAACGACACGAGTTCCCAGAAACAAAGAGCAGACCTTCGGAGGCAGCCTTCCTTAGCCAGCTCCTCGAATGTGTTCCAATGAATCTCCTCCAGCTCGGGTGATTTATAAATATTTAAATTGTTTAAGTATTCTTTTACCTGCCTCTTATTAATTCCATTTCTTGATAGTCTCAGAAACTCATTAATATTTATCTTGCCTAGCCTTCATTTTTTTTTTTTTTTGGTGAAGAAAGCTGAAACAAAATACTGGTTCAACATTTTAGTCTTCTCGTCTCTAATTGTTTGACTTCACTCCTCACTTAATCTTTTGTTTCCTTGATGGGGGGAGGGAGTAAAAAAACAAGCATTTATTGAGTGCCTACTATGTTCCAGTGAGCACTGAATACTTTATAGCTGTTACCTTACTTGATCCTCATAGCAACTCTACAAAGTAGAAACTGTTATTATCCCCATTTTACCATTGAGGAAACTGAGGCAGACAGGTTAAATGACTTTCTTAGTGTCACACAACTCCAAAATGAAGAAAAAAAAATGAAATCAATGAGTCAATCAGCTAACCTGTGTGAGGTTATTCTGTTCCAGGCAAGCCAAAACAAAAATGAAGCAGTCTCTGTTCTTAGGGAGCTTTCATCTTGTCAAAGGAGATAATGTGGATATATTTATGAAGATATAAAATTGATACAAAGTGGTAATGGAGAGAGGAGGGCCTCAGAAGCTGAGGGGTCAGGAAAGCCTCCTGTAGAGGAAATCAGCGATTCTGAGATTTAGAGGTGAAGAGAAAGTACATTCTAGCTGTAAAGGACAAGCTATCCAAAGAGGTGGAGATGGGAAACGGGATGCTCTGTCTGAGAAACAGAAAAGAAATCATGCTGACCATAGCAATCAACATGCATAATATATGCTTTTTTTTATTAATTAATTAGAAAATTTCCTGGTGCTCTGAGAGTTGTGACTTACCTAGAGTCACACCAACAGTATGTGGCAGAGGTTAATGAATCCAGGTCTATCTGATTCCAGCACTCCATGCAGAGTGCATCATTCTACTTTTCACATATATGTGTGTTTGTTTAATACATACATATTTCTCCTAAGCTGGGAAAAATGTGTGTGTGTGTGTGTAAATATGTAATGAGGAGCATGTACACTATTCTCTGCCTATTGTCTATCCATATGGACACTTACTGAGCCTGCTTCCAGACATAAATGATGGAAAGGTTCCTTCTCTTTCCTATTCAGAGTGGGCAAACTTATTCTTGGATTATTTTTTGTCAATTTATACCTTGGTGACAAAATCCCTTTAATTAGCTGCTGAGCTTGAATTGAATGTGCATACAACAGGTGTGAGTGATGAATTTTTCTTTCTTTTCCCTGGTTGTGAATGAGTCAAGAACTGATTTCAGCCTTGAGGTAGGAAGAAAGTTAGTAGTCTGAACTTCTCACCCAGACACCATGAGGATGTGAACACATGGTAACTCTTTTTAACATGCTTCTTTTTTTCTGTTGTATTTATTCTTTTCTGAGTTTAGGCAAATGAGTATCAGAGATGGAATGGATCAGGTTACAACCTTGGGAGGTTAGAAGGTGAGCAGAACCATCAAAGGTCGCCTCTGCACCTGGAGTTGGTGGCAGCTATTTCAGGCTGGTGAGAAGTCAAACTAAGAAGTGACCTTTGTGATCTGCCCCAGCAGCAAATGACCTGGGATCCAAGATACTTCCATCCTGCAAATGAAGGGTGAACTTGTCCATCAGTGATGTCTTACCCAGAAGCGAGCTTGAGGGGGAATGTTGGGTAGTAATTAGTTGAAATAGAGGCAATAGAGGCTCCTTCTGCCCAGTGACTGAGGGGATAGAGAAGAGTGGGAGGCTGTTGTGTTATAATTCTTGATTTACTTTCTCAGTAAATATCCCTTTGTAAAAGCTAATTGATATTAATTGGTTAAATGATACCATGGAAATAAGAACTAGTGACTGATTTTGACAGTTACACTAGTTAGAAAACCACTGCAATTGCTCAGGTTGGGTTATACTTAAAACACTGAGGGGGAGCAAAGATGAGCCAAATTCTGGGAATGAAATCTGCTCATTTGAGTACAAATTGAGAAAGTAACCCTACAGTAGGTGCCAGGGAGATAGACAGATTGGTGGGTAGGAAGAAAAAGAGAGGGGAGAAAAAAGAGAGGGAGAAGGGGACAGAGAGAGAGAGAGAGAGACAGAGAGAGAGACAGACAGACAGAGACAGAGAGAGAGAGACAGAGACAGAGAGAGAGAGAGAGAAACAGAGAGACAGTGAGAGAGTACAGCCACAATGTGTCAAAGAGACAGGACTTGAACTCAGGTCTTGTTGGCTTTTGGACAATCCATTATACAAAACTGCATTTCATCATGTTCTCTCTCTCTCTCTCTCTCTCTCTCTCTCTCTCTCTCTCTCTCTCT
>NW_027185761.1:53723955-53727005 GCF_028583685.1 Petaurus breviceps papuanus
CTCTCTCTCTCTCTCTCTCTCTCTCTCTCTCTCTCTCTCTCTCCGTCATCTAATTCTCTATCCATCCAATTATCCACCTGCCAACCAAGCAACCAACCTGCAGATTTTTGACCTTTGGCTTCTATGGTTTTATATCCTTTCAGCCACCTTCTACAGGCACACCCTCTTTCCTACTCCATGAATTGTTTTCACTAGAGTTCTAGAAAAGAGGTTTGGGGGCTTATTTTTCTTCAAAGAAATTGTTTCTGCTCTAAACCATGTATGCCCAAATGCTAGCTGGTCACATAATAATGCCTATCACATATGCTTTTTTTCCCTGGAGGATAACACCCATTTTCTTTCCTTGCAGCACCAAAACAAGAAATCAGCTCTGTAAAGGTAGTTGGATGCAGTCTATTAATTTCAGTACATGTCCAGAAAATTAATGTGAGACAATACTGCAAATGAAAATGAAGCCAAGACAAGGAGTTTCTAATTACAAATTAAAAAAAAAACACAAATTAGGAGAGTTTGAGTCTTCACTTCATCTAAAAATTATAAGAAAACATCATCTATTTTAAAATGCAGGTTGTTCTAAAAGTCTAAATGCTGTTTTCAGCTCTTCAAACTTAAAATTCAAACTGTCCTTAGACTTTTGGTACACCCTGCCTATTCTTTAAGATCTGTAACATACACTATTATCTCTATGCATATGCCGTGTATTTACACAATTGGTATATTCTTATCCACAGGTTGACCTATTGTGCAAGAAGACTGATGATTGACAAGCCATAGTTAGGCAGGGCTGTACTTTTTCAGTCATTATTTAACAGATATTTTCTAAACATAAACTATGCACAAAGTGTGGTGCTAGGCATTAAAAAAAAGTACATAATTGTAAGCAGTGTGGGCTGCAAGAGGCAGTATAGTGGTAGGAATTAGAAGCTCTCTGACTCTTATTGGCTGTGTGATCTCAGGTAAATCACTCAACCTCTCTGAATTACAACTGTCTCATCCTTAAAATGAGGATAATAATATTGCTCTACCTCATGTCAGAAGAAAAGGATGCTTTGTTTTTTTAATTTTGAAGGGTTGCATAAATCTGTTTTAGTTTTAATCTGAATAGCCCTTTGTGATTATAAAGATTATGAATACATACATATACATACTTACACATATATGTGCACAACATATATAAACATGTGTGTGTATATAAAATCTCATTATATATGTATGTATACATATATATATATAAACTCATTTTATGCTTACTTTTTGTGGTTGATAGAATAAGAATTACAAGTTCCATTTTGCAGATGAAGGAGGTGGGGAAAGGGAGCTTGACAGAATGGGCAGAGTACTGCGCTATGAGTCAAGGAAGAGCTGGGCTGAAATCTCATTTACCAGCTATGTGACCCTAGGTAAACCATTTCTGGGCCTCCAGGAACTCCCTAGCAAAGCAATGCAGTAGAAAAAGAGTAGTTTTGGAATCAAAGGACCTAGGTTTCAATTTCAGCTTTGCAATTTACTACCTCTGTTAATTAATGAATGGATGGATGGATGGACGGACGGACGGACGGACGGACGGAAGGATGGATGGATGGATGGATGGATGGATGGATGTGTGGATGGATGTATGAATGGGTGGATGGATGGATGGATGGATGAACATAAAAGCATTTTGTTAAGCACTTACTATGTGCCAGGTACAGAGAAAAAGACACAAATAGAAAAGTCAAAAAGTCCCTGTTCTCAAAGCTCTAGTATTAGGGAGAAATGAGATATAAAAGGCGGGTTCAGCTTTAGGGTGGTTGGGAAGGCCCGACAGATCCAGAGGATGTAGCAACCTGATACTGGGTACATCACCTCTTCTTTCTGAGCCTAAGGTTCCTCATCTGTACAATGGGGCTGGTAGTCATTGGCTTTAAAAGCCCCTTCTAGTTCTGTATCTCTTCTAACAATCTGTTCATCAGAGGGAGTTCCCACAGTGGGAAATCCTTCAGCTAATAAATTATACTGACCAAAACAACAACAACAAAAGTCCGAGATTAATTAATTAATAAGCTAACATTTATTAAGCTCCTACTATATACCAGGCACTGTCCTAAGTACGCATAGAGGTTAAATTATTTGCCTGAGACATGGACTTATCTTATGAATGGCTCCATTGCTCTCAATTGGTAAAACAACCATATAGATATAAATAGAATTAGGTACCAATGGCTCTGCTTGTATATTTAAGACTCAGAGTTAAAAGGATGATCATTTCTTTTCTTAAGACTACCAATCTTTTTAAGAAACAAGAAGAAGGAGAGGAGGGAATGTTTCGGGGATGGTTGCATTAGTTATTAAAATGAACTTGGGGCAAACCTTCGGAATGTGGATCTTACATTGTCTAGGGGAAAAAAACCAGATGAGCCGCAAGTCTCAGGATCCCGGAGTAAGAGACGTTTATGTAAGAGGCCATGCGATTGATGTTGATATTTACAAGTGTGGTTGAAGGCTGAGGTGTGAGAACTTGTCATGTCATCTGTCAGCAAGCCTGTCACTTAAGGAGATGGGTCCAGGATTTCTATACCTCTCTCTTGACTTGCCTAATGACTATTTCTGACTGTTCTATAGCTGCTTGAGAACATTTCGTTCTGGTTTGGTTGCTTTGGAAAAACAATTTTCCATGGTATATATTGAAACCTATTTACAAATTGGGCTAAAAATAATTACTCTTGCACTGGTATTTTTTTTTCATAGTAGAAAGAACTAGGTTTGGAGTCAAGAGATCTGTATGCAAACCCCACCTAGGATGCTTGCTAACTGTGTGGAGCTGGGCAACTCACTGGACTGCTCTGAGCCTCATTTTCAGCATCCATAAAATGGAATACTTAACCTTGCCCACCCAATTAACATTCTATTTCTATCCTTCCTTCCTTCCTTCCTTCCTTCCTTCCTTCCTTCCTTCCTTCCTTCCCTCCTTCCTTCCTTCCTTCCTTCCTTCCTTCCTTCCTTCCTTCCTTCCTTCCTTCCTTTCTTCCTTCCTTCCTTCCTTCCTTCCTTCCTTCCTTCCTTCCTTCCTT
>NW_027185761.1:53727015-53739093 GCF_028583685.1 Petaurus breviceps papuanus
CTTCCTTCCTTCCTTCCTTCCTTCCTTCCTTCCTTCCTTCCTTCCTTTCTTTCTATCTTCCCTAGCAAAATGTAAGCTCCTGGAAGGTGAGGACTATCTCTCTTTTGTGTTTGTATACCAAGCTTCTGGAGCATTGCCTTGTACATGGAGTTTCCCTTAGAGAACATTTTTCTTCTACCTGTGTACCTTTGCATAATCTCCCCCCCTGGAATGCCTTACCTTCTCATTCCTTTCTCTTAGAGACCTTGGTTCCTTTCACAGCTCAATTCAAGCACTACTTTTTTGTCAAAAGACTTTTTTTTTCATATTTCCTAAATTGTTAGCATCCTACCCAATCTTGGTATCCCTAAACCCTAACCTATATTTATCAGTCTGTGAACAGCTTATCTTCTCTAGTAGAAGAAAAGCTTCTCGAGGGCAGGAACTATCTCAATTTTGCATGTTCCATTTTGCATTTGTTCCATTTGCATTCCCCACCCCCTTACCTCCCACAGTATTGCAAACAAAACAAGAGCTTAATAGGTGCTTGTTGATTAATAGATTGATATTTTAGAAATGTTTGGTAATTAACTGATACCTCCTTGGGCTGTGGTGAGAAGCAAATGAGCCATGGTACGTGCAAAGGCAGAAATGATGCTTAAAGTGCTTTGTAGACTTAAAAATCCTGTGTAAATATCAATTGTTCCAACTGTTTGCATTAAATGTTATAATGATCTTAACCCGAGGTATTTTTCTGCAAGTCTTAACCCTTTTGTTGGAACATGGAAGGCTATGTATTGACACTTTAACTTGAGAGACCGAAGGTATCGATTTTGGCATCACATTTGAGAAGGATAGTGACAGCTTGGAAAGTCTAGAGGAGGAAAGCTGGGATTGGGAAGGGCCTTGAGTTCATGTCATAGGATGATAAATTTAAAGACTTGGAGATATTTAACCTGGGGAACAGGAAACAGGGAAAGCAGAATTGTCTTGAAGAATTCGAAGGGCTAGGGGCAGATAGGTAGTGCAGGGGATAGAGCAGCAGGCCTGGAATCAGAAAGACCTGAATTCAAATCCATCCACTTATTAGCTGTGTGACCTTGGGCAAGTCACTTAACCCTGATTGCCTCCAAAAAAACACAAAAGTTTAAAAAAATAATCTGAAGAGAGAGTGGGCAGAAGATGAATTAACTACACGCTTCTTGGCCCCAGTGTATAGAATTAGGAGGAGCAGCCACTGGTGTTCCTTCCAACTCCAAAAGTCCTTGAGTCTAATGACCTAGTGTTGGTCTTACTCCATAACTGTATCATATGCTTAGCGCTGAATACAATAGTATCTTGTTATCTTTCCTCCCTGCTCTCAAAACTGACAACTTCCAGAAGGTAGGGACTTTATCTTACACTTCTTTTGTACCCCCCCACGAGAGCAGGCACTGTACTGGGAATATTGGAAGCACTCTGTCGTTTGGAGTTTGTGACTTGTTATTCTATTAGCCTGAAATGTTATAGAGTCTTTTAGCATATTCAAGAAAGAGAAAAATCACTGAAAAGTTTCTAGGTTTGGGGAAGCTAGATGGCTTAGTGAATAGAGCACTGGTTCTGGAGTCAGGAGGACCTGAGTTCAAATCCAGCCTCAGACACTTAACATGTACTAGCTGTGTGACCTTCGGCAAGTCACTCAACCCTAATTGCCCTACCTTCCCCATCCAAAAAAAAGTTTCTAGATTCTTCCCACCTTCAAAATGCTGTGGTTTTTACAAATAGCAGGACATGTATATAAAATAATAAATTGACATTAAAAATATTTAGTGCCAGTTAAAAAATAGCAAAGTGACTCTGAGGAACAGATCAGATAAGCAAGAACTGAAAAGCGATAAAAATCATGGCCCAACATTTCTTAAAAACAAATCCAGAATACTGTGGGACTTGGCGGAGTGAAAACACTGAAAACTGTGGTCACGAATAACCTAATTTTCTTTTTTGGACAAGGGTACTAAACCAGTAGATGAGGGGAGTTCTATGAATAGTGTTTGCCTAGATTTTTGCAAAGTTTCTGATAAAGTATCTCATGCTGTTGTTGGGGAGAAGATTGAGAATGATATGGATTCGATGATAATACTCTCAGATGGATTCAGATTGGGTTGGATGGCTAGACTCAAAGAATACTTGTCAATGCTTCAATGTCAACATGGCAGTAACTGTCCAGTGGAGGACCCCAGGGAATCTTTGCTGGGCCCTGTGCTTATTAACATTTTTATCAATGACTTGGGTAAAGGTATAGATCGGATTCTAATTAAATGTGCAAAAGGCACACAGTTGGAAGAAGTAGCCAGCACGTTGGATGGCAGTCAAGATTTTAAAAGATTTTGACAGGCTAGAGCATTGGGTTGAATCTAATGAGATAGATTTCAATAGGAATAGAACTAAAGTCTTGTACTTGGGGGGAATCAACTTTTAAATAGAAAATGATGGGGGCATTGAGGGACAGCAGTTATTCTCAAAAAGATCTGGAAGCTTTAGTGGGCTGAAAGCTCGGTGGTATGATATAGCAGTGAAAAAAGCGAGTGTGATGTGGGCTGCATGAAGAGAGGGGAGCTTCCAGGAATAGAACATATCCTATACCCTTGTCAGACCTCATCAGGAACATTGGGTTTAGTTTGGGACACCACTTTTTTTTTTAAAGTTTATAATACAAATTTATTTATAGAACTTGTGTGACAATAGGGAGCTGTCACTAATAAAAAGAAATCTCCTTGGTATTGGGATGACTGGTAGCTCTCTGCTAGCACCACTCAAGAAAGGTTCAAGGAGTTTCCTTCTATTAGACATTAGGCCTATGACCTTTTTCTTTTACTGTATCCCTCCCCTGAAATAACTTTACCATAAAGTTTGGACAACCAGTGGAAAGACTCTTTGTTGTGATTTCCATCAGGATGTCAGGAATACATAATGAAGGTTCCCAGTGTGCTACACAGACTCCTGGTGCCAAACTTATGAGGTTATATCAAGAGTCAAAAAGATTAGTAGGCAAGGGCTGATGGAAATCCTCATTGGAGGGAATATCTGCATTGGTGAAACCATATCTTTTTGAGTGTAGATATCTTTACTTGGCATTGTCTTCTTGTATACTACTTTGAAACCCCATCAGGATATAGAACTGACTTTAGTTTTGTAAAGTCTACGCCAGAAGAATGCGAATTCTGTCCATTTATTTCTACCGTGCTGGAAAAATGTTGAGTGTTAATAATCCCAGAAAGAGACTGTGTCTGTGTTTTGAGGACAAGCCCAGTGAAGTATAGAGAACCTTATCACACGTAATCCAGTCACTTGGTGATAAATTCTTTGGCCATGGCAATTTATGAAGGAAAACCAAACAAACAATAGTAGTAACAGCAAAAAACAAGGTGTAAATAAATAGAAATTATAAGTCAAAGATGTGTGCTGCCAGTGTGTAAGATATGGATCTCCACATAGGTTGTCTAAATGCATAGGCAGTCTGCTCAAGGGAAGGTATCTCCCTGAAGTCTTGCCCTCCTAAATGTCACCAGTGTTTAACAGGCACATTGATAAGGAGGAAGGTATCCAGAGGAGGGCAATTAGCACAGTGAAGAGACTTGAATCAATGACCTACAGGGATGAGTTGGAAAAACTTGGCAAGTTTGACAGAACTTGGCAAGTCTGACTTGGAGAAAAGATGCAGAGCACTATGATAGCTGTCTTCAAGGATTTGATGGACCAGAAGGAGTAGAATTGTTCTTTTTGGCCTCTGAGGGCCAGGTCAGGAGCAAGAGATGGAAGCTGTAAAAGGGTTCATTTAGAATTAACTTCAGGAATCACTTCCTAACAATTAGATCTGTCCAAAATGGGCTGCCTTGTAAGAGAGCCAAATTCCCCTCCTTCAGGGGTTTTCAGGTCTTCAGGCAGAGGCTGGATGCTCACTTTGGGAGTATGGCCTAATGGCAATTTTTTTTGTGTCTAGGTTGAACTAAATAGTCACTGAGGTCTCTTCTGACTTCCAAATTCTGTCATAATATGACTCTGATTTCTGATTCTGGGAGCTAGACAAGAACTGAGAAGAAGTTTATCAGAAATTAGGTTAATATTAAAGCCCCAATAAACTACAATAATCTCTCTCTCTCTTTTTCTCTTTCTCTCTCTCTCATTCTCTCCCTCTCTTTCTCTCTCCCTTCGTGTGTGTGTATATGCAACTTGTCCATGAAAAGTCTTATAAAAAAGAGAGAATAGAAAGAAGTACCTTTCACAACCATGGCTAAAAACAAAAAGGGATTATAAAAGACAAAACACAGGATTTCAATTATATAAAATTGTAAGGTTTTTGCACAAACAAAATCAATGCATATAGAATAAAAATAGAAACTATTGAGGAAAAAATCCTTGCAACAAATATTCCTGAGTACAGTCTGACATATGTAATATGAAAATTTGACACAAATATCTAGGACAAAGCAGTTAACCTATAGAGAAGTAGTCAAAAATATAAATGAAAAGTTTTCAAAAGAAGAATTTGTGAACCATCAATGGCAACATGGAACCATGCTCCAAATCAATAATATTAAAAATGCAAATTAATTCTCAAATTTCACCTCATAGGATAAAAAAGAATAGCCAATGTTGGAAGGGAGATATGAAAGCAGAAACATTAATACACTGTTGGTGGATCTGAAAATTGTTCCAATCATTCTGGATATCAATTTGTAACTATGTGATAAAATTGACTAAACTCTTCATACTCTTTGACTCAGAAGGACTATACACCAAAGAGAAAGGCAGAAAGAAAGGTCCAATATATATCAAAATATTCAAAGCATCACTTTTCGTGGTAACAAAGAATTGGAAACAAAGTGCATGGTCAATGGTTGGTAAAGAGGTAAATAAAATTTTGTATATGGACATACTGTAATTGTATTGTACAGTAAAAATAATGACTGAAAATTCTAAGAAAAATGGGAAGACTTGTATGAACGGATGCAGAGTGAAAGCTAGAACCTAAAGATCAAGATTAATGGTAACTCCACACTTACTAGCTGTGTGACCTTGGGCAAGTCACTTAACCCCAGTTGCCTTGCCTTTCTCCGTAAAAAAAAAAAGATTAATGGTAACTGCAACGATATAAATGAAAGACTGCTAAAGGAACTTGAACTCTGAGTAACTGAATAATGAATAATGGTCCCAGAAAAAGAGACAAGGAAATATACCTTCTTCCTCTGAGCAGAGGTCAGTGATTACAGGGACAGAACATTGTTAAATGTTATAACTGTGTTAGTTGTTTTCCCTTAACTGTTCTTCTTTGTTACAAGGGAGGGTTCAATTCTGGAAGAGGAGAGGACTATTCCTATTAATAATAAAGTACTGTGCAAACAAAAGACATTAATATTAATCTTAAAAATAAAATAACACATAGGTGGTTTTTGCATTTCCTGCATCATACTGGATTTTAGAAATGATGCAAATTTCTGACAAGTCTCCTTGGTGCTGAAGTTTTCCAAAGTCCCAGAATCAGAATGCCCACAAAGGGTGTGCTGGGGAGATTGATGAACAGAGAAGCCAAACATGGAAATCCTTAATAAAATTCAATGCCATTCAGCCCACGAAGCTCTTGTTTTTGTTTCTATCACCATACTCAGCAGTTTCCCCTTGATACCTGTCCGAGCCTTGGGAGAAAAGGACTTAGGGCTTCTTTGCAAAGCAAGAAAATTAGCAATTGTTCAATCACGGAAGAAAGACGGTTCCTGGAGAAGTTGCCATAACAACGTGAGGAGCTCTTCCGCGCTGCATCATTTCCATCACATTGAGTCGAGATCTCGACACAGTGTTTAAATACAAGAAAATATTTTCCACGGCTTGAAGAAGAAATGTAAATAGAACTATGCATAGACAGCATCCTCTCGTGAATGTGGGCTTGCCAGCAGGATGTTTTCCAATTTGCTTCCCTTAGTTCTCCAGTAAACAGAGGTACTTTTCCTATAAGAGCGGTTTAAATGTTTCTGAAAAGCTATGAAAGACTGCAGCTACAAAAAGAATTTTGATAAAATATTCCTTTTCCTATAGCTTTTTATGTAAATCGATGGCACTGTCATTAACAAATTACTCCCCAGTCTGGAAACCTCTTATCAAAACTTTTAAGGTGAAGTTCTTTGGAAGTGTATTTGGAAATGCGGCAGATTATTGGCAGAAGTTGAAATTCATGCCTGTGTTGAGTTTCTTTTCCTAGGCTGCTGTGAAGAATGAATGCAGACATTGAGGAAACCAAATATGCCATAGTGGATAGACATCCAGCACCGGGGTCAGGATAGTCTGGATTCACAGTCTCTGCCTCTTAAAACTACTAGCTATGTGAACCTGTGTAAGTCACTTAACATTCCATGCTCTGGGTAATTCTCTAAGACAATAATTACAGAGCGGGAGGTAAATGAATCTCTTGCTGATGAAGTCACAAGTTTGACCCTCCCCCCCCAATGGAAACATGCTAAAGAGTTATATGTGTGTACATATATGTTTATGCATATATGTACATATGTATAGATGCATATATGGAGAAGCTAGATGAATCAGTGGATAGAGTGCTAGGCCTGGAGTGAGGAAGACCTGAGTTCAAATCTGGCCTCAGACACTTACAAGCAGTGTGACGCTAGGAAAGTCACTTAACCTCTGTTTGCCTTAGTCCACTGGAGAAGGAAATGGCAAACCACTCAAGCATCTTTGCCAAGAAAACCGCATGGACAGTATTGTCCATGGGATCACAAAGTTGGATGCAATTGAACACTAATAGCAACAGCAACATGTACACACACACACACTATTATATGCATATTGCTTGGACCTATAATTTCATTGGTATAGGGAAATCTCCCATCAATCAATAAGTCTTTATTAATTGCCTGCTAGCCAAGTCAATAGGCATTTGTGGCTACCATGTTGCAGGCACCATGCATGCTAAGAGCTAGGGTTACAAATACAAGGAATGAGAATCCTCTTAGGGAGCTCTTATTCTAAAGAGGGAGTTAACAAGTACAAGCAAATATAAAGAGAATAAATACAATCAAATAGGAAGTAGTTACAGTCAAACAAGACAGTTTGGGAGGGAGGGTGCCAGCCATTGTGGGGCTCAGGAAAGGCTTCCTGTAGGTGCATGGACTGCATCCTGAAGAAAGGTAAGGATTCAATGAGGCAGAAGTGAGGAGGGAGTGCAGTCCAGGTCTGGGGAAGTCCAGTGCAAACACAAGAGAGAGGAGCACTTGTGTGTGTGTGTGTGTGTGTGTGTGTGTGTGTGTGTGTGTGTGTGTGTGTGTGTGTGTGTGTGTGTGTGAGAAAGAGAGAGACAGAGACAGAGAGACTGTAATGGGAATGTAAATTTTAAAGATCTTCCCTGCCCCTAGGCTAAAGTGCATCAGAAGCCTGGGGAGGGAGGCTTGTTTTTCAGTAGATACTTTTTGATTGGCCAGTGAGTCAATAAGGTTGTTACATTCTCTGAGCCAGGAGAAGGCTATATCAGCCCTGATGTGTAGCTTTGTTTGGGGGCTCACTTTGAGAAGTGTTCTGTGATTTGATCTGGATTCTGGGAAGCCATTGTTGAGAGCAACCCCCCCACCCCTTTGAAAAACCCAGATGTTGATTTGGTATGGATGTAATGGTTGGACAGTTTGGAAAGCGGTCTACTTGATCTGTTTCTGTCTTGATAATTCTGACCTTTTTCCCCTCAACTAGGTAAACAATATATGTTTGACTGATTAAAGTAAGCTTGTTAATCCATTTTAAGTTACTTTCCTTTAACAAAGCAGATCTAAGAACCTGTGGTGGCAGCAACCCTGGGGATGCTGGGGTGCTTGCTGCTACAGAGACAGAGACAGAGAGACAGAGACAGAGAGAGACACAAAGAGGCACAAGGGGGGGGGGAGAGAGAGACAGAGAGACAGAGAGATTTGGCTCAATCATAGACTGGAGGGGTTTGGGTATGGGGAGCTGCAAAGAAGTTTTCCAGTTTGTGAAAAGCTTTAAGAACTAAACAGAGGAGTTTAAAGTTTGTACTAGAGGCAATAGGGAACCTCTGGAATTGAGTGATTAGTGGAATCTTGTGATTAAAATCATCTTGGCAGCAGTGTGTAGGATGGACTGGAATGGAGAGAGACAGAGGCAAAGGTCTCATAGAGACTGTGGTAATAAGCTAAGTGAGAGAAGATAGGGGCCAAACCAGAGCAGTGACTGTGTTTGTAGATCAGTGCCCACTTTTTAGTTTATAGTCTTGGGCAGTTGCCAAGGCATTGAGATGTGAAATGACTTTTCCATGGCCATACAATCACTAAGAATCAGAGATAAGACTCGAACCCAGATATTCCTGATGCTGGCTCTCTGCCCAGTACTGACTCTAAGTGCCTTTGGAGCTTCAATATTATGAAAGATTTAAAAATAAGTTTCATGAAACAGATATTTTCCAACACCCAGTGGATCCTTGATTTCTATCCTGGTAAAAGGAAGTAGGTTTGTTGCAAAACTTCCATAGGTGGTTATCTTACATTGTTGTTGTTTAGTTATTTTCAGTCGGCTGTGACTCTTCATAACCCCATTTGGAGTTTTCTTGGCAAAGATTAGTATCTTCTTCTTCTTCTTCTATATTCTTCTTCTTAATTATCATCACCATCTGATTCTTTCTCCAGCTCATTTTATTGATGAGGAAACCAAAGCTAACAGGGTTAAGTGACTTGCCCAGGGTCATACAGCTTGTGAGTGTTTGAGGCCAGATTTGAAATCAGGAAGATGAGCCTTCCTGACTCCAGACCCAGCGTCCTGTGCACTGCAGCCACCTAGCAGGCTGTTGTGATGTGTATTATTTTAATGATGAGTGATAATAGCTCTCATTTTATATGCCTTTAAAGTTTGCAAAGCACTTTACACATATATTCCCATTTGGTTCTCACAATAACTTTGGGATGTGTGTTATTATTATCCTTGTTTCATAGATGAAGAATCTGAGGTAAACAGGGTTAAGTGACTTGCCCAGGGTCACACAGTTAGTAAGTGTCTGAGACTGGGTTTTAACTCAAGCCCAGTGTTCCATGTTGCTTAGCTGCCTCCAATCGTGCATGAATATTGTTCCCTGAACTGAAGGAAGGTGAGAGTTCTGACCTAGAAGTCCTATTGCTGAGAATATACCCCAGGGACATCAAAGAGAGAAAGGATGTATTTTTTGTAGGTACCTTATAACTGGGAGATGAGTGAACAATTGTGATGCGAGCATGTGATAGAATAGTATTGCTTTAGAATAAAATGATGAATCTGAGGAATTCAGAGAAGTGTGGGAAGACTGATATGAATTGATGCAGAGTAAAATAAGAACTAGGAAAACAAAACAAAACAGTACTTATAATGACAAACATGAAGAGATACTAAGATCAAATGGAAGACTGTGCACTTGCAATGACCAATTTTGGCCACTGACAAGAGATTAGAAAATCCAGTTCCTTCCTTTCCATGAAAGAATGTGTGGCATACACCGTTAGACATGGCTGCTGGTCACTTGGTTTTACTTAACTGCTTTTCTTTGCTACAAGGGAAGATTCACTGAGACAGAGGGTGTGTGTGTGTGTGTGTGTGTGTGTGTCTAAATCCAGAAATGACTGTAATGCAAAAATAAAAGACATTAGCAGACCTGAGGAGGGTGCATTCTATGCAGGGGGGTGAGAGGATGACTGATACAGATGTATGGAGGAAGAGATGGAATGCTGAATTTGGGAAATAGCTTGCAGTCCAGTATGGGTGGAAATAGAATGCTGTATGAAAGAAGTAATGAAAAAAAAGAAAAAGAAAAAAGACTGAAAGGTAACAGGAATCAGACTGTGGAAGGTCTTCAATGTCAGGCAAAGGGGATTGTTTTCTATCCTGATGGCAATAGGAAAGAAATGAGATCCTTTTGGGTTTTTAGTTTTCTCTTTAGAAATAGAAATAAAACCATAGCACAACTTCCCAGGAAACTTCAGGGAAAGTACAGTTTCCATCTGTCTGATACCTGGCACGTCAGAGCGTGTGACTTCATAGCAGGCAAACAATTCATCCTCTGATTAGTCAATTTGTTCAGACAACTAATCTGGTTCATATTTCAAATAAATTGACTTACTTCAGAAAAAGAAAATGGTTAATCTAGTAGATGATTCCAGGTAAACTGCAGGTGAATGAATGAAATAATGACTAGATGAAAGTATATACTGAGTACTGACTTTGTGCAGGTGCTGTTCTTGCTGAAAATATAACAGCATAAATGAAGACAAACACAGGAGTGAGACAATCTGGGCCCACAAGGAGCTTGCTGTCTCTTAATTTTTTTTTTTTGGTTATTCTGAACCTGACAATCACTGACAAACATGAACATTTCCATATGCAGATAAAAACAGATATGAGGATTATATACAGGGGAGTATGCAGGTATATAGCACCTACTGTGTGGTAGGCACAGGGCAAGTACTTTCTACAAATGACATCATTTTATACATGAAACCACCATCCCTTTCTGTTATGTATAGGGCTAGGCGTGCTCCAGCCATGAAGATGGGTAGATGCCTGGTCTAGTGAGGGAAGTTTACACTCACCAGCCCCAGGGCAGAAGTTCTGCAGCTGGGTGTGTAAATTGCCTCCGGGGACTGGGCTGGTAATGTTTAGTGGTTCAGGGAAGAGGGTACGATTCTAGGGTAGATCTCTGGGTGGCTTCATGGGATGCGATGCATGGTCTGTTCTGGGAACAATGGGCCATTTCAGGCTATATTGCAGAAAGGGCAATGGCCCGAGGCAGGGTACCAGGGTTCTTGTCTTGGTTCTGCCACTAATATGCTACATGACCTTTCTCTCTCTGGATCTTATTTTCCTCAGCAACGAATAGATAGATAGATGATAGAGAGATAGATAGATGATAGATAGATAGATAGATAAATAGATAGATAGATGATAGATAGATGATAGATAGATAGATGATAGATAGATAGATAGATGATAGATAGATAGATGATAGAGAGATAGAGAGATAGATAGATAGATAGATAGATAGGTAGATAGATAGATAGATAGATAAAAAGTTTGGATCATAGTATAGGGGAAAGAGACCAAGAAGAGAAGTTAGAAGGCTCTAGTCCCAGGCCTGGCCCCACCACTCCCTAAATGGAAAACCTTGCTCATGTCCCCTCAAGTGGCCTCAGCTGTAAAATGTGTGCACTGGATTAGATCATCTATTTAGTTTCTTAGGATTTAGAGCTAGAAGGAACTGTGGAGATCATTTGGTCTTACTGCCTCCCTTCTCCTACCATTTTATAACTTAGGAGCCTGAGGACCAGAAAGGGGATGTGATTTCAACAACATTAGTAGTAACAAGGATGTTATTTGAACCTTGGTTCTCTGACTCCAAATCCCTTCTATGACGCTATTCTGTGTGTCTAGGAAACCTCTTTGGAAAGTTGGCTCTTACCAAGTCATAACTGTTGATTGATGTTGGCTATGTGAGCAGGATAGTTCTGTCAATCAACAAACATTTAGTAAGCACCTATTATATCACTGAATGGGCATTGCCTCAGTCAAACTGAGACCTGGGGAAGACCTTAACTTAAAAAAGCCAAGGAGGGGTGGCTAGGTGGTGCCTAGCCCTGGAGTCAGGAGGACCTGAGTTCAAATCCGACCTCAGACACTTGGCATGTGACCTTGGGCAAGTCACTTAACCCCAACTGCCCTCCAAAAAGCAAAAAAAAAAAAAAGGCCAAGGGGCTGTCTCCAGTCATCCTGATCTGTATCTGGTCACTGGACTCAGATGGCTCTGGAGGAGGAGGTGAGGCTGGCGACTTTGCACAGCCTCACTTAAGTCCAATTCACTTGCACATTAGCATCAGCTCCCTGATGCTGTGGTCCTCTTCAAGAATGAAGGACAAACAACATTATATGTCAGGCACTACTAGTAGCTGGCAACCCAAGATAAAGATGAATTATGTACTTCTGTGTGTACCTATATATATTTTCTCTTATCAGGAGAAAAAAAAATAGGTACACACAGAAGTATATAAAAAATGTGTGTGTGTGTGTGTGTGTGTGTGTGTGTGTGTGTGTGTGTGT
>NW_027185761.1:53739103-53750961 GCF_028583685.1 Petaurus breviceps papuanus
TGTGTGTGTGTGTGTGTGTGTGTGTGTGTGTGTGTGTGTGTGTGTAGAAAGAGAGAGGGGGGAGGGAAGAAAGGAGGGAAGGAGGGAGAGAGAAACAGAGATGAAGAGAGAGACACAGAGAGAGATCAATTGATTCCTCTCCTCCCCATCTTCACTGATGAAATCACAGAAGGGGCAGGTAATGAAGACAGTAAAATAATTGATGTCTTAAATGAAGTACAAACAAGGGTTTTTAACCCTTAATTAGATGTTAGCTGACCCAGAAAGACTTTAAGGATCTTGCCCATGAGGGACAGCAGAGACAGCTAGTATAGTCAATTTTCTTCCCTTTGTTCACTATGGAGGAAATGTTTGTGGTACAGTTGCTTGTGGAAATCCTTTTAGGAAAAGCTCTGATAGAAACAGATGGAATTGGGGTGGGATGAGCAATCAGAGAACTGACAGATCAAATCCAACCCCTTCATTTGATTTATTTTAATTTCATTTTTTCAATTAACAAAATTCTTTTTTTTTCTCTCCATCCCACCTCCCTTGCCATCACTAGCGGGAAAAAGAAAAAAGCCAAACCCTTGTAACAAAAATGCATAATCAAACAAAACTAATTCCCATGTTGACCATGTCCCCAAAATGTAGGTCTGACTCTTCAGCCCACGTCCTTCACATTTCATCATCCGTCCTTTGGAATCATCGTTAGTCATGGCTTTGATGAGAGTTCTTATATTTTTTGAAGTTTTTTCTCTTTACGGTATTGTTATTATTGTATAAGACTTTCTCCTGGTTCTGCTTACTTCACAATGTCTCAGTCCCTAAGAGTGCTCCTAGGTTTCTCTGAAATCTTCTCCTTTATCATTTAAAAAAATATAACTTTGTCCACTGAGTTACAGAATATTAACACAAAATGAAGTGCCAAATAGGGAGTCATAAATCCCCCTCAGATGTTTGTAATTGTCATGGAAGATGTTGAGATAAGAGAAAGATTTATCTTTTTTAACATTCACTTAAAAAAATTCGAGTTTCAAATTCTCTCCCTCCTTCCAGGCCCTTCCCCACCTATTGAGAAGGTAAGTAATACATCAATTATACATGTGAAATCATGCAAACTATTTCCACATTAGCTACATTGCAAAAAAGGCAAGAAAACTAAAGAAAGTGAGAAAATCATACTTCAGTTTGTACTCAGAGTTCATCATTGTTCTCTTTGCATTTTTCTTCAGAATTGTCTTAGATCCTTATTCATCAGAAAAGCTAAGTTTTTCCACAATTTATCATCATTATAACATTGATGTTTCTGTGTACTATGTTCTTCTGGTTCTGCCAAATTTCACATTGCATCAGTTCATCAAGTATTCCCAGGTTTTTCTGTAACCATCCTGCTCATCATTTCTTATAGTACAATAGTATTCCAATTTGTTCATATACCACAACTTGTTCCTTCCCCAACTGGTGGGCATCACACCAATTTCTAATTCTTTGACACCATAAAAAAGAGCTACTATAAGTACTTTTTATACATAGGGGTCCTTTTCCTTTTTCTTTGATCTCTTTAGGATGCAGACCTAGTAGCAGTATTGCTGGGTCAAAGCGCATGCACAATTTTATAGCCCTTTGGACATAGTTCCAAATTGTTCTTTAGAATGGATGGACCACTTCACAACTTCATAAACAATGTATTAGTGTCTCTGTTTTTCCACATGCCTTCCAGCATTTGTCATTTTCCTTTTATGTCATGATAGCAAATCTGATAGGTATGAGGTGGTAGCACAGAGTTGTTTTAATTTGCATTTCTCTATTTGATAATGATTTGAAGCATTTTTATATGACTATAGATAGCTTTGATGTCTTGTTTTGAAAACTGCCTGTTCATAGCCTTTGACCATTTACCAATTGGGCAATGGTTCTTTATAAATTTGACTCAATCTCCTGTGTATTTGAGAAATAAGGTTTTTATTGAAGAAAGTTGCTATTAAAAAATCCTCCCCTCCCCATTTCCTGCTTTCCTTCTAATTTTGGCTGCATTGGTTTTGTTTGTACTTTTAAGAATTTGGATGCTCTGCCATTTGGTGTATACATGTTTAGTATTGATATTATTTCATTGCCTATTGTACTTTCTAGCAAAATGTAGTTTCCCTGATTATCTTTTTAAATTAGTTCTAGTTTTACTTTGTCTGAGATCATGATTGCTATCCTTGCTTTTTTTTTTCTTATTTCAGTAGAAGCAGCATAATAATAAGCCTGGAAAGGTAAGTTGGAGCCAGGTTGAAGAGGGTTTTAAGGGCCAAACAAAGGAGTTTGTACTTAATTCTAAGGGCAATAGAAAACCATTAGAGCTTATCAAGAAACGGAATGACCTGGGCATGCATTAGGAATATCATTTTGATTGCTGTAGGGATGATACATTAGAAAAGGGAAAACCTGAGCAAAGGGAATTAAAAAAAACCTAGCTCATCATTTAGTTAGTAAGAATAATTATTTAAGATATGATGCTTCCCCCAGTGATCATCTTCCACTGGCTCCTGCAGTCCAGGTGAGTTCCTTTGTCCCCCTTTTCTCAGCTCCTCTGGTGGCCTTGCTATGTATGTCCTGGAATCTTTTCCTACAGGAGCTAGTGTTCTCAAGTCTTTTCCTCCTTCTTCCCCCTTCCCTTCAAAATGAATATCTCTTAAAAAGTTGATTCGAAGCAGCTTTTTGACTGTTTGCCCTTGCCTTGCTTTGTGAAGCTTGGCCCAGGTGTGAAAAATACTACATTGCTCTCTGACAACAGTTGTCATCCACATTTTAGCACACTTTGTGTCACTGACAATAGAACAAGCAAATCTTTCAAAAGTTGTTATTGAATTCATGTCATCACTTCTTGGCATTTCTGTCCTCCCCATTGGCTCCGAGCTGTAGTGGTAGTGACTGACAAGCATTTGCTTTCATCCTTCACGGTCTCCCATAGCATTCCACATGCTTTTCTCACATGGTAGCACTTGGTTATATTTTTTCAGCCTCCTCCTGAGATTGTTTGAGGTGAAAATCGTTTCTCCATCCTCTCTTGTACTCTCATCCCTAGTCCCTTCAGGCCTAGCCCTCTGTGGAGCCTGTTGTCCCCTGCCCTCTCATCATGTCCCCTGAAATTCTGTATTATTACCAAACTCTTCCTTCTTTTTGGCATTTTCACATCCCACTCTTTCCATTTTATACAATAACAGAAACCTTCTTCCTGAAGACTGCAACACCGACACCCTCTCCAGTAAGAATACCCCTTTTCTTAAGCTTCCTGAAGCATCAGGCTAGGAGGAGGAAAAGGTTCATTCATTGACTTGCAGCACCATAGCTTTAGAGACATAAGGGAGCTTAGGGGTTAAGTCCAACCCCTTCATTTTACAGATGAGGAAACTGAGGTCCAGAGAGGTTAAGGAACTCATTCAAAGCCACAGAGTTACAGGAGTGAATGACTGTGAGGCGATTCAGCCAGGTCCCTCTGATTCCAAGTCCACTCCTCTATCTGCAACAGCTTTGCTTGTCTCCCACTTCCATTTGGCCCCTTTGCCACGATCCTCACTTCATGCGTCTTGGTCGCCATATTCTAACCCTTCTCACACTCATCTCCTCAACTCTAGTTCATTCTCCTTGTTTTCCCAAGGGGTTCAGTTCCTGGATCACAGGCTTCCTTTCTCCACTAACCCTAGCCCCCTGACTTGCAGATGACATTAAGCGTGATAGTATTCCCTTGAATAGTTTATTAACCTCTTAGTCTCCCATAACCATCTTGATCTCAGCGTAGTGAGAAACAGAGAGTCACACTCTTGATCTGACATCACCTCCATGATGCAGAACTCTAAATCCTGCCCTCCCCACCACAATCTCTCCTTCTACTCTACCTTTCACTACCTAGTCTTCACTTTTGCTTTGACCTTTCTCTACCTCTACCAGACTCTCGACTCATAGGCTACAAATAGGGCTTATTTCCTCCACTCTTTACCTCCTACATGGGCATCCAAAGGTCACTGGATAAATCTCACTCACCAAACCCCCCAGCAGTTCCCACTTCCAGATAAGTATCTCCTCCCATGCCCTAGGTTTCAAATACTGAGTTGAACACTTAAATATTTGGGAAGGGTGTAGAGTTATGGACAAAGTCTAGTTCTAGTTGTCAGGAAGACCCAACTTTGAATCCTGCCATGGGACTTCTTAGCCATGTGATACTGGAGACACTTAACTTCTGTGTGCCTCAGTTCCCTCATCTGTAAATTGGGAACACAAATAAGATCATGCTTATAAGTGCTTTGCAAAGTTTAAAGCACTTTATAAAGACAACCATTCTTGGTGTTGTCATGGCTTTAGCCTCCAGAAGCCATCACTACCAAACTCTTGGGATCATGGTCAAGCACTCAGCAAGTCACCAGGCTGACAACTCACCTCTACAGTTCTCATCCCCCAAAACCGACGCCAGCCTCCACCTTCCAAACCACAATAGCTGTAAGGCTCCATGCCCATGAGAAGCTGCCGGCAAATCAGGCTGACCACTGTCCCCAGTGCTCCCTCTGTGAGCTCCAGGAAGGACAAGAGTAAGTTTTGTTTCTGGTTGGTTTGGGGCTTTTTACCTATCTTTATACCCCTGGTCCTTGCCTTGCACATAGTTGGTTGTTCAGTGTTTTTTCAGTCAGATCTGACTCTCTATGACCCCCATTTGGGGTTTTCTTGGCAAAGATACTGGAGTGGTTTGCTATTTCCTTCTCCAGATCCTTTTACAGATGAGGAAACTGAGGCAAACAGAGTGAAGTGACTTGCCCAGGGTCACACAACTAGTAAATATCTGAGGCTTGATTTAAACTCAGGTCTTCCTGACTCTAGGTCAGGCTACCTATCCACTATACCACCTAGCTGCCCTACACATAGTAGGTGTTTAATAAATGCCTATGACTTGCCTTGTGCTAACTAAGTTCGAATACTTCCTGGTTTCTGTATATGACCTTATGTCTCCTGCCTATGTGTCTGAACAGATTTTTCCTCCTACCTGGAATCTTCTATACTTCCACTACTTAGAATTCCTAGCTTTCTTCAAGGCTCAACTCAGGCTCCGTTTCCTATGGGAATCCTTTCTTGAGTTTCCCAGTGGCTAATTCCCTTTTCCTCCCAATTTCATTATCTTCATTTTTCAATGAGTCATGCAAGAAAGTAATAGGCATCTATTAAGCACTTACCTAGGCACCAAGGATCGAAAAACAACTGCTAAGTATTCCCTGTCCTTCTGGGCATTCGATTCAGGAAGAAAAGAAGTATACATCAAAATAGAGAATCAAGGAGGAAATGAATTGTGGGATCTATGGTGAGTGGAAATCTTCACAACAGTACCACAGAAAAGTAAATGGAAGATTTTGATTCCATAGAATTAAAAAGTTTAAGTTTAAACAAATTCAAATGTAGCTAAAATTAGAAGGGAATAGCTAAATGGGAAGAAAATCTTTAAGTTTCTCTGATAAACGTCTTATGTACAAGATTCAAATTCTTAAGAATGAATATCATTCTGGTCAATAGATATGAACAAGCATTTTTCAAGAGAAAGAAAATCCAAGCTATCTATAGCTATAAGAAAAATGTTGCAAATCACTAATAATTGGAGAAATGCAAAGTAAAGTAACTCTGTGAGTTCCACCTCCCATCCATCAGATAGGCAAAGCTGACAAAAAATTGAAGATGACAAATGTTGGAGAGTCTGTGGGAAAATAGTCACATTAATGCACTGCTGGTAGAGATGTGAATCAGTCCAGCCATTCTGGAAAGTAATTTGGAACTATGCCCCCAAAGTTACTAAACTCTAAAAATGAAGAATTTTGGACTCTGATCAAAACAATGATTAACTATGATTTCAAGAGATTGATGATGAAGAATGCTACTCACTTCCTGACAGAAATAAGAGAGTAGATATGCAGAATAAGACACATATTTTTGGACACAAAATTTGTTCTATGAAAGCGTGCATATTTGTTACAAATGTTTTGTCGTTTCTTTTTTTCCCCAGTAGAAGGAGAGGGAGATAGGAGGAAGAGAAAATAGATACTTGTTAATTTTAGAAAGAATGAAAGTAATTAATAATTATGCTTATATAATATATGTGTATATATACACACATATAAGTGCAAAGCAAATTGGGGGAAGTACTAGCATCTGCATGTATTTTGTATTTATCTGAATACAAGTCGTTTTGTAGATATTTTGAATTTTTGGGGGGGGTGTATATATTTTCCCTATTTATCTGCACACACATTTTATTGAGGAAATGTAGAGTGTAAATGTAGGACGTTGGGTTAGTTTTCATTATTGTCTTTTTATCACCAGCATCTAGCAGAGTACCTGGAATTAATTGGTGATTAATAAATATTTGTTTAACCTAAATGAATATCAATAACTCTGGTTTCCAGCTTCTATTCTGTAGCCAGGAGCCTTTTGAGGTTCTCCACTGGGCAGCTTCTATTCCAAATCTGAAGGTTGTAAGAATACTCCCAGTACCACCTGGTCCTCTTGCCTGAAGGTTCAAGGTTTCGGTAACTGTAGCTCTGGGTCCTGCTTAGCCTTTCCTTCTATCACTCCCATTTCCAAATAGAAAAAGGAAAGTTTTAAAAAAGTGATTCAATTAAGAAATTTGGTAATGTGAAATATTGTAGAAACACAAGGTAAAATACAGGATAAGGTGAAAAAATGATAAAGGATAAATTAAAATGGCATATATATATATATATCAAAGGAATTTAAGGATGATTATAATTCATTTAAGAAATTCACAAAAGACTGTGTGAGTACATGCTCCCAGGCAGAGAAAAAATGGAACCATTAGGAAACAATTAAAGCAACATCCAAGAAATAAAAACATAAATAGACATTACAAATAACAGAACAAATAAAGATGAACAAAAATCAATAGACAAAAATGAAACAAAACTGAAGAACAAACCCAGGATATAATGAAACTTTAAAACTCAATAATGGATATGCCAAGCCAAATAAGAAGACAAAACAGAAAGAAACATATCATATTAGTTGGTTCCTAAAAAAGAATACAAAAAAGGAGGGGAAAAAAAGACATCTTTCATTGGAAAATGCTCTGCAGATAGAAAATCAACATAGGAGAACAGTGTAGGAAAATGCTAGCTATGATCCTGAAAGGAGCATAATTGTCCAACTGAAGAATTATAAAGATATAGGAAAAAATCCCTAAAGTGCTAAAAAAACAAAAAACCAGAGATTATGTTTTAAAAATACCAGCAGACTTCTCAAACACAACACAAGAAAAATCACGGAGCTAGACAAAAGTGAACAGAAGCCCATTTAGTAAAACCCTTCCAGGTTGTTTTTTGCTGGTTAAGATTTTGGAGGTGGAGGCGGCCAGGTAGCACAGGGAGTAAGAGCGTCAGCCCCAGTGTCCAGATGACTGGGCTCAGACACTTAGCACCCACCCAGAAACACCTGGCCGTGTAACCTTGAGCAAGTTACTTAACCCCAATTACTTAAAAAAAAAAGATTTTGGAGGTGTAGCTCCCTCTTCCCCAGCTCTCATAGACCAGATCTGCCATGTTCAAGTCACTCTGAGTCTCCTAAAACTGTTTCATAAGTTGCTACCAATAGCTTTTCTTGACAAAATTAATTCAAAGCAAAGACATTTAATGAAATGACATAGAATTATAACAGCAACATATCTCCCTAATAAGCTGGGAATATATTCTACTATAAAGTACTATATAAATGTGAGCTGTTAGTATTATTTCATGTTAATTTTTTTTATTTTAAGCAATTGGGGTTAAGTAACTTGCTCAAGGTTACACGGCCAGTTATTTCTGGGTGTGGTGCTGAGTATCGGAACCTGGATTCAATCCCCAGGTCATCCCGACACTGGGGCTGGTGCTCTCACTCGCTGAGCCACCTGGCCACCCCTAAGCAATTGGGGTTAAGTAACTTGCTCAAGGTTACACGGCCAGGTGTTTCTGGGTGGGTGCTAAGTGTCTGAGCCCGGGATTCGATCTCCAGGTCGTTCTGACACTGGAGCTGGTGCTCTTACTCGCTGTGCTACCTGGCTACCCTATTTCATGTTAATTTTAATAGTTGAAAAAGACATAAAGATTTCACTCCCTATAGACAGCATCAAGAGCAGCAAGAAATTTTCATGAGAAAAATCAAATTTTATACATAAGAATAAATATGATCCAGTCTCCCACTAAAAGGAAAAAAAAAAAAAGGAGCAACTAGGTGGTGCAGTGGTTAGAGTGCTAGGCTTAGAGTCAAGAAGACTCATCTTCCTGAGTTCAAATCTGGCCTCAGACATTTCCTAGCTGTGTGACCCTGGGCAAGTCACTTAACACTGTTTGCTTCAGTTTCCTCATCTGTAAAATGAGCTGGAGAAGGAAATGGCAAACCACTCCAACATCTTTGCCAAGAAAACTCCATACGGGGTCGTAAAGAGTTGGACATGACCAAATGCCTGAACAGCAACAGAAAAGAAAAAAGGTATTGAATGCATTAAAAATTAATCCACTAATTTGTTCTTTATATGGAATATACAAATATATGGCTAACTTGAAACGGATGGGCTCTAAAATCCATCATGCAACAAGCATAAAAAAAAGCAAAAATGGTGGTAATAATATCTAATAAAGTCAATTGCAAATAAGAAAACACTGAAAATAGACAAGGGTATTATGAAATGGTGAAAAGCAAAATTAATAACAAATAGGAAGCAATTCTTAATGTATACACCCCAAATTATTCCATAGTTAAATTCACACACAAAAATTAGTTATTGGATGACTGTTTGGAGAGAGAATACAAAGTGATGTAAAAACAAAAAGTTAATAATATTTTTCTTTAAAAGAAAGATCAGATATGCAGAAAAAAGAAATAGGCAAAACCATAATTATAAAACAGACTTTCCAATACTATGCTATCAGAAATATGATCTTAAACAAAATTATTAACAATGAAAAATCTTTTTTTTTAATTTAGAAAATACACTAGTAAGAACTGCTTATATCCCAAGTTTATATGACTCTATGTGAATAATTGGGAGGGGCAGAGAATATATGTTCTTTTCAAGTACACATGGAATGCTCCCCCAAATGGAGAAGTCCAACATAAAATCAGAAAGACAGAAGTTATGCTGAATTTTCAAATCACAAAGCAATAGAATTAGAATGAATAAACAACAACATAAATTGGAAGGATTACTCACACAAATTAAACGACAGGTCAATAGATGTATGGGCATAGCATAGGTAACATTTAAATCTACATAGAAATGGGGAAAACCTATTAAACAATGTTTGGGTTCCAGAATAAATCAGAAGAATGATAATAGAACATTTCAAAGACGATGACAATAATAACAATTCATTTCAAGATCTATGGGATATAGCTGATGATGTTTTTAGAGGCAAATTTATATGGCTGAATGCCTACATTAATAAGACAGAAAGAGAAATAAATGAATTAAGACTGCACTAAAAGATACTAGAAATGGAACAAAGCAATAGCCCAAAGGAAAGTTAAAAAGAGCGAGAGAGATTATGAAGTGAAAAGCAGCAACAAATAGAATAATAAATGAAAGAATAATTGAACTGATAAATAGAACCAGGGGCTGGTTTTGTTTTGTTTTTTAAAAAAGCAATAAAATTGATGAACTGTTAGTAAAGTTCATCAACAAAAAATGAGAGAAAAAATACAAATCAACAAGATAAATGAAGAAGGAGAGAGAACTACAAATACAAAAGAAATTAAGAATATCATTAGGGAATATTGCATAAAGCTGTAAGCCAACAAATAAGAGAATTGAGAATTTAAAAGAAATAGATCACTATCTTAAAATATAAATGACTGAAACTGACATGTAGGTTATTAATAATTTAAATAGGTTAATCTCAGAAAAAGAAATGAGTTAACTTCAAAAAAACTACACTGCAAAAAGCAGCTGGTCAAGACACATTCATAAGTGAGGTCTTTCAAAGCTCCCAAGGAAAAAACAATCCCAGGTTTCTGTTCTTCAATTGTGCCTGACTCTTATGACTCCATTTGGAATTTTCTTGGCAAAGATGCTGAAGTGGTTTGCCATTTCCTTCTCCAACTCATTTTGCATATGAGGAAATGGAGGCAAAGAAAGTTAAGTGACTTGCCCAGGATCACACAGTTAATATGTGTCTGAAGCTTTATTTGAACTCAGGTCTTCCTGACTCCAAGCTTAGCTCTCTATCCATTTCACCACCTTTGTTATTGGGTCCTTTCAGTTGTGTCTGACTCTTCATGACTCCATTTGGGGTTTTCTTCGCAAAGATACTGGAGTGGTTTGGCATTTGCTTCTCCAGCTCATTTTGCAGATGAGGAAACTGAGGCAAACAGGATCATACAGCTAGTATATGTCTGAGGCCAAATTTGAACTCAGGTCTTCCTGACTCCAGGCATGGTGCTTTATTCACTCGGCCGCCTCATGCTAGATTTAGAGAAAACTGAAACATTGCATAATACTAGCCAATATATCATTTAAAAAAAATGAAAACTATGCACCATTTTCATGAATGATTTTTTAAGGGGTTCTTATTCAAGATTTTAATAGTTTAGGGCATCCTTAGAATGAATACTTCTAATGCATTGCAAGAATGCGCCCATAAACTCTAGACTTAGCAACAGGTATTAGTGATATCTCAAGCTAATTGAGTGTCTTTGGAAAGCAATTTGACAGCACTCATCAAAGGTGACAAAAAATTGGTGTTCTTACAATTCCATTGGAGGAATATACCTTGCGAGTCTCATGAAGAACAGAAGAACTATCTGTTCCAGGATATTTATAGTTACTTTATTTGTAATTACAAGGAAAAAAACTGGAAGCAATCTGAATGTCCAACAAGAGGAGAACAGTTAAATAAATTGTGGTACATTAATGTAATGGAATACCATAATGCAATTAGGTTAGATATCTGAGGAATATAAAGAAGATCTGGGAAGACCTTTATGAAATAATGCAAAATGGAAAAAACCAAACCAGAGAGACAGAATTCATACTGATTACAAATATACAAAATGAAATATGAGTGGGACTGAAAGCACAAAAAGCAGATGTGACTTAGAAGGAGTGGAATTAGGACAAGTGGTTAGGGCATTTTATGCCTTGAAATTCATTTATTTAAATGCAAATAGTTTCAAACCAAGTTTAAGTAGTTAGGTTGATATTTAATATTAAGTTTAAAATAAATAATTTACATTTAAAAGGACTTGGCTAATGTACATCCATCTGAAACCTTCTCTTCACCCTCCATCACTATAATGATAGCTTAATAAATACTGATTGATTGATTAGACAATGTGTAGGGAGAGTCAGCGTGATTCAGTAAGACCCAGCATCTCCTTGAGTGAAGAGGCTATTGTCTTAGCTGCTCTCTCTCTCTCTCCCTCTCTCTCCCCCCCCCCCTCTCTTGCCCTTCCTCTTTTCTCCTCCCCTCTCCCCCCCCCCTCCCTCCCCCCCCCCCCCCTTTCTCTTTCTCTCTCTCCGTCTCTCTTCCCCCCTCTCCCCCTTCTCCCCCTCTCTTCCCCCCTCTCTCCCTCTCTGTCTCTGTCTCTCTCTCTCTCCCTCTCTCTCTCTCTCTCTCTCTCCCTCTCTCTTTCTCTCTCTCTCTCCGTCTCTCTCCCCGCCTCTCCCCCCCCTCCCCCCTCCTTCCCCCCCCCCTCCCTCTCCCCCCCTCCCCCCCCCTCTCCCCCCCTCCCCCCCCCTTCCCCCCTCTCTCCCTCTCTGTCTCTCTCCCTCTCTCCTCCCCCCTTTCTCTTTATCTCTCTCCCCCCCTCCCCCGTCTCTCCCTCTCTGTCTCTCTCTCTGTCTCTCTGTCTCTGTCTCTCTGTCTCTC
>NW_027185761.1:53751061-53807034 GCF_028583685.1 Petaurus breviceps papuanus
CTCTCTGTCTCTCTCTCTCTTGCCACTCTCTTTCTCTCTCTCTGTCTCTCTCCCCCCTCTCCTTCCCTCGTCCCCCCTCTCTCCCTCTCTGTCTCTGTCTCTCTCTCTCGCCCCTCTCTCTCTTTCTCTCTCTCTGTCTCTCTCCCCCCTCTCCCCCCTCTTCCCCCCTCTCTCCCTCTCTGTCTCTCTCCCTCTCTCATCCCCCCTTTCTCTTTATCTCTCTCCCCCCCTCCCCCGTCTCTCCCTCTCTGTCTCTCTCTCTGTCTCTCTGTCTCTCTCTGTCTCTCTCTGTCTCTCTCTCCCTTTCTCTCCCCCCTCTCTCTCTTTCTCTCTCTCTCCCTCTCTCCCTCCCTCTCTCTCTCTTTCTCTCTCTCCGTCTCTCTCCCCGCCTCTCCCCCCTCTCCCCCCTCTTCCCCTCTCTTTCCCTCTCTGTCTCTGTCTCTTTCTCTCCCTCTCTCTCGCCCCTCTCTCTCTTTCTCTCTCTGTCTCTCTCCCCCCTCTCCTCCCTCTTCCCCCTCTCTTCTTCTCTCTCTGTCTCTCTTCCCCCTCCCCCCTCTCTCCCTCTCTGTCTCTGTCTCTCAGTCTCTGTCTCTGTCTCTGTCTCTCCCCCCCTTAGCATAGAATTTTACACACAGTAGGAACTTAATAAAGGTTTATTGTGTTCATATTTGTCCCTCCCCTTTTTCTCTACACCCTCTTTCTAGCTGGCTACATATTTTAGCTTCTTTATCCTTTAAAAGCTGATCTGATTGATCCATTTCTTTTTGGCCCCGTATGAATCAGTTGTTAAGAGGATATAGTGTTTGAGCACAGTAACTTGCTTTCAGTCCTGCCTTTCACACGGATTGCCCTAGGTCTCCTGGATATTTGGAAGGATGGCCCTGTCTCCAAGCTCTTCCTCCAGGTTTCAAGAAAGTAAAGGGATTGTATTATATGTCAGAGGTGACCATGGTCACTTGCTTAGAAATATCTGGATTCAGATCTATACTCTGACACTAACATGGCTTTGGCAAAGGCATTCTCTCTATATCTTAGTCTCCTCGTCTCTAAAATGGAAAAAAAAAATCTGTATCACCTACCTCGTGTAATATATTTTTAAAGTGATTTTTAAACAAATGCCAAACCTTCGCTCTATGTTAGCATTAACTATTATTTGCGTTCAGTGAAATGCCCCTTGATCCATCAGATAAACAACATACACAGACAAAAATATATATATAATATATTAAAAATATGAAAAGTTTCACATTGAGGGTGGTGGTAGAAATGGGCTCTCAAAGTAAAGAAGGGATTTTAACAGACAAAGATGAGGAGGGAGTGCCTTTCAGGCATGGGTATGTATGATGACGAGTAAAAAGGCCCGTTTGAAAAAAAAATTAAAAAGGATCAGTTTCACTGGACCATACAGTACATAAAGGGGATTAGTGTGCAATAAAGATCAAAAGGTAGTTGGGGCCAGGTCATGAAGGGCTTTACATGCTAAACAGAGGAGTAAATAAAAACTCCGAAATGTACTAGGGAGCCATTGATATTTATTGAGCACGGCAGAGACCTGAGGGTTAGAAAAGTCCCCTTAGCTGTTATAATTTCCAGAGCCCTCCCTCTCTTTTTTGCTCTCATCCTTTCCATTGATGTTGTTCTAATCATCGTGTAATGGACGATATTTATTTAGTCTAAGTTAAAACAGACTTAATGTGGTTTTGTTGGTTTGGGATGGTCTCCTTTTCTCACCCAGGCTGGGATGGAAGGGGCCTCTCACCGGCCTGAGCCCCTTCCAGGGAGCCTGAGGCCCTGGAGCTCCAGAGCTCTGAGCTGCTTCGGTCCCTCTGATGGCCTAATTAGGTGTCTCTGTTCACTTGTTCTTCAGGAGATTTTCTAACTGGTTTCCTTACGGCTCAGCTGGATCTGCAGCTAAAGGCCCACAAATGGGCATCATTTTCTTTGGAGGCAACAATCGTGTCTGACTATATTTGCTTTACTTTTATACATCTGGACTGGGCTTGACTTCACACAATGGGGGTAACACTCGGTCTAATGGGCCACTTCGCCATAGTGACTAGAATGCCGGACTGGACCCAGAAAGAGCTGGGGATAAAGTCCTGGTCCAGCAGTTGCTGGTTGTGTGATGCTGGACTAGACCCTTCACCTTTTTCTGATCTGTAGCATTTCAAGGGATGGTCGTGAGGATCACATGAGATAGAGACTGGACTCTCCCCACCTGTGATTTCATTGGCATAGTGCACTACCAGATGAGGAAATTTCTCTAAGTAATGCAGGTCAGCACCTCCTCCTCAATTCACAGTCTTTGAGAGTTGTGTATAGCAGAGATATCCAACATCAGGGCCCCAGACTGCATGCCTCCACAACACTCCAAGGTGACTCAAGCCAGATTTAAATGTTATTGTGAGATGTTTAAGAAAGTAAACAAAAATGCAATGGATGTAGGTAATGTTAATATGCAGTTTTCTAATTCAATATGAATTCTAAGGGATACTTACACATGGTTTAGTGGCCCCATTTCCATGTGAATTTGACACCACTGACCTAGAGCACTGAGAGTTTAAGTGACTTCTATAGGGTAACACAGTCAGTACATGTTAGAATCAGGACTTAAGGTCAAGTCAACAAGCATTTATTAAACACCTACTGTGTGCAGGGTATTGTGCTAAGCAATACAAAATACAAAAGCGAAAAACAATCCCTTTTCTTAAGGAGCTCTCAGCCTTCTGGAAGAGAAGACTTAAAGACAACCATGTGCAAATCATCTATATGTAGGATACATTAGAGTCACAGAAGGAACGTACTCACATTTGTTTTATTCCATAAATTAAAAATACAATGTTTAAAAAAGGTTTGGAGAAGAATTCTTGTCGAAGGTGGGATTTGAGTTGAGATTTGAGGAAACCAGGTAACCCAGACCATCTCACAATAACCTTAAATCTTTACATAAATAAGAGACGCTGTTGTTGTTGCGAGGACTTGGTTTTTAAATCATTTCTTTTGAAATCTATCAACATTGCGATGTCTCATTTAAGGTTAAGTATAATGTATTGCACGCCAAGTTAATGAAATTCACAGAATATAAGTTCCACGATGTCAGACGTTCTTTCGTTTTTGTCTCTATATCCTAGCACTATGCAAAGTACCTAGCGCCTCATAAAATCTCAATTAATACTTGTTGATTGAAAAAAAAAGTCAAGTCAAGAAGCATTTTATTAACCACTTATTATGAGTCAGACTCTTTGCTAAGTCCTGGGGATACATGCATGAATTCTGACTTAAGTATGAGGACAGTTCAGTACTCTTGGTTTAGAATTTATATATATATATATATATATATATATATATATGCGTGTGTTGAGAGAGAGAGAGAGAGAGAGAGAGAGAGAGAGAGAGATTGGAAGGAAGTTTGAGGAAGGAGGGAGGGACTAGAGCTATATAATTTCATCTGTCTAGGAAAATCCTAGATTAGGAATTGTTCTCTTACAATGTAGTTTGGTACCTTTTCTGTAATTTACCGTCTTAGAGAGTTTTCTAAAGTACAGAGAGACTCAGTGCTTTTCCCAGGGTCACACTATAGCTAAGCTATGAGGACATTTCTCTATCCACTAAGTTTCCTCTCTTCCCTTCCCTTCTACATATATGTATATATAATTTATGTTCAAACAATCCTGACTTTTCAATATTATATATACATATAAACATATGCATGTACATATGTGTGTGGGTATATGTCTATGTATGCATACTGATCCTGTTTGAGATAGGGCTAATAAACTGATGTGAGTGTTTAAGTGAAATGGTAGCCACTTGTGTGATTTTGGGTAAGTCATGAGTCACTTACTCTCTTGGCCCTCATCTGGGTCTCAAAAGTAGGGGCTAGACTAGGTGATCTTTGGACATTCCTTCTAAATCTAAATTCTGTCACCTAAATGGTGGGTCCTAATCAGGAATCAAATGATGCTAACCCAAAGGCTGGGCTGGGTGAAGAACACTGGGGCATTTTCCAAACCCCAAAATCCAAGGAACCCCAAGAGCAGGAAATCTGATTCCTGGAGCAGTATCGATACTTTAGGCTGGACAATTAGGCCTTTATCAAGAGGCAAATGTTAAGGTGGGCATGCAGAGCTGACCATTGGTCTGCCTCAATGTATCTTTGGCCTTTTATCATGTCTGCTTACCTTCTTTGTCCCTCTACATTGCATCTAGGATTATTTTTCAGGAAAAAAAATTCTTCCACAGAAATACTGAACTGAATTGAAAAAACAAATGGAAATTCCTGTTCAACCCAGTTTCAACAGCTTCTCAAATTTCCCTTGGCAGCGATCACCCAACTTTCATAAGCGCTTAGCTCAATGAGGTGGGAGGTGAAGCTGGTAAGGCCCAGAGAGAGATTAAAGTCTTGTGCCATTGCAAAGGATTATGGATAGAAAATCTCTCATTTTTGTGTGCTAAGTAGCAACCAGTTGGGTGGAAACAAGAAAAGGGTAAGACCCCGATGAACAAAAAGACATTGAATGAGGAGAGCTGTACGTGTCCTCTCAGCCTATACTTAGCTTCCCTTCAAAAATGAGATTTCATGCTCAGTTGAATTTCAGAAACAGATTAACGAAAAACAGACACCCATTTTTGCTCTGCGTATCTGCATTTGTTTTCCTCTCTTAATAGCAGGGAATTAAAGCTGCGTATGGTTTAAGGAGAAAAACCAGGCCTTGGCTCCAGCAATAAACCACCTCTTCATCTGTTTTGTGAAAATTTAGCCATCACAACCATCCCATGGAATGAATAATTTGCTTTTGGGGAGAAAGGCTTCTGGCCATCAGAATGGAAAATGCGATTAGAATTCCTGGCAAGTAAAAGCCTTGTTGTTTTCACAAGAATCAGGATTTTTTGGTGGCTGTTGTTGCAAATTTACTCTCCTGACCCTCCCCTCTACCCATCATTTTAAAAACAGAGTTTCAAGCATGGAATAGATAAGGTGGTAATGTTCCGTAACCATGAGGTCTTTGAAGGACATGAACCAGCTCATATTTACTTTGTATAGGCTTATAATTAATTTCCCGCCCGTAGATTGCATCCTCCTTGAGGACAGGAACTGTTTTGCTTTTTCTTATTTTTTAAAGAAATCCTCAGTGCCTACTTAGTATGGGGTTTGCGCATTATAGGCATTTTATATACCTATCTATTGAATTGGATTGGATCTGCAATATTCTATAATGATCTGGACTCAGAAATTTGAAATACAACTGCCATATTCATGGAATGTTGTTAGGAATTTATACGTATTATCCTAGTGTGATATGGTAGAAAGAGCCCTGGCTTTGAAGCCAAAGAATCTGAATTCAAAGCCTGACCCTACCCACTTTCTCTCGATCTGACTTTGGACAAATCACCTCTCTAGGCCTTGGTTTTCTTCTGTAAACTGTGGAGGCATGAGTATCTATTCATATGATTCGAAAGTATCTTCTAACTTATTTCTAGTAAAGTATCTCCTCTGAGACACTTTCCCATCTTGCACCAGAGGGTAGCTGCTATGTTGGGTTCTAGGGTATGATACACACTTGGACTACATTCCTAATACCATAGCTGATAGACCCCCATTGGTGTGCTTCCCAACCCCAGTCAGCCAGTAGACATAATTAGTCAATAAAGGCATTTCCTAAGATGACATGGAAAGAACAGTGGCTACAAAGCATCTACTCATGATCCCTGGACATACCCTCTCATTAGTGCCCATAGCATCTGTAGGAAGAGAAGACTCTAACTCAGACCAGTGGTAGTGACACACATATGTGTAGTGATCATATGTGGCCAAAGCTACTCTGATACTTCAGGATCTAGAAGTCCTTTCTTTTCCAGCAGAGTTCTGGGAATGGCAGGCTCAGGGAAGCTTCCCTCTCTAAGAGCAGTATCTCTGCTGGTTAACCAAATAGGTTCTTCTCCCTCCCCAATAGTTTAATTCTTAATTGTTAAGGCTAAGTCTCTCTTGAGTCCCGTAGCTGACTGTCACAGAGGTTCTGATCTTTAAAGCTGCTTCCTCCTGTAAGTAACTTATTCTGGATCCATTTTCATTTGGACATTTTTCTTCGCCCCTTCAACTAGCTTTCCAAATCTCTTAAACTGAGATCTCCAATTGTTGGATAGGATACCTCCTCAGGGGTGAGTGGGTCACCAGGTATTAACTATCATCTACTCTTTCCTTCCTGTGACACATCCACTGGGGGTGGGTGGTAATCTTTTCACCATTACAGGAGGATTAAAACTCTGGAGCTGAACGGGAACTCAGACTTTATCTAGTTTGAACCAACTCATTTTAGATGAAGCAAAGACTTTGAGAAGCTAAGTGCCTTGTCCATGGTTGGACATTGGCAATAAGTATCTGAAATGGCAAGTATCAGTCAATGCTAACCTGAATCTGGCAATGCTTAGCCTGAAGAAGAAAAGACGAAAGAGGGCTATGATATCTGTCTTCAAATATTTGAAGGTCTGTCATGTGGAAGAAGGATTAAAGTTGTTTTTCTCAGCCCAAGGAGTAGATCTAAGATTGAGAGGAAATTGAAAAGAAGCAAATTTAGATTTGACTTAAGGAAAAGCTCCCTAACATTTTGTACAGTCCAAAAGTAGAATAAGGTGACTTAAGAGAGAGTGTGTTCCTCTCATTGGAGGTCTTCAATCAAATGCTGAATGGCCACTTGATGGGTATGTTGATTTATATAAGTGGTCAAGGACAGATTGGAATAGATTGTCTAGGAGGTCCCTTCTAACTTGGAAAGTTGGTGATACTGTAATTTCAATATGGATCTCCTGACCCCATTATATCACATTGTCTCTCTGAATTTGATTACCGTATGAAGATATATTTGATTTTTCAACTAAATGGGGTCATTAAGAAGAAACTGATATCACATGATGGAATTGTGGTTGTTTTTTGTGGGGCAAGGCATGAGATAATTTCTTTTCATGCTGAATTTCAAAAACAATTTTTATGTTAAAATATAATGAAAGATGCCAGACTGATGATGCCCACTCCTTCTTTGTGTGATACCCACTTTAATAGGAATTTATGGATTGACTGAGTTATTAGATTGACTGTTATATTAAAGCTTTCAGACACAAATTGGGTAGATTATTTAGGCAAGAAAACAGGACCACATGAAAATCAGTTGATGGAACTGGACGTTCAGCTTGGAGAGAAAAAAGATGTGAGAGTACATGATAACTATTTTTTCAGCATTTGAAGAGCTGTGTTTCGGGAGATGGATAAGCCTTGTTCTACTTATTCCAAAAGGGCAGAATTAGGAGAAATGGGTAGAAGCTACCAAGAGACAAATTAAGGTCTGGTGTCAGGAAAAACTTTTGAAAAATCAAAAGTTATTGAAAAATGGGCTGGGCTGGCCTGTGAGGTGATGGGTCCTCCTTCCCTGGAGGTCTCCAAGCACAGGCTTAATGACTTGCTTTGTTGGACATGTTGCAGAGGGAATTCATTTTGTGGAATATGATGGACTAGACAGCATTCTCTGAGGCCTCTTTCCACTCTGAAATTCTGTGATTCTATGACCCCAAAATAGCAAATGTGGCTCAGGTGGATAATCACTTACAATGAAAGACTTGTTCATCTCATCTGATAGGTAAGTTTATTGATGAATCTAGACTCTCTTGAGAAAGGCAGACTTCTGACAGAATCAGGTACAGGGTATCCTAAATTCTTGGCAAAGCTCAAACTCCTCATGTGATCAGCAACTTTCTGCTTCCCTTTGAGCTTGGTCATGGCTTTGTTTCCCTGATCATTACTTTCAAAAGATTCCCCTCTTGGTATGGAGAAAGTCAGAGACACTATTTTGTGGACTTGTAAACTGGTCCAATTCTTCGTGTGTGTGTGTGTGTGTGTGTGTGTGTGTGTGTGTGTATGTGTATAAAATTTACTTTAAAAAAATTTCCCAGTTACATGTAAAAAAATTTTAACAATAATCTTTTAGGAAATTTGAGTTCTAAATTCTCTCTCCCTCCTGCCCCTCCCCACTCTTTGAGAAGGTAAGCAATTTCAAATTAATTATACATGTGAAGTCATGAAAAACATTTCTAAATTAGCCATGTTGCAAAAGAAAATTCAGGCAAAAAATAAAACAAGAAAAATAAAGTTTTAAAAATATGCTTCAATCTGCATTCAGCATTCATCAGTTCTCTCTCTCTAGAGATGGATAGCATTTTCTATCATGGATCCTTTGCAATTGTTTTGGATCATTGTCTTGATCAGAGTGCTAAGCTAAGTCTTTCACACTTGATCATCATTACAACATTGCTATTATGTGTATGATCTTCTCCAGATTCTGATCACTTCATTTTGCTTCAGTTCATACAAGTCTTCTTAGGTTTTTTTGAACTATGCTGCTTATCATTTCTCATAGCACAGTAGTATTCCATCACAATCACATGCCACAACTTGTTCGACCATTCTGCAGTTGATGGGCATACCCTTGATTTCCAATTCTTTACAAACACAAAAGGAACTGCTATAAATATTTTTGCACAAATAGATCCGTTTCGCTTTTCTTTGATCTCTTTGGGATATAGACCTAGTAGTGGAACTTCTTTGTCAAAAGGTATGCATAGTTTTATAGCCCTTTGGATGCAGTTTCAAATATTTCTCCAGAATGGTTTGGACCAGTTCACAACTCTACCAACAGTGCATTAATGTCTCTGTTTTTCTACTTCCCCTCCAAGCATTTGTCCTTTTTCCTTTTCTGTCATATTAGTCAAACTGATAAGTATGAGGAGATATCTCAGAGTTATTTTCATTTACATTTCTCTAATCAGTAATGATTTAGATCATTTTTATGAGATTGTCGATAGCTTTGATTTCTTCTTCTGAAAACTGCCTGTTCATATCCATTGACCATTTGTCAGTCAGGTAATGACTCTTATTTTAAAAAAATGTGGCTCAATTCCCTATATATTTGAGAAATGAGGCATTTGACAGAGAGTCTTGCTATAAAAATTCTCCCCAGTTTCCCATATTCCTTCTAATTTTGACTATATTAGTTTTGTTTATGCAAAAGCTTTTTAGTTTCATGTAATCAAAATGATTTATTTTACTCCCCATGATCCTCTTTACCTCTTGTTTGGTCATCAACTCTTCCCTTATCCATAGATCTGACAGGTACAGTTTTCCACACTCCCCCAGTTTATTTGTGATGGTACTTTTTTAATGTCTAAATCACTTATCCATTTTGACCTTATCTTGGCATACAGTGTGAAATGTTGGTCTATGCCTAGTTTCTACTAAACTGCTTTCCAAGTTTTCCCAGAAGTTTTCTGTTAGATGTTGAAATCTTACCTCGAAAGCCTGGATCTTGGGTTTATCAAACACTAGATTACTATGGTCATTTACTACTGTACATGTTGTACTGAATCTATTCCACTGAACCACCACTCTATTTCTAAACCACTACCAGATTTTCATGATTACTGCTTTGTAATATAGTTTGAAATCTCGTATTGCTAGACCACTTTCTTTTACATTTTTTTCATTGATTCCCTTCATATTGACCTTTTCTTCTTACAGATGAATTTTATTATTTTTTTTCTAGCCCAATAAAATAATTCTTTGGTAGTTTGATGGGTATGGCACTGAATAAATAAATTAGGTAGAATTGTCATTTTTATTTTATTGGTTCAGCTTACCTATGAGCAATTAATATTTCTTCAATTGTTTAGACCTATTTGTATGAAAAATGTTTTGTAATTGTGTTCATATAATCCCTGGATTTGTTGTAGCAGGTAGACTCCTAGATATTTTATATTGTAAATAGTTATTTTAAAAGGAATTTCTCTTTCTTTTGCTGCTGGGCTTTGTTGGTAATATATAGAAATGCTTATGATTTGTGTGAATTTGCTGCAATGTTGCTGAAGCTGCTAATTGTTTCAACTAGTTTTTTTTAGCTGATTCTCTGGGGTTCTCTAAGTATATGATTATATCATTTGTAAAGAATGATAGTTTTGTTTCCTCGTTGCCTATTTTTATGCCTTCAATTTCTTTTTCTGGTCTTATTGATAATAGCTACCATTTTCTAGTACAATATTGAATAATAATGGTGACAATGGAGACCCTTGTTTCACCTCTGATCTTATTGGAAAGGCTTCAAGTTTATTCCCATTACAGAAAATGCTTGTTCTTGGTTTTAGAAAGGTGCTACTTATCATCCCTTTTTTTTAAAAAAAAAGTTTTTATTTATTTTAAACAAATATATAATAAGAAAAATATATCATAAACTTAAATATTAAAATTCAGATACAAAATGAGAAAAAAAGTGCCATGTGTGCAACAGAACAGGAGAGGATTCAAAATATACAGCAATAGATTTCCATTTTAAGAAAGCCTATATAATAAATACTATGCATTGTGTTAAGAACTGTCCATCTTTTCTTTGCTTCCTTAGACGTTTTCTTTTTTTCTTTTCTGTGTACTTTTTACTTTCTTTTTCCCTCTTCCTCCTCAGCCCCCAAGAAGGTAAAATAAAGTATGGATACATGCATACATACATACATATATACTTACACACATATGCATACACATGTATACATACACTTACACATACATACACGTGCTTAGACATCTATAATCATACTCATATGCAGAATCTATGTAAAACCATACTATACTTGTCCTCTGTTTCTCTGAGGGTGGATAGCCTCTTCCTTCATAAATCCAAGTCCTGCCATATTTTTCTAAGTCCACTACCTTGTTATTTCCTGCATCACAGCAATATTCCATCTTTATACTGTCTAGTTATTTTAAATAGTCTAAAACAATATTAATATGACTGACATATAGAATCGTTTCCCTAGTCTTCTCTTAGGATCAAATTTATTTTAGCTTTAACTTTGTCTGAGATCATTGCTACCCTGCTTTTTTCCTAATAAATTCTACTCTTAATCTTTGTTTTATGTTTGTATCTCTTATTTCCTATCCTTTCTGACTCCTCTAGCTTATTTCTACCCTCTACCTTACCCTCCTATTACTTATCCTACCCATTCAAAGGATCTTTCCCTTGTCCTCCCATTCTCATTAATCTAAACAGCCTTCTATTATTTCCCCCTTATCCTATTCTCTCACCCACCCCTCTAAAAATCCCTCCCTTATTTCTCTCCCGCCACTCTATCCCCTTACCCTTTTATTTCTTTCTAATTTTAGAAGACTTTTATACCCTTCTGGATGTATATGTATTGTTCCCTCTTAAACCCATTCTCAATGAAAGTAGGGTTCCAGAACTACCAGCCCTCCTCCCCCATCTAATTTCTCTATGTCAGTTCTTCCTCTCATATCCCATTTGTATAAAATAATCATTCTTTTTACCTGTTCCTAAGTTCAGCTGTTATTTTTTAAACAAAATCCTGAAAATCTGACAATTTATTAAATTTCATTTTATTTACTTTATTCTTTTGTCATTCAGGATTATGCTTAACTTTTCTGGGTATGATATTTACGGCTACAACCCCAGTTCTTTTGCTTATTGATATATAGTGTTCCAAGACTGTTGGCTTTTAGTGTCCCTGCTCCTAGGTCTTGTGTGATTCTAATTGTGACACCACAATATTTGAATTGTTTTTTTTTTCAAATGCTTTATTAACTTCTGATTTACATCATTCATTCCCACCAGATTTTGAGTTACACATTTTCTCCCCATTTTCCCCCTACCCACCGCCCCAAAATAGCAGTCCCACAGGATAATCCCTGCTCCGATCTGCTCTCTCCCATATTTTCTCCCATACCCCTTTCAACTTTTCCAGTACGGAATGGTGGATCTCTATGCCCCAGTGCCTGTATATCTTATTTCCCAAATACGTGTAAAATAGTCTTAATAATATATATATATATATTTAAATGTTTGATTTTAAAATTTTGAATTCCAGATTCATTCCCTTTCTCCCTTGTCACCCACCCTTACTGGGAAGATAAGCAGCTCAGTATAGGTTGTACATGTGTAGCTAATGCAAAATAATAACATAGTAGATATATTGTAAAAGACTGACTACATTTCCCTCCCTCCTATCCCTCTGTAATGGGAATGCAAATTTGGAAGATCTTCCCTGCCCCTAGGCTAAAGTGCACCAGAAGCCTGGGGAGGGAGGCTTGTTTTTCAGTAGATACTTTTTGATTGGCCAGTGGGTCAATAAGGTTGTTACATTCTCTGAGCCAGGAGAAGGCTATATAAGCCCTGATGTGTAGCTTTGTTTTGGGACTCACTTTGAGAAGTGTTCTGTGATTTGATCTGAATTCTGGGAAGCTGTTGTTGAGAGTCCCCTGGCTTTGAAAAACCCAGATGTTGACTGGGTATGGATGTAATGGCTGGACAGTTTGGAAAGCTGTCTACTTGATCTGTTTCTGTCTTGATAATTCTGCCTTTGAAGTTCGGGGTGCTGACCATTTCCCCTGAACAAGGTAAACGATATATGTCTGACTGATTAAAGTAAGCTTGTTAACTCATTTTGAGTTCCTTTCCTTTAACAAAGCAGATCCAAGAACCTGTGGTGGTGGCAAACCCTTAGGATGCTTGGGGTACTTGCTGCTACACCCGCCTCCCACTTGTTCTATTCTCTACTTTGATTCTGTCCCTTTTCAAAGTGGGTGCTTCCAACTTCCCTCCCCTCCAGCCTGCCTTCCCTTCCATCATCCCTTCTCTCATCCCCTTTCCCCCTACTCTCCTGTAGAGTGAGATACCCTATTTAGTGTGTATTTCATTCCCTCCCCAAGCCAAATTCAATGAGAATAAGGTTGACCCATTGTGTTTTGCCTTCCTATTCTTTCCCTCCATTGCAACCATTTTCGCTTGCCTCTTCTATATGAGATAGTTTACCCCATTCTCTCTCTCCCCATCTCCTCTCACTATATTCTTCTTTCACCTCTTAATTTCACCTTTTAAGTATCATCCCTTCCTATAAAATAGGTACTGTGCCCTCTATCTATGTATATATATATGTGTATATATATATTAAATTGGTCCCGTGCCCTCTATCTATGTATATACCTGTAAACATATATACACACATTCACATATGTATTCATGTGCCCATATAATTTCCTTCAACTATTTTCATATTGAGAAAAATTTCATTTATTGTTTTTCCATGTAGGAATGCTAATAGTTCAACTTGGATAAGTTCCTTATGATTTCTTTTCCTTGTTTACTTTCTCATGCTTCTCTTGTTTCTTGTATGTGAATGTCAAATTTTCTATTCAACTCTGGTTTTTTCATCAAGAATGCTTAAAAGTCCTCTATTCCACTGAATGACCATATTTTCCCCTGAAACATGATACTCAGTTTTGCTGGGTAGGTGACTCTTGGTTTTAATCCCAGCTCCTTTGACCTCTGGAATATCATATTCTAAGCCCTTCGATCCCTCAATGTAGAAGCTGCTAGATCCTGGGTTATCCTGATTGTGTTTCCACAATGTACAAATTGTTTCTTCCTGGCTGCTTGTAATATTCTCTCCTTAATCTGGTAATTCCAGAACCTGGCTATAATATTCCTAGGAGTTTTCTTTTGGGGATCTTTTTCAGGAGGTTATCAGTGGATTCTTTCAAACTCTGTTTTGCCCTCTATGTTTTAGAACATCAGGGCAGTTTTCTTTGGGAACTTCCTGGAGGATGATTTCTAGGTTCTTACTTTGATCATGGCTTTCAGGTAGTCCGATAATTTTAAAATTATCTCTCCTGGATCTATTTTGCAGGTCAGTGTTTTTTCCCATGAGATATTTCACATTGCCTTCTATTCTTTCATTTGTTTGGATCTGTTTAACAGCATCTTGATTTCTCATAAAGTCATTAGCTTCCATTTGCTCCAATCTAATTCTGAAGCAATGATTCTCCTCAGTGAGCTTTTGAGATTCTTTTTCCATCTGGCAAATTCGGATTTTTCAGGCATTCTTCTCCTCATTGCCTTTTTGAGTCTCTTTTGCTATTTGAGTTAGTCTATTTTTTAAGGTATTATTTTCCTCAGTCAGGCTGTTGACTTCCATTTCGTAATTTTCTTGCATCATTCTCATTTCTCTTCCCAATTTTTCCTCCACTTCTCTTATCTGCTTCTTAAGGTCCTCTATGGCCTGTAACCAGCTCATATTTTCCTTTGAAGCTTTTGGTGCAGGAGTTCTGACTTCACTGTCTTCCTCCTGTTCCATGCTTTGCTCCTTTTTGTCCCCAAAATAGGAGTCTAATGTTGGAATCTCCTGTATGCTTTGTTTCTTTTGCCTGGTCATGTTGCCACTCAATTTCTTGACTTTTGGGCTTTTTGCCACAGTAGGACTCTGCCACCAGACAAGGGGGATTTCGTCCCAAACACTAGGGTTTTCTTAGCTGCCGGAGGTATTAGATGGGTGCTCTCTCTGAGGCCTCCACATGCTCTGGCAAGCTGGACACACACCCCAGGGCCTCCACCCTAGACTGCAATCCAGATCCAAGCAGTTTAAAGCAAGAGCGATTACCCCTCAGATTGGTCATGTGGTCCCCCCACACTCTGCAGGCCAGGAGCTGAAGTTGCCATGTGGTGCCGGCTGGCTGTGCGGGGTCTCTCAGCGGCTTCTCACCCTGGGGGCAAAAGCTGATGCACTCCCACTTACTGGGTCCAAAAGTCCAGACTGCACTGAACTCTCACTTTGTCCTTCGCATCTATGTGTTGATAATTCTGGAAACAGCCACAGCGGCTGCTGATCTGGAGTCCCTTTCACCAGCGGCTGGTCAGACCAGGCCTGGGGCTAAAACCTTTGGCTCACACGGGCCTGGGTTCAGCTCCCAGAGCGCTGTGCTGACCGATTCCTGCCAGCCTGCTGGGCTGTCCTCAGTGGGAGGTTAGCTTCTCTGTGTCATTTTGTGGGTTCTGCAGCTCCAAAGTTTGTTCAGAGTCCCCTTTTTACATTGATTGGGGAAGGTGGAAGCTGGAGCTGCTCGGAGGTCATGCTTCTACTCTGCCATCTTGGCCCCTTGTTTACCTTTATAATTGTTTTTCTTTTCTTGTTGATCATAAATGGGGTTTTTGGAATTTGACTATTTCATGTTTATAGGTTTTCCCTGTAGAATCTCTTTTCAGGTGGTGATCAATAAATTTTTTTCTATTTCTATTTTCCCCTCTTGTTCTAACACTTCAGGATAATTTTCTTTAATTATTTCTTGCATTGTTGTGTTGATTCTTTTTTTATTGTAGCTTTCAAGTAGTTCAATTATTCTTGTTTTCTCTTCTTGATCTGCTCTCTAGATCAGTTGTTTTTCTTATAAGATGTTCCATATTCAGTTTTTTTTCATTCTTTGTATTTTGTTTTATTGTTTCTTGGTCTCATAATTTTTCTGCCCCATCCCCCCCCCCATACTAATGTTCAAGGAGTCATTTTCTTCCTTATGATTCTGTATCTCCTTTTTTAATTGGGCAATTTTGATATCATAAGCTTGTTTTTCATGGATTGTTCTTTTTTTTTAAATTTTACTCAATCTCTTATTTGATTTTTAAATTCTTTTTAAAGTTCTTTGAATTCTTTTTGGGCAAGTGGCCATTTGACATTACTCTCTGAGGTAGGAGAGGTTTTCTCTGGGGTAGTATAGGTTTTTTTTTCCTTCAATATCCTCTGAAAATGAACCTGATCTTCTCTGTTCCCATACTAACTTTCTATGGTTGGATTCTTTCTTCTTTGCTTGCTCATTTTTTTTTTAATTTATAGAAACTTATGTTTTGTAATCACCTCTAGTCTTGGGGCATGGGGGATAGTGCCTCTGGTCTCAGGTTTTCCTTTAGTTCTCCCCTCTACCTTGGAACTGAAATGGAGAACTTTGCCCTCTTATAAGTGCCCACAGCCAGAATCGGCCCCATCCCACTACTTCTACTCTCAGCCTGTATGTACTGGTTCATTTTTGCCCAGGGCCACATGGCAGCACAGTTGGGTCTGGTGTTCCTTATCAGCAGAGATTCCCTCTATCTTCCCCAGCTCAGTTCCTGCACCTGGGGCCAAGGCTACCTCCCAACCCAGCTATCCCCAGAGCTTGCCACTTGCTATTTCAGGGAAACTAGACTGGAGGTGTTTACTCTTTCCAGGGGCCAAACCTTCATCCTAGGATTTTTCTTTGGATCTTCTGCAATTTTCCAGGGAGAGCCACTGTTCTGTCCCAATTCTTGTTTATTTTTACCTCTCTATGTTTGCCCTGAGGTGCTATTTTATCATTTTTTGGTGAGGGAAATCTGGAGAGCTCAGAATTTCCTAACCTACTCTGCCATCTTCCCAGAATCCTCTCCCCATTACCTATCATTCTAATAAAGACTCCATTTAAGTCTATGCTTCCTAGTGGGTTTGTTTTTTTTTGCAGGAATGGGCATTGTATTTTGTCAAAGTTTTTCTCTGTATCTGTTGATATAATCATACAATTTTTGTTGTTTTTGTTATTGATATGGTTGATTATGCTGATTATTCTCCTAATATTGAACCAGTCATGCATTCCTGGTATAAATCCCACCTGATCATAGCATATGATCTTTGTGATATGTTGCTGTCATTTTCTTATTATTATTTTAAAAAATTGTGTTGATATTCATTTTCTTTGTCTGTTTTTGCTCTTCCTGGTTTAGACATTAAAACCATATTTGTGTCATAAAAGAAATATGGTAAGACTCCTCCTTTACCTATTTTTCAAATAGTTCATATATTATTGGGATTAATTGTTCCTTAAATATTTAATAGAAGTTACTTGTAAATCCATCTGGTCCAGGGGATTTTTTATTTTTCTTTTTAAATTAATTAATTTTCAGTTTTCAACATTCATTTTTTTTTATTAAGCAATTGGGGTTAAGTAACTTGCTCAAGGTTACACAGCCAGTTATTATTTCTGGGTGTGGTGCTGAGTATCTGAGCCCGGATTTGATCCAGGTCATCCCGACATTGGAGCCAGTGCTCTTACTCGCTGAGCCACCTGGCCGCCCCTAAGCAATTGGGGTTAAGTAACTTGCTCAAGGTTACATGGCCAGGTGTTTCTGGGTGGGTGCTAAGTGTCTGAGCCCGGGATTCGATCTCCAGGTCTTCTCAACACTGGAGCCGGTGCTCTTACTCGCTGTGCTACCTGGCCGCCCCTCAACATTCATTTTTAATAAGATTTTGAGTTCTAAATTTCCCCCCTCCCCTAGAAGGCATGCAATCTGGTATAGGCTATACATGTACAATCATGTTAAATATCCACTTTAGTTATGTTTCGAAAGAAGAATCAGAACAGAAAGGAAAAACCTCGAGAAAGGGGACAACAAAAAGAGAAGATAATATTCTTCTATGTGCATTCAGACTCAATGATTCTTTCTCTGAATGTGGATAGTATTTTCCATCATGAGTCTTTTGAAATTGTCTTAGGTCATTGTATTATTGAGAAGAATTAACTAAGTCTATCAAAGTTGGTCATTGCACAATGTTGCAGTTACTGTATACAATGTTCCAGGTTCTGCTCACTTCACTCAGCATCAGTTCATGTAAGTCTTTCCAGGTTTTTATGAAATCTGCCTGCTCATCATTTCTTATGGAAAAATAGTATTTCATTACAATCATATACCACATTACATTCATAAACATTCCCCAGATGATAGGCATCCCCTCAATTTCCAGTTCTTGGCCATCACAAAAAGAGCTGCTATAAATATTTTTGTACATGTTGGTCCTTTTCCCTTTTTGATGATCTCTTTGGGATATAGACCTAGTAGTAGTATTGCTGGATCAAAGGGTATGCATAGTCTTATAGCCCTTTGGACATAGTTCCAAATCATTCTCCAGAATGGTTGACTCAGTTCCCTATATATTGGAGAAATGAGGCCTTTATCAGAGACAATAGCTCTAAAAATTGTTTCCCAGCTTTCTGATTCCCTTCTTATCTTTGCTGTATTGACTTTGTGTAAAACCTTTTTAATTTAATGTAATCAAAATTATCCATTTTGTATTTCATAATGTTCTCTATCTCTTGTTTGGTCATAAATTCTTCCCTTCTCCATAGATATAACAGGTATATCTATGGAGAAGGGAATATACTCTTTGTTTTATAAATTTGCTTATAATATCACCCTTTATGTCTAAATCATGTACCCATTTTTACCTTGTCTTGGTATACAATGTAAAATGTTAGTCTATGCCTAGTTTCTGCCATACTCTTTTCCAGTTTTCATGGCAGTTTTTGTCAAATATTGAGTTCTTATTCCTAGAAGCTGAAGTCTTTCAGTTTATAGGGGATTTTTTCTTAGGGACCTCATTGATAACTTGTTCAATTAATTTTTCTAAGATATGATTATTTAAATATTCTATAACCTCTTTTGTTAATCTAGGCAGTTTATATTTTTGAAAATATTTAGATATTTAGACTGTCAGTTTTCTTGGCATATAATGGGGCAAAATTACTCCTAATAATTGCTTTAATTTTATCTTCGTTGGTGGTACATTCAATCTTTCCATTTTTAATACTTCTTTTTTTTAAATCAAATTAACCAATGGTTTATATTTTTTATTTTTTCCATAAAACCACTTCTTAGTTTTATTTATTAGTTTCATTTCAATTTTATTAATCTCTCCTTTGATTTTCTGGATTTCCATTTTGGTGTTTAACTAGGGATGTTTCATTTGTTCTTTTTGGCATTTTTTTTTTCAGTTGCATGACCAATTCATTTATCTGCTCTTTCCTCTTCTATTGATATATACATTTTCTCTTAAGGATTGCTTTGGTTGCATCTCCCAAATTTTTGAATGTTTTCTCATTGTTGTCTTTCTCTTTAATGAAATGATTGATTGTTTCTTTGACCCACTCATTCTTTAAGATTAGGTTATTTAATTCTAATTACCTTTAAATTTGTGCTTCTATATAATTAATTATTCTATATAATTCTATATTACTTTATTATCAATTAATTGCTACTAATTAATTGATTATTCTATATACTTATACTACATAATTAAAATTTTAAAATTTATGCTTCTGTGACTCTTCCCTGTAATTTTTATTTCATTATCATCTAAAAAGGGTGTGTTTAATATTTCTGCTTTTCTGCATTTGATTATAAAGTTTTTATGCCCTATACATGGTCAGGTTTTGTGTAGGTACCATGTACCACTGAGATGTTGTTTACAAGAAATGCACTTGAAACGGAGAGACATCTGCAGAGGTAAAGTAAGAGGCCAGAGGAGAATCTGTTATGCTTCAGCTGAAATAAAAAAGACAGAGATAGCAATCATGATCTCAGACAAAGCAGAAGCAAAAATAGACTAACTAAAAGGGACAATCAGGGAGACTACTGGAATGGAGTACAGGGGAAGGAGGATGTAAACTGTAAGAAAACTGGAAAGGTATAAGTGTCTGTGGGGTAGTGGTAGTAGGTTATGAAGGGCTTTGAACACTGAACAGGATTTTATCTTGAATTCTGGAAATTATAGAGAGCCACTGAGGTTTATTGAATGTGGGGTGATATGGCCATCCCTGAATTTTGGGAAAATCACTTTGAAAACTTAATAGAATGGAGTAGAATGAGGACTTACTTGTGACAATCAAACTACCCAACACTAGAAGACATTAGAATTCAGATCAATGTGAGAATGAATCTTCACTTCAGAGGACTAGTGATGAAACATGAATGAATGAGTGAAATGTTTATTAAGCACTTACTCTTACTTGTGCAAAGGACTGTGCTAATTGCTGGGCTTATAAATAGAAAGCAAGCTTTCTTCCCTCACACTCACATTCTAATGGAGGTAACAGTACATATGGAGGGTTTTGGCTACAAGTCACCATTGAAAAGTCCCATGGTTCTTAGGGTGCAGTGGCAAAACAGATGTTAACACCTCTCCTTTAATATTATTTTCACTTATAAGATGATATCAATTTTTGATGTTAAACCATTTGACAAGGCCAAAAACTTTCTTTTCTTGGCTTTCAGTGACTGTAGCATCAGCAGGAGCCCTCATCAGATTGCATTTCCAGAGATAGCTTCCCCTGGGATGATAGCTGGGGGCATTGGGCTGTAGTCATCTGTATTGCTGAAGGCTCTTGGGTTCAGGTCCTGGACTGGTTCCATTGGATTCTAAGGGGAGATGGCGGTCAAGGCGGTTGTGGTGGTTTGATTTACCTGGCACATGTTGCCTTCTATCTTTCTCGCAGGCTGCTGCCTCAGCCAGACTGATTTGCTTGCCCTATGTAGGGCAATTAGTAGGCAGGTGGTGGATTAGAGACGCAGTGAACTATGGGTGTCAAATGAGGTATGTGCTGTCAAAAATGGTCATTGACTTCATTTGTTTTGCTTAGTTGCACTATGTTGCAAGGGAGGTCTTGTGACAGGGATGGCATAGGAAGTGACAAAAATTAATACAATTTTAAAAAGGAAACAAAAGCTTTTCTTTTTAATATTTAGTGGATAGAGATTAAGTGTTTGAAGGGCTATTGTCTGGAGGAGCTGCTAGACTTTTCCTGCTGGGCCCTGAGAGCAAAATGAAAAGACAGGACAATGAGTGGATGTTTCAGAAAAGCAGATTTGGGCTTGTGTCAGGAAAAACTTCCTGACAATTTCAGCTGGCTCCAAATAGAATGGATTTCAGTAGGAGGCAGTGGACTTCTCCCTAACCTTATCGAGCTCTTCAAGCCAAGGCTGACTGATCCCTTCTCTAGTCAGTCACAGATGAGATTCCGGCTCCAATAGAGAGTAGACTAGATGTTCAATCGATCCAGAAACATTAATTAAGCACCTACTGTGTGCGAAGCATTGTACTAAGTGCTGGATGCTCTCTGAGGTTCTTTTCAACTCTGAGATTCTGTGATATCACCTATCTTTCATGGCACCTATTTTCTCCTGGTTCCTCTACTACTGCTGCCCTGACCATCATTACTTGGGTGAATTGGGAGGGTCAGGGAAGGGGCCTGATGATCAGCCAGACTGGACACAGGGGCTTCTCTCAGTTTGGGGATCCATGATTTGTTGGTTCTTAGAGGGTCATTTTACCACACTACTCATTTGCCTAAGCATATATTTCCCCCTTTCCTTTTAAATTTTTTTCTACCAGTTATCTCTCCCAAAGATAAAAATAATAAGAAGCTTCAGATTAAATGGAGAAGGCACAGTTAGCCAAAGAGAATGTAAATTCCTTGAGGACAGGGACTGTTTCATTTTTAATCTTCATATCTCCAGTGTTTAGGATAGTACTTGGCACATAGTAACAATAATAAAAATAACAATAGTAGTAAGTATTTGTATAGTATTTCAATATTTGTATGCTTCACATAAGTATTTCTCATAATTATTAGCAACTATTATTTTTCCATTTTACAAATGGGGAAACTGAGGCAGACACTGGCGAAATAACTTGTCTAGGTCACATATCTAGTAAGTGTCTGAGGCAGAATTTGTACACGAGTCTTCCTGACTCAGAGCCAACACTCTCTCCACTAAGTCACCTAGTTTGTTGATTTAAGGATTGATGGAAATGACTAAAAAAGATACCTCAATGTTCACTGAATTACAGCTTTAGCATGATGTAGTACAGAGTTCTGGCCTTGGCATTAAGAGAACTGGGCTCTGATCCAGGTTCTGATATGTCCTAGCTGTGTGTCTGCGGGATAGACATTTAACCTCTCCTGGCCACAGCTTTCTCAGCAAGAAAAATGGATAGAGGATTTCTTATAATACCTATTTCTCACGTCCATCGAGAAGAGGGCACTTAGTAATCCTTATGTGGTTGTATGAATGTGACTTATCATAGTAACATGGATTTCGTGTTAGAAGAGATCCCAGAACAGAGGTTCTTAACCTGGGGTCCATGAACTTGTTTGTAAAAATATTTTGATAATTGCATTTCAATGTAATTGTTTCCTTTGTTAGCTTACGTATTATATTTCATTTATTTAAAAACATCCTTCTGAGAAGGGGTCCATAGGCTTCCTCAGACTGCCAAAGACATAAAAATGGTTTAAGACCTGGGCCTTGGAGGACATCAGGCCCAGCCTGTCATTCTACCTCTTGGATCAGAAAATTGCCCTGCAGGCTTATCAGACACAGACTCTTTGAGAATCAATGGAGGTCCCCAAGCTGGGACTGGTGTTGTTGGGATAGGCAAATTGTTTTCAGGCCTCAGCTTCCTTCAAGGGGTGCAGCCCTCTGGCCATTAGTCAGCAGCTAGCTAAATTGAACTAGAACTTTGGGCCACAGAAGAGACAAAGAACAAAGGAAGTGGGATGTATTTTTGGTGCAGAAAAAGAGGATGGTGTAGTCTGACTGACAGTCCCTTGTAGTGAAGGCAAATGCACATTTGGTGTGAGAAGGGACATGCTTCTTTGGAGAGCTGATTTTCATTTTTGAGCATTGTAAATTATTAACAATCCTATTAGAAAAAATAATCAGAAGCTTCAGGTTAAATGGAGAAAGCACAGTTAGTCAGATTCCTTCTGATAATTTTGACCTTGGAAATGCGTCTGAGCCAGAAACAGGCTAGAACCCTGCTTCCAGCAGGTCTCTGGTGGACCTTCTAGAAAGACGTGAACTTAGCACCAGGAAGTGCTTAATAAATACTTATTAACTGACTCGAGTTTCCATAAATCAGGAAGCTGAGCCAGCTGGCTTCTTGAGGTTCTCTGCAATTCTCAGTTCTGTGATTCTTGGTTGTGGTCCCACAGGATGGAGCATGAGAGCATGGATCATGGAGAAAAGAGATTCAAAGACATACTGCATTGGACTCATTCCTTCTGTCTCTGTTGGGCTTTGTTGGCTGTGTGTGTGTGTGTGTCTGTGTGTGTGTCTCTGTGTGTCTGTGTATGTATGTGCCTATGTGTATGTGTGTGTGTCTCTCTCTGCCTCTCCCTCTGCCTCTCTCTGCATCTGCCTCTCTGTCTGCCTCTCTCTTTCTCTCTCTCTGTCTCTCTGTGTCCCTCTCTGTGTCTCTCTTTCTGCATCTCTGTCTCTCTGTCTCTATCTGTCTCTGTCTCTCTGTCTCTCTGTCTCTCTCTCTGTCTCTCTGTCTCTCTCTCTCTCTCTCTCTCTCTCTCTCTCTCTCTCTCTCTCTCTCTCTCTCTCTCTCTCTCTCTCTCTCTCTCTCTCTCTCTCTCTCTCTCTCTCTCTCTCTCTCTCTCTCTCTCTCTCTCTCTCTCTCTCTCTCTCTGTCTCTCTCCTCCATCTCCTCCTTCTCTATCTCTCTCTCTCTCATCCCCCATATTCAGCTGCATGCCAAGTCTTGTCAATTCTACTCCTATGCATCTTTTCCATTTCCAAAGACTCTGTTCTGAGTCTTCTTTCTTCTTTCTTTACCCTCTCTTTCTTGGTGATCTCATCAGCTCCCACTCCTTCAAATGTCATTTATCCTCAGATGACTCCAAAACCTACATAATCTAATGCCACTCTTGGACTAAAGCCCTGCATTGCTAACCAGAATGGATGTCCCAGAGACATATCAAACCCAACATGTCCAAAATGGAACTGATTAACACCCAGCCCACCCCTTAACTTCTCCATTTCTGTCAAGATCATCAGTGTCCACCCATCACTATCCACCCAGGTTGGCATCTAAGCCACCATTGCCTCTTCGTGTTCCCTCACCCTTTACACTCAATTCCCAAGTGTCATCTATTCTATAATCACAGCATTTTTTGTATCTGCCTCCCTTTATCTAGTCACATGAGTGCTGTTGTGCCCTAAGCCCTCCTCACCCTTTCTTGAACTATCGCCATAGCAATCACAATAGTCTTTTCCTTTTCCGGGTCTCCTCCATAGAAGTGCCAAATGAATATTCCCCAAACCATATCTGTCCCTTGCTGAAAAAGTTTAGTGTCTCTCTCTACTGCTTTAGAATGAAACACAAACTTCTTAGCCTGGCACAGAAAGCCTGTACAATCTGACTCCCACCAATCTTCCTACTCACTCTTGTGCACTCCATGCTTTAGCTAAATTAACTTACTAAACAATTCCTTAACTTTAACAGCTTAAAACTGCACTAAGACTTCTGGGACCCCCTGTATAAAACGCCTTTATGTGATCTTTGAGGTTTTGTGCTCAATTTGGATTCATTTCTATTTAAAGACTTGCTCTGAACCCCCAACAATCCTCTTTCCCATCTGCCCAGGGGAAGGGAGAAAGGAGAAAGGAGGGAGAGGAACAAGCATTTATATAGCTTCTGCTGTTGTGCAGTCTTCATTTTTGAGGAAGGCCAATGACATCAGGAGGGTGATGTCTTGATTTGTGTGTGAAATGGATTAAGTGAGGCAGAGTTGTACAAAGCCATCAACCTCACTCTCTTCCAGAGTTGTCAAAGTCCAGTGGCAAGAGAAAACTCAAAGCAAGTGGTGATGGCCTGGGATGCAGTGGCTGATCTTGGTGTAATGACTATCTTGACCAAGCTCTAAGCACTGCATAGCCCCTGCTTCAGCTGCTTTCAAAGCAATTGCAACAAACGGTTCTAATTTGCCCATTTCATCAGGAAAAGTCTTCAGGTCCTTGGCATAGCCCTCCCCCTAACTCACCAAGGGGCCTGAGACTTGTCAGTTACCCTCAGCCTGGTTTAACCCATCTGCCAAAATGGTTTAACAGGGTTTGGCCGCTGCTCATACAGCGGTTTCTTGGGGCCACAGGCAAGGGGATATGCTAGAGGGCAGCTAGATGGTCCGCAGAATAGAGCACTAGGCTTGGAGTAAGGAAGATTCATCTTCATGGGTTCAGAGCTGGCCTCAGATACTAGCTGTGCGACCCTGGGCAAGTCACTTCACCCTGTTTGCCTCAGTTCCTCATCTGCAAAATAAGCTGAAGAAGAAAATGGCAAGCCAGTCCAGTGTCTCTGCTGAGAAACCCTCCAAAAATGGGCTCATGAAGTATCGGACACGGCTGAACAGCAACAGCAGCAGAATTCTGTGTTAGGCACCGTGCAGAGCACTTTGCTACGTCATCTCGTTTGATGCTCAGAACTGCTCTGTGAGGTGGGTGCTGCTATTATCTGCATTGTACAGAAGAGGAAACTAAGACAAACAGAAGCGGAATAATTTGCCAAAGGTCATATAGCTAGTAAGTGTCTGAGACTGGATTTGAACTCGGGTCTTTCTTATTCTCACCCAGGGCTCTCTCTACTGTCAATATTCATCATTTCACTGACATCATAGTCATACAAGAAAGAACACATTCCTTAAAACATAAATATCAACAAATTCATGAAAGAGCAAACATTCAACACATATGCCCCAGAATCAAAACATTACCTAATCTCCTGGGTTTGGCAAGTTGCAAGTCCAGTATAGCCCTAGCCCTGTTCTATGACTATTAGCCTAGCATCCAATCCAGGGAAGCAAGAAATGGTGAGCTAACCATTTGGATTCCTTGGAAATAATGGCATCTGCCTCCATGGAGCATCACTGAGAGATTAGCCATCGGTTAACGGCCCTGGAGAGAACTGAGCAGTTCATAGATGGAGATGGACCAGGGGAAGCTATGGTCCATGCACAACAGAGAAAGCGGTGAATAGAACTAAGGTCAAAGCCAGAAATAGAAAGATAAGGGGTCCAAAGACCTAAGCAAAGGAACCTTATCTAAGTCTAGGAGAAATAGCATAATAGTGTGGAGACACCAAAGAAAGTGAAGTTGGGAAAACATCTCAGAGGGAGCATTAGCAATCACTGAGTTGTCTCCAATAAAGAATCTGTTAACAATAGCAGCCTTTTCTAGTGGAAACATGGTTGCCACCATCTCTTTTCACTTAGCTAAAAACAGTATAGCTTGGACTCAAGGACTATGTGAGTTTTATATATATATATATATATATATATATATATATATATATATATATATAATTTTTGGATATACACACATATGCACATATGGATGGGTATGTATAAAATCTGACACCTTTTTTGCCCTTAAGGTTCTCATCATTTATTTGGGAAAAGAAGTCATATATGGATTAAAATCAACATAAGGCAATATATGATCATTGCAAATGGTCATAACCAAAGACAAGAGGTCACTGGGGTCTAAGGACTTCACTGAATAAGACAGTTTTGCCTACCTAGGAGACTCGAGGGAAGGTACACTATGTAGGGAAATAGTGTGATCAGAAACTCAAGGACGGACATGATTAGGGTGTCTTCATGAGCCAGTGAGGAGGAGCCTGATCCAATGGGAACAGATTTGTGATTGTGGAGCATGAGAAGATTGTTTGGGGACAGATAATGAAACCCTTTGAATGAGAGTCTGAAGGGTCTTGAATTAATTCTTAGGGCGATGGAGTCCAGCTAAAGGGTTTGGGCAGAGCAGGGGCAGGATTTCTCTTAGTCTGCAGGGCAGTTTCTTGTTTCTGGGTACGGTCTTTTCTTTAACCACATATTAGTTAATACAGAAGGCTAACAAGCCCATATAAATGATTGAATAATTACTTTACATGGTGCATAACGCCATTAAGAACCTTTCACTCGAACTTTTAAAAGCACATGTCTTTGTAGTTTAAATTGAAAGAATGATTGCCCGTGACATGTCCTACCTATAGGCATATTTCAGTCATTTATTTTCAAACATCTGATGCCAGCAATATAAGTAAGATGTTTAGAACATTATTTCTGTGCACTCCGATATTGGCTGCTCGATGGAAAACTGATTGGTGGAAATGCCAAATGGGAGAATGACATTAAGCATTCCACCCATTTTTCCCTAAGGAAAGATATCTGGTGTGTCCAACATACAGAATGTGTCCCGCTTTCTATGTTCCTTCCCACCCAATTTATTTTTAAGGTGATTGGATGAGTTTTGAGGAATGTTGGCCAAGCAAGATGACTGTCTTTTAAGAAGCTGCTTTTTTGTGCTCACAAATATAGGAGTTTCATTTGAGGGTGAGCTCGGGAGTTGTAATAAAAATGCTTTCTGGTCACTTGACACTTATATGATTCCTAGCACTGCTGTGCCTTCGGGTCTGGAGAACATGTTTTCTGTGTAAAAAAAGTTTCAGTGCCATTTGTTTTTTCCCATTTTTTTTTTAACACTTCTTGAAATCTATCCCTTCCAACTGGCCCTTGAAATGAAGAAAAACAAAAATGCCAGACTTGGGAAGCCATGTAGTCTAGCTCCCTCATTTTATAGATGAGGAAATTAAGTTAAGCTGACTAACAGAATGACTGCATCTTACAGTGTAGGCAATGCCAGTGTGTCTCCTAAGGAAGGAAAGAGAACAAGCATTTATTAAGCACCTACGGTATGCCAGACACTGCTAAAAACTACAAATGTCTGATACGATTTTCTGTACCATTGATCTGTCAGTCCTTGGGAAAGAGGTGCTACTATTATTCCCATCTTATGGTTGAGGAAACTGAGGCAGACAGAGGTTAAATGATTTGTCACATGGCTAATAAACATTTGAGGTGGGATTTGAACTCAGGACTCCCTGACTCCAGACCCAGCACTCTATCTAATGTGCTACCTAGGTGGAAGGGACTTGAAAGGCCAAGTAGTCTAAAGACCCTCATTTTATTGATGAGGAAATTGAGGGCCCCGATCTGGTGCTATGACTTGCCCCAGATCGCACAGCTAGTGAGCTCCAAAGGCAAGATTAGAACCCAGACCTGCTTCAGTCAGGGGTGAGCCCCTTTCCACTGAGCTCCTGAAAGGGGGGCAGTTTGTTTCATTACCTGCTCCCAGGGACCAAGATCAGTCATTTCCCTGAATGCGGGTTTCACCATTATCATCACTTCTCTCTTCTGTTTTCTTTGATTTGGATCTAAACATTAACGTCTTTGTGGACCATTTTTTTCTTTTTTCTTTTCTTTTAAAAAAATTGAATGATACTTTTAATTTTTAAATTGCCTTTATTTCCAAACAAATCCTTCCCACTCCCTCACCCACAGAGCCACCCTTTGTAACAAAAAATGAAAAAGAAAGGAAAAAAAAGCAATTCCACAGAAATAACTAACATAATCATCAGATGATGAGTCTGGCAGGGTATGAAGTGTTTCACACCCCTAGTTCCCCACCCCTGCAAAGAAGGGAGGGAGTTATATTTTTTTCTGAAATTCCGCTTTCTGCCAGAGGCCCTTCCCAGGCTCTCCCCTCCCACCCCCATTAGAAATAAGGGGCTGCAAGGGCCTTCCCTCCCAGAGGTGCCTTCCCACTTATCCTCTGTCTATCTGTATGGACAAAGTTGTTCATTCCTTGTCTCCCACATCAGAATGTGAGCTCTTTGATGACAGGGACAGAGTTTTTATTGATTGATTGATTCATCTATTTATTTGTGTGTGTGTGTGTGTGTGTGTGTACTCAGCACTTAACAAAGCATCTGACACATAGTAGGTGTTTGACAAATGCTAGAGGGTATAGTGGATAGAGCCCTGGGCTTGGAGTCAGGAGAACCTGATTTCAAATCTCACCTCAGACACTTACTAATTGTGGTCCTGGGCAAATCACTTTACTTCTGTCTCCCTCAATTGTGAAACAGGGATCATGATAGCATATACCTCCAAGAGTTGTTATGAGGATCATATATTGTAAAGTACTTAGTACAGTACCTTAGGTGTATGATAAATGATTATTTCCTTCCTCCCTCCCTTCTTTCCTTTCTCTCTCCCTGCTTTATTTCCTCTCCCCTTTCCCTTCCTTTCTTTCTTTCTCCTTTCCCTTCCTTCCCTTTCTTCCTCTGTCCCCCTTCATTCCCCTTTTTCCTCTCTCCCTCCCCCTTCCTTCCATTTCTTCCTCCCTCCCTCTTTCCTCTCTCTTTTTCTTCCTTTCTTACCTCCTTTTTCCTTGTATTTTATATATTTCCTTCTATTCTTTCCTGCTTCTTTTCTTCTTCTCTAGAACCACGCTTCTGTGTCATAACAATTACACCAGGCTTGGTTTCCGCTCTTTGTTCCTTCTCCATGGTGTCCTCGTTGTGTACCATGAAGGTTTTTGGCGGTGGTGGCGGGTTTTGCTTTTTTACTGTATCAGTTCATATGTCATCGAGGTTGATTTTACAAGGGCCACTGCTACTGAGATAACACAGGCCATTTCTATGTGGAACATTTAAAGTTGCTTCTCTTATTACCGTAGTTCATTCTTTCAAACAGTGTCATAAACATTTTTCCTGAGGTTAATTAAATTACAATTAAATTAAATAGAATTCCTCCTCCATCTAAAACAAAATTTCTGTAATAATGCTTCTGTTTTGTTAAACTATCAGTTTTTATCTATGTAGGACTATTGACGCTTTAAAAAATTTATATGGACAGATTTTGTTTTGACACAGTAGACCTTTCCCTCATGTTGGTATATTGCGGACCTAGTGTCCCTAGACACCAAATGAGTTGTAATATGGAATCCTTGTTTCAACTGTCAGTGAGAATCATCTTTCTTTCCACTTGCTCTGATTGATTTTTGATGTCCCTTGCTATTCCAAGAGAGCAGAGTCAGAGATGTACATTTTTCCTTATGTGGAACATTTAGTGATCAACTTTGTCACGGGAAATGGGAAGGTCACAAGGTCACTGCCTAGGCTCATTCCATTCTACATTTGTTGTACTAACCCTCCCTATTTACAACAACTCTGTGTTATTTCCTCTTCATGCTCCCATGGTGCCCTGTGAACGCATATGGATTTGTTACCCACTATCACCCCTAAATCTCTTTACGCCTTATTTCTCTTTAGCTGAATTCTCATCATTTATACTCATGCTTTTTCCCCAATGTGTCTTGTTGGATATTCTTATAAATTGAATTCATCACACTTTCACTCCTAAGCTTCTCTGAGGTCTTCAGTGTATTCTGTACCATTGATCTGTGTTGTACTATTTATGATTTTCTGCAAATAAGGCTAATGTGTAATTCACTTTTTGCTTCAGATCATTATGCTTCAATACTTACCTCATGGTGTTTAAATTTTTCCAATTTGGCTTTGAAGCAGTGAGAGTTATTTTTTATTCTGGCAGCAAACTTCTAAGTTTTTTTTTTAAAGTCTGTTAGTCAGTCAAACATTTATTAAGCACCTGCTATGTGCCAAGCATCGTGATAAGTGGTAGGGATACAAAAAGAGGCAAAAGACAGTTCTCATCCTCGAGGAACTCACAAAATCACTTAAAATTTTTCTCAGTTCTTGCTTGTAATAGTAAATGGTCAAAATGAAGGAGGAATGTGGTAAGTGTCATTGAGCATTTTTCAGAGGTGTCATACAGAAGAAAGAAGGAAGTGCAGTCCAGAAGGCAAGATGAGGATCAATGGGTAGAAATCACCAAGATATGGGTTTTGACTGGGTAGCAGGAAAAGCTTCTTGATCACTAGACCTGTCCTAAAGTAAAAGGGGATGGGTCACAGAGTGGTTTCAATCTGTCAATAAACACACTATATAATCCACAGAGAGAAGGAACTAGAATTAAGGGGCAATGGGAAGGTCTTCTTGAAGAAGATGGGGTTTTAACTGGGTCTTGAAGGGAGATAGTGAAGCTAGGATGTGAGGAAGGGGACTGGGTTGGGTGAGAATTAATTAAAAATGAATGGAACCAAGATTTTGAGGGATAGCAAAGAGACAGGTGTTATTGGATGACAAAGTATGTGGGAAAGAATGAGGTGGAAGGAGACTGGAAAGGTAGGAGATGGCCAGGTTATGGAAAGAGTTTTATGTTTAATCCTTGAGTCAATAGGGAACCATAGAAGCATATTGAATGTATTGGACTGACATGGTCAGACCTGTAGTTTAGGAAGATCATTTTGACAGCTAAGTAGAGGAAAGATTGGAGTGGTTTGGGGAGAGGGTCAGAGATAGAGTTAGTAAACATTTACTAAATGCTTACTATGTTCTAAGCACTAGAGGATACAAAAAGAAAAGAAAAGAAAGAAGACAGCACCTGCTCTCAAGGAGCTCACAATCCAATGGGAGAAGACAACACACACACACACACACAAACACACAAAACTTTCAAGGGAGAGGACAGAGGAAGATGTGAAGTCAGGGAGGAAAATTACCTGGGGAGGTGTGAGTTACAACTGATTTCATGTTATAGAATGATTAATTTCTGGAGATCATGAAGTCCAGGAGAGCAGCTAGGTAGGAAATGATGGGGAAAAACCTTGAGGTGGAGAATCCACGTAGAGAAGCCACTCCCTAGCCTCAGTCTGATCCAACCCTGAAGGTGTCTAAGCTCTTTCCCATTCTTCTATTATAGATTTTTATCATCTCTTTCAGAATAAGGAGATCAGAAACTCAATCCCCAGAATCTCAGTTTGGAAAGGACTTTAGTGGCCCTCCAGTTTAACCTATATCTGAACAAGAATGTCATAGATAACATACCAAGTAGACAGTCACATCTCCAAAGGTTACTGACATTGTGGATCTTATTGCTACAATATTATCATATGGGAATTCCAATCATGAGATGAATAACTTACTCCCCAAACAGATTGTTTCTGTTCTGGTCAGTCCCCATCCAGACTGATTTTTTTTTAGTAGGTAATAGAGATTGTCTTTTGCCTCATTTCTTACCTAGCCTTAATCACTGAATGGGTGTTGCCTCAGACAAACTGAGACCTGGGAAAGACCTTAGCTTAAAAAGGCCAGAGTCTCCTGCTGCATCCAAGGTCATCTCTAGTTGTCCTGATCTGTGTCTTGACACTTGACTCAGATGACTCTGGAGGAGAGAGTGAGGCTGACAACTTTGCACACCTCTGCCTCATTTATATCCAATTCACTTGCGAGTCAATACAACACCTTCTTGATATCATTCGTCCTCTTTGAGAACAAAGGGCAAGCAACAAGTCCCCAAAGAAGAAATATCAAAGGGGGACTATATGTATGTCACCAATAAAGGTTTATGTTTTAACCGTATCTGCCATCAGGATCAGCTCTATGGGTGGGCATTAATGACTGGCCCACCAAAGTATTCATTCTGGTCTGATTCCATTGGAGCTACAAAGACATGGTATGCATTTAACACCGTATAGAAGGCTACATCCCTTGGGCAAGAACAGAAGATGTAGACTTTATTTTAATATTGAAGTTATGTGGGCTGTCTGAGAAGGTTAAAAAGCAGGTGTGGGGAGAAGGGAGACAAAGCAAGATGGACATAATTTCCTGCTCATCTCATATGTAAGTTGAATTCAAATGGTACATTATTAAATAGTCAATATCCCTAGGCCTTTAATTAAAAAGAAAGAACCGTTCCCTGAATGACAGTTTTCCCTTCTGAATACTGAATCACCCTCCTGCAGATGGCACGTATTGAGGCTTCCTGAACAGCCCATTCTATTCAGCCTGAATGAATCCGACCAGGAGTACTGAGAGGACTGAGATCTTGACCCCGGCCTCCTGAAATTTCTCTGGAGCCAATATTCACTGGACTCTGAGATTTAATCCTGCAAATATCAGAGTGGATTGAGGGGGAAGAAAAGCTTAATGGTTTTTAAATTTCAAGGTTTTAAATAAAGTTTTCTTGCTGCCTTCAAGTGATGAAAACATGGATGAAGGGTAATTGACTCAAGTAAGACTGAAACATCCATCCATTTCCCCAAGGTTTGTTTGTAAGACTCTGTGGCAAGGACATAAAATGTGTGCCACACACTGGCAAAATGGCCTCTAAGCAATCTCATTTAGCTACTGCTTAATGGCTTCATCGACTCTAGAGGAAGAAAGGACCTTCATGGCCTTTGAGTGCAACTCTGTCTTTTTCAAATGAGGATACTGGGGCCCAGAGATGATGAGATTTGTCTCCAATCACTTGGGTATTAAGTAGTAGAGCAGAGATTCAAACCCAGGTTATCCCATTTCCAATGCATCATAATAATAGTTGCATTTATATAGCACTTTAAGGTTTGCAAAATGCTTCACAAATGTTATCTCATTTGATCATCACTACAACCCTGGGAGGCAGGTGCTATTGTTATCCTTACTTTACAGATGAGGAAACAGAGGCAGACAGAGAGTGGATAACTTGTGTGGTATCACACAACTACTAAGTGTCTGAGACTGGATTTGAACTTGGGTCATCCTGCCTCTAGGTCAAGTACCCTAAGCCAGTGTGCTACTTTCCTGGCTCTTAATACTTTACATTCCCTCGCTATACTGGTTCAGTATGGACTCTGCAAGTTAAATTTAGTTTAACTGCCTGTATCGTGGTTTTAGGGTTTGTTTGATGCAGTTGTTCTCTGAAGTTTGGGTTCAGTCAAAGGGCCACACTTGAGGACCTAGAGTGGGGGGAGGGGGCTGCAGGTTCCACACTCCTGGACCCTTTCTTATGGGGCATAAACTCCTCCAGGACAGGACTGCTTTCTTTTTCAACTTAGTATTGCTAGCACTTGGGTTAGTATCTGGGATAGAATGAACACTTAATGAATGTGTTGAGTTGAATTGAATTATAGTCTTGAAGGACATGGTACTAAGGTGGCATCTTCTTAATGCCAAATCTCTTGTGTGGACACAGTCGGGACTTTATTCCAACTAAGTGGCACAGTGCACAGAGTGCTGGGCCTGGAATTAGGAAGACTCACCTTCATAAATTCAAATCTGGCCTCAGACATTAGCTGTGTGACTCTGAGCAAGTTTCTTAACCCTGTTTGTCTCAGTTTCCTCATCTATAAAATGAACTGGAGAAGAAAACCACTCCAGTATCTTTGCCAAGAAAGCAGAAAAAGGCATCAATGAAGAATCAGACAGGACTGAAAAACAACTTAAACAACAACAGGTAATGTACATCATCTAATGTAATTTTTTAGCATTTATTTTGTTTGTGCTTATTTATGTATGTGGTGTCTCCTCCAACAGAATGTAAGCTCCTTGGAGGCAGGGCTTACTTCATTTTTGTTTTCATATCTCTAGCATGTAGCCCAGCACCTGGCATATGTTAGGTGCTTAATAAATGCTTTTTGCTTGATTGTGCATATTATATGAGAGGAACAGAGAGAGAGAGACAAAGAGAGACATGTACAGAGCACTAATGGTAGGTGCTTTTTGCTTGACTGTGCATGTTATATGAGAGGAAGAGAGAGAGAAAGAGAGAGAGACAGAGCACTAATGGTAGGTGCTTAATAAATGCTTTTTGATTGACTTGTACATATCATATGAGAGGGATAGAAAGACAGAGAGTCAGAAAGAGAATGGTAGGAAGAGAGAGAGGAAGACAGGGTTGAGGGAGAGGTAGCCAGAAAGGGCAGTTGAAAATTTGAGTTGGTTCCTACTCAAAAACTGGGGTGTTGTTAAATCCAGATGTGATGGAAAAGCAAGTTTTGCTAGTATTCAGTAAATTTCTACTGGGTCTGGCAATATATTGTTAATAGAGTCAATGAAAACCTGGCCTGAATCTCTTAGTTCTTGAATATCCACATATTAAAGATAAATATGAGCAGGTGAATGATATGTTGGCATCAAAAAATAAAGAGAATACAATAGTGTGCAATCTTTTTTTTTTAAAGCAGATTCCTTCTGCAGCCCTTTAATACCAGCAAATGTATAAAGGTCTTTTGCTGACCTAGATTGTCCAATGAAAAATGAAATCTCTTCATAGTTGACATTAAAATTCACATTATCCAGGCTTTCCCCCCTGATCTTCAGTCTTTCCTATGGGAGCTGTTAGGCTGTATGCATGGTGTTCTCATTGCTGGTTTTAGCTCCATTCAGTCTTAACGGTGTTAACCATTCTACAAAATCATTTGCTAGTTCATTAGTGAATGGATAAGGGCTCAAATACCTGCCTGATTTCTTTTCTCAACTATTTCCCTAAGCGACAGTCTTCTTGATCTGATGCATGCTTTGTTAATGAGTTCCCTGCTTGTGGAAGCAAGGCATCTGATTGTTTATCCTGAAGAACGGCCAATTCTCTGTGAGCTATAGGCAAGTCAAGTCTCCAAAGAGACATACTAGGAGATTTTGTTTTAGCACTGTAGCTTAATGGAAAGAAAGCTTTATTAGGAACTAGGAGATTTGTGCTCTAGCCCAAGTCTTCATTTGAAGTCATACATCTGGGTTGGAATCTTAGTTCTGCTATTTATGTCCTGTGTGACCTTGGGCAAGTCGGTCTCTGGACCTCAACTTCACCAACTCTAAAGTGAAAGCCTAGACTAGATGACCTCTGAGGTCTTTTCAAGTTCTAAATATGATGAATATTTGAAGTTTTGAACAAGTGTGTTAAAAAATTTTCCCACACTTTGGACTAATAAAGGACATGTTCTCCAGGCATATTGGATTGAGATAAATAGATCTGGCTTTGAATCCTACTCCTAACACTTTTATGTGGCCATAAGCAAGTCACATGAATGCATTGTATAAAATACATGAACACGTATTAGTTTATTTTTGGAAAATTTGCCTTTTGCTAAGAAAGATTGATTCAGTCTTTTATTTGAGAGGAAATTAGTGAAGTGTTTTGCTAAGAATTCATGCACCATTGTGAAATGTTTAAACCAGCAATTATGAATTATATCCTGTCCTGTCAATTTCATTACTGTGGAGAAACCAGAGTTTAAGTTACCTGCCTTGATAAAACTTTTGTTACGTCATTAGTGTCTAAACTCTCTGTTTCTCATTTGATCTACCTTGTATTTTCCTTACTGGGACTCCTGTGACCAGATAGATGACCAGAAATTTTCCATATCTTCCTTCTCTGGGGGTTAGCTTTTAACTTTGATTCCTTTACTTAGGAAGCATTTGTAGAAACGGTTTTTTTCAATTGATGTTAGATTGTTTAGTTTGCTTTTTGTACGGTTTTACTCCTTGTTAAACCTTGATCTTTAAACTTTTACTTTTATTTGCTAATTAAGGGAATCTAGAATTTCTTCTATGCTTTTGTTTCCTGACTTCCATTCCTTGTGTTTCTTTTGTCGTTGTTTCCTTTATTCAAGCAATATCGCATTCAAGTTTTTTTTTATTTTATGTACCACCTAGATATTAATGTATTCCGATGCCTTTCTGCAGATTTTTGGCAGTCAAGTTGAGTAAACATTTATTATGTATCTACTATGTTCCAGGCACTGTGTTAAGTCTTAGAAATACAAAGGAAGGCAAAAGACACCTGCTTCTCGAGGAGCTCATAGTTTAATAGGAGAGACAACTATGTAAAAATGTGCTATGTAAGGGATAAATTAGAGACAATAGACAGAGGGAAGGTACTAGAATTAATGAGTAAAGGGAAAAACTTCATTGAGAAGATGGGATTTTAGCTGGGAACTTGAAAGTCAGAGAAACCAGTAGGCAGAGGGAGAAGAATAGTCCAGGCACGAAGAACAGCCTGGAAGAACAGAATCAGAGGTAGAGTGTTGTTTGCTTCCTCATGTTATTTCTACTGAGGTGGTGTTTGACACTCATACTTAGAGGTATTCCTTAAGAGGACCACCATTTCTCTTATAGTTCTTACCACGGTAACAGCTACTACATTTATTATTATGAGCAGGTCCTGCAATGTTTTTGTCTATCTTCTGAGATATGTATTTGTAGATAACATCTTTTTGAAATAATTGGTAAGGTAGTTAGATTCATTCCATCAAGCTAAAAAAAGGAATTTAAAAAATAATAACAATTATAGACAGCATTTGTGTAGCCTTTTAAAGCTTGTGGAGTGAACATTACATATGTTATCTCATTTGAAATTCTATTCTAAGTATGCCTATCTCCTATTCAGCATCACTTGAGAAATCAGCACTATTTTTGCTCTCTGCTTCACTCTTAAGCATAATTCCTGGGGTTTCCTTTATTTGGAGATTTTTAAAGACCTCAGCATCTTCAACTTTTTCCTCTTTAGGGTTTAGGAACTCCTCAATTTAATTCTTTGTTTCCTTTAGCTTCTGAATAATAATGATGATTATCATTATTCTTGTTTTGTAAGAAGCAAATAAGGTGGCTGCCTCTCTCCACCAAAATCCTGATGTAATTCCTCATATGGAATACAGATGAGACTTGGTTCTCAAAGGCTTTTTCAGTGGATAATAAGCACTAGTGGGTACTACCAAGTGTGAATGACTTTAAGTACAGACCCAGTGGTAGCTAGGTGTATGTCATCTGAAGATCAGCATCCTTAGGAGATGCTCTTTGACATAAGATTGTCCATGAAGAACTTCAACTAAGGTGTGGAGAGTTTGGTTTCAATGGGAACACCACCCACATAGCTTAGAGCACAGATTTTAGGATCACAAATTTTGAGGGGACCTCAGAGGCCCTCTAATATAAAGTTTTTATTGGGCATGTGAAGCAACTGAGGCCTCCCTGAGAAGTGAGTTGTTTTGCCCATGATCAGGAAGTAAGGTAAAAAAGGGTAAAATCCAAACCTGGTCCTCTCTCCAGAGTCAGGTCTCATTCCACAACAGTTCCCCTCCAATATTAAAGAAGATGCCCATGAATACTACTAGATATTGACTTAATGATATTATCTCCTACATGAGGCCTTCCTGATACCTGTACCTTCCTTAATAACTGGTGTCCTTTATGAAGTTAATTTATATTCCTTTTGTATTTATTTGGATGTATACCTGTTGGTTCAGCCAAAAGAATGTAAACTCCTGGAGGGCAGACACTGTTTCATTTTTGTATCCTCCTCTCCAAGCAAGTGAATTTAATGAATACTTATTGATTGATTGATGTCCTTATCTCATTTTAAAATCTAGTTCTCAGACTAAAATGTATATTATTTACATTGAAAGGATTCCTCCTGGTACTTGAACTTTTCCAAAATAAACATTTAAATTTTTTCTTTATGTGTCTATGTGGGGCAGCTCAGTGGCACAGTGGATAGAGGATGGACCTGAAGTCAGGAAGACACATTTTCCTAAGTTCAAATCTGGCTTCAGACACTAGCTGTGTGTCTCTGAGCAAGACACTTAACACTGTTTGCCTCAGTTTCCTTATCTGTAAAATGAGCTGGAGAAGGAAATGGCAAACCACTCCAGTATCTCTGCCAAGAAAACTCCAGATGGGGTCACAAAGAATATGAAATGAATGAAACAACCGAACAACAATAAATGTGTCTATTCATAAAGAAAGAAGGTGATCTCTTGGTAAGCAGATTTTCCAAGGGAATTAATTATCTCCAAACTAAAGTATAGATACATGGCTTCATTATTCCTGGGAGGGTCGAATAGTACAACGCCTTCTCTGATTTAGTTCTTTTAGTTGGTTTGGATTTTATACTAGTCAAAGGAGTATATGAATTGCCTAGAATTTTATAGCACTGACCTATCCAGAAAGATAATTCCCCTTCATTGTGTTTTTTGTCACCTCTGGCATTTGTTATAATGTACACAATATTCAGTTTGTGAGCAGGTGTCCCATAACCATTGACATTGATACAGGCCAAACAATGACTATTTTGTAAAGTGGCCCCAAAAGAAGTCTTTTCTTGAGACCTGTTTTATCCTACTGATCGTCAATTTGTGCCACTTCTGTCCCATAGGTAGATAAGTGATTTGATCCCTTTTAAGAATATTAGTCTTAACACACAACATGTGTAAGATTTTGACCAACCTGAGAGGTAGAATGAAGCTTTAAGACCATATGCAAAATCATAAAATCACAGAATTTCAGAGTTGGAAGGGGCCTTGACCATCTGGTTGGTGTCCCTTCTTCAAGTCTCCCTCCATTCCAGTCTACCCTTCACCCCCCCATCAACGTAATCTTCCTGAAGAAGATCAAAGGTCTGACTATGTCATCCTGCTATTCAATGAACTCTAATAACTTCCTCCTATTACCTCTAGGATTGAATAAAATCTTTCTTTTGTATTTAAAGTTCTTCATAGCCTAGGTCTTTTCTACCTTTTTATTTTTCTTATACTTTACTCTCTTCCACGTGCTCTAGGATAGCAATTCTGATCTCCCATCTCCATACATTTTAACTGGATTTCCCCCATGCCTTGGATTCTCTCTCCCTATCTCCCTCTCCCAGCTTCTCTGAATTCCTTCAAGTTTCAGCTAAGATCCCATCTTGTGTAAGAATCCCCTCCCTTTCCTCCTTGATTTTAGTGCCTTCATTCTGAGATTATCTCTATCCTGTATACATTGTGTTTGTACATATTTGTTCACCGGTGATCTCTGCCTTTAGTTTGTGAGTTCTTTCTTTGTACATGCAGTATTTAGCCAAGTGCCCAACTTATATGGAACTTAATAAATGCTTGTTAACTTGACAGGGAGGCTATTTGACCATCTCATATGTGGACAAAAATTTTTCCCCTACCATAACCCTGACAAGTGTTGATTCAGCCTTCACTTGAAAATCTCCCCCAAGGGAGAACCTGCTGTCATGGTACAAGACAGAAAATGGAGATTTAGAGGTAAAGAACTCAGATGGAAATTGCAGCTGTTAGCTTACTAGCTCTGGGGAAGTTAATTTAATTTTTCTGTACCCCCTTTCTCTCATTTGTTAAATAAAGAGGCTGTAGTTAATAATCAGTTTACATCTATGATCCTCTGATATCCGGAGAAATCCATTTCACTTTTGTATAAATTTCCATTAGCACATTTTTCCCAACATGAAGACGAAACTTGCCTCTTGGTAACTTCTGCCCACTGCCAGTCCTTCCTTTTGGGATCAACCATTAAAAGGATCATCACTTTTCCACAGGACAGCTCTTCATATATTTAAATATATCTATGAAGCATAACCCCAGATCTTCAAACCTCCTCTTCTCCAGGATTCATCAATTTCCTTCAACTCTCATGTGGCATGATCTTGATGATTTTTATTAATGCGTATAATAAATTCAGCACATTAAGGCTCACAATTGTCCTACTTTTCAGTATTTCTGAACCATCTTCTCTTCTATTTTGTGAATTTTAAAAATGGTTCATTGACCTTCTTTGCTTGTATTATCATTATGAATAGTCTACTTTCTCCTTCCCCCAATTCTCCTGCTCTCAGATAAAAAAAAAATCCTCCCTTGTAAGAAAAAAACATAGTCAAGCATACATTGGCTGTTCTTTAAGATTTCTGTCTTGTCATACACCTCTGCTCTACCACTTCTCCATCAAGAGGTGGGAAGTGTGCATGCTTCATCTTCTATTTCTGGAGTCACAGTTGTTTTGATCAGAATTCTTAAGTCTTTCAAGGTTGTTTTTCTTTATAATATTATGCAAATTGTCCTCCTGGATCTGACTACAAGGTCTCTTATGATAGATCTTTTTCATCATATCTTAGAACTCAATCACATCCCATTACATTGATATATCAACATTTGTTTAGCTCTTCCCCAATTGATAGGAATCCCCTTAATTTCTGGTTTGCTTTGTTATGTTTTGTTTTGCTACAACGAAAGTGCTGCTATGAATATTTTAGTCCTTATGGTTCCTTTTCCTGGTTCTTTTTTTTGGGGGGGTACATGATCAGTAGTAGTATTACTGGGATATTTTGGGGTATAGCTTCAATTACTTTCCGAAATTGTTGATCCAGTTCACAATTCACAAATTCCACCAATGCTGCTTTAGTGCATCTTTGCTTCCATACCTTCCCCGACTGTCATAATTTATCTTTTTTGCCATCTTTTGCTAATCTACAGGTTTCAGGCTGTTCTGATTTACACTTCTCTTATTATTAATGATCTGGGGCATTTTTCATATTGTTGTTGACAGCTTTTCTTCTGAGAACTGAATATTTATATCTTTTGACCATTTATTTATTTGAGAATGGCTATTGTTCTTATATATTTAAATTGATTCCCTCTATGTTTTGAGTATGACACCTTTATCAGAGAAATTTGCTGCAAAGATTTTTTTTCTGATGTAACCATTTCACTTCTAATTCTAACTGTAATAGTTCTGTTTGTGCAAAAATCTTTTTAATTTCATGCACTCAGAATTGCTATTCTTACCTCTTCTGATGCTTTCAGTACTTTGATAAAGAACCTAACTATGGCTGTAGACAGTATATACATACATACATACACATATATACATATATATATGTTCCTCTAATTGATTTATTATCTTACCTTTTATATGATCTTACTTCTTTTATATAAAGAATTTGGTAAGATCTCTCATTTTCCTATTTTAAAAAATAGTTTAAATATGATTCTCAAATGTGGTCATTTGGAACTTATTGTGTTGTATGGTGTAAAATGTTGATCTGAACCTTTTTTCTGTTGAATTGCTTTCTCATTCTCCCAGCAATTTTTGTTGAATATGAATCCTCACCCCAGTTGGCTAGGTATTGTAATGTAATAGACCACTGGGCCTGGAGTCAGGGAAACCTAAATTCAAATCTAGCCTCAAATACTTACCCGCCATGTGACCCTGAGCAAGTCATTTAACCTCTACCTGCTTCCGCTTCCTTGGCTGAAAAATGGACATAATAAAACCTCTGCCTCCCAGGGTTACTGTGAGGTTCAAATGAAATAATACTTATAAAGAAAGCCCTAACACAGTGCCTGGTACACAATAATAAATAACTTAATAAATGCTTGTTTCTTCCCCTCTAGCCAGTAACTGGTGTCTTTTGATTTACTGAACACTAACCCTAATTCTGAGGATCATTTGATTTCCTGTGTTGTATATCTAATAGGTTCCAGTTATTGACCTCTCAGTAATCATCTTGATGATTACTACTTTTAGTATAGTTTGGCTTCTAGACTCCTTCCTTCTTATTTCCCCCCCATTATTTCCCTTCAGAATCTTGCCTTTTTGTTCCTACAGATGAATTTTGTTATTTTTTTAGCTCTATATTCTTATAGTAGTTTGATTGGTACATCACTGAATAATGAAATTATTTTAGACATCATCATTTTTATTGTATAGTGTCAGTCTCCTCAGGAGGAACTAATATTTCTCCAACTATTTAGGCCTCTATTTGTGTAAAGTGTATTTTGCTGCTGTAGCCATATGGTTCCTATGTGTATCTTGGTTGTCAAGATCAGTCAACAGGTGTTTAACTCCCTACTTTGTACAAGGCATTGTACTAAGTTCTGGGGATAAAAACAAAGATGAAAATAGTCCCTGCCCTTAAGAAGCTGACATAGTAACGGTTTCAAATGTTTTATATGTTTATACATTCTGTATTTATTTCAAACAAAACCTGTATTTGTAGTAGGATTCCAATATAGCCAGAGTATTCAATCTTTTAAAATATAGTGTTGTAACCTCTGCCTCTATTTTATTCATTTTTTTGGCATTGATATCAATTAATTATTTCTTTCTGGTTCAATTATCCAGAACATATTTGTATTATAGAAAGAATTTGGTAAGATCTCTCATTTTCCTATTTTAAAAAAATAGCTTATATGTAACACTCAAATTAATTCTAGCTGTGTGTATCTCTCTCTCTCTCTCTCTCTCTCTCTCTCTCTCTCTCTCTCTCTCTCTCTCTCTCTCTCTCTGTCTCCATGTCTATCTGTCTCTCTCTCTCTTTCTCTCCCTCCCCCCTGTCTCTTTCTCTCTCTCTCTGCACTCACATAGATGTATGTGTGTGTATGTATGTATAATTTAGTTAATTCATGACCTATTTAATTTCCTTTCGGAGTCTAGATTTTTTAATTCTTTTATCTTATAATGTGCATATTTTCCATCTTAAAATATTCAGCTGTCATTTCCGTTATCAGTCGTGTTGACATATTATAGAACAAAGTAATTTTTAATAATTTCCTTTATATTTTCATTTGGAGTCAATTCACCTTTTTCGCTTTTTTATTGGCCATTTGGTTTCATCTGCTTTTTAATCACATTAACTAATGGCTTTGCTAATACATTGCACCATTAAAAAAACAGCTCCTCTTTTTATTTGTTATGTTAGTGGGGATGTTATTTCAGTTTTCTTAATCTTTTCTTTGACTTTCAGAATTTTTATTTTTGGGTTTAGTTTAGGCTTTTTGATTTATTGCTTTTCTAGCTGGCTGCTGGGTTTTTTTTATTATTGGTATGCCCAGTTCATTGAGGTGTTCTTTCAATCTTTTGTTCATGAAAATTTAGAGCTACAAAATTTCCCTAAAGATTTGCCTCAGCTATATTACCTAAGTTTTGCTATATTATCTCACTGCTGTCATTTTCTTTGATGAAATTATCTAACATTTCTATGATTTATGGTTTGGCCCAGCAATTTAGGATAAAGTGAATTAGTTTCCATTTAAGCTTCAATCCTTTCTTCAAAGTCCCTTTATTGATTATAATTCTTATGACATTGTGTTCGATAAAGGATTTGCTTAATATTTTGAATTTTTTACATTTGTTCGTAATTTTTTACATACTACCACAAATAAAGACATAACTGAGACACACACACATATATATGTATATATATATATATATATATAATCCTTATTCCTACTCAGTAAGTGCCTGTGATCCATTATATCTAACATTTCTAAAATTCTATTCAAAAGCTTAACTTCTTTCTTATATATCTTTTGGTTAAATTGATTTAGGTCTGAAAAGGATGCTTCCTAATAGGCACCACCTAAATAGTTCCTGAACTATTATAACTTTGTAGTCTATTTCTCCCTTTGTTTTGATCAACTTTTTCTTTTAAGTACTGAAATGCTGTGCCTTTTTTCTATATAGATTAAGTATCAATATTATTTCATCATTTCTGGTACCTTTAAGCATGATTCAGTTTCCTTATCTCTTTTAACCATTGTTACTATTATTTTTATTTTTTAGAGAGAGGAAGCTAGGACAATTGGGGTTAAGTGACTAGTCCAAGGTCACACAGCTAGTTTTGTGTGGTCAGATTTTAACTTGGGTCCTCCTGACTCTGGAGCCATTGCTCTATTCACTGTGCCACCTAGCTGCCTCCCTGCCCCTTTTAATTTTTTTATTCATTTAATTTTTTTGTTACTCTTATTTTTGCCTTACTAGAAATCATGATTGTTATCCCTAACTTTTAAAATTTTGACTAAAGTATAAATTCTGCTTCTTCTTTGCATTATAATTCCTCATGAATCTTTATACTACAAGGATATTTCTTATAAACACATATTATTGAATTCTGTTTTTTAGTGTACTCTACTATCACCTTCCATTTTATGTGTGAGTGAATGCCATTCACATTCATAGTGATGATGGTACATTACATAATGTATTTCTATTCATTGTAACATTTTATGCTTTTTTCTCTTTACAAAGAAAAAGGTGGTGAAAAAAGAAATACTGTGATAGTTATATTTCTCTATTAATCTGTTTCTATTTCACTGCATCTCCTTTCTTCCACTCAACCAGGCCCTATTAACTGGTTTTTACCCTTTCTTTCCTTCTAATTCCCCCTTTATGTTCCATCCCTTGAAGATGAAATTTATTTTTTCTTGTGAATGTTCTGTCCCTGACTTTAACAATCCTCTTACATTCACTTTACCCCTTTCACTATTTCTGTCTTTCCCCCATTCAGCTTAATGTATCCTACACCAAACTTTGTGCAAGTATATATGTGTTTAATCCTACTTTGCTGGATTTTTATAGCATTGAGCTTCATTTAATGAACCCTAGCTAAAATGGCAAGAGAGGAAAATGAAAAAATGAAATGTTGTAGGAAAATAGGCACAATAATATATTGTTGGTAGGGCTGTGAATTGGTCTACCCTTCCTGGAAAGCAATTTGGAACATTGCTCAAAAAGTTACTAAACTGAGTATGCTTTTGACCCAGTGATACCAATATTGTGTCTATATGTCAAAGGATAAATGAAAAGGGAAAAGCACCCATATGCACAAAGAAATATTTATAGCAACTTTGTAGTATTCCAAAACTTGGGAACGAAGGGAAACTTTGGGAAATGACTAAACAAATTGTGGAATATGACTACAATGCAACTTTATTATGCCGTGAGAAATGACAAAATGCACACTTTCAGAGGGAATTGGGAAGATCTCTGTATTTGATGCAGAATGAAGGGAACAGAAAGAGGAAAACAATTTATACAATAATATTATAGAGAAAAAACAACTTTGAAAGACTGTAGAACTCTGATTAATGCAATGGTAAATCAGGAGTCTAGAGGACTGAAGATGAATCATAACACCCACCTCCTGCCTCAGAGTTGATAAAGTTGAAATACACAATGAAAGTTGTATTTTGGACTTTCCCAATGTGAGAATATATTTTGTTGGACTGTGTGTATTTATTGCAAGCGTTTTTTTTTGTTGTTGTTTTATTATTCTGTTGAGGGGGGCAATGGAAGGGAGAGATAAAAATAATAATTTTAAAGAGAAATTCATGTGATACTTTTTCTATCCAACTAGCCTGGCTTCCATTTTTTCAAATCTAGTGGCAGAAATTCTAGGTCACATAGGAGTGGATGATGGGACATTTGGAGTCAGATTATTTTGAGGAAGAGCAAATATCATGGATTTAGAATTGGAAGGAATATTAAAGACCATATAATTCAATGTCCTCATGTGATAAACGCCCAGAAAGCTTAAGTGACTTTCCTGATGGCACTCAAGTAGAAAGAGTCAGAGCCTGGATTTGAATTCAGTTCCTATAACCCTGTTTGTGTTATTTCCACTGTATTATTTTCCCTGAAAAAATTTATAGTGAATAGAGCACCAGCCCTGGAGTCAGGAGGACCTGAGTTTAAATCTGGCCTCAGATGCTTAACACACAAAAAAACTAGCCGTGTGACCTTGGGCAAGTCGCTTAACCCCAATTACCCTACTTTCCCCCCTTCAAAAAGCAAAAATAAATTATATACACACACATACACATATACATATGTGTCTGTCTATCTATCTATTTAATATCACTCATTATTTTCTTTAACATTGTATCTCAACCTGTAGCTAGGAGAGCATCTGATTAAAAGCCCCATGATCTACCTGGGACATCTAGAAAGTTCTTTTTCCATGAAAGATGTAAAATTAATTTCATAATTGTTAAAATGGGAAACATTTTATTTATAACAGAAATACTACAGATGTACTTTTTATCATGCAAATTCAAAAAGGAGAATAAAGGAACACCACAATTTTAGAATCACTGATTAATGTGACTCTTCAGCCTTATGTCTCACAACAAATGGAACAGCCTGCAGTGTCAGATTGTAAATGTGAAAGAAAAAAAACGTGCTACTCTAGGAAAGCTCTTACAAATAATCCTTTAAAACAATTTGGCTTTTCAATGAAGAATTAAAAATGTCTTCAATCTTTGACTAAATTAGGAAAATAGAAGTTAGGCAGGCATAAACATGAAGCTATCTCTCTGCACAGATCACATTGCCATTTCAAGTCACTTTTCCAAGGAATGAGATGGTTATTAGACAATGAAGGCAATAAAACATTGCCAATCTTGACATGAGAAAATAATAGCAATTTAGCCAAAAAAAGCAATTTTAATAAGAACCTAGGTTTGTTTGGGATAACTTGAACCTAAATGATCTATTATATGATGTTTGATGGGTTGGTTCAGGGGTATGATTCTCACCTGCTACATAAAGAGACAGGTTTGATTCCTGGTTCCTGAATGTGCCTTTTGAGACAGGTGGGTGGGAGTGCTCTGTGCTCCAGGTCAGGAAGACCAAAGTTCAAATCCTGCCATGACTGGCACTTAAGGAACACTATATAAATGTTAGTTATTATATTACACACATGTATACACACATATATTATATATTCACATATATATTATGTGATATATACACACATACATATACATGTGCTTATGTGTATATTGTGTACATGTACTGTGTTTCCCCGATAATAAGACCTATCCCGAAAATAAGCCCTCCCCTTACTGTGTAAGATTCCTCTAAAATAAGCCCTCCCCCGAAAATAAGCCCTATTGAGATTGCTACTGTAGTGAAGGTGATCCCCTGCGCTACACGCTACATTACGGTACCCTCTGTATGCACCCTCCCCCTCCACCCTCGTGAAATGCACGCCGCGCTCCGAGCTGCATCCAATCAGAGCTGCAGCAGTGAGCGCGTCATCCTGTTCTTCCCCAGTGATTTGCTTATTGAGTAAAGGTACATTTTTTTGTTCACATTTACCTGTTTATTAAAATTGCTGTCAATGTTCATTAAAATAAGCCCTCCCCTGAAAATAAGCCCTCTGGTGTTTTTCTCTCAAAAAACAAATAATAAGACAGTGTCTTATTATCGGGGAAACACGATATATATGTGTGTGTGTATATATGTATATTTGTATGTATACATATGTGTGCAGCTGGGTGGCACCATAGTGTATAGAGCACTGGGTTTGGGGTCTGGGAGACTCATTTTCCTGAGTTCATATCTCCCTCAGACACTTACTAACTGAGTGACCCTGGGCAAGTCACTCTTGGCCTCATTTTTCTTATCTGTAAAATGATCTGGAGTAGGAAATGACAAAATTCTCTAGTATCTTTGCCAAGAAAAACCTGAATAGGGTCACAAAGAGTCAGGTACAAAGGACAAAGGACAATAACAATAACATTGTACATAGAGATTCTTTCTATTTGTCATTTCCTTGAGCACAGCTATAATTTATGATATTCAGATATCTCAGTTACATATTACAACCATATCTATATCAACATATCTGTGTATCCTTTCTTTCTGTCTTTTGCATCCAGCAGGTGCATGCCCATAGAGAGACCACTAAGTCTAAGGAGATGCATAATTTATTGGATTTTCTAGGATAATTCTAAATAATGTTACAGAAAGGTTGGGCTAATTCAGAGTGTACCTATCTTTCCACATTTTTCCCCTCCCCATTAACTGTTTGCATCTTTTATGGTCTTTGCTAGTTTGATAAGCATAAGGCAAAATCTGAGAGTTATTTTCATTTAATTTCTTCTATTAGTCACTAGGAGAAATTTTTTTATATGACTGTTGACAGTTTGCTTTTCTTCCCAAGACAGATTTTTATAGAAACATAATTTTACCTTTAAGGTTATGGAAGGGGGTATAGACTGATAAAAAAGGCAGTGTAGCATCATGAATAAAGCATTGGGTGCGGGCTCAGAAAGTCCCTGGATCTAGTCTTGACACTGATACAAACTAGATGTGTGATGCTGGACTAGTCATTTAACTTCTCAACGTTACAGGCAGCTCCCCAAGAATATTAGTTGCAGTGAAGGTACCAACTTTGCAGTGATAGATGGAATTTCCTCACCTTGGAGTTCCTATAACAATGAAATCAGACACTCGGCCCCTTCCTTATGTGATAATAACAGGAAATTAGCAAGCAGTAATGCACCTACAATTGGTAGACTGCAGAAACACATTCTGCATCTAACGGTCACAGTTTTTCATGAAGTTGACTTATTTTAATAATAAAGGGGTAAGACAAAGACATATATAACTTAAGAAAATAATGAGAATACTGGGAAAAAATACCAAGTAGGAAATTTTCATGTCACTGAAATCCAGTAACATATTTTGCCTTAGGAAGGTTCAAATTTAAGTTCAAATGCTTTATTTGCTTTTTTGATCATTACTTCAGCTAGAAAGATAAAAGGTTAACCTATTACGTTCACTTTTTGAAAATCTATTAGGTAATTATGAAAGACTTCTGTCAAATCAAGAGGATGTATGTTTCTTCTTTGATGGATCTACATTAAAACCATACAACATAAACTAACCTGCAGTATTTGAATCAATTTGAAGTAGCCTTGGAAAGTTGTCGTTGATTTAATATTTTTGGATGTGACATATATGGTTTTTCAAAGATAAAGATAAAATGCTTTGTGAGCCTTAAAGCTCTCTTTGAATAAGATTTGATATGATTTCTCTATGTCATTACTTTCTTACTAAATGTGTTTTGAGTAAATTCAACATAGGCATTTCTGCTGTAACAAGCATTTATTAATTAAATGCCTATTAACTGTCCAGCACTGTGCAAGGCTTTAGGAAATACAAAGCTAAAACAAGGCCCTCTCTTCTAAGAGCTCAGAATCTATGATGATCCATGGCCCAGTAGAGCCTATCTAAAAGGGCTATGATACTTTTCTGAGAAAGTGATGGCAGAAGTGAAATAAAAGGAATGAGTGTTGGTGATTGCAGATGGAGACAGGAGCTACTGAGTGGATTGGTAATTGGAGAGAAAAAGTACCTGAAACAAGTGAATAGTTTCCAGACCAAATGGGCAGTTATAGCTACCATGCCAGTACCTAGAAAACAAGAGTGTCGGAACCAAATGGGAAAATTTCTGATCTGAGAAAAAGACTTAGTTCAAGCTGAGAGCTCCATAAGCAAAAACGGATGAATCACAAGGCAAAAGGTCATGATGAGGAGGTGGAGACCATCTCTCTGCTAGCTCCCTTTAGCTTTCCACAGCTAAGAATGTCACCTTTCCCTACAGTATTTTTCCTTGAGTATCTGTCTGCAGCTAGCTGGGCAGCCAAACATTTGATGGTAACCCTGACGCCATTACTGAACCGTTTGTGACTATCCTCCCTTGCTAAAAAAACTTAGGTCTCTATACAATATAAACATTGTAACATGGTCACATGACCTCACATGAAAAATGGAGCCCCTGATTTTCTTCAATGAATCATCATGGGCTGGGCCAAGGCATCCAGGGAAATAGAATCCTTTCCCCATGAGATTTTTTTTTTTATTTGAATAGGACAGAGTACCTCCAGAAGTAAAAAAAGATAAAGAGAAAAAAACCGCCACAAAAGGCTAGGTTCGTTGAGAAAAGCTATGGATGAAGCTTCAAGCTTCTTATCAGCTGAGTAGGAAGCCGGATTCAATGACTTCTGATGTCCTTTCCAATTATACAGGGTTCATAAATCTATTTCAATATCACACTATTTACCTTTAGAGACATGCGTCAAACGTTCATGCATCTCATGAGATTTATTATGGACGATTCCAGTTTGAGTGAACATATTCAATTTGTTAGCAAAATATTCAAGTTCTTAAAATGAAAAAAAATCCAAACTATTTTTGTCTTATCATTCCTTACTAACTTCTGTTGATGCATTGGTTCAATACTCTGCTTTTTCTGGCTTAGTCAAGTCAATCTTTGTTACTTGTGATCACAAATGGAGAACTAGACCATGGACAGACAAGCAGATCCTGTTGTCTCTATCAAAATATGACATTTGTATACTGAGTGTGGTTTCAGCAAATTTTAGTCTTACAGCTCAGCTGGGAAGACAAAGATTAAATTTAAGGCAGTTGAGAGTTGAAAAACAAATTGGGATTGATATAAATAACTTGGGGAGGGGATGTACAACGTTAGGAGATTAATAAAAGTATAATTAGCAGGGCAAAGTGACCAAGTCATGATTAGAATTGAGTAGGTAGTTTTCATTGTTTTGTCTTGGGAATTCTTGTCCTTTTTTGTGTCCTGGACCCCTTTGGCAGTTGGTGAAAACTATGAACCCCTTTACCAAAGAATACTTTGTGTTGCATAAAATAAAATCAATAGTGTTATAAAGGAAATCAATTCCTTAATACTGTGAGTCATGTGGACTGTGAAGACCCTAGGTTAATAGGATCATAAACTTGGACCTGAAAAGGATTGTAGAGGTCATCTAGGTGGATCCCCTTCATCTTATAGATAAGAACACTGAAAGTCAGAGAGGTTAAGTGACTTGCTCATTTTTACAAAGCTTGGGTTAGATGCAGGATTTGGATATAAGTCCTCTGATTCCATATCTAATTGGTTTTTGTTTGTTTTTAACATTGAATTGTGAGGAAAAGGAGACCGACTTATAGCATGATACTTACTCTAAGTCTGGAGCAACTTATATATGCCTAAGGCAACCAGGTGGCATAGAAGATAGAGTGCCAAGCCTGGAGTAAGAAAGTCTCATCGTTATGAGTTCAAATCTGGTCTTAAGCAATTACAAACTATGTGACCGTGAGCAAGTCACTTAACCCTTTTTGCCTCAGTTTTCTCATTTGTAAAATGAGCTGGAGAAGAAATGGCAAACTACTCCAGTATCTTTGCCAAGAAAACCCCAGATGGGAACACAAAGAGTCGGACATGACTGAAAATAACTGGACAACAAAAAGAAGTTACCTCGGGAGGCTAGGTGGTGCAGTAAACAGAGCACTGACCCTGGAGTCAAAAGGACCTGAATTTAAATCTGTCCTTAGACACTTAACACTTACTAGCCACGTGACCTTAGACAAGTCACAACCCCAATTCCCTCGCTTCCCACCTCCAAAAAAAAGCAAAAAAAAAAAAAAGAAGTTACATCCAACACGACAGGAGGGTGACATGAGACAAGTTATTTCAAGTATTACATTCCTTGTTCAAAACAGAAATAATACTCACATCACCTATTTCATAGAGTTGTTATGGAGAAAACGTTTTATAAACTCTAAAACACTATAGAAGTATGATGTAGTTTTCCTATCCCCTTTTTTACAGATGAGGAAACTGAGGCTCAGAAAAATAGTTGGTGGTAGAGGAAAGTCAGCTAAAGGTTAAATTTCCCTGATCTTTATCTTTTCTCTGTTGGATGAAACTAACAAAAGAAAATAAAAGCAAAAAAGTAGTTTCTAACTAGGAAAACCAGTGAAAATGAAAAATGCTTTCTCCACATTGACTGGAGAACTGGGCAGACCAAGATCCAGAAAGAACAAATGAACTTGTTAATAGAAGTGGCACCAAACCGATGACTTTGGAAAGACTTCTCCTCTGAGCTCGTTTCCTCATCAGTCTTCTACGTGGAAAGGAGGAAAAGAAGATGATTCCAAAAATAGCTAGAGTGTGTGGCTTGGTCAGTAAACACAAGGCCAGCAAGGTCAGTTCACCTATGTTTTGTGTCAACCAAAACTTAGTTTGTAAATTTTCAGTAAATGGGAGGTTATCATACAAGTGTGGGGAGAAATCAAGTGACTCCAGCTTACTGAAAAAGGAAAACAGACATTTCTGTTCTTCAGTCATTTTTCAGTCATATCCGACTCTTTGTGACTCCATTTGGGGTTTTCAAGATACTGGAAGGGCTTACTGTTTCCTTCTCCAGATCACTTTACAGATGAGTAAACTGAGGCAAAGTTAAGGGACTTGCCCAAGGTCACCCTGCTGGTAAGTATCTGAGGCCAGATCTGAACCATGCAGATGAGTCTTCCTTCAGACCCACTACTTTATCCCCTGGGCCACCTAGCTACCAGAAAATAGATGTACAAACCCTGAAAAATTGTGGCATCATCGGCAAAGTAAATTGGCAAGAGATAGCTATCCAGATATTATGCTTAGCTCTGCCTCTGATGAGTTGTGTGACTTGGGGTAAATGACCTCCCCTCTCTGTGTCTGTTTCCCACCTTAGTAAAAATCTTTCATTTCTTTTAAGGCTCAGGAAGCTGTTATTGATCCCCTGGCTGCAAACACTTTCTCCCTTCTCAAATAATCATGTATATAAGTAGTGTTTGTTTTTGTGCGGCTGTGAGAGGCATGGAGCACAGCAGTCTCTGAAGAACTGAAAATACATATTACACAAAGAGGTGCCCAGTGGAGACAAACAAGGTGAACAAAACCACAAACAGCCCAGAGTACAAAAATATGACATCAAAGAAATGCATAAGGAAAAAAAGGAGTTGGATTGTTGATGTGATGAGAATGAGAGAACACTGAGAGAGGAGGGCAGGGAAAAAGAAAGGAAAGGAGAGAGAGAGAGAGACAGAGACAAAGAGAGAGAGACAGAGACAGAGAGAGAGAGAGAGAGAAAGAGAGAGAGAGAGAGAGAGAGAGAGAGAGAGAGAGAGAGAGAGAGAGAATGAGCAGATAGAGGAGAGGGAAAAAGAGAGACACACACAGAGAAAAACAGAGACAGAAAGAAAAGAGAAAGACAGAGACAGGGAAAAAGAGGGAGAGAGAAAGAAGCAGAGAGTGACAGAGGCAGAGAGACACAGAGAAAAACAGACAGAGAGAGAAAAGAGTGTCAGAAAGACAGAGAGACAGAGAAAGAGAGAGAGAAGAGAGTTGGAGAGACAGAAAGATAGAAAAAAAACAGAAGAGAGGGGAGGGAGAAAACTCAATTTATTAAGTGCTTACTATGTGCCAGGCATTGTGCTAAGCTCTGGAAACGCAAACACAAGCAAAACTGTCCCTACCCTCTGGGTGCTTCTATTTGTATGGAGGAAAACAGCCTATCAAAGATCTGGAACAACACCTGGGTTCCCCTGGCATTCTCATGCTGTTAGCATGAGCAGCCCCTGTAGGGAATGTCTGGAAAGTCTTGGGTAAGAGCCACAAAGAATGGGCAGGAATAAATGGATCACAATTTGTGCCATCGGAGGGAATACTCACATAAGATAAGGTCGAGGATCTATTTGAGTATATTTATCTGTTTATGTATTTTGCCCCAGTGGAATGTAAGGTCCTTGAGGGCAGAGACTATTTTTTTTGTTTTGTTTTTGTTTGTTTTGTCTCTGTATCCCAAGAGTCCAGCTAGAAGCTCACTTGTAATAGGTGCTAAATAAATGCTTATAGGGTTGTAGGGGATTATCATGTTGGATCCAGTGATCCCTAATATATCCCCAAACTCTGATATTCTAAGATTTTATGGAAATTAAAAATGATAGGTTTCCCTTTAGTCTACTGAAAAATCATCTCTATGATTAAAAGGGGGTGTTGGGAGGATGGTTTCCATGGTGTTCCTTGGCCACAAGGAGCAGAACTCTATTCAAAAATTGTGTTGTAATTGTCTGTTGCAACCTCAGGGAAGGAAGGGAGTCTAGTAGGAGGTAAGGTCTATTTTAGCTTTAGTAAAGGACTTATAACTGTCGTGTCCTAATTTTGCTTGCAAGAAAATTGAACACTATTATGATGCTTGGAAATCAGCTGAAAGACTCAAATAATTGGTGAGAGTGAATGGCAGTGCCATCAACAGCATCATTTTGTAGTCAATGATGTTTACTGAGCACCTGTGGTGTGCCAGCCATCCATGAGGCAAAGGAAGCCTTTGAGAAGGAATTACTGCAGTTGATGGCCTCTGTTTACCATCTTGCTTTGATCTCTTTGTACCCACTTTCTTTTCTTCCAACAACTACTGCCAACACAATCCACTCAGGTCTGGAGAAATACTGCCCTGTTGGTTAATTGTTGTCTTTGTGATCAAAGAAGACCAAAATGATTTCACTACGTTGGGGTCAAGGAACAGTGTGTCCAACTGGCTGAACAGACCAATATGGGCTTAGAAGGCTCTGCCATAGGTCAGGCACAAATAGGTGTAGCAGCAAGCACCCCAGTGTCCCCAGGGTGCCTGCTCACACAGGTTCTTGGATCTGCTTTGTTAAAGGAAAGCAACTCAAAATGGGTTAACAAGCTTACTTTAATCAGTCAGACATATATCGTTTACCTTGTTCAGGAGAAAAGGTCAGCACCCTGAACCTCAAAGTATACAGGCAGAATTATCAAGACAGAAACAGATCAAGTAGACAGATTTCCAAACTGTCCAACCATTACATCCATACCCAGTCAACATCTGGGTTTCCACATTCTGGGTTTTTCAAAGCCGGGGGACTCTCAACAACGGCTTCCCAGAATTCAGATCAAATCACAGAATACTTCTCAAAGTGAGTCCCAAAACAAAGCTACACATCAGGGCTTATATAGCCTTCTCCTGGCTCAGAGAATGTAACAACCTTATTGACCCACTGGCCAATCAAAAAGTATCTACAGAAAAACAAGCCTCCCTCCCCAGGCTTCTGGTGCACTTTAGCCTAGGGGCAGGGAAGATCTTCCAAATTTGCATTCCCATTACATTGGGCCCCAAGATCTTTCATGCCCATAGCATAGACAATTTACTTTTGAATCAGCACTAAACATCTCTTAGGTCACTAGGCCACAAGAACATTCCAAGTGGAGATGGAGTTCAACCCCCTATCTTTTCATGTGAGGATCTCAAAGCTCTTTTATAATTTTTTAAATTATTATTGATATCATTGTACTTATATTGCCTATATTTCTAATGATCTTTGACTCACTCTGCTTCCCAGAGTGTCCTCTCTTGAAACAAAGGAAGAAAATGGAGGAACAATAGAGTTCCTTGAAACAAACCAACACTTCCACCAAGTTTTATTTTATTGGCAGAGGCCCATACCCACAGTCCCCTTCAATCCCTGAGAAGAGAGAGAGCCAATGTTTCATATCTCTTCTTTAAAGCCAGACATTTGGTTTCATTTGTTTTATTGAGAGCCTTTAAGATTTACATTGTTGTGACCGTTGTGTATATTATTTCTCTGGTTCTGCTTACTTCATTTGGCATTGATTCATAAAAATCTTCCCATGTTTCTCTATGTACATCATAATCACTATTCCTTATGTAGTGAAATTGCTTTACATTCCCATACCATAACATGTTTAGCCATTTCCCAATTACACTAAACATAATTCCTGGAACATAGTAGGTGTATAAAAATGCTTTTTTTCTTGTTGATTTTTGTACATCTCTTTTGTTTCCAATTCTTTGCTAATTCAAAAAAGTACTTCTATAAATATCTGGGTGTATATTGGTCCTTTCTTATTAATCTTTTATCCTCTTGGGGTATATGCCTGACAGTAGAACGTTTGTATCAAAGAGTATGGATATTTGACTGAATAAGCATAATTCCCATTTGTTCAAAGCTGGTGAACTCACTGTCACATAGGAAACTATTCATACAGGAACTCACTCTCACAACATCCTGGGGAGCTAGGAAGCCTTTCTCTCCTGACCATGGAAGAGATTCAAGCCTGGGCAGGCTAATGTTATTTATCTACTTAGATTGCAGACTTCGTTCCTTTTGTATACACCAGATGGAAATGGGCCAGAAAATTTAGCACATGTTGCTGAGGAAGCTGTGGTTTTGAATTTGACCTTCAATTAGTCAGTATGTCTTGATTGGAGAAAAAACTGTTCAATGGCCATAATTAACAAATATTCATTGGGGGGATGTTCAAGGGAATGTCAGAAGGAACTGAGTTAAAGGGATTGTATCACTTTAGGAACGCCATTGCCATTCCTGGAAAAGTTCTGAGTATATTTACTACTGTTTGTTGGTCAGTAATATCACCCTCTATTGGTAATACCATATATCTTCCAGTAAAATGTGAGCTTCTTGAGGACAGAGATTCTCTCACTCTTGGGCTGAACCCCCAAGATCTAACACAGTTTCTGGAATAGACTAAATAATAAGTGTTGCTGGCTAATGGATTAGTATTCTATCTATCTATCTATCTATCTATCTATCTATCTATCTATCTATCT
>NW_027185761.1:53807044-53815401 GCF_028583685.1 Petaurus breviceps papuanus
GCCTGGAGTCAGGAAGATCTGAGTTCAGATCCAGCCTCAGACACTTACCAGCTGTGTTGCCCTGAGCAAGTCACTTAACTCTGCTTGCCTCAGTTTCCTCATCTGTAAAATGATCTGGAAAAGGATATGGCAAACCAATCCAGTTATCTTTGCCAAGAAAACTCCAAATGGGGTCAGGAAGAGTCAGACAAGGCTGAAATGACTGAACAACAACAAGTATCTATCTATCATTCATCTCCATCTCTATTTGTCTATCCATCTATGTCTATCAGTCATCTCTTGCTACCTATTTATTTCTATCTCTGTTGTCTGTTCCTCTCTATCCATCTATTTCTGTCCATCTCTAACACTAGATACCATCGATCTCTATCCATTTATTAATCTCATCTTTTATCTCTCTACTTACATACTTATCTCTCCTGGGATCATTGATTTAGAGCTGGAAGAGAACTTAGGCTGACATCTAATACAACTTTTGATTTTATTGAGGAGGAAACTGAAGCCCAGGGGAGTTCCAGGAATTGTGCAGACATTCAAGTAAATAGTAACAGAAGTGAGATTTGAACCCCGCTCTGCAAAGCAGAAGCTGGAGTTTGATTCCAAGTCCTTTGCCCTGCTTAGGCTGACCATGGAGTCCTCTCCGTGCCTTAGTAACCAGTTTCATGCGATGCTTTTGGGAAGACAGTCCATCACCTGGCAGCCAACTGTCTGGGGACACCTTTTCCTAAGCTAACACTTAGCCTGCTCCAGACACTGTGCAAAGTGTTTTGCAAAGAGGATCTGATTTGATCCTTACTATTATCACCATTATTTTACAATTGAGGAAACAGAGGTAAACAGAGGTTAAGTGACTTACCCAAGATCACACCAGCTAGTGTCTGAGGTCAAACTTGAACTCTGGTCTTCCTGAATTCCAGGAATTTGGAGTTACTCCAAGTCCAGCCCTCTATCCACTGAATCACCTATGTTATCATGTTAGATGCAGTTATGATAGAAAGATATAGGCTGTATAGACTGCCATGTCTATACAGAGAAGCTTGGTGGAATCTGCCAGAGTTTGTAACCCACTGCCACAGGCTTGGAGTATCCAGGATCAGCACTACTCATGTATGTTATGGGTTGTTTTCCCTCAGGGTAAGGACTCTTTTATTTTATCTTTGTCTCCTTAATGCTTAGCATAATGCCTAGCACACAGTAGACACTTAATAAATGCTTGTCAAATTAGTGACTGAGGCAACAGAATAGGACTTTAGTGTCTGTGTCTATGTGCATTACAGAAAAGAGTGAAATTAATTTCATTTTACAAGGAAAGATGAGAGCTCGTAATGGACAGGGTTTTGCATTCAATTATCTGTGTGCACACAAGCATGAACGCCCAAACAACAGGACTTCACTTAGGGGCATATATGGTTTGGGTTAGTCTGCAGAGTAAGGATTTATGGGTAACCCATTTCACTCGGCTATTTTCAGAGAATGTTTCTCTTTCAGATGGAAAGGTTCTTCAGTGAAGGTGAATATGAGGCTGAGTAGAGGCAAGCTCTGACCCAGAGCCCTAACTAGGGCAGGGACGATGGGGCTTTGTCCCAGGGTGCTTAATTTATAGAGCATCAACAGAACTTATAGTACATCGGTAGAATATAAACAGTTACCAAGGAGGGTGAGTTAAATGGGGATCTGTGAGTTGAGCTCTTCCTTCACACTATCCCCAATTTCCTCCACCCGCGGCTGAGGGCATGTTTCATGTTGCTCGCCCAGGGCATAAAAATTCCTGTGATTCTGCTCCTACCATAGAACCATCAAATCTGTTGTAACTGTCTTTCAGTAAAAGCACTGAGAAACCTTCAAGGAAAATAGGCCAAGCCCCTAACCAGTTTCCAAACTGTAAATAACTGTTTCACTGAATGAATGGAGATATGCATGAATAATCACAGCATCTTCACTTTCAGGGGACAATGAAATATATAGATACGTATTATTTACCTAGTTATAAAGCTCTCGTCCTTCCTCCTCAGGATGTTACTGTTAGTGGTGCTGCTATCCACAGAAGTACAGTTTTATGTATCTATATTTCAAACTGTGTCTCCTGGAGACTTGTCAAGCTCAACAATTGAAAACTGATCTCATTCTCTTTCTCCCCCAAACCCTCCCTCTTCTCAACTTCCCTACTTCTGCCAAAGGCACCAACATTCAGTCTCCCAGGTTCATGATCTTGGTGTTATACTTGGCTTTTTACTTTTACTCACCCCACAAATCCAATCAGTTATCATACCTTGCTGTTTCAACCTACATGACATCTCTTGATTTTGACCTTCACTCTTTGCTCAAACATCTACCCCCCTAGTTCTGGTTTCCATCCCCTCTCACCTAATCACTAGATTATTGCCATGGTCTCCTAATTGATCTTCCTTCCTCAAGTCTCTCCCCACTCCAATCCATGTTCTACACTGCTGCCAGAGTGCTATTCCTTAAGTAGAGATCTGACTGTGGCACCTCCCTACTTGACAAACTTCCCTGCCTCCCTCCTCTCTAGGACCAAATACAAATTTTTCTATTTGGCTTTTAAAGTCCTACTCAACCAGGCCCTCACCTATCTTTCCAGGCTTCTTGCACATTATCCTCTATCCATACTCTGTGGTTCAATTACATTGACTTTTTCTCTGTTCCTCACACCTGATATTTCATCTTCTGTCTTTGTAAAGATTATTCCCCATCTCTAGGAAAGTTCCCTGCTCGATCTCCTCTAGAGAATTCTTCTCTTCCTTCAATTCTTAGCTTAAGCAAGATCTTCTGCATAAAACTCTTCCTGATCCTTCCCAGCTCTTGGGGCATCTCTACCCTAGCTACCTGAGAGTTAAATATTTTGCATTTTCTCTTTATATCTATTATCTTTTATAAATAAATATATGTATATACATGTGTATGTACACACATATTTATATACCAAATAAATATGAAGACACAATGTGACCTAGTGAATGGAAAGCTGACCTCAAACCAGGTTGTTCTGGATTCAAGTGCTGACTCTGATACATATTGGCCATGTGACTGACCTTGTGGGTCTCTAAGCAATTGTGGAAGACTATAGTTTGCTGAGAAGGGGCCAGGCTGCATTGGCAGAGAAAGTTTTCTCACCTAGACGTTCCCTGTATCAGTGAAATCATTTCCTCGTGCTTACAAATGTATTTGTATTCTCTCCTGTCAAGATGTAAACTCCTTGTTTGTTGGCTGAGTTGGTATCACCAGAGCCTGGTGCCAGGAGGCATTTGATATTAGGTTCTCTTTTCATCCATGTCAAATACTTTCATAATAATCAAAAAGCATTGTGTTTTAGGAGTCTATATTCTTGCTTAGTAGTTCACATCTTCTTGGAATAGAAGTATAACTTTTCAAGGTCAACCAAGTAATCGACCAAAAAACACTCATTAGGGTGTGGTAGGTACTATATACAAGGACCCTTGCAATACCATAGTTGTACCATTAGTCCCTGCTGATTGAGAAGAGACAAGTGAGAAGATTCAGGGCTTGAAGTGTGTAGGGATTCAAAGACCCTTCATGATGGATTCCCAGAAATTTGTTACATGCATGCAGGTTGGGAGTCACTACTTTCCACCTTCCACTAAATTCTATGTCCCTGAAGGTGTAGTCTGCTGTGAAAAATTGTTTGTGAGCTCCTGCCTATTCCCTTTCCCTGTATCCATCTTTTCACCTTCCATAGATGTGAAGATCATACTCATAAAGGTTTTATAGAGATGAGACAGCATACACATGTGTAGGTAGCTATTTCCATAGTCTCTTGATAAGTCAATGGGTCAAAAGAATTCTATTAAGCACTTAGTAGGTGCCAGACACCATGCTAACTGCGGGGAATACAGACACAAGCAAACACAATGCTTATTCTCAAGAAGCTTACGTTCTAATGGGGGGAGACAACCCGTAAAAGAGAACCAAGGAGCAGAGGAGGGAGGGGAAGGGACCCGTGTGGAAGCATAGGGGTAAAGTCTTAATAGTGAATCATGGCTGGTCTGTGCCCATCCTCAAAATGGAGGTTGTGAGAGGATCTCATCAATGGGAGAAAAGGACTGCAGGGCCAGGGAGAGAGGGCAGCTGAAGCATGGGAGCAAAGTCCAGAGAGAGAATGTTTTGGAGAACAATAACCTTCTGATAACCCTTTAGGAGACATTAATATCCTCATGTTGTTACAGTCACTGGCCGGGGGTTACAGTGGGGAGAGTACTAGATTGGAATGAATGTTATCAATGGGTAGATGAATTTATACATACATACATACATACATACATGTGAGAGAAAGACATGTGTATACACATGTGTGTGAGTGTGTATGTTAGCTATTTACATACACCAATTAAAGCACCATGTCAAGTGCCAAAGATTCAAATAGAAAAGTAAGATTGTCCTCAAAGAGCTTATTCTCTAATCATGGAGGATTCAGCTGCAAGTCAGATTGGAAACATCCCATGGACCTTTGGGTGCAGCCTCAAAGCTGATGCTCATGGGAATGCCCCTTCTCTGATGTCGTTTTTACTGATAAAACCCTATTGGTTTCTGATGTGGAACCATTTGATAGTGCCAAGGACTTTGGTGATAAGATCTTTCTTTTCTGGGTCTTTAGCAGATGATACCATAAGGAGAAGACCCGGGTTCTTCTCTACCACTTTCTGTGTGACTTTGGGAAAGTTCTTTACCTCTCTAGGATTGTCTCCTACCCATAAAATGAGATGGTTGAGTGAGAATGCCTCTAACGATCCTTTCAGCTCTGAATCTATGATCCAATGACCTCATACTATCTTCTTTTCCTTCAGATCTCTTGCTGTCTTCCATAGGGTATAAGATAACACTTCAGTAAAACCTTAGAAAACAACCCTTTATTGAAATGTCAGGTGTAAGGTCAAGGGTGGCCTCAATCCTTTATATGAGAGGTCAAAAGACTAACTAATTATGATTTGGCCAAATAATGGCATCTTGGAAACTTGCTGATCCTTTTCAAATATTTGAAACTTATAAGGAAGAGGTTTTATGTACACAGGCAGTATCAATGTGAATAATGGAATGACATTAAAGAAGGAAAAAAACCTAGTCATCATATTGAGGGAAAAATTCCTATTTGCCTTATCTAATTAGGTAGTCTCTGCACCAGAAGTTCTGTGACCTGGGGCATCTCAGATGAGATTGAGCTGTCCATGAGAAAGTGCTGTGTGCTGGAATCTTTTCCTGGGTGAGGGATCCTCGGGGCCTGGTCGGCTCTTGCTTCTGTGGAAGCAGCCCCCTTGGATGGAAAGTCTGCTTATTTTGATCTCAAAAACTAAAATGTATTGTGTTACAGTTTTTAGATAAAAAGGTACTTTGAAGAATACCCTCAATTTTCTGATTTCATTGTCACTATGAAAGTTTTTAGTGTTACACATCACTTCTATTTTCCTTAAGGCCCAATGTCATGGGAACAACATTAATTGCTTTGGGGAATCTTAGGAGGAGATACCTGTATTTTGGGGATTGTTTCAGTCTCAAGCAAGACACAGACCAGGGCTGAAATAGACTGATGTTCTTTGTAGACCTTGTTCTGTTGGCCATGGTAAAAATGTATGCAATATTTTCTCCCATTGTCTTCTTGCTTTTTTCCATACAAATTGACTAATGTGGAAATAGGTTTTGTATGACTTCATAGGTATAATGTGTATCATATTTCTTGCCTTCTCAATGGGCAGGGGAAAGTAGAGGATGGAAGAGAATTAAGAACTAAAATTAATTTCAAAATTAAAAAATAGAAAAGTTTGCAAGTACCAAATGGGCAGTGTAGAGCAGTGGACATAGACAGAGATAGAGATACGTATAGCTATGCATACACACATGTGCATAAATACACATACACAAACACACACATGTTCATGCATGCATACACAGTATAATATACACACGTGTATAGAAATATGAATATATTCCTGTATCTATTCATATACATATATACAATACACATGTCTATATTGTGTGTATGTATATATATATGTATATATATATACATATGAATGACATGGGTTCAAATCCTAGCTCTGCCATTTGTTACCACTCTAAAGGGAAGGGGCAGGGGAAAGGGAAGGAATATTTATTAAATGTCTACTATGTGCCAGGCATTGTCTAAGCACTTTACAATTATCTCATTTGATCCTCACTATAACCCTGGGAAATAGGTCCCATTTTAAAGATGGAGGAAAAATGACTTGCCCAGGGTCACAGAATCTGAGGTTGTATTTGAATTAATGTCTTCCTGTCTCCAAGTCCCTACTCTAACCACGGTATCATTTTGTATCCCTAGACTATCTTGTTTTTGTTGTTGTCATTTATTCATTTTTCATTTGTGTCCTCTTTGTGACACTCCCCACCCCCAGGGTTTTCTTGGCAGAGATACTGGGATGTTTGCCATTTCCTTCTCCAGCTCATTTGACAGATGAGGAAACCGAGGCAAACAGGGTTAAGTGACTTGCCCGGGGTCATATAGCTAGGCTAATCTGAGGCTACATTTGAACTCTGGAAGATGAGTTTTCCTCATTCCATGGTAAGCACTTAATAAATGTTACTTTGTAATGGAATGTAAATTTTTAAGATCTTCCCTGCCCCTAGGCTAAAGTGCACCTGGAGCCTGGGGTGGGAGGCTTATTTTTTTAGTAGATACTTTTTGATTAGCCAGTGAGTCAATAAGGTTGTTACATTCTCTGAGCCAGGAGAAGGCTATATAAGCCCTGATGTGTAGCTTTGTTTTGGGGCTCACTTTGAGAAGTATTCTGTGATTTGATCAGATGAAACTCTGGGAAGCTGTTGTCCAGAGCCCCCCGGCTTTGAAAACCCCAGATGTTTATTTGGTATGGATGTAATGGTTGGACAGTTTGGAAAGCTGTCTACTTGATCTGTTTCTCTGTCTTGATAATTCTGTCTGTATACTCTGAAGTTTGGGGTGCTGACCTTTTTCCCCTGAACGAGGTAAACGATATATATTTGACTGATTAAAGAAAGCTTGTTAATCCATTTTGAGTTGCTTTCCTTTATCAAAGCAGATCTAAGAACCTGTGGTAGCAGCAACCCTGGGGACGCTGGAGTGATTGCTGCTACATACTTAAATGCTATCCCCTCCCAAATTTCATAGCCGCATATTAATTTCAGTTCTGGGTTTAGGGCTCAGTTTCTTGATTTGATAAATAACAAGTCTGGACTCTGACTTCTAAGTGCCTTTCCAACTTTAAAGCTATGTTCCCGTACTCTACAAATAGGAAACTTGAGGCTACAACTCAGAAGAATCCATTTTGTGGAATAATTACATTACATTATATAATGTATTTCATAAAAATTTGCATCTCCCCAACTCTGTGATGTAAATCAAGGTCAATTATACCATAATTTAAAAATAAAAATGACAAGTGAGTGGAGGAAGTGCTGGCTCCACAGTCAAGAGACCCCTGAAGGGGCTGTGGGATGTGGTCTCCTCCTTTGTGCAGTTTAGGACAAATCACTCCCATGCCTTCCCAAAGCTTGTTCGGAAGAGTTAAGTAGTTCTTTTATGGCGAGTGAGAGAAAATGAGGGGCATGTTTAGAGCTGCAGAATCTTGAAATCAGATTTATGCATGTGCTAATTTAGTGCACAAGATCACCAAGATCCTTTTGTGGCAGCCAATCTGCAGCCCAAAGCCATCAACAGCTTTACAAACAGCACAAAACCACTTCCCATCTCGCTTCAGGATCCTTGGAAAAAGACATCTTAATATTAAGTGGTTAGGCTTTATAGATTATCAGTGGTCCCCGTTACAGGGAGAAGAAAGTTGAACCTCCTTCACCTGGCGTTTGAGGGTCTTCATTGTCTGACCCCCACCTACCTACCTTATCTGTGGCTATTTTCCCCTCCCAAAGAAAGAGGTGACATTTAACTTAAAGAGCATTTACAAAGCATTTCTTCAGAATAGCCCTAAGAAGAAAGCACTGTATGCATCATCATCCCTGTTCTACAGATGAGGAAATGGCTCTGGCTCTAAGGGGTTAAATGACTTGCATAAGGTCACACAACTAGTTAATGTCAGACTTCCAACCCAGGCCATTCTGATTTAGAAGTTCAACACTGGCCACTGCACATGGTCTGAGCTTCTAGGGACAGAAGCAGCCTACTCTGGCTCTCTTCTTTAATGCGCTCAGTGAATATCTGAAGAAAAGAGCAAAGGAGCTTAAAGATGTACTAGGGCAGTCAAATCAACTCCAAAGCATTTATTGCCTTGATTCTCTTTCTTTCCTTCTTTCCTCCTTTCCTCCTTCCTTCCTTCCTTCCTTCCTTCCTTCCTTCCTTCCTTCCTTCCTTCCTTCCT
>NW_027185761.1:53815685-53825961 GCF_028583685.1 Petaurus breviceps papuanus
CTTTCTTTCTTTCTTTCTTTCTTTCTTTCTTTCTTTCTTTCTTTCTTCCTTCCTTCCTTCTTACTCCCTGCCCCTTCTCTCCCCTTCATTTTCTCCCCTGCCCTTTGCCCTCCCTTTTAAGAAACTGAGAAATATCACTTCATCAATTGCATCAATCTTGCCATTGTGGTAGATCTTTAATATAGGAGGTGAGTCCTGCCCAACCTTAAGTAGGTTTAGATCTAGGACTTTGGAACAAATCAAAGGAGTCCAGGCAGTGGATTTACCAGCTTAGACATTAAATCTTCAGTTAAGTATGGTAGAGTAGAAAGAATGTTGGGCTGATGGGCTCCGAGTAAGGAGATATGTTGGTTCAAATCCTGCATCTGACAGTTATAAGCTGTGTGACTATGGGAAAGGCACTTTTCTCTGAGGCTCACTAAGTTTCTGTATCTGTGAAATGGGTATAGCCATCTTTCTGGTGCTCACCTCCCAAGGTAATGATGTGTGCACAATGTTATTATCCAGAAAAGTCAGCTCCTATTCATTCATATCACTGTTTTCATCCACTCTCCATTTCAGTCAAATGGGCTGCCTTCCCTTGCCCACCTTCCAAACAAAGGCACAGAAAAGGGAGCCACATGGTATATTGGGGGCATAGGAATAATGTGAAATTATGCTAGAGAGCCAGATTCTACAGAGCTTTCACTATGTTTTATCCCAGAAATAATAGGTAGCCATAGAAGAATCTTGGACAAGGTAGTGAAGTAGTCAAGCTGGTGCTTTGGGGAAGATGATTTTGGCAGCTGAGAGGAAGATGGCTTTCAGTCAGGAGACACTTGAGGCTGGGCGGCCAATAGGAGGCTATTTGAAATAGTCCAGGTGAGAGGTAAACACAGGTTCACCTCCCTTTTTTTGCTTTTTGAAGGGCAATTGGGGTTAAGTGACTTGCCCAAAGTCACATGGCTAGTAATTGTGTCAAGTGTCTGAGGCCGGATTTGAAATCGGGTCCTCCTGACTCCAGGGCCAGTGGTCTATTCACTGCGCCATCTAGCCACCCTGCAGGTTCACCTCCTTTTGCTTCTACTGGTCCCACACCTGGAATATCTTCCATTCGTCCCATCCCATCTCACCATTCTTTTAAGTCTAACCGAAAGGAAACTTTATTTAAGAAACTTTCTCTGATCCCACCTTTCAATAAGGACCTTCTCCTCTATTCCTCCCATAACACTTTAATTTGCATCTCACAAAGGCCCTTCTATTACAGTTGCCTGAATCTGGGTCTCATCTCTCTGCTCCACTGAAAGTTTCCCCAGAACAGAGACCTTGTTTCTCCACAAAATCTCTTATGGTTTCCCTTCTCTCCATGATGCCCTAGAAACCTCTTCATCCTGAAAGTTCGCTGAAGTCCTGGAATTCACATCTCAGAAGTACCCTCCTTCCTCTGTAGCCCCACCTCTGATTGGATGCCCCCTCCTAGAACTGGACTTCTCCATCATGCTCTTACATTGGGTACCTTCCCCTCGCCCCCACCGTGGTCAGTTTCTTTTACATGTTGTTTTTCTCCCATTAGAATGTAAGATTTTGAGGGCAGGGACTATCTTGCTTTTTGCTTTTTTTATTCCTAATGCATAGCACAGTACTTGACACATAATAAGTGCTTAAAATGCTTTTGATTGAATTCTCACTACCCCTAAGGCCCCCACTGTAGTTCAGGTTCTTATCATTTCTCACCTGGACTATTGCAATAACCTCCCATTTGCTTCCCCCTCCCCTCCCAGTCTCTCCTCACTTAAATCCGTCTTCTTAATTATTTAGTCGTTTTTCATTTGTGTCTGACTCTTTGTGCCCTCCCCCCACTTTGGGGTCAAAATTATCTTCCCTAAAGCACCAGGCTGACCACATCACTCCTTGCCAAGATTCTTCTATGGCTTCCATTTGTTTCTGGGATAAAACATATTTAAAGTCCTTCAGAATCTGGCTCTCTAGAATAATTTCACATTACTACCATACACAACATCACTTATCCCCTTTGTATCTTTGTATAAGTTCCTGCCACCTCTCTCTTCCACCCCATGTCTAGAATGTTCTTCCAGCTTATTTCTCCTTCTTAGAAGCCCTGTTTTCCTTCAGGGCTCACCCCAGAGATGGCCTCCTACATGAGATTTGTGTTTCTGTGGTTCAGAAGTCTTCCATAATTCACCCTCTCTCTTCCAGTGTGGTCATTGCTCTCCCCTGAGCTCCAGGGATCACTTTGAATCACTTTCATGTAACTCTGGGTAAGTGAGGAACTGGCTAACAGGGTTCCCAGTCATTTGGGCACGTGGAATGCTTTCTGCCTGGTGCCAGGCCACACTTATGCTTAAGGGAACTTGCTTCTGGAGATCTGTGAGCATATTTAAAGAAGAGGTCCAGTAGCCAATTCTGAGCATGTGTAGGTATTCTTGGACTGTCCTGTCTGCTGACTGAGCAATGAAGAAAAGACTTTTAAGGAGCTAATTATCCAGAACCTAAACCAAATGTGACAACAAGCGGCACCAATGGGACGAATCTCTCTCTTTCTTCTCTCCTTTTTCTCTTCCCTCTCTCTCTCCTGTCTCTTCTCTGTCTCTGTCTCTAATATCTGGCACATTGCCTTGCACATCATGGGTGCTAATTAAGTGTATTCTGGATTGAATTGAGTAGTTCCCTCTGTGTGCATCTGACCTCAAATAGTATGAGGACAAGAGCAGGAGGATCCAGGCTGCCCCAGGTGCCCAGGCTGTGCAGGTAAGGTGACCATGATTTAACACATGCCTGGAGGGTCAGGAATGGGGAAAGGAAGAGAGGACTTGCAGGTGATTCCATGAATTTGCATGCAAGAGGGATGGTTATTTACCTGAGGAAATATATCACCTTTGTTGTGGACAATGACCCAGGAGGGCACCTTGGACAAGGCCCCCAGAGCTCTCTCTCAAGCTGCCTGAGAGATTGCAGGTCTTCTGGAGCTGTAGTTACCTGGGGGCTGACATGCTGGTCCTTTCTCTTTCCTCTGAAGTTACCTGAGGTTCTGGTTTTGGCTTCTGCTACTATATAGTCCTACTGTTTTTCTGCTAAGAAAGCATAGTCTAGGCATAGCTAGGTAGTGCAGTGAATAGAGCACTGGTGCCCTGTAGTCAGGCGGACCTGAGTTCAAATCCTACCTCAGACACTTGACACTTCTAGCAAGTCACTCAACCCCAATTGTCTTGCCTTGCCCCCTCCAAAAAAAAAAGCATACTCTACTGTGTGGGTGGTGGGAGGGTGAGAAGAGAGGTAGGGAAAGAATGGTTTTGACCAGTAATAACTGCATTTGTATCTTAGAATTGTGAGTACTTGCCTTCCCCTATTAATCATGGAAGACAATATGGTATTAGGGCTACCCCGTTCTTCCACTGGTTTGTTACACAACATACATGTGGAGCTTTTCAAATGGGAAATGGATTCTTGACTAATACCTCACATCCCTCTACGATCACCAAGACACCTCTCCCTGTCCCCCTCCTTTTAGCGACTAGAACTGTTTTGTGATGTATAAATAAGGCCTTCCTGAAGGTAGCATAAAGGACAGAGCACTGGGCTTGTTTTAAGTGTTAATTCTGACTCAGCTACTTATTAGCTGTGGGACCCTGGACAAGCTACTTAATGACTCATGGCCTCAGTTTCCTTATCTATAAAATGAGGGTAATAATAGTATCTGCCTTACAGGGCTGTTTTGAGGATCAAATGAAATTATGTGTGGAAAGCACTTTGCAGACCTTGAAATGCTATATAACTCTGCTATTGTTATTAAAAGTATTATCAAATATTATTGTTAATGAAAACCAATAATAATAATACAGAGTGACATGAAGTTCCTGATCTGTCTAGTGAACACTTTTAGACCTAGAGCAAAGATAAACCACTTCAGGGGTGTGCTGAAGCCCTACCTGACTGGAGAGCCAATTGTTAAACTTTCTTAAAGTCTCTCAAGGCTCAAGGTAACTCTCTAAGACTATAAAAAATTATTAGAGGAGTTGCCAATATGCACTGATGGAGGGGATTTCCACAATGGGACTCCCATTGTGAGTATTTACATCTCAGAGATCAGCATTGCTACAAATCAGGGCTTTATTGATTGCTTTGTTGATTTTCTAGACTTCAAAACATATTGATATTGCAGATTAAATTTAAAAGTTTACACCCACAACCTGGTTGTTAAACAATTAACAGCAACCCCTGAGCCAGTCCTTCTATAGATTTTCCCATAAAAGTGTAATATAAGCAAGAACCCCTAAGACATCCCAGCAAAGACCGTGGAGGTGATTTCATTTTGCTTCCTCAAAACCTTGTAACTCACTCCCCTTCTTCCCAGGCTTTGTTGTCACAGGGACAACAAAGAAATAAGGATGGGGGAAGGGGTTACGGGAATCATAGAATTTAGCATGTCATTGACCTCCTTTTATAGAAGAAGATTCAGGGTGGTGGAGCTGCCCAAAGTCAGAAAGAAAGCAAAGGGCAGAGTCAAGATTTGAACTCTGATCATCCCACTGCAAATAAGAGTGCTTTTTCTTTGTATCACTAAGAATTCCTTCTCTTACTGGATCAATGCAGGTTTTCTAGCTGGACTACTGGATTCCTTCTAATGGATTCCATTTTCTCTGTTCTGCACTCAGTGATGAAAAGATTCTTCCTTAAACACCACATCACTCCCCTACTCAAGCTTTCAGTGCCCATCTATTTTATAATCTGTCAAATTTGTGTGATGAAATGTGAAGTAACTCCCCCTGCCTTCCCCACCACTTTTTCTATTAAACAGCTAATAACTATGTGACCTTGGACAAATCATTTACAATTTCTGGCCTCAAGTTTCCTCACCTGAAATGGTTGGCCTAATTTATCCCTATGTTCTCATAGAGCTCTAGAAATCTTATGAATCGGATCTTAAAATCCTCTGCTGGTTTTTCAAGGCCCTTCATAAATGAGTTCTTCCCTATGGAATCATTTTAACTTTTTTGTCCATTCCCCAAATATATTCTCTTCACTCTGACTAGTGAGCTGTTCTTGCAACATGATTATAGGATCATGACCTTGGAGCTGAAGGGGCTAGGAGATCATTTAGTCCTACCCCTTTACTTCACAGATGAAAACAGTCGAGGTCCCAGAGGTTAAGTGATTTACCCAAGGTCACACAGGTAATAACTATTTCTCACCCTTGTACCATCTCTTCATTTTTCTGCCTCCCCAACTCCAACCCCATCCTTCAAGATGTAATTTCAGTCTGACCTTCCTCATCACTGACACCCCTCTCCGCTGCCATATCCACTGATTCAGAAAAAGTTATTGGGACAGTTGGGAATGTTGTACCTTCCCTTGTCCCTATTTAGTGGGAAAGGAGGCTCTTTCAGAATCTATCCATCAGACTGTGTTGGCAGCGAGCAGTCACTGTTAGAATATTCAGATTTGAAGTCCCAAATGCAGGGAGATAGAGACTGTCTAAGCAAGGAGACACTGACCTTCTAGGTTCTCCCTGTGACACAGGCATCTTTGCAACCCTGTCCGTCCTTAGATGTTCCTTCAGTCTTTCCAAGAGACAGAGTTTTCTGAGTGTATGTGTCTTTCACTAAAGCACGTTCCAACCTCTTCCTGATTTATGGATTAAAATAGAAACTCCTTTAGGGATTGGATGATATAAAAGTTTTTAAATCTTTATATCCCTATCATTTAGCCCAGTGTTTGGCATTTGGTAGATGCTTCATAAATGATTATTCACTGATTGACCAATTAAGCAGATAGTTTTGTGTTTTGCTAAAGCATGAATATCACCACCACTACCCTTCACTCCCCAGTTAATCGTTGAATACGCCTGGAATTTACCGAGGCTGGTTCTCAGATGACAGACACCCAGTTCATTAATGGGCCTATATTAAAAGCACTCATCTTAGTCGATCAAATAAGATCGGATCTGTGATGCACTTAGCACAGTGGCTGGACCTCAGTAGGCGCTCCATGAATGTTTATGATCTTCCCTGTCCTCCTTCTGGTTAGACCTGCCAGAACATGCAGTTTTCAGACCAGGGATCCCCTCTGCAGCAGGAGAAGGCTCTGGAGTAAAATGGGAGAGCTTTTTTGATGAGAAGCCAAGGTCTGTGATTTCACTGGTGAAGGAGGGGATCCCATTGTGGAAATTTCCTCCACCAATTCAGATCATCAACATTTCTATTAAATTGTATGGTCTTAGAGAGTGGCTTGGGTCTTTATAGGTTGACTCATCTGAAGTTATATAACTTACATGCGTTAGAAGTCAGTGCATCCTGCCTCTAAGGCTGGCCCTTTAGCCACTATGTATGTAATACATGCAATTCCTTCAATCTATGTTCGTAGAGCATGATCTCGAAGCAGGGCATTATCCTCATTGCCCTCCTCTCCATCCTCTCCACTTAACCAATGTCCTTCTGAAAATGTCACTCCCAGCACTGATCACAATATTGTAAAGGAGGGGTTCATGAACTTTTAAAATTTTTGATAACTGTGTTTCAATATAATTGGTTTCCTCCATGACCTAATTATTTTGCTTCATGCTGGAGTCAATCTATCAACATTTATTAAATGCCTGCTATGTACCAGGTTGTGTAACTAGGTGGTAGAGTGAATAGGGTGCCAGGTTGTAAGTCAGGAAAGCTCATCTTTCTGAGTTCAAATCTGGCCTCAGACACTTCTAGTTGTGTGACCCTGAGTGAGTCTCTTACCCTGCTTACCTTAGTTTCCTTATGTGAAAAATGAGACAGAAGGAAATGGCAAACTACTCTAGTATCTTTACCAAGAAAACCCCAAATAGGGTCACGGAGAGTCAGACAAAATTAAAAAATGACTGATAGGGGTGGCTAGGTGGCACAGTGAATAGAGCACTGGCCCTGGAGTCAGGAGGACCTGGGTTCAGATCCGGTCTCAGACACTTAACACACAAAAAATTAGCTGTGTGACCTTGGGCAAGTCACTTAACCCCAATCGCCTTCCAAAAAGCAAAAAAAAAAACAAACGACCTGTGAGAAATGGTTCCTATTCAGAAGGCCACACCCCCTATAGATACACATTTGTCTAAGTATCAGCCCATGGATTTTTGTCTAGGCTGGCAGCTCTCTTCTCAGTGAGGCTGAATGCATTTGTGGGACAGAACACTCAATTTTTGGAGGAGATATTTTCAAGCTATTTTCTTATTCTGACATTTTAGTAAATTTCTTTGCTTTGAGCTAATTGAGTCCTTTGATGATTGAAAATTAAAAAAAAATCATTGGTGGGGGGGTTGTTAGCTTTAGTCTGGGGAGTGTAGACTCACTTAACCTGTGAGTATGACTTAGGGGAAATTAGCTCCAGAGGGGGGCTTGACTTAACTGTAAGATAAGCAGGAAATATATTAAGTATAGTCCCAATGACCAAAAATAGTACTAACTGCCTTCCCAGGGCCATCCTAGCTGAATTCAAAGCAGTTGTCCATTCAGTGCTGAACATCTTGGCCATGCCAATCCCTGACATACATTCTTAATACTATTATTTATTATTCAATTGCTTAGAGAGATGCCATGTGGCCTGTTTTATTTTGCTTGTAGAGAGGGAAACATATTTCTGAGTTCTATCCTGTCAGAAAGATTCTTTTCTTGTAAAAAAATGTTCTTTATGGCTTTTTTTTTTAATGTAGAAAGACGGTGGCTGAGAGAGATTAACATTGTACAAATCTGATTAAAATGATCTGTGCTGTTTCAAAGGTCAGGTGCACTCGACGAATTTACTTAGAAATTATTTTGTTTATTTTGTGAGCATATACATCATAAACCCTCTAAAGGTCAAAAGCAGCTCCCGTTCTTGGTTCCAAAGCAATCAGATTTCCATTTACAGTCTGCTTTAGTGACCCCCAAATACCAAATCAAGGCCAGTACAGAACATATATTCACAGTTTATGTTCTGTTTAATTTCCATGTGTTGAAAATCCCTTCTAGATTAAGGTTGCTCCAAAGCAGGCTTTCCCCAAACCATTTTTACTTTGGATGAAGTTCATTTGCACTGTCTGCTCACCAGGGGCACCTTAACCATGACTGGTGGTTTCTTTCTCATTTAGGGATAGAAACAGCTGTGTCAGCTCTGCTGTGAAAGGTCAGGGCACTCTGGTCTCCTGGGTTTTATTAACTTTTACCTGGTAGGGGTTTTGATGCTTAATTAATTAATGTGTATAAAAGGATCTTGTGGGTCCCTAGAGAAGACTGCATAAAGTGCTGGTCTTATTTATTACAGAAAAATCTAAGCGATATTTTATCACAAATTATTTTAACTGGTTTGTGCCCTGTATAGTTTACCAAGATGAAAAAGAAAAACCTCCCCATATGTTTTGCATGCATGTTCATTAGCATTCTGGAGGAAGAATGGCTGTGAAAAGATTCGTGGATGAATCATGGAGGTATGGCTAATCACAGCTTTCCAGGCTACACCCAATAACACAGACCTAGGCTTCTGTTAAATACACCTCTGGTCGATGCTCGGCGGTGGGGAATGACGTGGTGGCAAATTCCAGGTGGAAAAATTGGGGGGAGGGCTGCTGAGTATAGATGCCACTCAAGCAAGATGTTTCTACTGTAATAACATCCTGTTATGAAAACAGGGGAAAAAGATTTCAATTCAATTCAGCAAGTATTTATTAGGCACCTACTATGTACCTAGGAGGTACCGGGGATAAGAAGGCAAAATCAGCCTCTGACCTCATGGAGATTCTGTTCTATCAAGGGGAATAAAATTTGTACCTGTCTGCAAGGATAGTACAGGGAAATGCAGAGAAATTACAACTGGAGAGAGTTACTACTTAGGGGGAGTCAGGACAGGTAGAACCTGAACTCTGCTTTGATGAAGCCAGGAATTCCATGAAACAGAGATGAGGAGGGAGTGCCCCCAGACATGGCAGCATTACTATTAAGAATGAGCATGGTAAAATGGGGAGGCAGCTGGGTGGTGCAGAAGATAGAGTACTGGGCCTGGGGTCAGGAAGACCTGAGTTCAAATGCAGCCTCAGACACTAGCTGTATGACCCTGGGCAAGTCACTTAACCTCTGCCTCAATCCACTGGAGAAGGAAATGGCAAATCACTTCAGTATCTTTGCCAAGAAAACCCTGTAGAGAGTACTGGCACGCTGTGTTCCACAGGATCACAAAGACTAAGACAGGACTGAACAACAACATGATGCAATGTAGCTAATCTTGGAGTAACAGGCCCTGGGTTCAAATTATGTTTCTACTACTTGTAGGTCTTCTGCCAAATGACTTAATGTCTCATCATCTGTAAAAAGGCAGGGTTGGATTAGTTGACTTGTAAGGTACAGTTTAAGATCTATGATAATAACACTAATAATATGATAATTAGTATATTATTACTAATTATAATTAGTATAAAATATCCTGCAAGTAAAGAAAATAGTCAGCATTTACATAGCATTTTAAGGTTTACAAAGAACTTTGCATATGCTATCTTATTTGAGCCTCAGGATAACCCTCTGAGATATGGTCTTAGGAAATTAACTTATACAAAGGCATAGTCAGGAGATTGAAAGCTATGTATAGGCAACAGCTAACAGTCTAGTTCAACAAGAACGGAAGGTGTGGGAAGAGAAAAGATATGAAACAAACCTGGGAAAGTATGTGAGCACCAGATTGTGGAGGGTTCTAAGTGCCAGGTGGAGGATTTTGCATTTTATCATAGAGGTAGTAGGGAGTTATAGAAACTTTATGAGGAGAGACTACATGTCTCTAAAATAGATTGAATTATTTAAAAGAAGAGGAGACACTCCTTAATACATTTGAAGAGCCAGGTATGGACAATGGACACAATTAAAAAAAATAATTTTATTATAGTTTACTATAATTTCTCCTATGTGTGCAAATGCATTTGAAATATAATTATAAGTAGTATTATAATTTTATTCTGAAATAAAGTTTTTTATCATAATATCTCTATTTTTTGCCTAATGTTTAAAAAAGAATACTGTATCAACTGACAGAGGCTGTTCTTTCAGGTTATTCTTAAGTGCTGGTCCTTCTGGCTTAAAGATAACGGGCATTTGTGCAGTGAAAAAAGAAAAGTGCCAAACCTGAGAGTCATGGGGCCCAAGTTCAGACGGTGACTTGAAGTTTGGAAAACACTTAGGAGTATATGGTCACAGGTTCAGACCTATAAAGGACCTTAGACGTCATCTAGCTTCACCCCTCCATTTTACAGCTGAGGAAACCGAGACTCAGAGGCTTGTCCAGGGTCATAGAGGTG
>NW_027185761.1:53830961-53890369 GCF_028583685.1 Petaurus breviceps papuanus
CCCATCCATCCATCCATCCACCCATCCACCCATCCATCCATCCACCCACCCATCCATCCACCCATCCACCCATCCATCCATCCATCCATCCACCCATCCATCCATCCATCCACCCATCCATCCACCCATCCACCCATCCATCCATCCATCCATCTATCCATATATCTATCCTCTATCTATCTATCTATCTATCTATCTATCTATCTATCTATCTATCTATCCATCCTATCCTATCCATGTGTCTATCCTATCTGTCTGTCTATCTATCTATTGATCATTTGAGCCTCATAACAACCCAGCAAGGTAGGTATTAACGATCCCAGTTTTATAGATGGTTAAATTGAGACTCAGAGAGACTGATGTGACCAGAGTCCCTCGGCTGGTAAGCACCACTGGCAGAATTTGAATCCAGGTCTTCCTGACGGAGAGGCCAACACCATAACAACTAGGTAATACTTACTCTCTTTCCCTTAGAGAAACAGAAAGAAGTAGAGTTTGCTTTAACTTTGAAAAGTCAGCTTGTTATAATAAATGTAAGCAGCAGGTTTATCTGCCTTAGATCAAAACCACATTGATGCTCCTCTTCCTTCCCCCGCCGACACTTTGTCTGATTGGGAGATGAAGCCTGAATGAGACAGAATGGACAGCAGTCTGGGGAATTTGCATAGTACATGGAGCTTATCCAGAAGCAATATTTGGTAATGCACTTTTTATGGAGAAGTTGAACAGTTTTTCTATAATGCCAGAATTAAATAATCCGACTTCTACTTACAAGTAAAAATGCATTAGTTCCTTTTCAGAAATTGCATCGCATTTAAGATCTAGTGTATCTAAAGAAATGGGTTTTTTTTCTCTTTTGGAAAGTGTTTTTGGTGAAGCTTTTCCTCCAGCTTGTTGCATCCCTGCCTCCGGTGCGGATGGGGCCAACAAATGGGGATTCCTAGGGGCAGCTAGCACATGTTCAGGGAAAACAACCTTCCTAGGGAAAAAAATCTGTCCATTGGGTGTCCATATGGAAGCTGGACTAAACTGAGTCAGAACTCAGAGGGTAGCCCAATCTGAAGGACTAGGCAGAGATCTTGAAGTAGCGGATAGAGTTCTGGACTTAAGGTCAGTAAGTCCTGAGTTTGAATCCTGACTCTGACACTTACTGGCTGTGTGACTCTGGGAAAGTCACTCAACCTTGCTTGTAAAACTGGGATAAGGGTAGCCCCTTGCTCCCAGGGATATTGTGAGGGTTAAATGAGACAATATATAAGAAGTATTTTGCAAACACTAGATGTGAAATCATTGAATGGCAGAGACAATGATGAAATGGCATAAGATGGATTCTCTGGTTAGCTGTCTCAGTGCAAACAAGCCATTTCTTCACCTCTGGATTCCAGGGAACCCTGAGGAACTCACGCCAGCTTTTTCTCTATTGCCATAAGCTCAAGTTCCCATGGGCTGTGTTTCCCTCGTTGTTAGGGAGCCGTTGATTGGGATTCCCGAATCAATTTCATCCCTTAACATCATGTAAACTTTTATGAAGAGATATTTTCTTCAAAGATATAGCAAGAACAAACATACAACCATCTTCCCCAAAACATGGGGGGAAATTAGGCTCAAAATTTTGCTCTTTTGCATAGCACTACTCTCACCAAGTGCACGTCTAGATGAGGCATGATTTAAGGACGAGGCCGTGTCTCCAGTTACTACTATGCTGGGACTCCAGCAGTGGTCCCTAACAATCTCTCTTTGCTCCCCAGAGGACGATAATGCAGTGGCTAAGAAACTGGGCCCTGGAACAATGAGATGTGAAGGAACTCTCTGGACCTTTCTACTTCCCAAGGTCCCAAGGTCCCATTCCCCCCACTGATCACTGAGACAAAGCAGACAGGCCTTTTGGAATAACTTTATTACTTGGTTAACCAACTAGACCCAGGTATAGACTGTCTACACTTGCTTCATAGTCTCTTGAAAGCACTCCCCTTACACATTATCACGATTCTCCCAGAAGTAGTTTCCTGGTGTGCTCCATGTGGGAGCTGTCACTTTCTCTTTGGTATCTTTCATGTGGAAACTCCATCTGAGACATCTTGGGTATGTACCCTAACAATGATTATCTGTAAAATGAAAATAATGGCACCTCCCTCACAAGGCTGTAGTGAGGACCAAATCGTTTTGTAAATCTTAAGGTGCTTGGTGAATGTTGACTGAACCAGGGAAGGCGTTTGAAGTCACGTGAGTACATTAAAAAGGACAATACAGTTATTCCTTCCACATTGTGACTTTTCCTATCACAGTTTCGATATGTTGTGGGTCAGCATAAGAAATTAAATGGGAATCTGGGGGGAGTTTTGTGGAAGCTGCAGACAACATGTGAAAGCCAGCAGACGACAAAGAAAAAGTTCAGAAACTCAGAAATGCATAAAGTATATGGATACTGTTGTATAATATCAACCCAAATTTCACAATAAGGTTCTGGAAACACCCCAAAAGAAAAAGAAAAAAAAATCAGACTTCTTCTCTGGTATGCAGGGAGGATTGAAACATTTTATGTGGATTTTCCAGATCTCCTCACCCCCTTCCCAAAACATGGAAGGTAGTGGTTTCTTATGCGGTTTATTTGCTTGTGAGATGCAGTTACGTGAAGTGAGAAAAGACAATGGACTGAAGGGCAAGAGACCTGTGTTCAAATCCTCTGTGCCTTCTCAACCTAGTAACACTGAGCAGCTCAGTCTCCCTCAGAGTCAGTTTTCCCCGTCAGTAAAACGAGAGGACTATAGATTCTTGGGCCCCACCTAGTTAGAAGTCTATGACCCTGTGACTTTCTTCTTTTGTGCCAACCCCATGCTGGCATCCAGGCATTGCCAAGTTCCCTAATATATATATATATATAAATTACAGCTCTAAGAGAGGTTGAGTAATTTGTCTCATAGCTAGTAGATGTCTGAGGTGCAATTCAGCCCTATGTCTTGGTGACTCCAGGATCCCCAATATATCATTCAGTGAGAGATGATTCTTCATCCCTGACTACCCTCCTCCCCCAAATTACTACTGTTCCCTACAAGACACAATGTTGCATAACCAGTAGCTTCCTTTCTTATAAGAGATAACAAAAAATATTGTTTCTCCCAGGGCTGCTCTGGGAAAACGACATTCTGGAAGCAGAACTTAGTTTAACCTACATAAAACTGTGGCCACTAAAAGGAGGTGGCTGACCAAAGAAAAGATGGATGGTTATGACAAGAGGATGTGGTTAAATGTTGACTAAATGAACTCTGTATGCGCGTGTTGGCTGATTAACTTAAGAGACAGATTCTCCAAATATCGGAAGCATAATAGGATCCAAGGAATCGATGTATTATGGAACGACAAGGGTGTTACCGAGACTGGGGAATTAAAATGAAGAAAGGACAGAACGAGGTTAGATATCCCCTAGTCACTCTATTGCTTGTTATATTCTCTAAAATTATATCTTCTCTATATAATATATATCATATAGATTATATCCTCTATCTATAATAATGTTGTATGCTCTAATAATAATAGCTCATACCATGTATATAGTGCTAGGTGGTTCACAGATATTATTTAGCGCGATCCTCACAACAATCCTGGGAAGTGTGTGCTATTATTATCCCCATTTTACAAATGAGAAAACCAGGGCAAATTTGCCCAGGGTCACACGGCTTATCACTTTAGAGCTTCAAGATGATGAGTCCGACACTTTGGTTTTGCAGATAAGGAAACTGAGGCTGACAGCTTAAATGATTTATTCAGGTCATAGAACTAGTAATTGTCTAGGGTAGGATTTGAACTCGGGTCTTCCTTGACTCTACGTCCAGCACTCCACACTGAGCCACCTTGATACTTGAAGAGAGCAAGGTACATGGTGGTGTTGGCTAGCCACACTCTGGAGGATGGCTGAACAGTCTAGTGTATGTGTCTGGTACCTTCCATGTTAATAGTGCTGTGGTAGTTTTCTTCCTGGTGTGGCCATCTCTTTGCATTGGGTATCACTAATGTGTAAGTGATCCCAAGGGAACTCATCTTGCCTACACTTCACTTTCCCCTGAAACAGCTAACATGGGAATGTGGCAAGATATGGTTTCAAATGTTGGCCCCAGAGCTCTATGACTTCTCTGAGTCTCAGTTTCCTCATCTGTAAACTGGGGATAATGATAACTGTGCTACTTTCATCATAGGGTTAGTTGTTAGGATTAAGGGCGATGTGAAGTACTTTGAAAACTTCATCATGATCTGCTGAAAAAGGGTTTATTGTTACTGTTACTTATAGGTGACAGTACTCTTTGGTTGAGGTTACTGTGTTTCAACCACAGCTGGATTTTGTAATTAGATTTATCCCGACAATAGTGTGGGGAGAATAAGAAACAGCCTTGAACAAAGCTTTGAGAGGGGGCTCTGGGAGTGGGAGATGCCTGTTAGACGCCCCCTGGGGTTCCTGGAATCAAAGGAACACTTAACATGAGTGGGAGCCAGATAGTGGGAAGGATGCTGGTGTCTCCCTTAACTGGAAGCAGCCTGTGCATGTCATTTAAAGCTCTTCCCAAACTAGAGCTAGCCCTAATACCTTTCCAGGCTTACTGTACACCACTCCCCCTTTGCACACTCCAGGTTCTAGCCAGAGCTGGCCTAATTGTTGTTTTCCCTACACAATATCCCATCTCTTCTCTCTATGCCTTTGCCGGGCTATCTCCCATGCCTAGGATATCTTCCTTTCTCATTTCTTGTCTTTGACTCCCTACTGTCCTTCAAAATTCATCTTAAGTGCCTCCTCTAGGGGAGGTTTTCTCTTATTCTCATAGTTGTTAATGCCCCCTCCCCAAAGTACTTATTTTACAAATAGTTTGCATTTATTTATGTGTTCATGTTGTGTCTCTACCTACCCCAAGAATGTAAACTCCCCCAGGGCAGGAAATCTTTCATTTTGTCTTTGTATCCAAATGGACTAACACATAGCTGGCAAAACACTTACATGGTTATTGAATGAAATTTGATCTCTAAAGTCATTTTGGGTTAAAAAGTTTCATCATGTCGATTGCCTCCTTTTCTTAATTGATGAGAATGTCGTTTGCTCCTTTCTGTGAGTCAGTCATTGAATTCCTGTTATTCTTATCACACCTGTCTTGGTGATAGCAATCTGTCACATGCACAGAACATGGTCCCCAGAACTTCTCAAAGCCATATCACATGGTCACTCACCCATTGTTTAAGGGGCTACTTTCTGGAGTCCTGAATCCGAGACAAGCACTTAGTGTTCTGCCGATGTATTTGCTCTCCTGCAGGTTTCAGGTGAGCCATAGAATGGATCTGGATGTTATCACATGATACATCCCCAATGCAAGTTTGGCGTATGGCTAATGTATGCCTGGCACCTGGCTTTTGTGATAACTAATTGAGAGTCTATACTATATGACAATATCTTCCAATTCTTCTTCCAAACCAGGATATCATAATGATCTTTTGATTGAAGTGTTTGGCTATTGGGGCCATTGACGACATTTTTCTTTCACTTGGTAAGCAGATGATATAGCGATTGCAGGCTGGTACTTGGCACACTTAAAGAAGAGGAGGAGAGATTTCTAATTCCACATGGCCCAATGATTTTCCCCACGTTTTATAGGGCTGCTGACACGTGTTGAAATCTCTCCTGCCGATCAGCTTCTGAGGAGCTGGGACTGCTGACATGAGTCAATGCACATAAAAAGTAGAAAGAATGGTATATTATAGGAAACAATCCCAAATGGGTAGAAGATTAAGCGAGAAGCCTGAACAGGAGTTTTAATCCCTCTGCACAAAATTAGGCAATCACACACGGATCAGAGCCCTGCTGTTTCTCCAATAATTGTTTTCCATGTCACTGTAACTCTCCTGTACTCAAATGCTATAGATGAGTGTGGTATGGGGGTGGTGACCACAATCCATCAAGACCCATGTGTCTTCTCTGATCGCCAAGTCACCAAGGACAGCAGAGTTTCAAGCCAGGATACTTCCCAGGACATCTTGCTCCTCTCTGTGGGGTTTAAACATCAGAGCAGATGAAAGATCTAAGGCTTTGGAATAATCTTCTGCATGTAATGAACTGGGTCAAATAAGAAGGGGAGAGGGGAGTAAATGAAAATGACTGTGGAGGGAGCCTGGATATACGCTTGTCAAAATGGACCACTTCATGATTTCTCATCTTTCAAAGCACAACTGGGTGATGCAGAAAGAAGCCACCCTGCTGATTACCCCAAGAGACAAGTCAATAAGCATTTATTAAGCACCTAGTATATGCCAGGCTCAGTGCTAAGAGCTAGGCATACACAGAAAGGAAAAAGACAGTGCCCACCCTCAGGAAGCTCACAGTCTCATGGGGGGACAACATGCAAATGACTATGTACAAACCATATGTGTGCACACACAATCTCTCTGTCTCTCTCATATACACACAGAGAATAAGGTGGAGATAATAGAGGGAAGGTAATAGCATTAAATGATATAGAAAAGACTTGTAGGAAATGAGATTTTAGCTGTGACTGAGGGAAGCCAGGAGGCAGGGATGAGGAGGGAGAGCATTCCAGGTATGGAGGACAGTCAGGGAAAATGCCTGGAGTCTGGAGATGGCATGTCTTATGTGAGGAACAGCTAGGAGGGCCTATTACTAGACTGCAAAGTAAGTAGTATTCTTACTACTGAGGGGGAGTAAGGGTTGTAAAAAGACCAGAGGGTAGCAGGTTGTGAAGGGCTTTGAATGGGACACAGGAATTCCGTATTTGATTCTGGCAGGGAGAGGGAACCACTGGAGTTTTTTTGCCTTGTAGGGGGAGGAAGGGTGTGACATAGTCAGATGACAGATTTACAGTGGAAGAAATATTGAGTCTGGAGTCAGAGTACCAAAGTTAAAATTCTTACTCTGTAAATTACTATTTGTGTGACTTTGGGTAAGTTAATTAACCACTCTGGGACTCAGTTTCCCCAACTACAAAATGAGATAGATGTCTTCTTTTATTTAGTTAGTAGTATTTTATTTTTTCCAATTACATGTAAAGATAGTATCCAACATTGATTTTTATAAAATTTTGAGTTCCAAATTTTTTTCTTACCTCCCATCTCCTCTCCCTCCCCAAGGCATCAAGCAATCTGATATAGGTTATACATGTACAATCATGTTAAACATATTTCCACATTAGTAATGTTGTGAAAGAAGAATCACAACAAAAAGGAAAAAAAAAAACAAGAAAGAAAAAAAAATATAAACCAAAGTGAAAATAGTATGTTTCAATCTGCATTTAGACTCCATAGTTCTCTCTTTGGATTTGGATAGTATTTCCCATTATAAGTCTTTTGGAATTGTCTGGGATCATTGTATTGCTGAGAAGAACTAAGTGTATCAAAGCTGGTCATGGCACAATGTTACCGTTACTGTGTACAATGTTCTCCTGGTTCTGTTCACTTCACTCAGCATCAGTTCATGTAAGTCTTTCCAGGTTTTTCTGAAATCCACCTGGACATCATTTCTTATAGCACAGCAGTATTCTAAAACATTCGTATACTACAACTAGTTCATCCATTCCCCAATTGATGGGCATCTCCTCAGTTTCCAATTCTTTGCCGCCACAAAAAAGCTGCTATAAATATTTTTGTACATGTAGGTCCTTTTCTCCTATTTTGAACGTCTTTGGGATACAGACCTACTAGTGCCATTGCTATATGAAAGAGTATGCCATTTTATAGCCCTTTGGCCATAGTTCCAAATTGTTATCCAGAAAGATTGGATCAGTTCACAACTCCACCATCAATGCATTAGTGTTCCAATTTTCCCATATCTTCTCCAACATTCATAATTTTTCTTTTCTGTCATATCAGCCTACCTGATAGGCGTAAAACAGCCTCAGAGTTGTTTTAATTTGCATTTCTCTAATCAATAGTGATTTAGAGCATTTTTTCATGTAACTATAGACAGCTTTAATTTAATCTATAAACTGCCTGTTCATATCCTTTGATCATTTATCAATTGGAGAATGAATTTTATCCTTACAAATTTGACTCAGTTTTCTATATAGTTTAGAAATGAGGCCTTTATCAGAAATACAGAGTATAAAAATTGCTTCCCATCTTTCCTTCTAATCTTGTTCTGTTTGTGCAAATACTTTTTGATTTAATATAATCAAAATTATCCATTTTGCATGTCATAGTTCTCTATCTGGTTTGATCATAAATTTCCCCCTTCTCCGTAGATCTGATCAGTAAACTATTCCTTACTCTTTTAATTTGCTTATGGTATTGCCCTTTATGTCTCAATCATGTATCCATTTTGACCTTATCTTGGTGTTGGCCTAATTTCCGCCATATTGTTTTCCAGTTTTACCAGCAATTTTTGTCAAATAGTGAATTCTTATCCCAGAAGCTGGAGTGTTTAGGTTTATCAAGCAGTAGATTACTGTAGTCATTTACTACTGAATCTTGTGTACCTAACCTATTCCACTGAGCCACCACACTAGTTCTTAGTACCAAATAGCTTTGATGATTGCTGCTTTATGATATACTTTTATTTTTTTATTTTATTTTATTGCCTTTTGGAAGTCAATTTGGGTTAAGTAACTTGCCCAAGGTTACATGGCTAGTTTGTGTGTGTGTGTGTGTGTGTGTGTGTGTGTGTGTGTGTTAAGTGTCTGAGGCCGGAATAGAACTCGGGTCCTCCTGACTCTGGGGCCGGCGCTTTACTCACTGTGTCACCTAGCCACCCCTATAATATACTTTTAGATCAGGTACAGCTTAGCCACCTTTCTTTCCTTTTTTTTTTTCCTTCCCATGAATTCCCTTGATATTCTGGAACTTTTATTCTTTCAGATGAATTTCATTATTGTTTTTTCTAGTTCTATAAAATAATTTTTGGTAGTTTTATTGGTATGACACTGAAAAAGTAAATTAATTTATGTAGAATTGGTATTAAATATTAGTTCAGCCTACTCATTAACAATTGATATTTTCCCTATTACTTAGATCTGACTTTATTTGTGTGAAAAACATTTTATAATTGTGTTCATATAGTTCCTGGGTTTGTCTTGGATGAAAAGCTCCCAAATATTTTATGTTGTCTACAGTTATTTTAAATGTAATTTCTCTTTTTATCTCTTGCTGCTAGGCTTTGTTGGTAATATACAGAAGTGCTGATCATTTGTGTGGGTTTATTTTATATCCTGCGACTTTGCTAAAGTTGTCAATTATTTCTACAATTTTTTTAGTTGATTCCTTAAGATTCTCTAAGTATACCACCATATCATCTGCAAAGAGTGATAATTTTGTTTCCTATTCTAATTCAATTTCTTTTTCTTCTCTTATTGAGAAAGCTACGATATTAAATAATAGTGGTTATAATGGATATCTTTTTTCATTCCTTATATTACTGGGAAAACATCCCCATTACATATAATGCTTGTTGATGGTTTTAGATAAATACTACTTATCATTTTAAGAAAAACTCCATTTATTCCTATGCTCTCTAAGATTTTCTAAAAATATAAATGGGTGCTGTATTTTGTCTAAAGCTTTTTCTGCATCTATTGAGATAGTCGTGATTTCTATGGGCATTGTTATTGATATGGTCAATTATGCTGATGGTTTTCCTAATGTTGGACCAGCCCTACATTCCTCTTATAAATCCGTCCTGGTCATAGTATAATATCCTCATGATAAATTGCTATAATATCTTTTTTTTTAAGTTAAATTGTATGTTTATTTTTAGTTTACAACATTCATTTCCAAAGATTTTGAGTTATACATTTTCTCCCCATCTTTCCCCTACCCACCATTCCAGAACAGCAATCCCACTAAATACACCCTCCCCCAATCTGCTCTCTCCTATATCCTCCCTCATTCCCCCTAAAACTTTCCAGTAGGGCAAGATGGATCTCTATACCACAGTGCCTGTATATCTTATTTTCCAGTGCATGTAAAAATCATAATGATAATAATGATTTTTTTAAACATTTGATTTTAAACCTTTGAATTCCAGATTCTTTCCCTTCTTCCCTTGTCACCCACCCTTACTGGGAAGAGAAGCAATTCAATATAGGTTGTTCATGTGTAGTTACGTAAATCATTTCCATAGTGGATATATTGTGAAAGACTGACTATATTTCCCTCCAACCTATCCCAACTCCCACTTGTTCTATTCTCTACTTTGACCCTGTCCCTTTTCAAAAGTGTGTGCTTCTAACTGCTCTCCCCCCAATCTTCCCTCCCTTCTATCATCCCCCCTCTTATCCCTTTCCCCTCTACTTTCCTGTAGGGTAAGATACCCAATTTAGTGTGTATGTTATTCCCACCTTTATCCAATTCAATGAGAGTAAGATTGACCCATTCCCTTTTGCCTTCCTGTTCTTCCCCTCCATTGTAACATTTTTCCATTGATTCTTCTATATGAGATAATTTACCCCATTCTATTTCTCCCTATCTCCTCTCATTATAATACTCTCTCACCTCTTAATTTTATTTTTTAAATATCATCCCTTCCTATTCAATTGATCCTATGCTCTCAGTGTACACATATATGCACACACATGTATTCATATGCACATTTACCCTCCTATGTATACATATATACATACATTTAAATTCCCTTCAGCTATCCTCAAACTGAGAAAAGTTTTATAAGTTATAATTATCGTTTTTCCATGTAGGAATATGAATAGTTCAACTTTGATAAGTTCCTTATGATTTCTTTTCCCTATTTACCTTCTTCTCATGCTTCTCTTGCTTCTTGTATTTGAATGTCAAATTTTCTATTCAACTCTGATTTTTTCATCAAGAATGCTTGAAAGTCCTCTATTTCATTGAATGACCATATTTTCCTCTGAGACATTATACTCAATTTTGCTGGGTAGGTGATTTTTGGTTTTAATCCTAGCTCCTTTGACTTCCAGAATATCATATTCCAAGCCCTTCAATCCCTTAATGCAGAAGCTGCTAGATCTTGTGTTATCCTGATTGTGTTTCCACAATATTCAAATTGTTTCTATTTTCTCCTTGATCTGGGAACTCCAGAACCTGGCTATAATATTGCTAAGAATTTTCTTTTGGGGATCTTTTCCAAGAGGTAATTGGCAAATTCTTTCAAATTCTATTTTGCTTTCTGGTTCTAAAACATCAGGGCAATTTTCCTTGAGAATTTCTTGAAGGATGATTTCTAGGTTCTTTTTTTTATCCTGGCTTTCAGGTAGTCCAATAATTTTTAAATTCTCTCTCCTAGATCTATTTTCCAGGTCAGTGGTTTTTCCCATGAGATATTTCACATTGCCTTTTATTTTTTCATTTTTTTGTATCTGTTTAATAGTATCTTGATTTCTCATAGTCATTAGCTTCCATTTGCTCCAATTTAATTATGAAGGAATTGTTCTCTTCAGTCAGCTTTTGATATTCTTTTTCCATCTGGCAAATTTGGCTTTTTAAGGCATTCTTCTCCTCATTGGCTTTTTGGGCCTCTTTTGCCATTTGAGTTAGTCTATTTTTTAAGGTGTTATTTTCTGCAGTCAGATCGTTGACTCTCTTTTCATGATTTTCTTGCATCATTCTCACTTCTCTTCCCAATTTTTCCTCCACTTCTCTTACTTGGTTTTCAAAATCCTTGTTGAGCTCCTCTATGGCCTGTAACCAATTCATATTTTTCTTGGAATTTTTTGGTACAGGAGTTCTGACTTTGTTGTCTTCCTCCTGTTCCATGCATTGATCCTTTTTGTCTCCAAAATAGGAGTCTAAATTTGGATTGCTGCACTTGCTTTGCTTCCTTTTTTTGCTCATGCTGCCACTCAATTACTTGACTTTTGAGCTTTTTGCCACAGTAGAGCTATACTTCCAGAGAGGGGAGCTTTGTCCCAAATCGCTGGGATTTTCACAGCTGTTGGAGCTATTAGTTGGGTGCCTTCTCAGAAGCCCCCACAAGCTCTGGCAAACTGATCACGTACCCCAGAACCTCCACCCTAGATAGCAATCCAGATCCAAGTAGGTTAAAGCAAGAGTGATTACCCTCTGAATGGTCACTTGGTCCTCCTACTATCTGCAGGCCAGGAGCTCTGATGCAGCCACACCACGGTGGCTCCAGGGCCACTGCACCTCTACCACTTCTCGCCCCAGGGGGCAGGGGCCGGACCACGCTGTCTCCCCCAGTTCCAACAGAGTTCTACACTGGCCTACTATGCGCCTGTGCCTGAGCAGGCGCTTTGCAGTTATCATTATTATTGGTGATGATAACAGGTGGGCCCCTGTCGGGTATCAAGTGCTTTACAATTGATAATGATGGTGTCTGACATTTATGTAACACCTGCCACGTGCCGGGCTAAGTGCTTCACATCATTGTTAATAAGAATATTCAGGGTTACAATTATCTCATTTGGTCCTGATAACAGCCCTGGGAGGGAGGTGTTGTTGTTAATCTCATTTTACAGGAGAGGAAACTGAGACCTCCGAAGTTGTGACTTGCCCAGGGTCACCCAGCTAGTCGGTGTCCGAAGCTGGATTTGAACTCAGGTCCTTCTGACTCCGAATCCAAAGCTCCTTCCACTGTATGGCCTTGCTACATTTGCATAGGGCTTTTCAAATATTGCCTCCTTTGATTCTCTAATAATTTATAATTATTTGTCATTACTCTCGCTGTCATTCTCAGGCAGGGGCCCCGTGGTCACACAAATCGCACCTGGGACAGGTGAGCCCAGCACTCCTGCTGCGGACCCCCCGCTGGGACACCCAGCGGCCTCGCCCGCCTGGGATCGGAGGCAGTTACAGTTCTCCATCCCGTTAAAGACTGTTTTTTCCCCCTGAAGAGTCACTCCGGTTCCTGCCTCCTGATTGGACCACACGGAGACATCCAACATCTCTATTGGCCCAGCGGCCTGCCACTCTCCGGGCAGTCTGCCGTGGGGGTGTCTGGGAGTTGTAGTCCCGCTACCCCCCCCCCCCCCCCAGTAGGCCAGGAGCGTGCGTGCGGGCGTGCGTTCGGAGCCCCGGACCTTTCCCTGGCCATCCTTGCTTCGGGTGAGCCTCCCTCGCCGCTCCCCGGGGCCTCCCAGCGCGGGGGGCCCTTCTCCTCCCGCCCGCCTGGTCCCCCCTTTCTCCCTGCACTTCCCCGCCGCTGAGAGGGCGGAAGGTCGGGGTGGGGGCCGCAGCCGAGCGGCCTCTGACCAGGGGTCGGGGTCTCCCTTCCCGAGCATTCCCCTCCCCCGCGGGCTCCTGGAGGGCAGGGAGGGGCCGCGGGCTCGCACAACCCTGTGGAGCTGGGCCCGACTGCTTTGTATCCAGCCTCTGCCCGGGGGGGGGGGGGGGGGGACACGGGAGCCACCGCTTGTTAGCTGTGGGAGCAGCCCCCGAGGCGCCTCCCATTTTACAGATGGGGACCCTGAAGGGGAGGGTCAGAGACCCAGAGCCCGGAAACCTGCCCAGGCTTGGCCTTCGTGACCTCGGGGGTCGTCTCGTGCGACTGTAGAGCGGGGTCATTTTTAGAGTCGGGATTTGAACTCGGGTCAGAGGGACGTAGATCTGCAGCAGGAAAGGGAGGACACACACTTATTAAGCGCCTGCTGTGTGTCAGGCAGCATGAGAAGCACTGGGGATACGGAGGAAGTCAGAAACCAGGCCCAAGCCAGTCTCTCCGCAGATGAAGAGCCTGGGGGTCAAGGGCAGATTCCAGAAGCGCTTATTAAGCGCCTGCTGTGTACAGTCCCCCAAGCACTGAGGATACAGAGGAAGGCGAGCATAACGGCCCAGGGGCCCAGGCTGGAGATGCGGGGCGGCTTTAGGGGACCTCTGCCGGCCTTCCCAGCAGGGTCACACCCGTGTCGGAGCGTCCTGGGGAGGGGGTGAGCCCAGCTTCCCCGACTGCCCATCACTCCCCCGCCCCTGGGGCGCAGCCACGTGCTTGCGGCCCCAGGCTGGGGCACGTTCCCTTGGGAATACAGGTGGTGGTCCTGGGGGTGACGTCACCCTCCTGGAGGACGCAGCCCTGGATGGGGGGGGCGGAGCCAGGCGGCCCTAAGCCCAGGTGGACAGCCCTCGCAGCCGGGGGCGTGTGACTGCTGTTCAACGGTTCAGGGGTCAGAGTCCTCAACCGAGTGTGCAAGAGCGTCTGCCTTAGAACTGACCCGGCAACGGGTGACGTCCGCCTGCCCAGACCGCCCCACCCCCCTCCCAACGCCTTCTTGGGAGGCAGCGTCCGGGCTGGCCGTGATGCATGCTGGGAAGTGTAGTTCTTGCCTGTGCTCCCCTTGCCCAGTTCCGCTCCAGAGGCCGTTTGCGGGACGGCCGCGCGCAGTGTTTGCTGGGAGTTGTAGTCCTGGCCCCGGGCTCTACTGGCTAATCTGCCCCCTACCCCCAGCAGACGCTGGGGTTATTTTGGGGCTTCTTGGTGTTTGTTATCTGAGGCAGAATTTCTTAAAAATAAAATAAATACATATGTACACACATACACAATAATATAAATACACACACCTAAACGTATATACACGTATGCACAGATTTAATATTTTGTTTAAATTTTAAAAATGTAATTAAAATATATATTTAGCCTAAAACTGATTTTCTCTTCTCTGCCCCTCCCTGTTAACAATCATAAACAGAAACCACGTGGACCCGCGTTAAGAGCCCTTGTCTGAGACTTGGAACTGCCCCAGTTTTGGCCTGCTTCAGCAGAGTCTGCTCCCCTGGGAGTTCCCTGTGCTTACCTGAGTCTTCTCCCTCTCCTGGTCAGTCAATCAACAAACGTTTGTTAAGTGCCTACTATGTGCAGGCAAAAGACAGTCCCAGCTTTCAAGGCTCTAGTGGGAGAGACAGCATGCAAACAGATGTACACAAAGCAAGTTGTGTGCTGTAGAAATGAATAGGAAATAACAGAGCAAAGGTACCAGAATTAAAGGGCTCTGGGGAGGCTTCCTGTGGAAGGCAGGATCTTAGTTAGGACTTAAAGGAGGCCAGGAAAGCCCGAGTTTCAGATTTGGCTTCAAGTGCTCACTGTGTGCGTGACCCTGGGTGAGTCACTTAATGTCTGTTTGCCTCAGTTTCCTCAACTGTAAAATGGGAATAATAATAGCATCTCCCTTACAGGGTTGTTGGAAGGCTCTAATAAGATATATGAATGCTTATACATTATATCACATATATTTATATAACACTTAAATTTTCAATATGTATAAATTGTACATATTGTATATACATGTTATACATAGTGTATATATGTATAAAATAGAAATATTGTATATACATTTATTTACAATACCTGCATATACATAAATATACATATTTACAATATGTATAAATATATAAATTATATGTATGATATATAAATTACATAATCTAACTATATACTATATCTTAACAAAACAGTAAATCTTCTGTGAAGGTATATGGCCTGGAGATGGAACATCAGTTGGAAACGTTTTGTGGACAGCCTCAAATGCCAGGACTTTATACTTGATCCTTGAAGAGAAAGCCATTGGAGGCTTTTGAACACTGGAAGGACATGGCCAGGCTTTCTAGGGCCTCCGACAAATGCCTGGGTTCACATGCAGCTTCATAGCTTCTACTGGCTGTGTGACCCTTAGTCAATCACTTAACCTTTCTCTGTTCCTCAGTTTCCTCATCTGTAAAATGAGGGATTGGACCCCTTGACCTTGGAGCTATGACCCTGTGCTTGTATGAACCTTTTAAACACAAGGAATGCATTTGGGAATAGAGAGTAAAGGAACACTGGGGTATGAAAACAAGGCTTTTTTTTTTTGGTAATTTTTTAGATCAAAGAGCTCACATATGGAAACTGCTTGTAGTGATGTGTTTTAAAGTTCACAAAGCACTTAAATCGGGAGTGTTATTATCCTCATTTTATAGATAAGAAAACTCTCAGAGAGGATAAGGAGCTTAGGGGATAGGTAGGTAGACATCTCCAGGTAGCACCTTTGCTCCATTGAAGGCAGTTTGGGGCAGCATTCTCAACACGAGTGGGGTCTGTAAACTTGTGTTTTTTAAATATCTTGAGAATTGTATTTTGGAAAAACAAAATAATTGTTTGCTGAAGTGCCTGGCACATAGTAAGCATTTAATAAATGCTTGTAGAATCATGGACCGATTTCCTTTGTAATCCTATATCTTTTACTTTATGCCTTTAAAAACATGATTCTGAGAAGGGGTCCATAGGACCTCCCACACTGCCCAGGGGGTCCAGGAAATACAAAGAGGTGAAGAAGAATTGTTTTGGGGAGTGACTTTCCCTATGATTTGCTCTGCCTAGTTTTGTCCTCTTGGTATTATAAGAACAGAGGCCCCTGGTGCAGTATTTTCCAGGAAGGAAGGTTTACTGTGATTTTGCAAAAGGAATGTCCTTTTACAGACCTGATGCCCCAATTTTTTGTTAGGAAAATATGGTATGATTGAGGAGGGTTGAGGACCAGCAGTGAAGCTTCCTCTTGATCAATGACAATGACATAGAATTTGGAGCTTGAAGGGAACTTCAGTGTCATGTGGTCCAATCACCTCTTTTTGCAGAAAAAGAGACAAATTTACTGAATTGGAAGAAAGGAGTGAACCCAGTCTCTAGCAGAACCAGGCTTAGAGACCAGGTTACCTGAGCCTGTCAAATGCATTTTTCTTCATACAAGGCTGCTTCAGAATAAATGTAAAGTCTTACTTTGGGGTCTAAGAAATCAATGTTACAATTATAAGATAAGGAAGCATGGCTCGAGTTTGTCTGAAAAAGACAAATTTGAGGTTTTGGAGGATTTTGAGCTGAATGAGTTAGAAAGAGTTTGATGAGGCAAGCCTCAAAAGCAAATATGGTCTTAGACGGCCTTAAAAAAGGTACAAGGTCTCAGGTCAAAGAGATGACAGTCCCATGGACTCTTTTCTGCCCTGCTCTGAATACATCTAGAGCAGGGGTTTATAACCTTTTTTTCTGCCTTGTACCCTCCCCCTTCCTCCCAGCACTCGGTGAACTTTATGGATCCCCTTTCACAATAATGTCCTTAAATGTATAAGGAAGGAAGCAAACCTGTATTTATTTAAGCACCTGCTGTGTGCCAGACACTATGCTAAGTGCTGACAAATATGATCTCATTTGATCCTTGAAACAACTCTGGCACATAGGTCTCAATATTAGCCTCATTTCATAGATGAGGAAACTGAGGGAGAGAGAAGTTAAGTGACTTACCCAGGGTCATACAGTTATTAAGTGTCTGAGATGGGATTCGAACTCAGTTCTTCCTGACAATGCTTAGTGCAGTGTTTAGCCCTTTTGTTGTGGTTGTTTAGTCATTTTTTCAGTCATGTCTGACTCTTTGTGACCATATTTGGGGTTTTTCTTGGCAAAGATGTGGTTTGTCATTTCCTTCTCCAGCTCATTTTACAGATGAGGAAGCTGAGGCAAACAGGGTTAAGTGACTTGCCCAGGATCACACAGCTAGTAAGTGTGTGAGTAGAGATTTGAACTCAGGAAAATGCATGTTCCTGACTCCAAACCCAACACTGTACCACCTAGCTGCCATACTTGACACATCATAGAAGTTTAAGAAATGTTGATTGACTCCAGCATAAAATAAAAGAATTAAAGAAAACAAATTATACTGAAAACAGTCCTCAAAATTAAAAAGTTCACGGACCCCTCACTTATGATATTGTGATCCATTTTGGCAATGGCATTTTTAGAAGGACATTGGTAAGATGGAGAGGGATGCCCTGCCTTGAGATCATGTCCATGAAGATAGATCGAAGAAAATGGGAGTGTTTACCCTGGAGAAGAGAAAACCTGGGTGGAAGGTCATGTGAAGGGAACTGTGTTAATAATCAGCTTGTTCTGGCTGGCTGCAAAGGGCAGAGCCAGCAGCAGGAGGGAGACGCTACCAAGAGATGTATTTCCCAGAAAGCCTTCCCAACTGCAGAGCTCTCCCAAAGTGGGATGGGCTTCCATCCCGAGAGTGAGCTCCCCGTCCCTGGAGGTATGCCCCTGAAGGCCGGATGGAAGCCTTCTCCATCAGGTGTGTACGGGTTGGACCAGCTGGCCTCAGAGGCCCCTTCCTTCCCGAGATTCTGAGTCTTCTTCCTTCTCCCTGGGAGCTCTGGCCCCTGCTCCTGGCTGTGCTTTTGCTTCTCAGCCTCCCTGCCCTAGATGAACACTCCGTGTTAATGTGAACTGTTCCTCAGGTGTCTGAGACCAGAGGAGACCATCCTGTTTGTTTTGAAGTTCCCGTGCACTTGCTTTCCCTTTCCTTGCTGGAGCTGTGTCCTTGCAGGACTGTTCCTCGTGCTGGGCTGCACCAGGCCTGGCCTTCCTTTGGCTGCCTGGGGGCACTCTCTGCTCTTATCCAAGACTGACTTAAGTTCTTGGAGAGTACATAATATCCCAGCGTCTTTAGGATTTGTCTTGTCTGTTCTCACCTGATTTGAGAGGCAGTGTGGCAGGAGTGGAGAGGATTCTGGACTGGGAAGATCTGAGTTCAGATTGTGCTCAGATACTTACTAGCAGTGTGACTCTGGTCGAGTCTCTTAACCTTTGTTTGCTTCGGTAAGATGAGGGGGTTGTTGACCTCGCAGCTCTAAATTTGTGATTCTGCAGTACTGATGACCAGGTGTTAGGTATATGTGCATGGAAGTCCAATGTCTTCCAGCTTCCGCAGCTGTATGCTGAGGGGGACGGACTGGAAGCTGTCTAGGATGGGGCCCCTTCCCCTTCTACATCTATTGCCCCAGCAGTGGAGTGTGCCAGTCACAGAGTCTAACGTGATCCTGGGCTGCTTTAATTGGGGCTTTACTCCAGAAGCCCGGAGATGGCCATCACACCATACATACCTCACCCTCATTAGAACTCGGGTGGAGTTTCCCCCCCACAAACCTTCTTAGCAGCCTCTCCATCTCCTGGCCTTTTCACAGGCTGTGGTCCATGCCTGGGATGCTCCCCCTCCACATCCCCTCCTTGCTTCTGTGGCTTCCTTCAAAGCTTGGCTAAACTCCTACCTTCTGCAAGAAAGACTTCCTATTCCCATTTAATCTTAGTGCCTTTCCTCTGAAATTACCCTCAGTTTCATCCTGTCTTTGTCTTGCTTGTACTTAGTTTGCAAGGAATCTGTCCTTGTGAGCAGAGACTCCCTTTCAAACCGCCCCCCCCCTTCTCTGTATCCTGAGCATTTAGCACAATGCCTGGCCCGCAGCAGGTGATTAATAAATGCTTGTTGACCTCTAGGTATCATGGCTTAAGAAGGGAGATTGACAAACTGGGGAGTGTTCTGAGAAGCAGCTAGGGTGGTGAAAGGCCTTCTGTTTGCATGTTGTAGACCTCTTTGGATTGTAAGCTCCTTGAGGTCAAGGACTTTCTTTTGCCTCTTCCTGTATCTCTAGGACTTAGCACAGGGCCTGGTGTATTGCAGGTAATTAATAAATGGCTGTTGAATTGAATTGGATGGAAAGTCCGGTCATATTTAACTTTCAGAACAAAAGACTGGGGGTGGGGATGGTCTTTAAAACATGGAGGAGGGAGCAGATTTGAGGGCCAGACTAGGAGTAATGAAGCCTTTGCAAAGAGGACAATGGGGCTTGACATAAGGGAAGAACATCCAGCTTCTAAAAGTGGGGTGAACTTGTTTGGGAGGTTCCCCCTCCTTGAAGGTCTTCAAGTGGGGGCTGGACATTTTGGACGCAGGGTGCTATAGTGGGGACCCTCATAATCTCTGATTCTAGGACCAAGGCCCCCGACTGAGTCTGAGTTCTTAAATGCAAAAATCCCAGTCAAGGAATAAAATAAATCTCCCAAGATAGAAACCCGGGATCCTTGGTGCGGATGACTGCCCCCCTTAGAATCAGGAGGGACCTCAGATGCCCTCGTGTCCTCAGACAACAGAGGTGGGCTACAGGGACCTCACGGGCCATCTCTTCTGTCTGTTTGCTCCCCCCTTTCCCCAAGAGGGGCGCAGAGGCCTAAAGGGGTTGGCTGCATGGCCTAGGTCACACAGGACTCTGTGACTGAAGCAGAATTCAAATCCAGGTCATCTGACTCCAAATTCAGTACAATTTCTGCAGTAACTGCACTTGGTAGGACATTAACAGAGCTACTTCTGTGTACACAGAGATAATTAAATGATCCTCCACTCTCCTGCAGAAGAGATTATTTCTGCATAATTGCATAATAGAGTAATAATTGTGTGCCTCTCTGGCTAAATGGTCCTGGGGGCAGTTCACAAGCCACACTTGGGAGAGGCAGATTTTACTCTGCATTATCCAGGGTCAAGCAAGCTTAAGATAGACTCATGAACCCGAGGGAGCATTTGTCAGGGCTCTTGGGCTCCCACCCACGTGTCTTTACTTAGAATGTCAGGGCTGCAAGGGACCCTAGGGATTATGGGGTCCACACCTTCATTGTCCACATAAGGAAACTGGACCCTCCGTTTCCTCTTGATCTAGAGCTGCAGCCCTTAATTTGAGCCATTACAAGTCTGAGGCCATCCTCTCCCTCGGCCTTCAAGGACTTTTGTCTCTTTGGCTGTTCCAATATCTGTGCCCTGTGGGACGTGGGAAATCGATCTTACTATGGCGGGGAGTTGTTCCCCAGCCCAAAGTAATCATAATGGTAGCTGACATTTGTAATAGTGCTGGGAGGTTTACCAGGTGCATTCCATGTTTTCTCATTTGAGTCCGGCCGCGTGGGTATTATCATTCTCCTTTTGTAGGTAGAGAAACGGACCTTCCGGGAGGCTGTGACCAGTAAGTGTCAGGGGCGAGATTTGGACTCGGGGCCTCTAGACTCCAAGTGAAGCTTCTGTGACACCCTGCCTCTCCAGAATCAACTCAAATGTGACAACTCAGATTTACCTGACAGACTAATTGAGTCGGTAATTATTGACTTTGCCAAATGATCTACCAATTGGAAAAAAAAAATGCTATTAAAAAAAAAAAGGCCTACCATAGGATGCATTTAATTAGCAAGTTCTCACAGAGATAGAAATAGGGATTGTGCCTATGCTTTCATTGATATAAAGAACTCCCAGGGAGGAAAGGCCCTCTACCAATGCTAGACATCACTTTCTCTGTAACATAAAGTCTTAGAGAATTGCCTTGAAGGGTGAACAGTAACCACCCCAGAGCCAAACAGCCAGGCTGTGACAGAAGTAGTTCTTAAATTTGGACCTTTTTTGGCTTCAAGCCCGCTCTCTAATCCCTTCTCCTCCTTGCCTCTCTTACATAATAGGTATTTAATTAGTGCCTGTTGGGTTGAACTGAATTTCAGGTAGGTTAAGGGCTCAGTAGGTCTATGACCTCTTTCATTCTTTGGCCATTATTAGTCAATGGAGTTAGAAGACTTGGTTCTGCTCCCTGGTTGACCTTGAATAAGTGAAATAGTTTCTGTAAGTCTTCATTTGCAAAATGGGGGTAATTGTGTATATATAGCCTGTCTCCTGTGGCTGGGGGAAGGAGGGCTGGATTTGGAACCCAGTGCCCCTGGGTTCGATTTGGCCCAGAACATGGTTGCTATATGGAGTCATTCTGTTTTCCATGCCTCTTTGGTAGAAGGGGTGATTAGGCTCGACATTGGCCCTTCCCACATCTATCATCTTCTTGCTTCCCAAGTGACTTTGGGCAGGACATTTAACCTCTCATTCTGGCTGGTCATCTCAGAATGAGGGGTTTGGCTTAGATGACCTTGGAAACCCTTTCCAACTATGAATCAGAAAACCTATAAATGAAAATCATTATGACCTATTAATATTTTGTTTATTGTCTATGTGCAAGGTTTAGGACTCCAGTATGTAAATTTAAGCAGCATAGATATCAAAATATATGCCAGCCTATGCAAATGTGTCTCCTTAGAGTGGAGGGAAAATCTGGTAGCCTTAAAATACCCTATAATATCTATTTTTAAGAGCAGGAATTTGGCTCAGCTTTTTATTTTCCTGATTGAAATCTGCCCATCTAACTTGTTCATGGTTATTCTTTTGTATGTCATTGGATGTGGATGGATGGCTTTCTAACAAATGAACTAATATGGAATAAATTCTGTAGGCCAGGAGTAAAATGGAAAAGACAGAGGACCAAGATGATGCTTAGTTATTGGCCTTGGGGAGGGCTAAGTAGTAGCTGGGAATTGGAACTTCCAGGAGGCTGTAAAAGCATTCTGTTCATGGGTGCTGGAAGCAGCCATAGGATCTCAGAGCAGGAGGGGAAGGGACCTTGTATATCTGCTCTGTAATATTCCTGAAAAGCTGCCTCAAGTGCACTCACGGGCTCACAGGTCTAGAGACAGAAAGGGAGCTCAGGAATCATCTAGTCAAGCCTTCCCTCCACCCCCAGCTTACAGATGAGGAAACCGAGGCCCAAAGAGGTCAATTGACTTGGATGAGGCCATATAGAGTCAGTTCCTTCATTTTGCAAATGAAGCCCTGCCAGGTTAAAGTTTATTTGTTCAAGGTCCCATAAGGAATAAGAGACAGAGCTATATTTGAACCCAAGTCTTTAGATTCCAAATTGGGGGCCCTTTCCACTGCACCACACTGCTAGAATTCTGGGGGAACATTGATGAATTCCTTCAATGGTTTACCTCAACAGGCTTTCAGGCTGGCTACCAGGGCCATGGACCTCAGATCACTGAGTGAACCCGAATCAGTCTTCAACTTACGTTGGTTTCTTTTAAAGGTTACATTTATCGCTGCTTACTTCTAGATGTATAACTTAAAAGCCTTAACAAAAAACAAACAGAAAAAAATCCCACAAACACAAATCAATCTTCTCCCTCCCCACCATTTCCCAAAGAACTGGAATTATCTGATTGAAGGGACCCAGCCTTCTTGAAGAGGTTTAAATAGTTCTTGAGATCAAACAATAGAACCATTCCTGCCTTTAACAGGGTTGTTAAATTCCACTTCAGAAACCTCTGAAACAAAGACCTTCCCAATAGGCATCCTATTATAGATATCGTTCTTGCTTTCCACAGGGCTCTTCCCCCCACCCCCTTCTCTTCCTCCATTTCTGGGCATAATAATTAAGCAGATTTGATTTGCTTCATTTCAGGGGCATTTGGGGCATTTCATATTCTCTTAAAACTTTAAAACCCTCTCCCTCCCCCCACTGTGGAAAGAAAACGTGACCCATGCTTAGGTATAGATGGCTATATCCAAGTATGTATATTTAAAACCTTATATCATGTGTCCAAGAGTGTTCTTGGCCTGAATTTATATTGCCTGGCATCACAATTCTATTTTTTTCTCTTATTTCCTGGACTGCTGTACTCACCGGGAGGTCATTTCACAGTGTGGTAGCTTTATTTTCCTTCTATGTTAGACCCAGAGAGAGAGAGATCGCTGGAGACTTTTGCTTGGAGGTTTAATGCAGTTTTAAAGGTATTTTATGGGCATGCAAGAAATCTCTTTCATGCTAAATAAGTGGGACTGAAAAAAAAGAGCCCCAAACCCGAAAGTCTGTGCTTGCAAAAAGCAGCTTGGAATACGTTGATGAATTCTGGAATTTATAAACTCGCTGAGTCTTTTTATATGTGTTTATTAGTATTCCTCGTTATGGATTTACCTCTTTTTATTAACAGTCAGATTACCATTAAATTTCAGTGGATCTTGCATTTTCTTGGACCCAGTGCTCTTTGAGTTAAAACCTATCATAGATAATGTTGAAGCTCGGGGGCTCCCTGATGAGGGCTTAATGTACGCATATTTTAGTTGGGCACAGATTGGGAGAGAGTATGGCTTGCAGTACTTTAATCACTGAAGTTTGTAGTATGTGATGAGAATGAAATTTTTATTATGTGCTGGACCAAACCGTGCCTCCTGTGTCCTCAATATTAAAAAAACAAAAAGACTCATGGTGTCTCCAGCAGATAAAACAGCATATTAGTGCTGGACATTGTGGAGACCAAGTGAGACCCAACTATCCAACCATTGAGGAATAAGCTGTGCACTTATCCTGTGGGGTGGATTACTTGCTCTGAGACCTAGCTCTGAGTCTGAGATCAGAACGAATGCCAAGGAATGACGGTATTGGGGACAACAGATTTACTCCCTTGTGAATGCTGGGACCCACCCACACCAGTGATTTCATCATTGAGATTCATTGTATATTTACTTATTGTAGGTACATATTATATTGCAAATGTATGTCATATTTACATGTTGTTTTCCCCATCCCCACCCAGGGCCCTTCACAACCTGACTCCAACCTACCTTCCCATGCTTCAGATATATCAGTCTCCTTTACTCATTTTGTGATCCAACCAATCTGGCCTTCTTCCTGTTCCTCATGTGATAACTTCATCTACTGTCTACTCCCCATGACTTTTCACGGGCTGTTCCCCAGGCTTGGAATACTCTCATTTTTCTTAGACTCCCCAGTTTCCTTCAGAGCTCTCTTAAATGCCATCTCCTTTTTTTGTATATATTTACTTACATATCTACATGTTGTCTCCCCCCCATATATTCCATTATCTACCATTCCTTTCACTTAACCTGTAATGGCGTTCAAGCTTGTAGGTTCTAAGCTGGAAGTCTTCAAGAATTCAGGGTATCCTTCATTCATACCATTAGAATAGCCCTAAACTATATCATTCATAGGAACTCCTTTGAGGTTGGCTTGACCTGAAGACCCATTTGTTTCTTGCTGATTGATTAGTCTGTGCCCCATAGATAAGAAGTATTTGCCAAATGGAAGGGTCTCTTCCATGGAGAAGGTGGGTGCCTGGGTATGCCACTTTTGTGTATTTGGTCTGTCTTTCCCTTTGAAGAACAATGATTGATATATAGCAGGGTTGCACTATTTCCATGGTACCTCTTAATTGTCATTTGAAGCATGAAATAAATTCATAGGACATGGTTTGAATCTATGTCAAGTTCACTGAAAACACTGAAGAATACAGATAGAAGTTATAGTACAAAGAGTCGATTTTGGTTAAACTTGGAGGGACATAAATGAGAAAACAAACTAATCTCCAGAACTATAATATTTAAATGACTTCTCATAAACACTTAAGATTCTCATTAGTCCAACATCGGAAAATTATGAATATTAATGTTTGTCATCAAAGAAAAGCTTGAATATCAAAGCAGAGTAAACAACAGTTTTATTTCAAGGATTACATAACAACGAATGCATTTTTAATTGGACACCCCCATCCTCCTCCAATCTCTTTTTATTAGGAATTCTCTCTGGAAAAGTGTCAGATTCTTTGTACCTAGTACACAGACAACAGTAATTTGCATAGAGACATGCGGGCCTGCCTGAGTTATTTGTAGATTTAGTTGGTTGTTGGAAGATGATGTTGTGTTAATGTTGACTGGCTAGGGTGCCTGACCACAAATCATTCCTCCAGTCCAGCAGGACTACCGTCATATGAGTACTACAGGTTGATTAGGAACATGGCCCTCCTCGGCTGTGCCACACTCTCTCTCAGCACTCCTCTCTTCCTCTGTTGTACCTTTCTTCCCTTTTGAGGTTACTGCCCAAAGTAGGTCCTCCATCGTGGGCACATGTGCATCTCTCCCCAGCCAGCAAGAGGAGGAGGCAGAGGGAGAGGGTACCACCAGGCTGTCATTACCACCTGTGCCCCTTTTAATTTTCCTGATTTGATGACAGCAGGGGAGAGGAGTCAGAACAAAGAGAGCTCATGGTAAGAAGTCAGGATAACACAGTGGAAAAAACACTTGGATTAGGAGTCAGGGGACCTGGGTTCTATTCCTGATGCTGCTATTACTTCATTCTGTGACCTTGGATTTTTTTACTTAACCATTCTGGGCATCATTTTCCTCATCTTTGTTGGGGTGATTGGAATAGAGAGTCTCTAAGTTAGGTGGTGTAGAGGATAGATTGCCAGCTCTGGAGTCAGGAAGACATGAGTTCAAATCTAGCCTCAGAAACTTGCTAGCTGTGTGATTCCAGGCAAGTCATTTAATCCCATTTCCCTTAGTTTCCCCATCTGTGAAATGAAATGGAAAAGGAAATGGCAAATCACCCTAGCATCTTTGCCGAGAAAACCCCAAATGGGGCCCTGAAGAGGTGAACACAACTGAAAAACAATTGAACCATAAAAAAACAAGTTCACTTCACAAATTGAATTTCTGTGGTTCTATGGCCACCATAGTAAACTACAGGAAGCTGAACTATTATCTGTCAATTCCAGAGGGAAGAGAATTTGGACTGCTTATTTAGGAGAAATAATGCCTTTCACATATGTTAAATGCCTAATAAGTATTTGTTAAATGAGTTGACCAGAATATTAAGGGAGAGAGTATGTCTGTATCTTCCATTAGGATCCACAGATGGAATGTAAGCTACTTGAGGGCAGGGTCTTTTTATGCTGGCCAACATTGAGCATAGTACCTGACACCTAGTGGGTTCTTAATAAATCCTTGTTGATTACTTAGGCTCTAGGAAATGCATAGGATTAAAGTCACAATGAACATTAAGTGACTTTACATTTTGACTCAACCCTGTGATCTCCTGGGCATTCTTTACTCCTGGTAAGAAAATTCCCTCTAACAGTAGAAATCATCTATTGTCCTCTCACTGATAGTTTTAAAGAGTTTTCTGAGAAATTACATGACTGCCACAAGGTCACACATCCAGCAGGCCTCAGAGGTAGGGAGTTTTTCAAACTCTGAAGGGCAGCTTTCTATCCATTACAAGAGATCCCTCTCAAATAATGATAGTTAAGTTCTTAAAAATCAGCTATAGTATGTAACAAATGTTCATGGTTTCATATAAAATCATCTTTTTTATTTCTTGTACATTGAAATGTTTAAATTTGTTGATGGTTGTTAAATTCAATAATTTATACTCTAACTTGTATTTTTAATATTCTGAATCCTCACTACATCAGCATTCTGAGGATCCATACCCCGGAACTGAACATGTTACAGTGAAATCTTTCTAGCATTTGTGTTAGCCCCCTCCGAGAGAATTCTGGATTAGACTTACTCTGCTGGATTATTGCCAAAAGTATTCTTAATAAATGATTCAATACATATGTAATGTACTGCCCTTTTCCTGTGTGAAGACATTGGTTCCTAAAAGGGGCAGAACAAGAACCTTTGCATATTTAAATAAAACTGAGAAAGTCTTATCTGTGAAAAGCCACTGCTTCTCACACAAAATGTAAAGAAGAGACATATATCATTAGGAGGACCAGATGGAGGATTGTCCTTTGGATGAATGTCCTGAGAGCAGCTTCCTGAAGTCCCAGGAATATTTTGGTCTCTTAGCTCATTTGCAGACAACCGTTTTTAGAATCTGATGGGTTACAGCCAAGTGGTAAATCCAATAACTGTAGACCATGGGACAGGGAGGGAGGGATTCAATTAGGATTATTGGGTTCCTAACCAAAATAAAGGTGGATTTTTAAAAATTTAATCCATAGAGCAAAGGTGAGCTCCTGATCACCTGAAGGCCTTGACTAAGAATAGTAGAAAACTCAACCTGGAATTAGCTGAGGACATAGAAGCCAGTGGGAGAGTCATCTGACGGGAAGGGATCGGGCGCTGTGCTGGGAGCCTGCTGTTTGGATGAGCACCATCGTTTTGGTGATTGACTAAAGCAGTGAAGGTGGAATTGTTCTGTATCTTTGAGCTGTTGCCCTGCATTGTCATCTCTAGATGGAGAGAGGCGAAACTTCTCAGACAGGTCTGGTGGCTCTTCATCGCCATCTCTATTTGGAGAAAGAGGAAAAGATATGCTTTGTATCCCTTTTGCTGTGAGCTCTCCTTTGCCCTAAGAAGAGGCTAGAAAGTGATTGGAGAAAGCAGGATCCTGTTGAGGAAAGAGCTGGTTGGGCTCATCTGAATTGTCCAGAGAGCCAGTGCAGGGCATTTTCTTGTGAGCTTTGCTTTGCTTTAATAATAAGCTGAGATGTGATTGGGCAAAACACAATCCTGTTCATTCTAGTTTGCTGAGTTTGTATACATTTTCTATGGAATGGGCCTAAGGAGCTTTGCAGTTATCTATCTTGGGAGAGAGCTTTTTGTCATTGAAAACGTTTAACAATTTTCAGTGCCCTGGTGAGGGTGGCCGTGAGTGAAAAGAGTTCAAGAGAAGAAGAGGAGTGGTTTTGCCTAACAGGATAATGAGAAGGCCCAGAAGGGGAGAAGTTAGCAGAGAAGTGGCTTCATGTAATGTCTTTTGTTCCTGAAGGGACCAAACAAGGCCTGCAGGACGGAGTGGTGAGTTCCTATGGCTTTGTCACTCCTGTGCTTTCCTGTCAGGTTTCTGTGTTTCCTCATTCTCCCTCATGGATAATGTGCATTGGTAGGTGAGTATGACCCAGGTTTATGGGTAGAATGTTTTGTTAATTCATGCAGTGGCATGTTATTGAATAATGATGCCCTTATTTTTAAGTAAATGTGTGATATATTTGAGTCAATATCATCATGGTGAATGTTTTTGTTTAAATGGGAAACACATCAGTGAGAGCTCAATGTAATGGGAATGTAAATTTTAAAGATCTTCCCTGCCCCTAGGCTAAAGTGCACCTGGAGCCTGGGGTGGGAGGCTTGTTTTTCAGTAGATACTTTTTGATTGGCCAGTGAGTCAATAAGGTTGTTACATTCTCTGAGCCAGGAGAAGGCTATATAAGCCCTGATGTGAGGCTTTGTTTTGGGGACTCACTTTGAGAAGTGTTCTGTGATTTGATCTAGAAGCTGTTGTTGAGAGCCCCCCCTCGGCTTTGAAAAACCCAGATGTTGATTTGGTATGGATGTAATGGTTGGACAGTTTGGAAATCTGTCTACTTGATCTGTTTCTGTCTTGATAATTCTGTCTGTATACTCTGAAGTTCGGGGTGCTGACCTTTTTCCCCTGAACTAGGTAAACGATACTTATTTGACTGATTAAAGTAAGCTTGTTAACCCATTTTGAGTTGCTTTCCTTTATCAAAGCAGATTCAAGAACCTGTGGTGGTAGCCACCCTGGGGACGCTTGGGGTGCTTGCTGCTACAGCATGTTATTGAATAATGATGCCCTTATTGTTAAGTAAATGTGTGATATATTTGAGTCAATATCATCATGGTGAATGTTTTTGTTTAAATGGGAAACACATCAGTGGGAGCTCAGGAATTATAATGATGAATAGGAGGAATGTGTTGCCCCTAGGATCCTGAAAGAATCTGAGTCATACTTCCTACTATTAGGAAGAGAGACCGAGGTGAGCAAAGCAGGCCAGAGAGGGAGAACGAGGGGATGGAAGACTCGGTGTCATCTTCCTCGCCTTGCCAGGAGTATCTCCATTTTATCAAATATCCAAGACGCATGTATTTAAAACAAGATGATAGATTCCTTCATATAACAGATGCATTTAAGGGAATAAAATGTTTTCTCAGGATAATAGTAACAAAACTTTATTTATTAAGAAGCATCCACAATGATACTATATTTCTGTAATTTCTGCAGATTTCCTTGGAAATACACATACATGCTCATCTTTATCACAGTTTTATTTTAGTTTGACTTTTGACAACTGGTGTCCATTTATTTTTTTACAAGACAGTCAGGGTTAAGTGACTTGCCCAGGGTCACACAGTAAATGTTAAGTGTCTGAGGCCGGATTTGGACACAGGTCCCACTGACTCCAGGGCTGGTGCTCTACCCACTGTGCCACCTAGCCACCTCATTTAGTTTTAAAGAGAAAAAAGGAATTAAATTCTTCTATTTTGATATTCAATCAGACATTAAGGATACGTTTGAGTTATTAATTCTGCGAGGACTGTCACTTTTTGATTTTGTCCCAGTATCTCTAGAACCTAGCTGTGGTGATGGCTGGAGGGAGGGCAGAGAAGATGTGGAAGGATGAAGAGTGTCCGCGTGGGTCTCTCAGATCTCACGGTCCATCACTGTCAGTCTTTTGGGTACAGCTGCTGCAGCATTGACTTGTTATCACCTGTGGTGCTTGGAGGCTCACTGAAAGCCATCCTCCTTCTTCCTGGCTGTTTCTAAGCCCATGTATGTGCAGTCAGACCAGGCTGCTCTGAGCTAGGTAAGCAAGAGCACCAACAGCTGTGTTTTTGGTTCTCTAGCCCAGCTGCCTCTGCAGTTGCATTTTTTCAAATCCAATTAGAGTGTCCCCATGTGTTGTATCTTGACAACTGTCTGGAGCACATAAAGAGAATTGTATGAGGCAGGTTGGTCTTTTTTGGCGCCTCTTCCTGGTTTGCCCTCCTGTCTCACCCCCACTCCTCATGAGGTGGGACACAGCCTTTCAGTTTGCATAAACATCAACCCTAGCTCCTAATTTTGAAGCTCACAGGATGAATCCCAGGCTGGCAGCGCTGTGTGGGACCTCACCAGCCATCTCGTCTAACCCCACAAGTGGCTGCCCACAGCTCGAGGACCTGTAATGAGATGGAACCTGCCGAGGCAGCCCGTATGTTCTGCCTTTGGGCAGCTTGGATCATTCAGAGCCTTGTCTTTGCTTCCAGTCTAAACGAATTTCAGGCAGTGTGACTGGATCCCTCCTTGTCAGATGTCTGTAGACAGGATCTTCCCTCAGGTCCTGGTTGGATCAGACTCTGCCTTCAGCCCCTTCTAGTCATCCACGATTCTGTGATAAATCTGCCTCTTGGTCATCTCCACTGGTCATTCCTCTTCGAGTAGGAAGGCACAGACCTGCGTGGTAGAGCATCCAGGCATGGAAGGAACATGGGTTTTGGAGCGAGAAGATCTAGGGCTGAATGGTGGGATTTACCACTGATGGCCTGTGTGCCTTAAGGCATGTCACCCCACTTCCTTTTGCCTCAGTTTCCTCATCTGTATAATTAGGAACTTGACAGTCTTTCAGGTTTCATCTAGCTCTAAATTTATGTTCCTATTAAAAGCAATGACCGTAACAGCTGATCATTGGTAACAATGATCACAATAGCCATGGTTTGTTGAATGGTTCAAGGGGTGGCAAAAAACTTTGAAATGTGTTATTATGTTTGATCCTATAACTCTGTGAAGTAGTTATTATAGGGAGGACCTCGATTTTACACATGAGGAAACTGAAGGTCAGAGAATAAGTGACTTGCCCAGGGTCACACAGCTAATAATCCACCCCCTTTATTTTATAGCTACTAACTGAGGCCCAGAGAGACAGTGACTTGTCCAGAGTCACACAGAGAATGTCAGAGCTAGGCTGACACTTCCTCAGTCCAGGGTTTTTTCCATTAGTGGAAAGGTCATGGAGTCAGAGATCTGGGTATAGATTCCACACCTGACACTTCTGTGACCTTTGGCAAGTCATGTTTTCTTTGACTTAGTTTACTCAACTGTAAAAAGTGAGAGCAGTACCCTAGATGATCTCCAGTGACCTCTCTGGCTCTGACTCTGTGATCTTCTGTCCCTGTGGCTCAAAGTCTCATCTTAATACTCCTAAAGAACCCTTAGGAGTCATTGAGCGAAAACTCCCACCTAATGGAAGAAGGTCTTCTTTGGCTTCTCTGACAAGATGGCCTTGGATCATCTGTCTCTAGTCCAAGTGCATAGGATGGTAGATTTGGAGCTGGAAAGGATGTTAACTTGCTGTGTGAGTATGGATAAATGATTCCCTTCCTGTGGGCTTTTGTCTTCTCAACCATGACACGACCGGGCTGAGTTAGATTCCTAGCTGTGAAGTTTTGTGGTTTTTGGATTTGGGTGGTGAAATGCATGCAGAGGACTGCAGAGAAAGTGTGGTGTGTGTGTGTTTGTGTGTGTGTGTGTGTGTGTGTGCGTGTATGTGTGGATGTCTGTGTGTGTGTGTTTGTGGAAGGGATTTCTCTGATGTGGAGTGCTTTAGTTCCTTGTACACAGTTGGTGCCTGGCCCAGGTGTGGGATTCCCGAAGATGGAGAAGCGCAGCAGCTCTCATTGTGTTGGGTTATTGGCCTGGCGCTTAGGTGCTTAATGAATACTTGTTCCTTTCCATTCCCTTGGGTTGAGTTGAAATCTGTGTCCTTATCCCTTCTGTCTGTGGATTCTGAGTGTGGCCTCAGAACAGAGTTAGGGACTGAACCTGGGATTTCCTTGATAAAGAAAACTCTGTTAACAAATACAGGTCAGACCTCTGCAACTTAAAGCTCAGAGACTTGTCTGGAGCACTAAGAGGGTTAATATCTTTCTAGGGTTTTCAGGCAGTATGTGTTAGAGCTGGTACCAGAACCCCCGTCTCTCTGGTTCAGTGACCCTTATGCTGTTTCTTTATTTACTATACCAAACTGCCTTCTGAATGCTACTACTACTACTGCTGCTACTTACTACTACTACTTACTACTGCTACCTACTACTACTACTGCTACTACTACTACTACTACGACTTACTACTACTACCACTACTGCTACTACGACCACTACCACCACCACCACTACTACCAGTACTACTACTGTGTTTCCCCAATAATAAGACACTGTCTTATTATTTTTTTGGACAGAAAAACACCAGAGGGCTTATTTTCAGGGGAGGGCTTATTTTAATGAACATTGACAGCAATTTTAATAAACAGGTAAATGTGAACAAAAAAATGTACCTTTATTCAATAAGCAAATCACTGGGGAAGAACAGGATGACGCGCTCACTGCTGCAGCTCTGATTGGATGCAGCTCGGAGCGCGGCGTGCGTTTCGCCGGTGGGGGCGAACGGTGCATACACAGGGTACCGTAATGTAGCATGTAGCGCAGGGGATCACCTTCACTACAGTAGTAACCTCAATAGGGCTTATTTTCGGGGGAGGGCTTATTTTAGAGGAATCTTACACAGTAAGGGGAGGGCTTATTTTCGGGATAGGTCTTATTATCGGGGAAACACGGTAATACTACTACTACTACTACTACTGCTACTACTATTACTGCTACTACTACTACTACTACTACTGCTGCTGCTGCTGCTGCTGCTGCTGCTAGTACTGATGATGATGGAATTGGAGGGATCTATACTAGCAATTCAGGTCTTTCATTGTCAACCAAAGTTGAAGAAATCTCAACCCTACTACCACCCTCTCTCCCATCAGACTTTAGCTGAGAGTTGCCCCTCAGGACAATTATATTCTAACCACCACTAAAACAACCACAGTTAGACCTTCATAGGAAGACTTCAGCCAGACTCCTAGATCACCAGGTAGGCACCCCTCCAAAAGCTGTATGGGCAATGATCAGTGAATAAGTGCCCAGACTGGCCCTTTTTTGTTTTGGGCAGGACAGTTAGTCATAAAGAGTTTATGCTCACTGATGAGTATGGGTTTGGGAAGGAAACATTAGACACTGTGTAATGTTACTGCAGACAGGAAAATTTAGGACCTTCCAAATCTTTTAAGACACAGTCCAGTGGCTCAAATTATACAAGAAGGGGGCAGCTAGGTGGCGCAGTGAATAGAGTACCGGCCCTAGAATCAGGAGTACCTGAGTTCATATCCGGCCTCAGACGCTTCACACAAAAACTAGCTATGTGACCTTAGGCAAGTCACTTAACATTTAAAGAAAATGATACAAAAGGAACTTTCATTCAAAGGCTAACACAGGCTAAATCCATGTAGTACAAACACAAGCCCCTCAGTAGCCTTGATAATTCAACAAACAGGCTGTATGGGCAAACCCATTATCACAGACAAAACTGTTGTCCACAACCCCTCAGACTTAACTTGCTCCATAAACATTTAAAAATGTTTTAAATATATATTGCCATGCCAAATGGTCATGATCTCCAATATACCTGAAATGAAAAATATTTAAAAAATAGAAGACCTCCAAAGCCATGTGACACTAGGGGATGGGATATTTCTCATCCCTGCTGTCCCCTGTCTGCTCCTGGGGCTGTCCCAAAGATGCTTCCCATGAGCCTCTGTCCCAGCGCTTTTATTCGGTTACAAAAAGCAGCTTATTTTATCCATCTGTGCCGTAGTCTGCAGAACATTAAATATAAAAGAATTAACAGTAGGATAGCAACTTGCCCCAGGATGTTTCCATCATAGCTCCATTGAAAAAGATGGAAGAGTGAGATGATGCTAGTAAGAGTTGACATGTATTTATTGCTTGACTCTTTGTGAAGCTCCTTCATAGGTATTCTCCTCAGATGTTCACAATAACTCTGTGAGTTAGGTGGGCATTATTTGTGTAAGAAGGCTTTGAGAGTTTGCCTTCATTTTGCTCTTAAGGCCACTAGGATCATGGATTTTTATCCAGAAGGGTCCTTAGCGGTCACCTCATCCAGCCCTCCTATTTTTACAGAGGAGGAAACTGAGGCTCATGGAGGTAGAATAATATGCCCCAAATCATAAAGGTGGTAAATGACAGAGCCTGGATTTGAACCCATTCCTTAGACTTCAAATCTACCATTTTCCATGTGCAACTTCAGCTAATCTTGTATAACAGCTCTTAAATATTGGAAATTGCCTATGATATTTTCACTTAATCTTTTGGTTTAAAAAAATCATTTCCAGGCTGAATATTCCCAGACCCTTTAGCTGTTCTTCACAGGAGATGATTTGTAGGCCCCTCACCCTCTTGATTACCTTGCTTTGGATGGATTTTGTGGCATGGTATACAGCAGTTAATTCTATTGGAGGCTTGACCAGTAGAGAGCACGGTGGAATGGCTGTTTCCCAGGATCTGGATGATGTTTTTCTCTTCATGTAGCCCAAGATTGCATTAGTTCTTGTTTGACCTCCTCATCCCCTTTAGCACTTGTTAAAATGGCTTATAGATGGAATGACTGGCTGGCTAACGTCATTGAAGGGATGTGCTCGTGCTTCTGGTGACCTTAGCAAGGCCTTGCCTTTAGAGGTCCAAATTCAGCCCTCAGCTACACGAATATGCCAGTTTTACTGATGTCAGATTCTGGGGATGAATTTTGATTTTGGAAAGGAAACCAAACATCATACCCTGGGTTTAATAGAAATAACCAGAAGGAACAAGCATCCTCATGAAAAAATCCTGTTTCCACTCTGCATTCAATCCAGTTTATTGAAGAACCCGTGGGGGAAAAGTTACGTATCGTCTGATAGATGAGTAATGATCCAAACAAATTTCCTACAACAACAAATAATGATGTTCCTGACAAAATATTAGAGAAAGGAACACTTTTTAAAACATTAATTACACTATTTGAGGCATGTAGTTGGTACACTGTTTTCTCTTTTTTAAAAAAAATCCCATGCCAACTATTTGTGATAATTTAGATACACACTGATGCCCTCAAATTTACGTTCTGGGTCCTGGGTGCGCTACGACTGCATATCGCTGTCAAAGCAGAATTTAAATACAACCCACAAGCTAAGAACATTAGTCAGAATACATTTTGAGATTTAAAGTACAAGTTATATTAATGTGCAGAGGCTGTGGATGGACAATGAATTGGACCCAGAATTGAACAGAACGACAATCTGGATTGCCATTGAGAAACTGTGTGCTGCTTTTAATGACCACCCGCTGTTCCGTGAAATGAAGGCTGTTCTTTTTAACTACAGTATTCTCCCAGAGATGCTCTCGTGTCTGTGAGTCCTATAGTAATACAGTCTGTGAAGAATTGAAGATGTGGTTGACCTGAAGGGCAGTGAGGAGAGAGGCCCATTGTGGGCAAGTGTAGGCTGCAAATTATTACCAGTAAAGAATTACTCAGAAGAAGTGACGGGACATCGTTAAGGAGAGATGTGAAAGGCAAAGGGGGTGGAGTAGTCAGGGAGGGAGAGAAGAGATAATTGATGGATAACCTCATGTTTTCCATTGGTGTCTTTGGGTTTTTTTTTTTCAATTAACAAGCATTTCTCTTCTTTTCTCTCCCTTTTCTTCCTACTGAAAAAAAGTCAAGCAAAACAAATTCCCATATTATTGGCCATGTCTGTAACTGCGTCTTTTATTCCATAGGCTTAGTTCATTGCTGCTTTTGTTCCTGTCTTGATAATGTGTAGAGAAAGGCCCTGAGTGCATCAAATGGATCCTTATTGGAGGATTTACCTCATGTTAGGGTGATCTTATATGAAGTGCTTGGAACACAGGAGGTGCTTAATCAGTGTGTGATTGACACTGACAGTCGCTTCCTAGGGTGAGAAGGTGTGGGTGTGTTACACGTGGCACCATAGAAGAGAGCACACACATTGAGTCGTCTGACACTTAACTCCTTGGGTGACCTTGGGCAAGTCCCTTAAGCAGAAGCATGTAGGCTGTGGAGCATTTGGAGTGCTGGATTCCCTGGAGTCAAGACCATTGGAATCTGAATCCTGCCTCAGACACTTACTGGCTCTGTGACCCCCGTCAGCCTCGGTTTCCTCATCCATAAAATGAGCATTTGATTTTACGGTCTCTAAGGGCGGTTTCCTCCATGATCCCAAGAGCTTCTCTAGGCCTCCATTTCCTCATCTATAAAATGGACCATAAATAGTTCTAGATTGATGGTCCTATGATCTGGTCAAGTCTGGAAATACTTTAATATAAATATAAAAATTAATGAAAAATGTGATGCTATTTGTTATATAGGTTATAGTGAAGATTCCTCTTGTGTATTGGTTGGGTTGGGGGAGGCAGAAGGGGAAGAGAATGAGCATTTATATACCACCTTCTGTGTGCCAGGCACCAAGCTAAGCTCTGCTACAAATATCTCATTTTTATCTTGACGACATCCCTGGGAGATAGGTGTGGTCATCAGTCTACTTTATAGTTGAATATACTGAGGCAGAGTTTAAGTGATTTGCTTAGGATCACCTAGATAGGAAGTGTCTGAAGCTGGATTTGAGCTCAGGTCTTCTTTCTTCTTGTTCTTCTTCTTGTTCGTCCTTCTCCTCCTCCTCCTTCTTCTTCGACTTGCCCAAGGTCACACAGTTAGTATGTGTTAAGTGTCTGAGGCTAGATTTGAACTCAGGTCCTCCTGACTCCAGGGTACGTACTCTATTCACTGCACCACCTTGACACCCCTGAACTCAGGTCTTCTTGGTTCTAGGCCCTACTACAGGATGACTACTGAGGTTAAGCCAAGTCAACAAGCATTTTATTAAGCACTACATATCAGGTGCTGTACCAGGCATTGATGAACTGAAGTCCCTTCCCAATGCTCAAATTCTGGGATTCTGGGATAGTGATTAAGATTAATGTTCTATATGAAAGATGTGGCAGAGACATATGGAGGGCTTAGTCTTTAGTCTTAATTCTACTAAAATTTACTAAACTAAATTTTACTAAAACTAAATTTCTTTAGTTTTTATTTTGGAGATTAAAAAAAGTGGTCCTCAGGAAGGATCTTCTGATTTGGTTAATTAGATGATGAGCCTAGAAGCTGTGGTTATGATGGCTTCTGTTGTAGGAGACAAGTTCAGTAAGAAGTCACTTCTGTCATCAATTCCAATAGAGATGTTTGAACTTTCCCAACTATACGGGAGGTTGATGGTCACTTGAGTTTCTTCATTTGGTGGCCACCAGATGAGATGAGCAAAGGAGAAAGTGTGGTCAACCTTCTGTTTGGGGGTTTCTGTATGTTTGACCCCACTTTCTGTAATAAGGTTATCCCAGTTGTTTCTCCCAGCTGGAAGCTCTTGAACTCTAGCAAGCAGAACCTTTCTGGTCAGAGAAACAAACTGATTAAGCAAAACCGACTGGTTTCATCTGATGGCCTCTGCAACATCCCACCCGTGAAGGATTCTTCCTCTCCACGGAGTTCTGGTCATTGTAACACAGGTTTCAGCTCTGGTGTATTAATCTGGTGTGCTCCTGTCATGACTTACTTCATTGTAAATCTGTTCATACAAGTCTTCCCATATGTCTCTGAATTCTTTGTATTTGTAGTTTCTTATGCTGTATTCCCATTCTGTTGATATAGCACAGTTTCTTCAACCGTACCCTAATCAATGGGTACCAACTTTTGTTTATGGTCCTTTGCTGCCCCCCAAAATGCGAATGCAGATATTTTGGGTTAGATCTTTGCACTTCATGGATTATGTGTCCTCCATTGAACTTCCATTGTTCTATGGAGAACACAAACCCTAAGGGGTCATCATCATCATCGTGGTCATCTTCGACAATCGGCCTTCCAGTCTCGGGTTGCCCACCTGGATGTCTTGCACTTCTCCTCACCCCATATATCCCATCAATTTCCAAATCTTGCTGTTTTCTATCTCTACACTGTCTTATCTGTTTCCCTTCCATTGCTCATGTAGTCGCCATCTTGCTTTAAGTTCTTATCACATCTTGCCTAGACTATTGATTGCAAAAACCTTCTCACTGGTCTCCTGCCTCAGGTGTCTCCCCAGTCTGATGCATCTTCGACATAGCTGCCAAAATGGTTTTGCATAAGCACAAATCTCACTCTGCTGTAACTCCTTTACTCACTAAACTCGAGTGGCTTCTTATTGCCTTTAGGATAAAATATAAACCCCTGCCTATCTTCTAAGTATCCCTCCCATGAGACACACCATCTCCTGCCTCTCATCTCCACGCCTTTGCACTGGCCAACACACATATCCAGAATGCACCTTACTTCCCATCTGATTCCCTTACTTCTTTCAAAAGGTGGTTCAGGCAGTAACTTCTAAATGGAGTCTTTCCTGATCAACCAGCCCTGCTTCTCCAGCTTCTAGTGCCCTCTATCTCTCACAGCCTTAAGATATTGTATGTTTATTCTGAACATGTTTATTTATATTTAAAAAAATATTCTGGACATGCTTATCCTGTATATACTTTATATATGTGCATGTTGTCGTCACCAGAAGGTGTGGGCAAACTCCTTCAGAACAGAAATTATTTAATTTTTTCCTCTTGGTCTGCCTAGCATCCAGCTCCTTGTCTGGTATACAGTAGGTATTTAATAAATCCCTTATGATTAAGTTATTGACAGTGAGCCCACTGGGTCAGATGACATGCGCAGTTTAAACAGTTCTCTCCAGTAAGGTCTAGTTTACTTTGGCTTTTGGAGCTGACTAATGATTTGTTCCCTTTCTTGTCTTTGGAAGCACCACCCACAGGAAGTAGGGCTGAGTGTATCAGTTTCTTTCCTAGGGAGGAAAATGCTTTTAATATTCTAGATCAATATGTTGTTTTAGAAAAATTGGAAATGTGCTATGAAAAACCATTAGGTAGAGGGATTCAGCTGTCCTTGTGTTTAGGATTAGAAGAAAGAAATAATCTCCACCTTTTCTGATATTTTGGATTTCACGACCTCAACCCTGGTGAATCTCAGATAATGGTATGTATGTCAATGACGCCATCCCCCAGATTGTGTGATTCTGTAGATGGATAGACATTGGGTCTCACGAGCTTGTTTTAGTTAACAGGAAGCTTATTGCTTAACATTGGTTAAAGGCAGCAGCGTCATGATGAGACGTGTGCTAGAATTCTACCATTTTTCAAGTCATGACTTTGTTAGGTTTGGAGGTGGCCTTAGAATCACTTAGGCGGATAGAACTCTCAAGCCCCATAACTGCCAGATTGCTTTATCTAATTTATGAAACCGAGGCAAAGGGAATCAACAGTAAACCTCCATTTACTGTTATTAGATTAGCCATTACAGAAGCCACAGAAATCGTATAACCCTTTACTTTGTGCTCCTTTGAATTTGGTTATTACCCATTGATGGAACTCTCGTTTAACCAAATGCTGTTGTTTACAACGAGAAGCCTGTTAACTCCTTTGGGTTCTGAATTTACTGCAGCCATTCTGGTACCTACTACCCTCAAAGGTACTTAAAACTAAGGGATTCTGCTCACGTGTGTCTCATGTCACATTCTGGTGAATTCTGATTTAGTTGAATAGGACCAGAGGTGTTTTTCCCCTCCTCATCAAGAAAAAGGCCCTTCTGATAGATATGTAGTACAAATCTCAAACACAGATGCTGATGCTTCGGCTGTAGGTGTGTTCACATTGGCTGGAGTAAGCATTTGCTATTTTCATGTGGAAACTCGTAAGAGCTTAAGAATGGAGCCATTGACCCATCGACTTTAGGGACATTGTCCTTGTTTTCAGATGCTCACATTACTCTCTGGCCCTCTCTCCTTCTCCATCATCTCTCTGTCTCTGTCTCTCCTCTTCTTTCCCCTCTCTCCTCTCTCTCACTCTGTCTCTCCTTCCCTCCCTCCTCAGTGCTGTCTCGTGTAGGCCCTGTACAAAACAGGAGTTGCATTTTGGTTAGCCTTCCTCTAGAGACAACTTCTCTCCATCCCTTTATGGCAGTTATATTGTTTTTGTACTTATCCTGTCCCAAAGTCCCTCTGTTTCCCACCACAAGTAGGCCCCAGTCCCAGTTAATCTACAAAGAATGAAGAAGAGTCCATGCCTCATTTCACATTATCTCCACTTTATATGACCTAAAAAGAAACGACATTCACATGGTAGTTTAGAATACTTTTAGCGCTTGAAATTGTAATTTCACCAGGCATAGTGCTAAGGCCCAGGTGACCACTATGCTGTCCAGGGAAGGGGTCAGCAGTCTCCATACCCAGTAGTCCCTGGAGTCCTGTCAGTGGCTGACATCACAATTTTGCTTTTCCAAAGGCAATGAATGAGCTTCAGAGTGCCTGGCCAGAATCTCTTCCCCCAAACCTACTTAGGGCCACAGCTATAGGATGGTGTATTGTACCTCATTGTACTAGGACTGGCTTGTTAGGCAGCTCATTAGAGAATTCTGGGTCAGGAACCTTTTTCTTGAAGGAATGACTAATTGATATCTCCCTGGAATTTTTGCCCAGCATCAGGCAGTATGTACCCTCAGCCCCTTCTTATCTGAGCTGGGCTGTCCAGGGGCTCCATTGCCCTGAGGCCTTGGCTTCTAATCTAGAGATTCGTAAATGAGAGAGGAAGGGAGCTACCCCAGCAGGCAGAGGGACTCCCACCACTGCACTCTGCAGGCCCACCGTCCACGTCCACCCCGCTCCTTTCTCATGGTCCTCCTTACATGGCTTGGGCCATCAAGCTCTCCAATCTCTAGATTTGAGGTTGCTTCTCTTGGGTCAGCAAATCTTGTGACATTCATGTTTCTTTACATTTCTGGCTGCCTGCCCTCAGCTCACTTGTTTCTAGATCCTGGATTGTGCAAGTCTACCTGGAAACCAGGGGAAGGTGAAGGAAAAAGATTCACCTAAATATGAAGGGGGAAAATAATAACTGCCTTCAAACAGTACCTGGTGCCTGTGGATAAGAAGAGGGGCCGGATGGGGACTGGCCCTGTGACCCCTTCAGGATAAGGGACTCCCGAATGAGCAAAACCCCCGTGCCAGTGCAGGCCAGGGCCCTCTCTGCTACTTCTAGTTTTAGTTGCCTAGAGCAGAGATGTCAAAAACAGGGCTGAGTGTGGCCTGAACCAAATTAAAATGTAACTGGGAGCTATTTAACAAGATAAACCAAAATACAGTAAAACATACATTTTATCACACTTTAAGTCAGTATGTGGACCACAGAGATCCTTGTGTAGATTAGTGGCCCCTCGGCTTCATGTGAGTTTGACCTCACTGGTCCAGAGCCCTGTGACATTCAATGACCTGCCCAAGGTCGCACAGCCAGGGGATGTCAGAGGCAGGATGACAGCCGCGTCTTTCTGGTGCCCTTGGCCAGCTTTCTGCCCATTGCACCATGCTGCCTGTGCCTGAAGCGCAGCGGACACTAAAATATTGATGATTGATGGGTTGATGATGTTTTGAATGTGATATTTTCAGAAAGAGCTTAATAAATGTTCTATCTCTGTGCCAGACATCATAGAATATAAGTTCCATGAGAGCAGCAATGGTTTGTTTTGTCTTTTTGTCCTCAGTGACTGCCCCCCTCTCTCTTTCTCCCTCCCTCCCTCTCTCCCATTTGTCTCTCTCCTATCTATCTCTCATCTGTATATATCACTCATCTATCACTATTGCCTGCCTGTCTACCTACCTCCCTAGCTGTCTTTTAATCAGTCAGCTGAGAGCCTTTCTCCTTCTTGTCTATCTCTCATCTGTCTGTCTCTTTTCTCCTACCTCATCTATCTCTTCTGTCTCTCATCTGTCTATATCTCTGTCAAACTGTCACTCATCTATATCTTTTCTTTATGTACCTACCTACCAATCAGTTATCCATCCATCTATTTATCTCCTATCTTATCTATCTACCTATCCATCCATCCATCCATCCATCCATCCATCCATCCATCCATCCATCCATCCATGTATCTAACTGCCTTTCTGTCTATCTATCTGTCTGTCTGCCTGCCTGCCTGCCTGTGTGTCTGTCTGTCCGTCCATCTGTCCATCTATCTGTTGTTCACATCAGCTAGATTGTAACCTTTTCAGGGTCAGGCGTGCTTTCATATTTGTCTTTGCATTCTTATCTTTCAGCATGGTGTCTGGCACACCGTAGGCAATAAAATACTTGGTTGATTTGATCTGTCCAGTGGGTTGGAAGGGGCACAGCTTTCTGGACTTGCGTTGAAGTAGGTGAAATGTTTTCTCCAGGATCTTTCTAGATGGATGTGAGGAGATATAAGTCAGATGTGTATGTCCTTGCACTGTCGGAGTGGGGACAGGAACTTGCTACTTTAATTTTTCCTCTTTTGGTCTCCAGCTTTCCCCAAAGTCCCTTGCCTTTTTCATCCTCCAGCTTCATATGGTCAGACCTTTAAACCACATGCCAAAGAGCTCAACTCTCTTTTGCCATTTGGCCTGTTGAGTAAACTGTGCCCTGTCATGTTCATTAAAATAAAAATTTGTCGAATGGAATTTGCCTGACTGGTAGAATTGTTTAAATGTCAGATGTTGTTAAGCTTGGATATAAATATTATGTTTCTATTGTTAATTAATTGCAGTTACACAGTCCCAGCAATCCAAAATCCAATTTAGCCTGCAATAGGACTGTGGATGAGGGCCAGAGATAATGAAGGCAAAGGGGAAAGAATTTAGTCAGTTTTTCCATTGTATCTGTCAATTTACTTTTAGAAAAATAGTACATTTTGGTATGGCACCAGAGTTCAAGTCATAAAAACACAGGAGAATTGAGGCCCTTTCTCTCCTAAAGCCTTTCAAATTTGCCTGTCAAACATATTAAGTGGCTGGCCTGGAGGCTGGCCCAGCATCAGAATTCCCAGAGGATGCTGTTCTGTCCTGTCCCTTCTTCTTTTTTCTTTCTTTCCTTCCCTCCACCTTCCTGCCTGTTGTTCTTCTGACAGCTCATTATTGAGCAGAGGGACTAGGAGTCAATCCTTCATCCTCTTCTTCCTTTCTCTTGGGCATATTAATTTTCTTCTCTTCTTCCATATTCATCCACTCACCCTTTCCTTCTTTCTTCTGTCATTTTATTCAAATTAGAACTTAACTGTCCATGGAGATGGATGCTTTCTTTCTGTAATCTTGGTTCAGAATCATGACCTTTACCAAATGTTTATCCAGAACAGTGTTTTTGAACATGTCAATGAAGAGGAGTCATCTTATTTCTATTTGCTGGATGGAAAAATCTGCCAGTAGGCACTTGGATATGCTTGTGGAATTTTCATCAACCAGTATTTATCAGATACCCTCAGTAGAGTGTGGTGCTGTAATGGGTAGCATCCCTAGGTTCCAAAGGTTGGATGGGATGTGCCAGGCAGAGGAGAGCTAATTGGGACTCTGGAAGAAAGACTGAATAGAGTAGAATGATCAGGGACCCTCATTTGTTTCCTGACATTGGGCTCAGTGCCAACTTTGTTCCGCCCCTGCAGTCACACCAGCTGATAAACGGAGAAAGAAGATGACCTTCAGTCCTTTCTGAATTTCCCAGTCCAACAGTATCAGTCAGATTAGAAATAAAAGGAATGGAAGCCAACAGATCTTCCAGATGGAGAGTTCAGAGGATGGCCTGACCAGACGCACACACAGCAGTGATGCAGCCAGTTAGTGGGGGCATTGGGCAGGAAACCAGTAGAAGCATAGGATGCTTCTGGGCCCTGGGGGCAGCCCCAGCTGATGGAACAACATTGGTCAACAACTGTTGGAGCAGCCATGGCTGCTGGGCTGGAGGTGGAGCCCATGCCCCACCCTGAGATCTGCAGACCCAGATTCAGTCTGAGCAAGCTTTGCAGAAATCATGTGGGCTCGAGTTAGCAAACAGCCTGGACAGTGTAGCTTGTGACTTTCCCCTTTCATCCCTAACCCTTTTTTTGCTCCTTGATTGCATTGGCTAAATGAGGTTGTCCTGGCAGGAATGTGAGAAAGGTGACCTTGGATAGGCAGAAAGCAGCAGTAACCATGGTCACTCCTACAGACTTGGACAGGCTGGAATGTGGGCAGCAGTTCTGGACGGCAGGGACTCAGGGAGGAGGTGTTGCACTGACCAAACACACTGGGTGGCAGATTGGTAGCCAGACATTCCTGCAAATACCATGTGAAAGAAGGATTTGACTAGTTCTCCTTAGATCGGGCAGGTGGACCTACCGGCAGCAGGTGGGAGTGGCAGCCTGATTTCTGCTTGACAGATTTCCAAATTATTGGTTTTGTCCAAAAGAAAAATGTGCTACTTTATAAGATGGTTGGGCCTCCTCCCAGCCTAGATCACCATTGGTTGGCCATGCCGTAGAGATGATTCTTGGCTTAAGAATGGGTTGGACTAATTGGTTTCTACTATCCCTTCTAACTTAAAGATTTTGCAATTCTCTGTAAGTTTCCAGAATAGGAATTCCACGAAGAGGGCTTTCTTAACAACAGAATTAATTTTCAGGCTCAGTCTATGTCATATGAACACAGCTGATGGAAAATGAAACATTAAATCAACCAGCTGGTTGGATAAAAAGGATTTTTTTTTTTTTTACCAAAGTTCAGGTATATCATGAAGTGATGAAGTTTTTGACCACGGCAGCTCTCAAGGATAATCGGCTACATTAAGAGGTTTCTATTTCCAACAAAGATAAGAGTTCTTGAAATTTTGGATATTGTTATTGATAATTGATCATTACTGATAATAGGAGTAATAATAACGATAAAAAATGGTGATGATGATGATGATGGTGATGATGTTGGCGATAAAGACAGCAGTATGCCATAGTGGCTAGAGAGCCTGCCTTGGAGGCTGGAAGGCTTGGGTTTGAGTCCCACCTTTGGCAGGTACTGGTGGTTGTTGTCCTTAGTGAAGTCATTTAATCTCTCAGTGTCCCAGGCAACTCTCTTAGCATATAAATTGAAGAGAAGGTAAAGGCAAGTCTTCACCAGGCGTAAATACCATGTTTCCCTGATAATAAGACACTGTCTTATTATTATTTTTGGACAGAAAAACACCAGAGGGCTTATTTTCAGGGGAGAGCTTATTTTAATGAACACTGACAGCAATTTTAATAAACAGGTAAATGTGAACAAAAAAATGTACCTTTATTCAATAAGCAAATCACTGGGGAAGAACAGGATGACGTGCTCACTGCTGCAGCTCTGATTGGATGCAGCTCGGAGCGCGGCGTGCGTTTCACGGGGGGGGGGATGGTGCATATAGCAATCTCAGTAGGGCTTATTTTCGGGGGAGGGCTTATTTTAGAGGAATCTTGCACAGTAAGGGGAGGGCTTATTTTCGGGATAGGTCTTATTATCGGGGAAACACGGTAATAGGTTTTATGAACAAATAACTTGAATTGGTATAACCCTCTATTTTGGGGAGGATGAAGAGAAAGAGGCTCAGACCTACTGTTTCATTGTGCTAGGGATCTCTTGCTGTAAGAAGTCTGTCCACCAGTGTAGGTTGACAGCCTGCTTATAGTTTTACTTGCTTGGGCACTATAAGAGTTATGTGACTTACCCATGGGCATAGAGCTCACAGGTGGGAGAGACAGGAGTGGAGAGCAGGGCTTACTGATTTCTCTGTTTACTGTGCAACCTGCTTCTCCTTTTAAAGTTATAAAAAAAAACCTTTCATATTCATTATGTGTTTGATACTCAGAACAATCTAATAAAGTTCGGGAGGGCAAGCATTATTATTCCCATTTTAAAGATGTGGATACTGAGGTTTGGAGAAATTAAATGATTTATCCCACGCCAAGTCTTGCTATATAGTGTAGACCTTACCTCAGTTCCTTGTTTTCTAAGCTTCTTTCCCCTTCCCCACAAATTCATTAAATTCATTTTTGTTGAGTTCTTATCAATAATTATAGAATTCAATGCAAGGCACTGAACCTGATTTCTCCAGGTCAAGTTATTAGAATGTACTTTTTAGAGGAGAGGCAGAAGGTGAGGGAATGATTATGGATCCTTAGAATTGAAGGGGATGCCAGGGACCATATAGCTTAACCTACACCTGAAAAGTAGTTCCCAGTTTGCCCAAGGAGTGGCCATCAGGCCTTTGTGTGAGGGCCTACCTACAATGAATGGGGAGTTTTTAGCTCTGAAGGCAGCCAGCCCATTCCTATTTTGGTTAGCTTTAATTGTTAATAATAATATTAATATTATTTTCATTAATAATAATGAAGCAGTGCCTGGTACATAGTAGGAACTTAAATGTTTCTTAATTATTAACTAATAATAGCTATTTACATACTATTTAAATATTATAATATTTAATAATTTAATTTAAAAAATTATTTTATTTTATTTTATTTATTTTAATTTAATATTTTGCAAAGTATTTTACATGAAATATGTCATTTGATCTGGCCAACAACCCTGGGACCGGGACTGACAGAGGTTAAGGGACTTGCCCAGGGTCACATAGCAGTAAATATCTGAGACCGGATTTGAACTCACATCTTCTTGACTCCGAGTCCAGTTCTCCATCCACTTTGCCACCTAGTAGTTCAGAAGTTTTTCTTTACCTTAAGTTTAAGATTGCCTTGTTATAACCATTTGCTCCAGGTTTTATCTTGAGTCTAAGCAGAACAATTCCTAAGTTCTCTGACATGTGAAAGCTCTGAAGATATTTCAAGATGGTGGCCATGTTCTCTCTGAAGCTCCACAGGTCTTGGTGGGGGTGGTGGTGGAAGGTCAGAGAGCAGCTGTTTGTCAATGCCAAATGTCACTTGTCATCGTTTTTCCCTCTTGGGGCCAGTGGAGACAAGGTAGTCTTGAATCCTTTGTCTGAATGGCCAGACTGAGGCACAGGATGATGTAGGCTAGCTACCAGGGTAGGTTGGCGAGAGAGAGAGAGAGAGAGAGAGAGAGAGAGAGAGAGAGAGAGAGAGAGAGAGAGAGAGAGAGAGAGAGAGAGAGAGAGAGACACAGTGGCAGAGACAGATACACACAGAGATAACGATAGAAGCAGAGATAAAGAGACAGTCAATGACAGAGAGACAGAGTAAAAGAAATACAGGGAGATCATGCTCATCCACATATTGGATCAAGTTGGTGTGGAAGGTTTGGATATAGCCACAATGGATAGAGCACATTCAATGGTATAAGAGTCTTGAATACCATTTGAGAAGGGGAAAACCAAAAAGGACTATAGTACTAAAGTTCCACAGTGCTGGCGTTTAGATAGCGTGGATGTTCAGTAGAAATAGTCATTCACATGATTTTCTAAGTATCAGTCTTGGGTTTGTTATTCTGGTTGTTATTGGTATCTCTTTGGGAAGATATTAAATTCACCTTCAGGTTATGATATAATTCCATGTATTTAGTTTTTTTTTCATCAGAATATTTATCTGGGTCTTTCTCTCCTCCCACTCTCCATCTGCTTGGTTTTCCCAGATATCTAGGAAAATGACTTAAGATTCTATTAGTAGCAGAATGACCATCACTTGAAAGGAAGGCAAGCCCAATTTGTCTGTGGTGAACACTGAGAGGAGTGTAAAAACCCAGTTGGGTTTTATTTAGCATCTGTAACTTGTATTTCAGAGAACAACAGACTTATTTCTTATCTCTGGTAAGGAAATAATTGTTAAAGATTTAAGAAACTAATTACTAAATCCTTTAATATGTCAAGTCAACTCACTGGGGGAGGGGCAGCTACTGAAAAGCACAATAAAGGAACATTTCACCACCAGATAATGTTGTATGGCTCAGACAGATATGCTTCAATTGAGAGGTTAGATGGTAGTGTGACCAGTGACGTTCATTTCCTGTAGTGGGGAAAGACACTTCTGTCTCGAGTTGTGGAAGCAGCTAAAAAATGTAGAGGAAATGGCCGTTGGTGGGCTGAAGAGAATGGCTTGGATGGAGTAGGGGGAATGATTTTCTGGAAGCAGGACATTTGGAAGGACAAGGATGATTCCATTGATGTTTTACTCCAATCCTGCTCTACTTACAGGCTTGGGTCTTGTAGGGGGACCCAACCAAAACCTGTTCAGTTTTCTTTAAATCTAATTGAAACATAGTCTAGATTTCTTGGTTTCAGCTCCAGCAATAGCTAATGTCTCAACGTGGCCAGAGGAACTCCTTATATGCAATAGCAGCTCAGCTACATTCACACCGATGGGGTCCCGCTGAACTGGATGTCTTCCAAAGGCGCTTCCAGATTTTGATTCTGTCGATTCTGTAACTGGAGGACCAATGAGAAAAGAGGACCACTCTGAATTCTGGATTGATCATCTCATGATTCTCTGCAGGAAGAGAGGCTTGCTCTGAGCTAGCCTGAAGGACTGGTCATATGTGGAGAGATTGAAGGCTTGGAGGGTAGACATTCTGCATTATGGGGAGCACCGTGAATAGTGGGACAGACACAGAATAATCAGGGTTTGTTTGCCATGGTATGTTGGTAACTACTTATCAGCCTGCATCTGAAAAAAAGGATACATATGACATACTTTTAAGTTGAATCTCTATTTCTTCATTACTTTCTTAAGTCTAGAGAATCCAGGAAAGAATAAATCCAACCCCGATTTGTAACACCTGTAAATACTCACACTGAAAATTTAACCATTGGCCCCCTAGAAATGACTTTACCACGTGACTGTTGATTTGATCTAGTGACTGTGGCTTTGGGCAGATCCTTTTACCATCCAGTGCCTTAACACTAGAAGGACCAGAATTTAAGAAGACTTTGAAGGACCACGCTACATCAACTAATGCAATACTTTTAAAAAAATCTGTAAGGCAAAGAAGATAGAGAGAATAGAGTGAACATTTTTATTTCAGAGTAAAATTATAATATGTTGTGTCAGTCGATGTTTTAAAGTGTTAAGACTCTAAATTAAAGAACAGTTCCTGGTCTGCGTTGGTACAGGGACCTTCCTCATTTCAACATTTTCTATACTGTTAAATGATAAAAGTATGCTTCCTAATGGATAAGGGAAGACATTCTTCTCCATGGTCTGTGAGAAGTAGGAAGAAGGAGCTCAGACTTCTGGGGCCATATCCCATGTTTCTAAATTACCTCTTCTTCTAGGTTCATCTTTATTTCAAAGGCAGTTTTGCCCATATGGTTTTGATGAATTTAATGTAGCTCATTTTGTGTTCAGTGGCCAGTGGAACTCCCTTATTTGTCATAACTGCCCAGAGAGCCATGTGATTCTGTAGGCTGTGTACACAAGTCAGCCTGAATTAAAAGGACAGCACCATTTGGTTTGTTGAAGTTTCTATCCAGATCTGTGTGTGTGTGTGTGTGTGTGTGTGTGTGTATCTTCTTTTTGCAGGCTTTCCCCCTACTCCTGAGAACATGAACTCCTCCCTTTGATCGTTATCACCTTCAATAAAAGTTTATTTTTTTGCTATCATATTGTGGTTTCTGTTATTTTGGTGTGCCAGGATTTGAACTTAAGTCCTTGGCTTGGTCACTGGGTCATGGGGCCTTCACATTGGGGCCATGATGTTGTTTGTGGAACAAAAGAAGGGAGAAGGAAAATGTTTTTTTTTTTTTTGTATTTAAAAATCAGTTTCATCCATGAGGTTGTGGTTAATTTAATGTAGTTTATCTTGCATTGAGTGGCCTCTAGAATTCCCTTATTTGTCATGACTGCCTAGAGATTCTTGTGATTTCTAGGTTGTAATCTAATAATAATACTGTTACTAAAAAGAAAAAGAGTGAGATGCTATGAAACAGCCATTTAGTGATAGTGGCAGTCTGCCCAGGGTGGGAGGGGCACATACAGACCGGGTGGCTCTTGTTGTAAGGTTGGGAGGATGGGGGCTAGAAAATAAAGATGGGTTAGAATTGAGAGCAGAAGAGAATTTGGAATGGATTCTCTTTCTTGTTGCTTCTTCGTTTGCTGCAAGCAGAGGCTAATGGCAGAGTTTTAGGCCATTTTATCGATGCCAGCCAGCTGCAGTTACGGGACTTGGAATAAAGGAAATTGTCCTAACCCCAGATATCAATATAATTCTCCAGCATCTCTTCACGTGGTCTTAAACAGCTCCCCCTTTTCTCCTGTGGTCCTTACTGTGGCAATGCGTATACTGATGTGGGCTGGTCCTGAAATCAATGTTAGAGGAGGGACGTGATTGTCCTTGATGGTTATAGTTAGACACCAACTTTTAAAACCTCATTTATTTCGATATAGTCAGGTATTCTGTTTGTACCATCAAACTTAAAAAGGGATTTTGGAATGCTCTTCTCGGAATTCCCATTTTGTTTTCAAGATCATTCAAGGCATTAGCATTATTTTTGTTCCCTGTTTCATTATTTGATGGCACCTCTAGAATTGATGTTAAGTGTAGGTTTTCGGCGCCATCTTGTACTTCAGCTTTTCCCTCTTTAAATTTCAGTCACGAAATTCCCCACTCTTATTTTGTCTAATCTGGGTTTAGGAACGAAGCCATTTCTTACAATTGCCCTGCATTGATCTGTAATTCATTGTTTTGTAACTAGTTATTCATGATATCATTGATGAAAAATGACATGAAGTCCTTTCCTATAATGGAGATCTGTTTCCAATTTTTATAATAATGCATTCTTGGCACATAATGAAAACATTCCCATTTTCAGTACATTTCCTGTACCCTCATGGTTTGCCTACATCAGAGGTCTTTGTCGTTAGCACCATGGCCTTTTCAGCAATGTTGGGTAAGCATTGCCATTTCTGATTTGTTCCAATATGGAAGGATTAGTAGTAGTAGTAATTGTTGCAATAGTATTTTTAGTATTAGTAGTAGTGGTAATAGTAATAGTAGTACTAGTACTGGTAGTAGTAGTAATAGTATTAGTATTGGTGTAGTAGTAGTAGTAACAGTATTAGTAGTAATAGTGTTAGTATTGGTGGTGGTGGTAGTAGTAATAGTATTAGAAGTAATAGTGATGGGGTGGCCAGGTAGCCCAGTAAGTAAGAGCACCGGCCCCAGTATCGGGATGACCTGGGAGCGAATCCGGGCTCAGACACTTAGCACCACACACAGAAATAACTGGCCGTGTAATCTTGAGGAAGTTACTTAACCCCAATTGCTTAAAAAAAAAGAAGTAATAGTATTAGTATTGGTGGTAGAAGCAGTAGTAGTAGCAGCAGCAGCAGTAATAGTAGTAGTAGTGATGAGGATGCCAGCAGCAGCTAGCATTTATATAGTGCTTTAAAATTTACAAAACACTTCATATAACTTAGCTTCTTTAGTCATCACTGCATCCCTTTGAGGCAGGTGCTGTTATTAACCCCATTTTACAAAGAGATTAAAGTGACTTGCCCAGAGTCACACGGCAAGATTTGAACTCAGGGCTTCCGGGTTCCAGGTCCAGCATTCTATCTGCCAGGCCATCACTAGGTACTAGGTACCAGACCACAAAGAGGTGTCGTTCACTTCATAGTCCTCTTTATCAAGCTGTTTATCATGATTACGCTGAGTAGAACCAGCTTGGGGCTTGGTGTTACCCCATTTGTTCATTAGATTCTTAAGTACAAGTGGCACTGGCTAGGAGTCAAGCTCCATTGGCAATACTGCCAGATCTCGGTTGGCTGGCTTTTTGGGGTTCCTACCAGGCCTTCCTGACTACCATAGTGGTTTTGGGGTACCCAAAGCTGCCCTCCTGCACAGCCCTGGCTTGTGTTCCCTTACTTTGTAGCTGTCTCTTTCCTTTATTACTCAGATGAGGGTCTAGTCTTTGAAAGGATTCTTATTGTTATCATGGTTAATTGATGCCACCAATAAACATGGTGCTATGACCAATTACCCTAATGCAGTGGCCCAACTTTCAAAGAGCTGGGAAAATAATTTCAGAGATAAGCTATACACAGAAAAAAAAACTTAATGATGTTAGATAACAGTCTAGAGGACATATGAATAAGAGAAAAAATTAATATTACGAGGAGAGAGAGACTTTGTGGCCTGCAGTGGTCAGGGAATACTTCACACAGAAGGATACTATGGACCAAGCTCTAACCTTTGAGGTAGAGAACCTGGGTTCAAGTGCTATTTACTACCTCAGTGATGTTGGTCCAGCTGCCTCCGTTCCCTTATCTATAAGGGAAAAGGGTGGGGCTAGATGGCTTCTGAAATACCTCCCAACTTGAGAGCCATGATCCAGTGAGATAATATTTGTAAAGTAAAGGATGGCCTCTTTAAAAGGCCTTCTTTGCCTCCCTTCTTATTAAACCTTAGTCACTGAATAGACTTTGCTTCAGTCAGACTGAGACCTGTTAAAGACTTTAGCTTGAAAAGGCTAAGGTGCCCCACTACATCCTGGGCCATCTGGACCCAGATGAAAAAGTGAGGCTGGTGCACAGCCCTGCCTCACTTAAATCTAGTACAGTTACATGTCATGTCATCACCTCCCTGATGTCATGGTCCTCCTAGAGAATGAAGGACAAGCAGCAGCGGCATTTATGAAGTACTTAGCTCGGAACTTGATGCATAGTAGGTGCTCAATAGATGTTCCTTTCATTCTTCTTGATTGTTCTCCTTAGGAATCATGGCTTGAGCTGAGTCAAGCTGAAGCATCGGTCAGCTGGAGATAGGCAGAAGAAAAGGAATGGGGGGCATCCTGAAGCATGGTGCAGAGACTAGAGTGAGGCTGGCTTTGGGACCTTGAGAGAATCTCTTACCGGTTCACTTCCCTGAGATTGTCCAGCAAAGAGCGATCGCTGATCTGCATTTTATGGGGAATTTCCTCCTTTAATCATTCAATCTACCAAAGAAATCACAGGAGAGGCCCCTTATCCTCTCCCAAGAGCATGGGGAAAGGCCTGTGGGATGGGGGAAGGGTGGGTGGGAGCCTCCAACGTCTGCCTCTGTATCATATGTTTCTAAATTACCTCTTCCTCCAGGTTCATCTGTATTTCAAAGGAAAATTTTACCCATATGGTTTTGATGAGTTTAATGTAGCTCATATTGTGTTTGGTAAGAAGAATTTGCCAGATGACAAATGTGTATTTAAAAAAAAAAGGATACACAGTCTGCTTTCTACTTTATGTAACCAAGAGTACAAGTACATTTATATTGAATTATAGAAGGCCTTCCTCAAATTCAAGAGAAAGTTTGTTGAAAACAAAGAGAGTTGAAACTTGGGAGTCTTGAAATGAGGTATGGTCTAGGACTCACCTATTTGAACCTGTTCTACATGTGGCAGAGTGGGGCCTTCTCTTACTAGAACTAATGAAATCATTCTACTGAGTGTCAGCCTTCAGGAACTATCAGCAAGAACTCTGTTCTCTTGAATTAGTGGGGAGAGAAATAAAGATGCTTCCCTGAGTTCCAACTTAGTGGCAGTTGACATATTATCTGCTAGGAGGGTGAGAATCTGGAAATCATTTTTCCCATTGCACTTCAGTCTTAACTTTCATTGGGATCAGAGCTTTAGAGCCAGAAGGAACCTTAAGATACATCTTTCTCAGACCTACCTCTCTCCCAGTTTCATAGAAGAGGAAAATGAGGTGACCTAGAGCACATCTAAGTGGAACAGCTGACCCAGGGTCATGCAATTAATTTACTGGTCAGTTAAGAACTCAGACTTGGTTTCTGGGTTTATTTGCGGAACAGCCAGGTACAGGTTTGTAAAAGGGAGCAGGGAGGAGAGTGAAGGCATTATATTCCAAAGTCATGAATAAATTCCAGACTACCAAATTCATACCTTTGGTTGGTATATCCCTTTTAAGAGAAAATTCTTCATATCCAATAAATCAAAGATTCTTGAGACCTCTGGATCCCCCCTGTGGTTAGATTTCATGGGTCTGTGAACTTGGATAGGACACAAATCACATTTTTATTTGACTAGCTTTTAGTTTATGTTGTGATTCTGTTTTGTTTTATGCACTTAGAAGCACTTTGAGAAATGGTCAGTGGATTTCAACTGTCAACACAGAACCCCTGAGATAAGGGGTCTTCGGGTTTGTGTGTGTGTGTGTGTGTGTGTGTGTGTGTACTTGTCTATACATTTGATTTAATTCAGTAAACTTTTATTAGGGATGCCTGGTGTGTGACTCTGAGAGTTTGGAAAAGATGCAAATTTCAGCTAAGATACAGTCTCTGCTTTCATAAAGTTTACAGTTTAGGAAAGTGATAGGAAGTATTCATAAATAATTATAATGCAAAATTATATGTGATACGTATGTATCAGAAGAGTCATAATTAGCATGAAAAGTGCCCTCAAATCATCTTTTAAAGACAAGTTTAGTTGGGGAATATAGAAAAAGATGCCTGTATCCAGGCTTCTATGCATAGAAATCTTGGGGATATGATTATTGTGCGGCAGGGAGAGAAGGAGCTCACCCGGGGCGCATCAGCTGAGAGAAGAAACCTGTACCATCTGGTACCTTTACTATTTTAACTAATTTTTCTTCTTAACTAGGTATGAAGCTTGTTTGCTTCTGTGCTGCTGAAGGAATAGTTAAGTGCCATTCTTTCCAAGTATATTTGAGCCAAAGCCCTTATCACGCACCCCCCCGTCCCCCCAATCCAAATGTGGCTTAGGTCACCTTTGATAATGGGACCACCACAGGTAAATCTTTTGTAAAAAATTTGGAATTAGATTGTGCAAGAAAGACTCTGGCACAAAGCAAATGACATGATGTTTTACTGATTTATTAACTTGCTTTTTATCTCTGTGCTTTATTTTAAAAAATTGTTGATGTCTTGGCTTTATATCAAGTTAATTTTCCAATCTATCCTCCTCCCCTTTGCAGTTCAGAGAGTCATCCCTTTCTTTTTAAATGTTTTATTGAGGCTTTGTTGAGGTTACTGTCTCTTTCAATGATGCCACCCCCCCCACTAGAGTAGAACTCTCATTACAAACGAGTAGAGTCAAGCAAAGTACATCAACGTGTCTGCCATGTTTGCAAGTGTATGCCTCATGCAATGCTGATAGCCACACCTCTCAGCTGGAAGGGGTGCTTCTCGAGGCATTTCTCAGGGTGTTCAGGGAGCAGCTCTCCCTTCTCTGTATTTTGCACTTGCCGCCTCCCCTCAAAGACTGCGTTGCTGGTTGTATTGGCTTCCTGGGCTCGAGGTGGGTTTATTTGCTGTATCTTTTCTCAGTCTTATGTAAAAATAGAAAAGAGGCCCAGGCTGTATTACTGCTTTGGCTAACAGTCCCAAGGCATAAGGAATTTCTACTCCAAGACATGAAGAATACACCCTCCATTGACATTGGCACGCAACTCAATGCCTTAATTTTTATCTCTTTGTAGCTTTGAAACTCAGCAAAGAAGTGGAGCCCATTGAGAAACATCTGTAGAGGTAAGTGTATTTATTACATAGCCTTGACAAACATTGCCTTATGAAATTGATTTTTTTCCTTTTATTCAGGGATTTAAACACTCAGTTTAAAGCAAGAGCTTATAGGACAGCTTCCTGAACTGTCTGTTTGTCGCACCCCCTCCCCAAAAGTGGCTAGCTATAGATAGAGGGAAGCAGGAGAGGAGGCAATGTGCTGAGCTGGGCTGAATGGCAGCCCTGACTGCTGATGTCTGCTTTGTCCTCGGCACTTAAGACATTCCTGGGAAGCCAAATTTGCTAAGATTAATTCGAGGTAGGAGAAAAGGAATGTGTGGGCATCGCTTCTGATGGAGAGTTGGATAAAGCTAGCTGGCCAAATAAAGGAAATTGCAGAGTGGTATTTTAATAAGGGTCTGGTCATTGTCACAGCGTGTAGCTATGCATGTAGCCATGTGGATCTGCCACGCTGGTGGAATAAAGGGAATCAGTCAGAAATGTCTTAGGCACAGCCGATGCTATGAGGTGAAGCTGTAGAGCTGAAAGGGATCTTGGAGATCATCTGTCCAACCTTCCCCATTTTACGGATGAGGAAACTGAGGCCTAGGGAGGTAAAATGATTTATACAGATGGTAAGTGGCTGAGCTGGGACTCAAACCCAAGATGGACAAATCAGTTCAACTATGAGTTCAAATTTTGCCTAAATACTTATGAGCTATATGACTCTGGGCAAGCTAAGTGTTCTAGTGGATAAGGCTCTGGGCCTAGAGTCTGGAAAGCCTGAGTTCAAATCCAGCCTGAGACTTACTAGCATGTTGACCCTGGGCAAGTCACTTAACCTCTGTTTGCCTCAGTTTCCTCAACTGTAAATTGGGGATAATAATAACACCTCCTTAGAGGGTTGTATGGTGTGGCCCATAGTAAAAGCCATGTAAATGTTAGCTATTGTTATTAATTATCGTCACTTAACTTCTCTGTGCCCCAGCTTTCATGTCTATGAACACATCATGTGGTTGGTCCCTTTCAGTTTTATATCTATGATCCTGTAATCCACGGACCCTGAGTAAAGTCTTCCTTCTCTTGTACTGCCCTGTTGTGGTCATTGTGGAGTCTTCAGTGGATGAAAAGAAAGCGAACCCTTCAACATGAAGCCACAGGAATAGCATTGGAGCCAACATGGCGTGAAACATTGCAGTTGGGTTGGTTTTTACATGGAAAAAAAATGTAATTGTTTCCTCTTTGCTAGGTATATTTATAAGCATACAGCAGTACAGTATTGTTCTTTGATTCATGGTTTAATTTCTGTTCCGCATGAAGTATTTTAATTTAAAGAATTCATTGTGAGAAATTATAGGGTTGCAGTTTTTATCGAGAGCCTTTGGTGGCCAGGGTGAAATATGCCGTAATTTTACATTTGTTTTCATCATCAGTTATATTCTTGGCAATTTTGGATTTTCTGCTATCATTTTTATTATGGTTATTGTAGTAGTGATTGCTTTAGTTAAGGTTGGAAACCTGGTTTGATTTAGCTTGTATTTTCAGTTACTCCTAACTTTGTGACAGGTCAACCTCTGGGGCTGAAATGTTCAGTGTTCATTTTGAAAAGAAAGGTAATTTTATGGGGAAATGAGAGAAGTCTCTTTTGGGTGGAAATGTGAGCTATAAAAATTTGTGCTGAGAATGGTCTTCAGGGAGGCCTCAATTGTGGGGCCTAAAAACCTTATGAGGCCAGAATTTGTTTGAAATTAAGATATGGGTCTTGGCGGGGAGGACAGGGCATGATAACTGTCTTCAGATATTTGAACGCCTGTCATGTGGAGGAGGGATTAGTCTTGTACTTACCATGAGAGCAGAGTTAATCATAATGTGTGAAAATTAGACTTTCTACACATTCAGGCTATCCAAAGGTGAAATGAGCTCGGAAGGTAGTGAGTTCCCTGCCACAGGACATCTTCAGACAAAGGTTAGATGACTGTTTATGGGTTGTATTGGAGAAGGGATTCTCTTTGGGACATGAATTGGACTAAATGGCCTTTGAGATCCCCCCTAAGTCTGAGAAATGGTGATATAATGAATGTTACATGGTTTGCATAGGGTGGAGAGAAATCTCATTTAAAGTAAAAATTCTTAAGCCGATTTCATGCGACAAAAATTGTGCATTTCTTGGGGTTATTTCTCAGATGCTAGCCAGAGAACTTTGTTATTGAAGTATTTAGTCACTTATGGGAATGAAAAATCTTGGTTTTGATAGTTTCTGGATGTAAATCCTAAGAAAATCTTGGAACTAGTAATGATCATTTGGTCCAGTCCTGGTACTTAAAGGACCAGTCTTTAATTCTGACCGCAGAATTTTAGGATTGAGCCATAGACACTCCATTTCTCCCACTTTCATTTGGATTTGGGAAGTTTTAAAGTATAGTTACTTGTCTCTACTTAGTACACTCTATATAAGGTCTAAAACCATTTGAAAAAGTAGATGGGAAGTGCTTAATAAATGTGCTTTTCATTCTTCCATTCAATTGGGATGCCCCACTTAGTGCAAAACTTCCTGCTCAATCAAAACCCACCATAATGTGGAGGAATTCACAAAAATAAATTAAAACCCCAAAGATTTCCCCTCGGTTGTGTCTCTTGTAGGTGGAGTCTTATCAGTGTTTGAGGCTGTTATGTGAACAGGAAAGGACATAATAATTACCTAGCCATTATCTAATTACATGGCCAAATGGTTTCATTACCATTTGTTTTAGCCACTCTCATTCTTTACTGTGAGGAGATGAATTATTGATCAGGTCCTGGCTGGACAAGATGGTACTTTGAGTCTTCTCTTCTAACTCTGTGACTCTGTGGACCCAGTCCACTGAACTCATCAGTAATGAAGAGTGCTGACCACTGGACATATGAACATTTCCCTCAATCTGGGATGCTTCCTTGTATACTTTTAAAACAAGACACTTTTAAAGCTTCCTTTGAAGCTTCAAGATAGTACTTTTCAGGTGGGTAAGATTCTTGGTTCTTCAAAATGAAGTAAATGAGAAGGGAAGGGAATTGTCCAGTAAGACGAGAATCAATCAATCAATTAATCAATCAGTGGGCACTTACACCTGCTAAGTGCCATTTGCTGTTCTAAGCACTGAGAAGAAAAAGACAAAAGTGTTTCTGCTCTCATGTTTTACTGGAAAAGCTGAAGCTCGTGGAAACGAGAGTGGGCAGTTTGAAATTTTGGCATCAACATCAAGCTGTTTACGTCGTCTGTGTTGTATATTTTGTTTTGTTGGATGCTCAGAATTCTTAAGATACTCTTTATAGAAAGGCTGTGGGAGGCTTATGCATATGGGAGTTAGAAATGGAAATTGACTATATGATTTGAGTAAGGTTTACAGATTTAAGAGTAATATCTTTTGCCATTATTCCCCTTCTTGCTAAGGCATTTATTCACAAATAGTTGGACCTCATGTATTCTATTACCAATATGTAGAGGAACAATATTTTCTTATTGCCATAAAATTTCTTAGTGCTGCTACTGCTTTAAATTCAGAGCAACTGTTGTCTTCTTCCCCTGTTCCCCAGCTTGGGCCTGGGTTATCTTTGGTTGTTCTTTATGCCACCAAGAACAAGAGAAACAGGGCTCTAACTTGTTATTATTTCATAGGAAAAAAAGGATCTGAGTTGAAGGAGACCACGGAGGTCTCCTTAGTTTAATTTAAAAAATTAATAAGAGCTGATGTTAATATAACCATTTCAGGTTCATGCTCATTGCCTCCTTTTTCTAGACCTTCACTAACCATTCTTTTAATGATATAAAATTTTGCCAGATTCAACTTGGAGTCAAATTACTTTGCCTATAGGTTACTAGTTCCACTCTCTTACTTTTCTTCATTTCTCTTTCTTTCTTTCTTTCTTTCTTTCTTTCTTTCTTTCTTTCTTTCTTTCTTTCTTTCTTTCTTTCTTTCTTTCTTTCTTTCTTTCTTTCTTTCTTTCTTTCTTTCTTTCCTTCCTTCCTTTCCTTTCTTCCTTTCTTTCCTTCCTTCCTTCCTTTCTCTCTCTCTCTCTCTCTTTCTTTCTTTCTTTCTTTCTTTCTTTCTTT
>NW_027185761.1:53895369-54052032 GCF_028583685.1 Petaurus breviceps papuanus
CTCTCTCTTTCTTTCTTTCTTTCTTTCTTTCTTTCTTTCTTTCTTTCTTTCTTTCTTTCTTTCTTTCTTTCTTTCTTTCTTTCTTTCTTTCTTTCTTTCTTTCTTTCTTTCTTTCTTTCTTTCTTTCTTTCAAAAAAGGGATAACATTTTCCTTTCTTCAACCTTGTGGAACCCTTGAGGTTGATATTACATAGTCTTTGGTAGGTGATACATGAAAGATACAGCCAAGACTATCCCAGGTGGGTCTTATTACTACAGTCTTTACTAATGCCAGAATCCTGACCCTTAGCCAATAGAAAGATATTAGGCATGGCTACAGTGTCCCAGGAAAAGGGAAATTCTGGCATATACATAACTCCCTTGGCTGCCTTCTCCAAGGTCAGAACCCTAGAAAAAATACACAGGTTTATAGGTCCATAGCAGAGAACTCTCCTACTTAGTCCTGTAATTCAGCCACATCCTTCCTGAATCCCGAAAACTTGCCTAGTAGTTTTCCAAAGGTACCTAAAATACCCACATCATGCCAACATAGCGGTCAGTCTCTAACTAGTGACAATGAAGTCTACTGCTCATTCTCTTTAAATCAGCCACAACACAACACCCCTGTGAACACACAATGTCACTGCAATCCAAACTAGTTGCCTGTGACTTGGTACTATCCATTGTATAAGGGCTGAGGGGTCTTGGAGTTCTCAGGCTTTCAGTTTCTAAGCAGCGCTGTCCAGAGTGCTGACACAATTGAGGGGCCTGGATCCTTACTCCACAGTACATACCCTAATAGCTCTTCTCTTTGAATATGTATTTCCTTTTGAACGTTTTTTGCCCTCCTGCACTTCTCATCTCTCTCTTTTGTATAAGATGGCCGACACACAATTTTTACAGTCTTCTGGTATTGCCTGCTTATTTCCCAAGAAGTAAATGGTCATCTTAGCTTGCTGATTGTTGACTATAGGCTTTCTTACTGCCTCTGTATTCTGTACTGTGTCCTGCATATAGCCAGTGGTTAGTTTCAAAATAATAGTTATTTTCCAAGGCCATCAGAGGAGCACACTCATTGAGGAAAAACAAAAAACATCATAACTTTTGTAGCAAATTGACATAATAAAGGACAAAAACAGTTCCCAAAGCTGTGCAGTAGTAACTTTTATGGATAAACTTTGTATTTGTATCATTTTTTTTATACAAACCAGTGTATGCACACATACATATTTTTGTATGTTAGGAACAATATATTTATTCATAGCCTAAGTATTTAAATGAAAGAAATAGATTAATACTGTATAAAAACACTTGACTTTTATTTTTTTGATGAAGTGAGGCCTGGAAGCAAAACATTGATATTTTTGACTCTTTTAACATGATGATTAGAGTACATACCCTCTGCCTTGAATCTGTTTAGTTTTCTGTCTGGCAGATTAGATAGAAATAGTTGGTTGTCACTTTCCAACCTTGGGGATTTCTCATAGTGAATCAGGTTTAAATCAAGTGACCTGAATGGGTATGAGATGGAAGCCTCTTAAGTCTCTTCTCTCCAATCCTGACCTCTCCAGTGAATTTCATTCTTGTATTGCCAGGTACTGTGAGTTTTCTATTTCATAGCTCACCAACAGCTCACCCCACCTATATCTGAACTTCACTGCCGTAATAGCTGACATTGGTATAGCACTTGGAAATATACAAGGTACTTGTCTCACAGTGACCCTGCGACTACTATTATTTATCCCTATTTTTTTTTTTTATTATTATGGGGTAATAGAATGAGAGCTGGAAGAGATCTTGCGAATCATCTGGGAAAACCTATTCATCTTATAAACCATAGGACCACAGCATGACAGATATAGACTTGGAAGGGCCTTTGGAAGTCATTCACTCTTACTCCTCACTCTGAAACACCCCTCTTGCTCTGACAACTTACAAATGATGAATCATTGACTTGAACAGGTTGTGACTTATCCAAGTTCACATATGTAGTTGATAGCAGAATCAGAATTATAACCCAGATCTTCTCATTCCAAAATCCAGGTTTCTTTCCATGACACTTTGCAGCTTCCCACAGAGCATATGGGTACATAGCTAATTGCAGAATCAAGATTCAAACCCAGTTTTTCTGATCCAAAATGCATTGATTTTTCCTACTTATTTCTGTACATGGTAGCATCATTTTCTTAATTTCTCCATTGGGAAACTTTGGAATCCTGTTTTACTCTTCCCTCTCTTTCACCTCTTTTATCCAAGCTGGCATCAGTTCCTATCTATCCTTCCTTCATTAGGTCTTTGGAGTTTGCCCAGTTTTTGTTCTTGTAGTTACCACCCTAACTTGGGTCCTTGTTATCCTTAGCCTGCATTATTGCAAAGCCTCTTAACTGGCTGCCTCATTTTTTCTGTTTCCCAATCTAAATTTTGGGCCATCATATTTTTCTGCATAATGTTAATGATGATAAGAGACATTTGTATAATGTTTTGAGATTTGCAAAGCGTTTCATATGCCTCATCGCATTTGATTCTCATAACTCTGAGGCAAGTGCTACGGTTACACGTCTCTAACTTTCTGTTCATTGATCAGACATTGACTTGAGGAACTCTCATTGAGGACAATCTCTTTACCAAAAGAGGGCAGCACTACTTGCTTTGAAACTTAACCTTCGAGGTTTGCCTGGGGCACTGAGGAGTTAAGTGATTTGCCTGGGGTCCGAGTGTTGAGCAAGTATTAATAACTGATAATGAACAACAACAATAATGACAATGATAAAGGCTAGCATGTACATGGCATCTGCTGTGTTCCAGACACCAAGCTAAGTGCTTTATAAATATTGTCCCATTTGATTCTCACAATTCTGAGAGGTAGGTGCTATGATTAGCCCCATTTTACACTTAAGGAAACTGACAAAGAAAACAAGTGACTTGCCCAGGGTTACTTAGCTAGTAAATGTCTGAGGTGGGATTTGAACTCAGGTCTTCCTGGCTCTTAGTTTCCCTTGAGTCTACAAAAGACTCAGTTACCGTCCCCTCAAAACCAACTTTCTCAGCTGCTGTCATCCATACGATGCCTACACGTTTCCCATGCTGTTCGGTCAACACTGAATACCTTCTTTGTTTCTTCAAATCCAACTCAACCTTCAAGGTTCAGCTTAACTATCACCCTCTTCTTGAAGCCTTGACTAACTACTGGAGTTTATCCCAGGTGTTCTTGACCTTTCTTGAACTTTCATTGAATTTTTTGTTGGTGTCATGTAGCTTAGTGCTTAAGTTTTCTAAAAGTTTCTCAGGACATTTTCTTTGGACTCATTTCACTCATTTTTGTATCATAGTTGTTACTATTATGTGTCTTTCCCCAATAATAGAATATAAATTCATTGAGAGAAAGGACTGTTTTACTGTTATCTTTAAATGCCTGCCATCTATGCCCGGCACATAGCAGGTTCTCAATAAATGATCATTGCTATATTGATGGATTTTATGCGATTTGTTACTTTGTAAAAGTTTCATTTTTGTCTCCTTAAATATATAATAAACTCATTAAAGGCAGGAACCAACTCTTAGGTAGTGTGGGCAGCAGAAAGAGGGCTAGACCTGGAGTCCACATGCTGGTGCTAGGTTCCATGGTTCTGTTGCTGATTACTAACATGACCTTAGGTGCTTCACTCTCCCTGACCTTGTTTTCTCATTTCTAAAATCAAGTGGTTGGGTTCACTTGTCTCCAAGGTTCTTTGAGATGCCTTCCAGTTGTAACTCCATGATCCTTTGAATTCAGTGTCTTCTAAGGGAAGTTGGGGCGTAGCTGGGGGATGGAATGGTTAGAGTGGCAGGTTTGGAGTCACCGACTCATCCTCCTGAGTTCCAATCTGGCCTCAGGCATTTACTAGCTGTAGCAAATCACTTAACCCTGTTTGCCTTATTTCTTCATCTGAAAAATGAGCTGGAGAAGGAAATGGCAAACTGCTCTAGTATCTTTGCCAAGAATACCCTGAATGGGGTCACAGAGAGTCAGGCATGACAACAACAAGGTATTACTGGCTGAAGGATGGCACGTGAGAAAGAGTAATGTTTAATCAGCCTGGTTGAGAAGGATGTTAAATGTCAAACACGGGGTCTTATGTTGTTATCATAGAAGCCATAAGGAGCCAATGAAGTTTCTTGAGAAGGGAGATGGCACGGTCACAAGTCACAAGGAGTATCTCCTGGATATTAGGCATATCAGTTCGTCTGTTGTGTAGAGGGGAACAGACTGGAGGGGGCACAGAGCAGATGCAGTGAGGTCCATTAGAATGGTCTTCCAGCTCTTCAGAGAAGAAGTGATAAGACCCCCAATTTAGTGTGGTCATATTGTGCCTTGGAGAAGGGGATTGATAGAGTGGATGTTGCAGAGATAGAATCAGTAGGATTAGACACCTGGCTAGATTTGGGTGTGGGATGATGAGTGAGAGAGGAGTCAAGGTTGTGACCCTGGGCGGGTTGGGCCCATCCTTGGGATGCTCTCCCTCTTTACTGCTGCCTCTTAGCAATCCTGGCTTCTTTCAAAACTCGGTTCAACTCCCACCTTCCACAGTGGGCCTTTCTTGGGCACCCTACTTGCCAGGACTGTCTCTTTACCTCCCATCTACTCCATATGTAATGTTGTTGTCCCTTCCATTAGAATGTACATTCCTTGAGGCTAGGGACTGTCTTTTTTGCCTTCCTTCGTATCTCCAACACTTGGTACAATGTCCAATCAAGCTGATCAAGGGCATATTTGGTCCTTATTCTCTTACATCAACAATGTATTTTTTTTGGCATACTGATTCGAGTACTGAGTCACAGTCCAGAGATTTGGATTCTGTTTCTGCAGTAAGGCTGCTGTGTCTGGACTTAACTCTATCCTTTACAAGACTTCTTTTCTGGGTTCTCACCAAAGTGACAGCCAGTTGAGTCCACAGCTGAGCAAAAGAGAATCTCTGAAGTTATTTTTATTATTATTATTTTACTTTTTCCATTCCAGCTACCCCCTCTCATTATGGGATAGCATTTTCTATTTATAAGTCAATAGAGATACAGAAAATTTTAGCCCAGAGTTCTCTCCTCCCCAAGTAAAAAATTTATCTCAGAACTGAAAACAATTCTATTTTGTGTTTCTATAGTCCTTTTATTGGAAGATATAAAAAGGGCTCCTTTCGTCTACTCCTCAGAGGGATTGTTAGGGGCTCTTCGGAATGGTTGCACCCCATATCTTATGGGTGACGATGACTTTTTTTCTTTTACAGTAGTTGGTGACCTCAGACACAGAAAGCTCCATGGATATTCATGGCTGGCTCTCCTTTATGGTCAGTCTTCAGTAGTTCCTGACAGATCATGGAGAGTGTGATTTCTTTTGAGCAAAGAATGTCACCATTTGGTAGAGAAAATTAAGGGCAAAAAATGGCCAGTTATTGTCTTTCATCAAAATATCTAGAAAACACTATATTATATTTATTGGTCATTGAAGAGCCTGAATGAGCTCATTTCTTTCACGGATAGCACTACACACAAACATTTATTGAGTGTCCAGTGGGTAACCAGTACTCTGTCTGCACCAGCTGCTGCTGGGAAAATCAGTTTCCAGGAGGTGCAGACTAGAAGAGCCAGTCACACTCGCAATACACTCTGAGTGCAATTCACTTCACTTTATTTCAGTTCAATTCTGCCTGCATTTATTAAGTACTTACAACATGCAAGGCCTTGTGCTGGACACTAAGGATACAGAGGCAGAACAAAGCAGCCACAATCACAACAACAATAAACAGGCTAGTAAATGATCTGTTTTGTTTTGTTTTTTAATGTGAGGGAGCATTTAAGACTGGGGAGTCAGGAAGGACCTTTTGAATTTGTATTTGTAGTCAGTATTTGTAACTCAGCCTGAGCTGAGCTTCAATGGGAGGGATTCTGATGCAACTCTGTAGCTGCAATATCTAATGGAAGCTGAGCCACCGGGGAAGCTTGTCAAGAACATTGTCTTCTGATGACTGGGGACATCCCTACTCAAGCATTCCCTCCCGTTCCAGAGGATATCATTCAGAGCTACTGGCCTACTTGGTGTCTATTGCGAGATGTATGTGCCTCTTGGGAAGATCTGGATGAATAGATTCATGCCACGTCATAATGGGGTAGCCATGGACCTTTATTAGATAAAAGGAAGTCCTTCTCCTGGCCACTCAGTCAGCAAGCATGGCCATCAATGGCATTGAGCTAGGTGGGGTGGGTGGGAAACTTTAATTCCATTGGGGATGATGAAATCTTGTCCTAAATCTGTATATGGTATGTTTGGGGGCATGCAAAAGTGGTATGTGACCTCTGTCACATCCAAAAATCCTTTGTATTTGATTAGTAAATAAACATTTATTAAGCTCCTGCTTTGTGTCAGGCACTCAGCCAATCTCTGGAAACATTAAGGTAAAATGAAATGGAGAAAGCATGTCATCATCGCCAACTGGTCCTTCTTGAAATATTACTTCTGACTAGCAGTTATCTGTGGTGGCATCAGTGAGTGGGTTATTGATCTGAGGGTTCAAGTGTGATTCTGTCCCAACCCTGAGTTGTTTTCCAGCATTTAGCATAGTGCCTAGTTCATACTGGGGAGGCCCATGAAAAATGCTTGTTGACTTGGCTTTCTTACTTTGTAAATCTTATTGTCGCTGCCCACTTATAGAATTTTGAGCCATGTGGCAGGTTGTGAGCTGCCTCAGGGCAGGGACTCTATCCCCAGGGCTTAGCCTGGGGCTTGGCACATAGGGGTTGTTTAACAAATGCTTATTGTTGACTTGCTTATGTGACTTTGGGCAAATCACTTCTCAGGACTCAGTTTCCTTATTTGTACAAAAAGTAGGTGGCCCTTTGAGGTCTGTCTTAGCCCTAGATCTGTGATCACACTTTCCTACCCTATTAGCCATTGCTGCTAGGGGACTATATGTTTGCCATTAATTACTGACTGAGAGGTCACTTCTACGGGTCTATGCATTTTCTTATATGGATATTGTCTTGGTATCCAACAGCTTGTGGACTCCTGGAGGGCAAAGCTACCATCTTGTAACACTATGTTGTTTGCACAATACCTGGTAAATAGTAATGCCCTCAGTAAATGAGTACATCCATCTGGTGTATTCATATTTGAAATCATTTTCAAATTTTGTCCCTTTGCAAGTGGGTCTCAGTCTCTACATTTGGAAGTGCCCATGTCACCCTGATTATCTAGATATTTTAATGGATAGCAGGATTATTTGGTCAAGTGTCATAGGCCATAGAAGCACAGCATGAAAGCTGGAAGAAATTAGAGAGGAAGTCTTCTGATAGAAAACTTTGTATATAGTAGATTCAAATATATTCTAGATTCCTCCAGCAGTTGATAGTGAGACAGGTCATCCTGACTCCAAATCACCCTTAAACTCTCATTAACTGTGTGACCTCAGGCAAGTCCTTTAAGTTTTTGTTCCTCAGCATCGTAGGACACAGGTACTGAGGCATTGATGGCTTGGGATCAGTGGAAGGAATTCCTTCATTCAGGACTCCCTGGTTTGCTGAAATCCCAGTTCCTTTGAGTATTTGGATATGGTCTATGCTTAGTAAATATTTGAGGATGATCAAATTTAATCCACAATTTTGGATTTGTCTTTGGGAATGTCTTTTGGGACTGGAACTCTATTGTATCAATAAAAGGTTTTTTACCTAGGACATATGGGTGCGAATGAAAAATCCATTTGTAAGTGCCAATCTACTTTGCCTGTTTGTTTTTTGGAGATATGGATATAAGAACCTTTGAAAGGGAAAATACTGCTGGATGTCAGTGTCCCAGGTTTGTCTTTTGATGCTAATGCCCACTTGCTCATGTAGGTCCAGTCTGAACGACTGCCAGACAGAGCAGGATAATTACTCGAACCCATCAGAAATTGAGTGCTTGTGATAATGATTGCCTCTGGCTTCTTGACCGCTGTTTTCCTTGATGGAGACTTTAATGAAGTTCTTTTTATGTTTTGTAAGAGGGTGGCGCAGTTCAGTCTCCTCCATCACTGCAAATAGCCAGCAAGCCCCCAATATTTCCAGTACGATTCTTTATAGTTCAGGTCAGTGTGGCCCTTGCAGACGCTCTTACTTTTCCTGATAAAAACGAATGCAAGGAGGATAAATTGCTTTGCTCCTTCTTAACCCTGTCTCAGAATGAATCCATAAATGCTACAAAAGAAGATGCATAAACATAGACTGCACAGAACTAAAAAAATAAATTGTGCCTACTTAAGCCTTTTGCTACTGAAAAACCAAACCCTTTATGCTTGAACCAAGCATTGAGGAATGAAATATGTAAAGATGGCACGCTGTAAATCAACAGTTGGGACTCTCTTTTTTCCCTAGGAACATGACTTGATTCTTCCAGTCGGTCTGGGCTGATGAGAAATTTGTCTGTTTTTGATTTTATCTTGAATTCTGATTTACTTTTGTTCCAGTGAAATGTGGCTTCCTCAAGGGCAGGGCCCATTTTCACTTTTGTCAGCCGCTAAAGGTGTCATTAATTCGTGACTTCAGGGGGGTCCCGCTGGTAGTTGGTGTTGGAGGAAGGATTGGAATCACAGATAGGATCATGGGACTGAAGATGGGACTAGAGATTCTCATCTGACCGAAATGATTACCGGGTCGTAGATTTAGAGCTAAGAGAACTTAGAAGCCTCCACCCACTATTCTACATATGAGAAAACTGAGACCCAGGGAGGTAGGTGACTTTTCCAAGGTGACACATGTACTATGTGTTAGAGATGAGATCTGAATCCAGCTCTAGCATTTCCTAAGGGCCTATGATGGAAAAGGCACAGTGCTAACCAACGTCAAAATGAAGGAGCCCTTCCTCTCAGGGAACAGTGAACAGACACGTAACTCAAAGCAAGGTCTATACAAAGTAAATGCAGAGTCAGTGCAGAGGGTCAGGAAAGTCTGGGTGTGAGAGGCAGCACCTGGACTGACTTGGCCGGGATTCAGAGAGGGGGAGGCCGTCTGTTTTTGGACTGCCATGCTTTTCTGTGTTCCTGCCCCTGATGAGGGCCCCCACATTCTCTGAGAGCACTCAGCTGGGTCAGAGGTCTTGGATCGGAAGCTGGTTCTGCCAGCGCTGTGACTTATGCTGACTCTGCCCACTTGTCTGGTTTTCACTTCCCTCATTTGCAAAATGAGGCCATTTGAATGGATGAGCTGTGAGTTCACTTTCAAGCATAAACTTAGGATCCTCTGATTATGTCAGAGTAATGGAGAGTCATCTTGATCAAAGAAGGGAGATGTTGCATTCTTATTGAGTAGCCAGAACTATGCCAGAGTATGCCAGTGCAACACGGAAGACCAGAGGTTCATGAACTTAACACTCGTTCTGGATAGGCTGAGGTAGAGTGGTCCCTAAATTTTCAGTCTTTGTTTTTCAGTCATGTCTGACTCTTTGTGACCCCAATTGGGGTTTTCTTGTCAAAGATACGAGAGTGGTTTGACATTTCCTTCTTTGGTTCATATGGCAGATGAAGAAACTAAAGCAAATGGGGTTAAGTGACATACCCAGGGTCACACAGCTAATTGTGTTTTTTTGTTTGTTTTTTGCTTTTGTTTTGGATGAGGAAGGTAAGGCAATTGAGGTTAAGTGACTTGACCAAGGTCACGCAGCTAGTTTTTTGTGTTAAGTGTCTGAGGCCGGATTTGATCTCAGGTCCTCCTGACTCCAAGGCAGATGCCCTATTCACTGCACCACCTAGCCACCCCAGAAGAGGAGTCTTCTTGACCCAAATATTATTACCCCCATTTTATAAATGAGGGAACTAAGGCAGACAGAATTTAAGTGACTTGCCCAGGGTCACCACAGCCAGTAAGTATCTAAGACCAGATTTGAACTCTGGAAGATGAATCTTCCAGGCTCCAAGCCCGTACTCTATCTGCTGTGCCCCCTAGCTGCCTGTTTCTATGTAAAACATATCTTTCTGCTTGTAGCCCCAAGATTTTCCACTAAGGAGATGCAAATGTGCCTTTAGCTTCTGCTCCCTTTGGGAATCTCACTTAAATCATTCTTCTTCTGGGCAGTCCTAAGATGAAGCATGGGAGCCTTCCCATTGGGTCTGTTTCAATCTCCTTATCTCAAGGAAAGAAGCATCATTTTTTTTTCCTATGAGCGTCTCATTTGATGTGAATGTGGAGCTCGTGGCTGTCTCTGACACCATGAGTCTGTGGGGCAGGATACCCCAAATCCTGTCCACACAGAGAAAATCAGAATGTATAATAGCAAACACTATTATGTCCCCACCAAAAAGAGGGGGTTTTGCTAGACATGTGTAAATCAGCTCCCACACTCGATGACTGAGATGTCAGAGTGGCTTCATTTCTTCCTACCTCTGTGGATACTGTTGGCATCACCTAACAGGTCATCCAAGTATTGCCTTCTGGCTTAACCTGTCTGGCTGGAAAGTGGAGACAACAAAGAACAGATTTTGTTGGGAATTCTAAGGGAGGTAATGGAGGCCAGGAGAGGATGCAGAAGCCAGTGTTCATTGACAGCAATGTCATCATGATTGTCTTTTGTGGCCACTGTGCCAGAGACTGTGGAAAGGGGCTATTGGCTGCTCTCTAGAAGCGTGCCACTTAAACAGCTAATGCCAGCATGGACAAAAGCATGGCATTTCTTTGCTATTTAAGGCCCAATAAGCCATGACAATTATTTATCATTGTTATTTTGATGTAATCTTTGACCAGCTGCTAATACGAGAGGCAGCATGGCAGAAGAGACAGAGGACAGGCGTGGGAGTCAGGAGGAATTGGGTTTAAATCCTGTCTCTGACATTGACAGACTGAAGCCTTGGGCAAGTCCATTGAACCCACTCTGTCCTCCTGGTCACTTTTTAACCTGTAATCATTTGGGAGAAGCCAATCTGCATAAGTGTGCAGAATTCCTTACATTGATGAAATCTAGGCCAAAATCTCTAAAAACTTTTATAACAACACAATAAATTTGATAGTCTAAGAAATAAACCTGGAGAGTCCCAACCAGAACTTATGCCAAGCAGGGTTCCGCTGGTCCATCCCCATTGAGAATACAAATAAAAAGGAAAAAATAATGCCTGCCTCTGGGAGCTTACCTTCTAAAAAGGGAGATGTCCTTTATGTCCATTTGTATGAACAAGATTCTTCTAGAGAAGCTGGAAGGCAGCTTTAATGGGGAAGGCATGGAAGACTGGGACCAAGAAAGGCCTCTCAAAGGAGGGGACACCAAGTATTAAGGAAGACAGAGATCAAGAAGGGGAGCATAAGGGGCAGGCCTGTGAGAGATGTGATCTCACTGATAGCCGTGATTCAAGATAGTCTGGTTTTAAACTCTTCATAATACCATTGCATTTGGACTCTGACATGGTGAACCCAATTCCAATAATCATTCTACCCTTTTCATTTGTTCATTTAGCTATTTTTTGATTACTTTAATAGACTAGATTTTTTCCCCCATGAATAGTCAAAACATTTATTTTGTAGTTCTATGTAGACTATTATGAAAAGTGTCCCAAAAGTCCTAATGCATTTTTAAGCTATTAAAGCTTCAAGCTACTAAAGTTTAAAACGGCAGCAAGACTTTTCAGATACCCTGCATAGAGGTGAAAACAATGTAGAAACATGTATGTCCAAATGCATTATGGCTAGGGTGACTTGAATAAAATCGAGCTGCCATCACCTTAGTAGAACAGTCTTGTGGGTGATCAAGTGCGTATGAAGGAGCTATTTAATATACTGGTTTCTGAGAGGGCAGAAGTTGATTTATTGTATTATTGGCAGTTCGATTCAACAAGAGAATTTAATAAGTCTGCTAGATGCCAGGCACTGGGCATAGACAAACACTCCCCTCAAGGAGTTTCGGTTCTAATAGAATATCCGTAGATGTTCAAAGAAAAATGAAATTAGTTTATGTGGTGACTTTTAAAAAAGTGTTTATGGTTTATATCTTAGCAACAAAGAGCACCTATCCAGTTATTGTGAAAGTTCCCTAGTTTTCTTTTTTTTTGTGGGGGGGAGGGGGAGATAAGGCAATTGGGATTAAGTGACTTACCCAAGGTCACACGGCTAGTTTTAAGTGTCTGAGGTCAGATTTGAACTCAGGTCCTCCTGACTCCAGGGCTAGTGCTCTATTCACTGTGCTACCTATCTGCCGCGCCCCCCCCCCCAGTTTTCTCTAAATCTCTTGCTTCTGATTTAGCCCTCTGAGGGCTCAAACTGCAGCAATTTCCTAGAACATGTTAATTGAGTTTAAGATTAATCGAGAACATAGATAAATGATGTCTTTTATTTATTACTGACTAGTCTAGATACACACTATAAACTTGCACTGTGGATATTAGGCATTCTTGATTTGCAATAGATACTTTTATATTTTAAATGTGATAATTTACTGAAGTTTTCAGATACTAGGGTTCCAAAAGTCTTTGTAGGTATCTATGCCCTGAGCTTTGTTCTTTCCAAGCTTTAGTGGATAGCTTCTTCTAATTGGCCAGTTAATCTAAAGGTGACCATTTTTAAACCCAAGGCTATATACGACTCTACCCCATGTCTGATATTTAATTGTGTGCATGTGGGTACGAAGAATTCTTAACTCTAGCCTTATGTCATTTTCAAAGTCACAACACATGGAGATTTGACTTGAGGACCAGAACACATCCTCCTCCTTTGGAGGGTCAAATGCATTCACCGACACTTTTTTGAAAAATGGTATTTAAGGTCTTTCTCCACTGCTCTCTTAGGATGTAGGAGAGTGGCGTGCCTGAAATTAAGAGGGACGCTTCACAGTAGGTTTCCTTTTGGTCTTTACATAAAAAACAAAAGTCAGTTCTCTAGGGCTACTATTTCTCAAGTGAAACAGATTCATTTAACCATCATTCCAGACCAATGGAATGAATCCTAATAGGATTTTTACAGGACAAAAGAGCTCCAGGAAACTCCAATATTTTAATGTTGGTGCAAACACAGCATCATTTTTCAATGTCTTTCTGATGACAATCTGGTTATTAGGCTGTCAGAAATTTTTGACAAAACGTAGTGTAGGACTACCTAATTACATTGCTTCAAAGTCCACTGGGGCTGCCGGTATGTTTTCTAATAATTTTTGGCCCAGGTTGTTTTGTTAAAGGCAAACGTATCTGTCATGTGAGCAGCGTTGACTTTTTATGGTCACTGGTCTAAACATGAAAAATCCATTTAGGTCTGATATTCTGGGTCACAGCCTAATAGAAAGTGCCTGCAGAACGCAGAAGTATATGGGTGGAAGTTTAAGTTGTTGGGGAGAAATGTCAAAGAGATTTTTAGTTTTGTACCACAGCTTTTGTATTAGAAAGTATTGCAAGAAATATTCTTTTAAAAATTCTTTTACAAATAATTTTTCCACCCTATTATTACTTATCAAAGATCAGTAGTATACTATATGTTTTCAAAACCCATACTGTTAATTATAAAAACGAGTTTTATATGCATAGGACTTTGAATTTTCTGTTCTTTTCAAATAATCATATAACTAGTGAGAATATATCTGAAGTCTGATGTAGAAGTTGTGTATGTGTGTATGTGTGTGTGTGTGTGTGTATACCTAGGGCAGTTATTGTTCACGGAGAAGATATAGAGCCAGAGGAGAGATGTTATTGCTTTGGGATTGGATATTGGCTGTGAGGGAAGGCAGGAGAAAGGTCTGGGTCACAGAATTTGGGGCATATGGTAACCCCTCCTACGTAGTAGGGCTTCCATCTGATATTGTGATCCCCGTGAATTAATATTGCTAAGAGTGAGACTGTAAAAAAAAAAAAAAAAGCTTTGACCTCAGGAGGGACATAGAAAGAATAAAGAAGAAACAAGTAAATGTATAAGCCTTGAATCAGAAAATAAAGTTCAGGCTGGAAGGGAAAAGAAAGAGGACAAGCAAAGGAAGCTTGGCTTCTTCCACAGACCAACGTGCCCCCAGGAGAAGCTGGTCACCTGAAATCTCATCATCTTGAAAAATGACTCTTGTAGGTACTCTCACCCTCTCAAGGCATTCTCTGTGGGCTCTCCCCTCTGACTGGGGGACTGGAGGGAGGAGCCTTCCTTTCCAGAGGGCTCAGAACCTTCTCCCTAACTCCATTCTCCATCAGCTCTGCCATCTTCATCTCCAGGGACCCACATTCTCACCTCCTCACCTTCCTAACTCCCCACCAGAACAAACTGCACCTGAAACCCCTCATTATGAAGAAAAGACACTGGAAGGGTATTCCCTGGTACCACCTCCCAGCCCCACCCTTCAGCTTCTTTTTGTGTGTCATGCCTTGAGGGCAGGGACTGTCTGGTTTTTTCTTTTTTCTTTTTTTTTTTCCTTATTTGTATCCTCAGCTCTTGGCACCTTGCCTGGCCTATGGTAGGCATTTAATAAATGTTTATTGAATTAACCTTAAGATTTAAGCAAATTAGAAAAACTTGTAATAGGATAGGGAAATGGGAGAAAGGGGGAGGTAATGGTAATAGACTGCCATCACAGTGGTACAAACAAAGGTAACCAAAGGTACAGCATAGTGATGAAACAGAGGATGGAGACTAGATACAGCGACACAAAAAACCCCCTCAGACCTCATGGTCACAATTTTAAATGTGAATTGATTTAATAACCCAATAAAAAGAGAGAGAATGCCTAAGAAAATTTTGTTGCAGACAGTGAACCAGTATTACTACTAAACTTATGCACTGACTTGCTAATTTTATAAAGGAAAAAAAAACTATATTACAGAAAGACTTAGGAACGGTGCTTAAAGGAGATTCACAGTGTTCTCTCAGAGCTAGACAAAAGTTAAAAAAAAAGTATAAACAAAAAGGAAAAATGTAGAATTGAATAAACTGTTGGAGAATTTAGTCTTGAAAGGCATATACGATTTTCTGTCTGAAAATGTTAAAAGAATATATATATATATATATATATACATATATATGTATATATATATTAGCTCCACATTGTACCTTCAGAGAAATAATTTATGTGATAAGGTAAAGAGGAATTTTAAATAAATGTGCCATTTATAGAATATGGTGGAATTTAAAAAGTAATTAATATAGGGAATGCAAACAAGATAGAGACCTTTATGTGTATTTAATAATGATACACTGAATAATATAGAGGTCACAGAACAAATCATAGAAAGAATTCATGCCTGTTAAAGTTGTGATAATGATGAGATTATACATCAGAATTTCTTGACACAGTTAAGCAGTTCTCAGGAAAAATTATATTCTTGAGAAAATACATTAGAAATGTAGGAAAAGAAGATTTGTGATATGCAATTTTAAAATGAGAAAGTTGACAGATAAACATACAACAACCACAAAAGAGGAAAATTCAAACATTGGAAGAGAAATAGGTAAATTGGAAATTAATAGGATTGTAGTGCTGATAAAAGTACAGGTTGGTTGTTTGAAAAGGTCTGATTCAAAAGATGAGATAAGAAAAGAAAAGAAGCAAATTCTAAAACAAACAAGAAAAAACCATGACAAAAAAAAGACAAAGAATTATTAGAACCTATAATATATAGATATGTTCCTGGAAAACCAAGAATGTAAAAGAATTGGAGGCATATCTATTAAAGTAGAAAATGCAAAGGATATTAAAAATCCCAGGAAGAGACATTGGACTATCTATAAAGGAATTACCAATGTAGTGAGGGAGGGGACCCTTGGTTCAGATAGATTTACAGGCAAATTTTATCAAACTTTTAAAGAACAATACTTATTTAATACAAATTGTTCTCAAAAATTGAGAAAGGAAACACTTTACCCAATACATTATGTAGGATAAATAGAACCTTATTACTTAAACCAGGGAAGGACAAAGCAAAGAAAGAGAACTATAAACCAGAATTTTAAACCAATATCATTAATAAATATCAATTAAAAATTTAAAAATTAAATTCTGGCAAAGAGACTACTGAAAGATATTTCTAAAATTACCAGCTTTAATCGAGAAAAGTATTTATATCAGGGATCAATATTCAGAAAAATTAAAATAATTAATCATGTTAAAAACAAAAACATCTCAAATGATATTATATCATTAGATGCAGAAAAAGCCTTTGACAAAGTAGAACACTAATTGATGCTAAAGATCTATAAAGTCTTATCAGAGGACCTTTTTAAAAAAAATATAACAAAAAACCTTCATATAAAATCTAAAGCTAGCATTATATATAATGCGGAAACACTGAAAACTTTTCCAGTAATTACATGAGTAAAGCAAGGATATGTCCTTTCCTGATGTTATTTGACATAGTCCTAGAAGCGCTAGAAATACCAATAATAATAGAAATAAATTAAAGATAAAATAACCAAGAGGGGACCAACAATTCCTATTTGCTGATGACATGATGGTTTACTTAGAAATTCTAGTGGACAATCAAAGAAACTAAAGGTGACAATGAATAGCATTAGTAAATTAGCAGGATACAAAATAAACTCACATTCATCAGCAGCATTTCGATGTGGCAACAACAAAAATTCTAGAGGAAGTAATAGAATGGGAAGTCTTATTCAAAATAATTCCAAAATACATATAAATCGGGGAGTCAGACTGCCAAAGCTCAATCAAGATTTGCATAGATATAATTAAAAAATACTCCTGAAATAAATAATGACAATTTATTGGAAGGCTTGTCAGTAAACAGGGTTGGGTATGATGATAATGACTTCACTAATAAGGGGATCCATTATAGAGGCAGATGAAATAGTAATTCATTTGAAGGAACAAAAGATCAAGCATCTCAAGGGAAATAATAAGGAAAGAAAGGAATGGAAGGAGAATAGCACTTCTATTTAAAAGGTTAACTTGATTCCCTAGCATTTACATAAGAAACCAAATGTCTTCTTCAGTTACGCTAGACGCATTCTTTTTTAGAAAAATTGTGTTGATGTCTCGTGTTTTGATACTGTAGCCCTATTCTACTACTGCAGATTACTTGATGTGGTGATCACAATTATTTGGTATGGGTTACTAGGGCAGCTAAAGGGTACAGGGGAGAGAGTGCCGGGCCTGGGGTCGGGAAAACCTGCATTCAGATATGATGTCGGACATTTACTAGCTGTGTGACCCTGGGCAAGTCACCTAACTCTGTTTGGCTCAGTTTCCTCATCAGTAAAATGAGCTGAAGAAGGAAATAGTAAACCACTCCAGTCTCTCTGCCAAGAAAACTCCCAGATGGGGTCATGAAGAATCAGACACGACTGAAACAGCTCAAGAGTAATAAAATTGAAACCTGGGAAATTGGTTAGTCCAGCAGACTAGAGAAGAACACTGAGGTGTTGAGATCGTACTCCAAGGATGTGACAGCAGTCATGAAGGCCTCATATATGCCAAGACATCCATAGCAGCCCTTTGGGTGGTCTTGAGAAATTCAGCACCAAGGGGGTGCTTATTGGTTAGGCAGTGATGCTCAGTGGAGTGTGGATTGTAAGGAAATGTTGTTGTGTAGTAGAAAGTGACCTGTATGAGGCAGTCAGAGAGCATCATGGGAATATCTGCGTGAACTTAGGCGGAATGAAGAAAGCAGGGCTAACAAAGGGAACAGGACACCCGGCATCTTACTGACACTGACATCCAGTGGCCTCAGAGTGAACGTGGTGACCAGCCTTAGTCTTGTTCCTTTCTCTTGGTGGAGATATGGGGGATTCCGGGTGTGCAGTAGTGCAGGAACCAAGCAGTCCCTATTTCCATCCACTTGGCTTGATTGTTTTTCTTCTTAAAAGAGTTCAGAGGAGGAGACACTAGAATAGTACTACAGTATAAAAAACACGAGACATCAACACAATTTTTCTAAAAAAGAATGTGTCTGGCAGAACTGAAGAAGACATTTAATTTCTGATGTAAATGCTAGGGAATCAAGTTAACCTTTTAAATAGGGACTGTGCATCGCCAAGGCATAACACAAGCTCACACTTCTCATAAACAAAGAGTTATAAGCAAATCTCAAACAGTAGTCTGTTATATATCAGTATACATAATAGATTTTATAAATAAATCATTGCAGGGGAACAACTATTAGGCAAGGTGCTGATGCTTTTCAAGAAATGGTATTTTCAAAAGTTTTTATTTCTGCATGTGGAATAGAAAATGGGACTAAGTTGTAAGTCTCTCAAACAGAGATGTGGTCGCCTTTTTACCTTTATGCCTAATGATAAAATGTTCTTACTCTGAAGAGATAACCATGCCGATTCATCTTCAGGGAGTGCATAGCCCACTTTGCATATTTCCCCCTACATTCTTACTGAGCCACTTGCACTATGTGTATCCCATCTATGTAGAATAAGGGTTGTGGTAGTGATGGTGGTGACGGTGGGGTGTGTGTGTGTGTGTGTGTGTCTGACCAGGGGAGGGGTGTGTGGGGTGTGGCAGTGACAGTCTGTGACTTTGGCAATTAAAACAGATTCACATGAGGATCCTTGCCCTCATGAGGAATGGGCTTCAACCAGTTTAACCCAGCTCTTCCTGGTTTGCATTCTGCCAAAACTCAGTATTTGTTGACCCTAATAAATACACAGGGGAATAAATTCAGGGTTAGAGCAGCATGTTGGAGTGGAGGGAGCACTTGATTCAAAATGAGAAGGCTGGCAGTCAAATCTCAGGTCTGTCCCTTTGCTACTTGGACCATATCAAGAAAGTTATTCAGCCTTTTGGGTCTCAGTTTCCCTATGTGTAAAATGACAAGGTTGGCCTGTGTTATGTTTATGGGTCCTTCTCCTGAGAAGTATTAGATATTATTATTATAGATATAATATTAGATACTCCTATAAAAGTATCTAAATTCTAAAGCATTTTCCTGCTTGATCCTTTTTAGCAACAAACATACTGTGAAGTGATAGCAGTTATGTGTGGAGGTAAAAAGGGCTCAGAACTGCCCAGAGCAGTGATTTGGCCCTAAGCCTGTAACCCATAAGAGAGTATTAGGATGTTTTACAAGGACTGGTAATGGGTGGAATGGGAAGGAAGGAGGGAGGAGAGGAAGGAGGGTGAGAGAGGGAGGAGAAGGAAATCAGGGCAGGAGAGAAGTAGTCCTTGAGTCTAAGTATAGGTTAGTGGGTTTGAATCATCAGGGTACCCTTCTTGTGGGATCCATGATCCTCAGGAGCTCAGAAGATCTGATCAGCTTCTACCTGTTATTTTATTTGCTCTCCACCTGATTCTTTTGCTCTTTATGTGGAAATCTCATTTGTATCTGTCTTATTCAGTTTTTCCTTTCACTTGGCATTGCACAATTATCTGAAATGGTATGTGAAAATTTGGGAGATTCTGATCACAAAAGGATTCTTGGCCGCTGCTTTGTGGCTAGGAGAGCTCAGTGAGGGGGCCTTGGAGTAGAATGTCAGCTAATCCAGGAGAGATCAGCTGTCTAGTGAGCTGTGCTTGATGGAAAACTTTCTGAAGCTGACTAGTGAGTTTGGTAGAAAGGTCAATATTTCAACAGTCTATCAGTATTCCCTAAAATGGAAAAAAAAACCCAAACCTTAATTCAGGGGAAAGATATGTGAGCTGCAAGGCAGAACGCTGAAAGACAGAAAGGCAAATGGAATGCAGGCATCTGGTAGGGAGCCCATTAATCCTTCCCTTCTTTCTTGCTTCTCTTTCTCACATAGATGTAAAATTTATTAGAAAACAATAGTTTAAGGTACTTAAAAGGAATATCACAGTACTTCATTTTCTTGGAGTTGGAAGGGACCTTAGAACCATCCAGAAGGACAGCTGAGGTTCCAAAAGAGGCAATGGGTTCCCTCTTCCTGGAGGTTTTCAAACAAAGTACAGAGGACCATTGTTGGCTCTCTTATTGACAGAGATCTATCGTTTAGAAATAAGTTGGAACTGATGGCTTATTGGACCCTTTCCATCTCCAGGTTCCGTGGTTCTGTATGAAGTAAAGATACTTACTTAGCAGGTTTAGAATCCTGGGTAGGGAAACACCATTGTGTAGCATAATTCCTTGCTATGTAGAGTGAGTGAATCATTCTTTGAATAAAACCAATCAAGGAATGATTAACCTTTTTGTGAGTAGATGATAAAATACTAAATTTAGAGAAGTAGTATTGTGTAGTGGATAGAGAGATGACCTCTGAACCAGGAAGACCTGTGTTTAAGTCTTCTCTGTGACACATATTTGGCTTTGTGATTTTGGTTAAGTCATATAACTTCTTAGTTCCCCTCACCCTCAGCCCAGGTAAGTCTCTGAGGTTCTAAGGTGCTGAGGAGATGCCAATCTGCACTGGTAGAGTTTCCTCATCTGGGAGCTGGGCATTTCCTATATTAGTAAAATGGTTCCCAACATCCCTCTCTCGATGCCAAGTTTAGGTAGAACTTAACCAAGTAATGGATGAGTTTTGATTTCTGTCAGTGAATACAGTGCTTGAACTGATGGGATGACAGGTCTTTTGAAATATTGAAGTAAGTCAAAAAATAATAACAATAACCACTTGCAGTCGCCAAGTGCTTCGTATTTCTTGTAGGGGTTTTCTAAACATGGTTCTGTGAACCTTTCCTGGCCCATGCCAGTGCGAACGGGATTCATGAATGTCCTCGTTTTCTCTCCACTTAGGACGAAAGCTTTTGGCAAGTGGAAGTTGTTTCATTCTCTGTGTTGGTGTCACTTGCCTCAAACGCAATGCTTGGCCCATGTTCAGCAGTCACTAAGCATTTATTGAGGCCTTCCTCAGCTTGGGATTCTTAATAGATGCTTATAGATTGAATGATTTTCATGAGCAGATGTCTGTGCAAGTCATATTTTCCCACTAATAGAATGAATTAGTAATACTAGCATGTATGTAGCACTTCAAAGCTCACAGAAAGCTTTATGTATCTTAACTCATGTGGACCTCACAACAGCCCTGTGAGGCAGGTGTTATTTTCGATCCCATTTTATAGATGGGAAAAGGGAAGCTGAGACTAAAAGGTTAAGTGCCTTGTAGATTTAAGAAATGTCCAAGGCAGTATTTGAACCTGGGTCTTCCTGATCTCTCAAATCGAGTACTGTCCCATCCAACTGCCTCCTATAACACACCTGACACATTTTCATCTGTCTCCTGGGAAGGCAGCCCAATGTACTTTTGAATGGCTCTCATTGGTAGGAAGATTTTCCTGCTGTGGTACCCAAACTGGCCTCTTGGCCTTTTCCATCCACTCCTGCAGGCCCTCAAATGAAGCAAGGTGAATCCCTTCTGCACGTGTGGCGCCCCAGATTCTGGAAGGCAGGTAGCATGGTCCCCTCTCCTCATGCACTGATCTTTTCTTCTCCAGTTAAACGTTCTGACGTTGCCTCTTTCAATAAGTACCTATTAAGGGCCGTTTATGTGTTAGCCACTGTGCTGGGTGCTTGGGGAGAGACAGAAAAAAATGAAAAAACAAACCCCCCACAACTCTGCACAAGAAAATATCAGATACTGGGCAGACTAATGTGTAACCTTGGGTTGAAAGATACTTACCTTCAGGTTAGTTGGTCAATTAGATGATGTTCTCCACTAAACCTTAGAAAGAATACGCCTGCGGGAGTAGATCCTTACAAGGGCCTCTTGAAGCCCAGTGTCTGGAAACCTTACTCCTTTGTCTTAATCAGCTATAAATGGAACAAACGGTGCATGATTATCAGTGCCACATGGGCCAAGTGCTTGTGAATCCAGCCTAGTCAGTGGTATGGGCATACCATTCTTTAATTTCATGCTCTCAATTACTCATCAGCCTAAACTTTTACCAAATGTACCCAGTATCATGCTACTTGCAAATCCCTGCCCATGACCTTAGACTGTCCTATGCTGGAGACACGCCTTATTTGGTCGACATGGTTTTTGAGAACTCACAGACACCTTTATGATGTGCCAGTTAAGGCCCAGACAAAGACTTCAGCAGAAGACTGGTGTATCAAAAACCCTTGTTATTATGACCAACTTTGATAGACTTAGCTTTCCTCAGTAATAATAATGATCTGAGGTAATTCCAAAAGACTCGTGATGGAAAATGCTGTCCACATTCAGAGAAAGAACTGTGGGGTCTGAATGTAGATCAAAGCAGTCTATTTTCTCTCTTTTTGTGTGTGGCTTTTCCCTTTTGTTTTGTTTCTTCTTTCTCTAATATGGAAATATGTTTGATATGATTGCACATGTATAGCCTTTATCAGATTGCATGTTGTATTGAGGAGGGAGAAGGGGAGGGAGGGGGAAAAAATTTTGCAATTAAAAATCTTAGAAAAGTGAATGTTGAAAACTCTTTTCATGTAATTGGAAAAAAAATACTATTAAATGGAAAAAATCCTTTGTATTTGTGTAAGATGTAATTACAGACTTATTTTGATCCCTTACTTTGTTTCCACATCTTCTTTATTCTTATTAGGTTGGCCTACAGTAGGTGCCTAATCAATACTTTTTGATTAATTGATTTACTATATACGCAGGCTCATCAGACCAGCTTTTCTGATTTCCGCTAAATATATTCAGTCCAGAGCATTTCACTGGCCAAATTCATTTGGGAAGTGCTATCCCAGAGAGCCCATACACTTCCCTTTATTTGGGTCTCACCATAACTCTCTGATAGGAATGATTTCATCATACTTCTTTGACAGAGAAGTAAACTGAGGTGTAGAAAAGTTAGCTCACTTTTGCTTAACCCCAGAGGACAGAACTAGGAACTGTGTGTAGAACTTATAGAAATAGAGACTGAGAATTGATATAATGGAAAACTTCCAATCAGTGAGAGCTCTCCTGGAATGGAATGGGCCACCTTGGGAAGTGCTGGATTTCTTCCTACTGCATGGTTTTTCCTAGAAACTGGTTGTCAGTGACTTCTTGCCGGTAGTCATAAGTATAGAGGGAGTTTCTAGGTCTCGTGTTGCTTCAGCTAAATGGCTTCTAAGGATTCTTAACATTTTAATTTCAGTTTATCTAAAATTTAGTTGTTGAAGGTCATGGCATTAGCTCTGATGGAGCCAAGACTGGAGCTCAGCTTTCTGGAGTCCATTACCCTCTCTCTCTGTTACACCATCATTTCAAGTCCATGATAAAATAGCTGCTTTAGAAAGAGAAAGTTCATAGTTAATCAACTGAGAGTGAGGAATATGGATTCTTTCTCCTCTGCCCTGCTCACTCAACTCCAATGACTTTTTTTTACTTCCAGGATCTATGTAAAGTCTTTCAGCATTGAAAGCTCATCACTACTAACTCCTTCCTCTGTTTCTGGTCTTCTCAAATGTTCTCTACACACGCTACAAGTCAGTTATCCAAGCTTTACTTTCTTTCCTCACATACAATCAATACCCTTATTTCCTGTCTCCATGTCTTTACTGACTGTCTCCCATTTCTGAAATGCTCTGCCTTTTCACATCCTTCTTCAAGACTCAAACCAAAGCTCATCTTCTTCAGGAGACCTTCCTCCTTTCTTGGTATTTCCAGATGCTAGAGCCTTCCTCTCTGAGTTACTGTGCATTCACTCTGTATTTATCTTCTGCTGTATAGACTAAGTTATTTGCATGTTGTCTCTTTTACAGGATATAAATCCATGAGGTCAGGGACTTCCCCCACCTTTGTATTTCCAGTACTTAGCACCAAACCTGGCACATAGTAAGCTTTTAATAAATGTTTTCTGATTGAATAATCAGAAGGCATCTTTATATTATCTAGCCATTTTGTGGAGAAAGTAACTGGGATTACAAAGTTTTTCCCAAGGTCGCACAGGCAGGGAGTGACAAAGCCTCAGTCTCCAAATCTAGTGTTCTTACCATATACCACACAGTTTATTGCAATGATTTTTATCCACTTTCTAGAAAACATAAAAATGTTCCCTGGGACAGAGATGGAGAGATAGGGCAGAAACCTCTACTTCAGCATGTCGTCCAAGTCAAGCACTTTGATTTGGAAGTCCAAAGTTGGGATATAAGAGTTGGATAGTTAATGATACAAAAAATCTCCTTGCTTGGATCATTTTGTATATAACAGACTTTACAATGTTGTGCATTGTTTGGTCTCCTAAGCCCTTCCAAATGCTTCATGTTTAGTGATTCGTCTCTTTAGGTTAGAGAGAATGAGAGATTGGGAATCACAGGATTTACATTTGAATTCTAGCTTGGCCGCTTCCTCCTGCTGTGGTTTGAGGCTAGTACCTCTCAGCCTCATTTCCCTCATATGTAAAAAAGAAGAGACTGAACTTTGGACCCTTCCATTCCCCAATCTTGGATGCTACGATCCTCCCTTACGGTGTTTGCTCATGGAAGTGATGATCTTTACCAGGGGGAGCCTACCCTCCTTCCTGGTATCTCAGAGCACTTGTTTTATTCATCCAAAGGTCCCTCGGTCTGAGAAGCTGGTTAGATCTTTGAGTCTTGGTCACATCTCTTAGTTTCTGCTACTCTATCTATCTATCTATCTATCTATCTATCTATCTATCTATCTATCTATCTGTCTGTCTGTCTATTTCTCTATCTCTCTATCTATGCACATATATGCTTTCTCATGATGTGTATATATTTATATGTATGTGTAATATAATCATGTATATATCAGTGTGTACATGTGTATAAGCATACACACATGCATGTATACATACATATGCATACACATACACTCCTAGAATTGGGTCCAACCCTTTCTTTTCACAAATGCAGATATCAAGGCAGGAGCTTGCCCTGTTGTACACAGTAGTCATAAGAGGATGTCAAACTTCCCAATTTGCTTTAATAACAATCCCTAAAGGATTACTATTTGTCCTGCAAGGCTGGGAGAATCAAAAATTAGTTCAGGAAAATGATATTTTTGTGCATATGTGTTTGTGTATGGGGGGAGGAGTGGGTGGGGAAATAATCTTTATTTCTTCATTCCCCTTAAAAAAAAAGCTTTAGAAATTTTGATTTAATTGAGCATGTGAGCTCCCAGCAAAGTTGAAGGCATGTTTTTATAGTTATCACTTCTGGGCGACAATGTCCTGAGGTCCATTAAGATTCCTATTGTTACCTGAGCTTGTTATTTTTCCTTATACTATCAGCAGATGCAATGAAATGTCGCAGTATAAAGACGAGAGGAAGAATATATTCCTGTGCAGCCTCAGATAGGGCTATATTTTTATTCACATCCTCTCATTATTTGTGTAGACGGATGACCACAGAAAACAATGAAATCCCTCCCTTCTTCCCCATTCTTAAAGGCAGTCTGGCTAACTCTACAATTGTAGGTCTGAAAACTATGGCTATTGAAACCCAGTTTGTTTCTCCCCCCATCCCCATTTCTCATTTGCCGTCCATTATCTTATGGTCTTTAATGCTTCTCTTGGCAATGGATGAAGTTATTGCTTTGCCTTACATAAAAAAGCTTCTCTTACAAGACTGGTAATCGTGTGCTTTGGGGCTGCGTTGTCCAGGCTTTCTAATCTAAAAATGTCTCCTTTCTTTTATTCAGGCAGGTTTATCTTTTTGGAAGAGTAGGACAGAAGTAACTGGGTATAAAATTGAGAAATTGCCCATAAATAATATGGAAGACTTTGGGAGCTGTGTTTGGTATTAGAGGAACTGATTTAGTAAACAATGTTTACCTTTGCTGGCTTAGAAGGGTTTATTTTCCTCTCTCTTTCCCTTCTTCCTTCTTTCCTTTTCTTTCCTCCCTCCCTCCATTCCTTCCTTCCTTCCTTCCTTTTTCCTTCCTTCTTTAATTCCTTTTCTTTCCTCCCTTCCTTTCTTCCTTCTGTCCTCCTTTTCTTCCTCCCTCTCTCCTTTCTTCTTTCCTTCCCTCTTTCCTTCCATCCTCTCCCTCCTTCTTTCTCTCTTCTTTCTGTTTCTTTCTTTATTAAGTTAGGCATACTTCAAAACCTGGTACAGATTTCACAGCACTTTTTCCCATCGTTACTGCAGGAGAGAACAGACTGCTATTTTTATCAGATCGATCTCCTGACTTTTTTGGAGAAGAGGGAGAACGCTGGCAGCCCTGTCTCCAGTAGTTAACATACTTATCTCGCCATTTATTTATTTAGAGTATTTATCCTGGACCAGACCACAGAATGCATCATCCCAGTGGCAGCAATTTCCTGGCAGAAACCAAACTAGGGACAGTGGGCATTACTGAGATACTGGGCACACTTAAACTAATTCGAGTTAAAAGGCTCTCCAGAGAGAGGTTAATAATACAAATCAATCAAAAACCAATGACATCCTTTATCAAACGTTTGTGAAATCACAGTTTCGAACGGTGACCTGTTGCCGATTGAATAAAAAGGCTGCTCCTCATTTGGTCTTTGTGTCCGTGGGCTGTTGAAGTTGTCGAGTGGGGTCACCGCATGAAGGGGCCCCACTGGTGGATTAAAGCTGGCAGCTGCTCATTTGTCTCTTGAGTCACCATCAGCATTTTTTTTTCATGTGTAGCTCCTTGAAGCTAGGATAACAGGTGAGATTGGCCCATTAAAAGTAGCAGCACTGTCCAAACTAGTTAAAAGTTTGAACAGAAGCATATCGGCAATTATAATTCATTGGGCCTCGCTCATGCTGTTAATTTGTTACGTGATTATTCTTTTTATAGTTAAAGCCACATATACTTAGAGAAATTAATTTTCTCCAATTCAGGCTTAGTTTTTCAGCATTGCTCAGGCTTTTGACCAGGCAAATCTCTCTTGGTTTTAAGTTTCTTTTGAAAAAGTCTTCTCCTTTGTCTTTAGAGTTGCCAAGGGAGGACCACCTTGAGGCTTAGTTTCAACCCCCCATATGCTGGCTGGTTCCTCATTGTCTTTTCTCCAATATTACTAAGTTTTCTTTACCCTCTAGCATGAAATGATGGGGACAGGATCATGAGATCTTATCTGGAACTGGAAAGCACCTTGGAGGTTACTGAGTCCAACCATTTCCTTTCACAAAAGGGGAAACTTGAGATCGTGGGAGTGAATTGACTTGCTGAACTAGTGAATGGCCATGGTGGGATTAGAACACAGGTTGTCTTGATTCTAGGCATGATAGCAGCCTCAGACCTCTACCTACAGCTCCCTTGGGAATTCAGCACAAGGAGGTCAAGGCTCTGGGAGAAGTAACCAGGAGCACTGTGGGACTTCCTTGCATGGCCCCTTCCAGGCTCAGCTCCCTGGGGCCCAGGACGTGGGTAGCACCTGCTGAGGCCTCCTGCCTTGTGGCATTCAGTGCACCTCACTCCAAAGCAAAAACCATTCTCCTCATTTCCTTGGGGGGCAAAGATTTGGCATTCTTAAGAAGGCTTTCCTCAACACCCTTAGTTCTATGGGACACAGAGCTTAGGTAAGACCACAGAAGAGACACGTCTCCCAGATCTGCTTGAACTTAGGGCGTTTGGTGTTTCCAGTTCTGTCTTGTCACCTGGGTGTTCAGAGAGAGCCTCTGTTCTTAGATCCCTCTGTGGAAATGACTGGGCCCTTTGGTCCTATATAAGGCAGCAGCAGAATTGTCATTCCACTCTGTGTTTCTAAATCAGCATTTGTTGGTCTCGTTCGTTCTCAAAATAGCATTTGTTCACTTCCAGGCATGGTTTCAAAAAATCTCCATTCCTATGATTTCAACTTATATTGTCTTCTATAAATATTTTGTGGTTCACTTGAATGTGCTCAATTCTGAAAGAATTTTTGTAAACAGCTCCATCTAAGTCTATGTCAAAGGCACATCCTCAGGTGCCACTCTGATTAAAGGGACAGGGCTATTTTTTTCTTCTCTTGTTCTGTGAGCTATGAGATCAGTGAGCACACACACTATGGGATTTCTCTGCTTTTCCTTTGTTTTGGGGAGATGTGTATGTCTATCTGCATTGCTTCTTTATTATATTATGGTTATATTTCCTTACTTGACTGTGCTCATCCTTGGGTCATTTTATGCTTTTCTACTTTTCAGAGTTAAGTTGCAAATCAATACTTACAGTATTAACCTAGAGCAAGTGTGGTCTTTACCTGAAAGGTTCCTAAGAATTCAGACCTATTTCAAATGCTATTAAGCAAGCCTTAAATTAAATTCCAAGTGATGTTCACCTCCCGTATGAACTTAGCTGGATAGTCTATTCGATTTGGTGAATCTGTGTTGGAAGAGAAAATGTGAGAAGTTAATGGGAGGAGGGGGTTTAAACCTTTTCTCTTTCACATCAACGGGAAACTTATTGTTAACATGGAAGAAGCAGTACGTTAGCAAACTAAAGCGCTCTAAAAGGAAATAAGATGATCTTATGAGAAAAGAGTAATTTTTGGAGGTGAATAGTCCTAGAGCTAAATCTAGAGGTTTAAAATGATTTTAACTATTCTGATTTCTATTTTCTTAGCTAAGAGACTAAAAGAATAATTGGATATTATGTTATATTGTTAGAGTGATATTTCTACAGATTGGAAGGGAGCTGACTTTGGGGTTAGAGGATATGGTTTCGGACTCTGCCATTGATGCCTTTGACCTAAGTGTCTTCTGGGCAGTTATTTAACCTCCCTGGGCCTCACTTTCCTTATCTGTAAAATGGGGGTGTTGAACTAGGTCTCCTCTGAGGTATTTTCCATCTCTAAGTCTGGGATTCCATATGACTTTCCTTAGGCCTTTTTATTTTTAGAATCTGGGTCTCCTTATGGAGTCCAAACTGGAAGTGTAGGGCCTAGTACTGGCCCAGTATCAGTGTGGATTGGCTTGAAAGCTTTAATAGGTTCTGTTTTTCTGGCATGGCCCAGTTCACCCCTACCTAGGCACCCTAGGGACCCTCCACTCCCATCTTGGTGAACTCACCTGACTGGCAGAGCTTAGGTGACCCACTTGGCTCAGAATTCTTCAGCATCAGGGATTATAGACATGCTCCACTGTACCTGGCTCCTCTAGCTTTTTATAAACAACCATCACCTTGTCTCCTCCAAGGCTTTTCTTGCCTTCAGTTTCTCTTTTCTCCAATCTCTCATCTTATAGAGGAGTAAAGGGAGGCCTGAGGAGGTTGACTGACTTGCTCAAGTTAATACAACCAAATGTTCGAGAGGAGATTTGAACTTGGGTTTTCCTGACTCCAAGGCCACCAGTTTATCTCCAGGTCTCTCACTGGTGAAGGAATCTGTCTTGCCCTCATGGATAACATTGGGCCTGTTCTCAAAAGAATTGGCATTTTCTCTGTTTGCCTTGGCTGGATTTTGAAATAATTTCCAGAGTCCCAGTGTTCATTCCTCTGCACAGGTGACCATGAGCTCATGGCTGCATGGTTCCCAAAATTTGTTTATGGCTTGAATTTCTGCTTTAGCTCTGCCCTCTCTTGAGATCACCTCCGGACTCTACGTAGAGCAAACCTATTAACCCTCACTCAGGACTCTCTGTGTTGGGGTCTCTTGTGCTTCCAAGGTGGGCCATCAAGCAGTCATGGCTGTGCATCTGTGAGCATTGATTTTTCTAAGCAGATTCTGTCAGTTCATGTAGCACCCACAAATGTAGGATGACCATGGATATAGAAACCCTGCTTTTCCCTCTCTTGTGAGAAGGATCCTTGCCCCTAAGAGCAGACATGAAATGAGAGGTGATAATTATCTATCCTCAAGCTGGTCCCGACATATCCACACTTTCCATCCCAGCCAAACTAGGGACCTGGTGTTTCCATTACATGTGGTCTGTTTGTTGGCATGTGTGACCAGACTTTCCCCTGGAGAGCCTGGAATGTTTTCTCTTCTCACCTGCATCTCTTGGAATGCCCAGCTCTTTGCATACCCTGCCCTATGGGTGCCTTTCTTGATCCCCCTGCTTGTTAGAATTCACCCCTTCTCCCTCATTATTTTGTATGTAGAGACCTATGATTTTAGAGGGAACTCCCAGGTGAGAAAACTCCTTCCATCACGGCAGCTTGGTGCCTTCTTTACAACTCAGAGTCTTATAAAGTTGCCTGGATCATTGAGAGTGACTTGCCCAGAGTCCAATGCTCAGTGTATGTCAGAGGCCAGCCTGGAATTCAGGGTGTCCTGACCTTGAGGCCAGCCCTCTGTCTACCCCCTGCACTGCCTCTCATTTGGGGTTTACTTGTTTCTGTGTGTGTGTGTAGACCCACCTGCACACATGCACGCACACATGTAACAGGTGTGTATATATGAATTTATACATATATATTAGAAGCATGCATATGTGCATATAAATGTAAAGACATACATATTTTATACATATATACATCTATATATGGATAAAACTAGAAATAAAAACAGGTCCCCATCCTCATACAGTTTGCAATATAAACTTCAGCATACTATGTGTATATATATGTATATATATTTACATATGTATATATACACATACATATACGTGTGTGTGTCCCTATGTGGCATAGTGGGTAGGGTGCCCAGGCTTAGAGGACACAAACAGGAAGACTCATCTCCCTAAATTCAAATCTGGCCTTAAACACTTATTAACTGTGTGACCCTGAGCAATTCACTTCACCCTGTTTGCCTCAGTTTCCTCATCTATATAATGATCTGGATAAGGAAATGGCAAACCATTCCAATATCTTTGTCAAGAAAAACCCCATAAAGGGATCACAGAGAGTTGGGCACAGCTAAAAGTAACAAGACCACCCCCCCACACATACACACATGTATAGTATAATACCTAACACATAGTAGGTGGCCACTAAATCCATGGTGGATTGAATTGAAAGCAGTGCAAGATTATCCTGTTTCTTCTTCCCAAGACTCTCTCCTTCAAGCATTTATAAACAACCCTCATATCTCTGCTAAGTCCTTTCTTCAGCAGGCTCTCTCATGTGGATTATGTTTTTATTATGTCTTCATTGATGCTAGAGATACCAAAGGGGAAGAAAATCTGCCTCATAATTATCTGGAGTTTTAACAGTTTCCATCTGTCATTCAAAACAATTATGGAAAAGAAATGCCCCTAGGGGCCTCGGCTGCCCCAGGGATTGTCTCTGTGCTTCTCGGATGCCCCTGAGTCATTTTAAGACTTAGAGCTCACTGACCTCCTTAGACTTTCTTGAGCCAGTTAACCCACTTCTCTGAAGCTGACCAAGCATGAGTGAGTATGCCCCGCAAGTTACTGGCACGGAAGCCCAGACTGGAGATTTGTGTTTCTTTACCTAATCTTGGCGACATGATTCATGATTATGTCTTCTGAGCGTGAAGAATTCATTCATCCTTATTTAGTTAACAGTTATTAAGTGCCTACTGTGTGTACCACCAGTTTTAGGGCTCATAATGTAGTTCATTAGCTTTAGCTCCTGGCTGTGGTTTAGAAACAGAGATTTTCAGCACAACCAGTCACTGGTGGTCATACATTGGAGTCAGGCACTTTGACAGCATTGCAGAGGTAACAGTCACCATTCCAGGTAACACTGATATAGCTCTAATGTTTGCAAAACACGTGGCATAGACTGTCTTTGTTCCATTTTCACTCTGATTTGGAGTCAGGACACCTGGATTCCAAATCCATTTTACACATTTGCTAACTGTGTGACCCTAGACGTCATTTAGTCAGTAAGTCAATAAGTCAGTCCTTAAGCATTTGTTAAGTACCTATCATGTGCTAGGCCCTGTGCTAAGCACAGAGGACACAAACAGAAATGAAAAGGACCTGCCCTCAAGCAGTTTGCAAGCTAAGTTTAACCTCTCTTCACCTCCTCAGCTCCCTTATCTATGAAATGGGAATAATAATGATCACACTTAATTCATATGGCCCTTAGGAAGAGCAGATCATCTGCCTAACAGGCATCTAGGATATGAATAGGGCGCTGCATTAGGAGTCAGAAAGACCTGCATTGAAATTCAACCTCTTACTACAAATTTTGCTTACTTGCTTACTCTTACTTACAGATCCAGGAACTTACTAGCTGTGTGACTCCTGCCCAAGCCACTTAACCTTAGTTTGCCTCCATTTCCTCATCTGTAAAATGGGCATAACTTGAGAAGGTAGTTGTTAGAGTCAATTGAGATTACTTATGTAAAGCACTATGTGGATGCTAGCTATTAAATGAGGTAAAACAGATGAAGGGCCTTGCACCCCCCCCTTAAACATTTGCTTTATAATTTGGCAGGATCAAAGGTATTTTCTGAAAAAATACCTTAGTTTTTAAATGAGAAGCATGTGATAGGAAGGGATAGTAGGACCATGAGTGGGATTTAAGGAAAAAATGAAACAAAACAGCACTATCCCTCTCCACAGAAGGTTAATCCATCCCTCTTGTTGTATGGACCTGGCAGGGTCTGAAGGCCCATCTTGTGATCAGCTGAGTAATTATACTGAGTCCTCTGCCACCATGTCCCACAAGGACTGTATTTTGATCTCCTATTCATTTTTGAAAGCCTTACCCCAAATCTCATCAGAATTAACACCGGCAACAATTCTTCAGGTGCTTGGGTATTTTGGGATGTCCTCTGATTTCACTAATGTGGGTATTCCTTCTGCTGACCCACTCTTTAGGGAACTGATGACTCCAGAATTTCTGACCTGATTTCTAAACAGAACCTGAAAATCCCCAAGATAGAAGGGACCCCAGAATCCATCTAGTTCAAGCCCTGCCTGACCATGTATCCCTAGAGTCTTTGACTGCTTGAAGATCTCGGGTGTGGGGGGGGGTGAGACCCTTTCTTCCCCTGGCATCCCCTTCTGCCTCTGGAGTAGCACATTATCTGTGCATGGTGACCTTCTCTGAACCTAGGTAAACTGGGCTAGAGGAAATGCTTAGTAAATGCTTGTTGGCTTTTTCTATTGATGGACTGACTTCCATCATCATAATGGGTGATGCCTTCCCATCTTGTTAAGACCTGCCAGATGAGGACAGGAACTGTTTCTCATTTGTCTTTTCAACTCCACTGGTGAACACAATGCCCAGCACGTAGTAGGTGTCAAATAAAGGCTTGTTGATGGAATGATTACACTCCACTGGTAAAATCTTGGATCAAAGAAATTATTCATAAATAAATCCTCTTAGACAACTATAACAATTATATGGAAAGACTGACAGCCACAAAACAATTGAAAATGAATGTTGCCAAATCACAAAGAATAAGGTTGGTCCTAAAGAGTAAGTTCATTCATTCATTCAAGAAACTTTTTAAGTGACAGAAGCATTTAATATGCCAGGCACTGTGCTAAGTGCTGGGGAGACAGAAAATGCCAAAAGAGATCTATGAAGACATCTTTCCTAACTCTTTTGTGGAAGGGGGATTGTACAAGTATGGAACACTGCATATCATGTCAGATGTTTTCAATGTATGGATTCATTTTACTGAATATTTTCTTTTAATTCCTTATTTTTATTTTAATATTTAAAAACTTGTTTTAAGGGATGGTTCTCAGATGGGAAGTGGGGGAGACATACAGGGGAAATCTAGGCAATATGGAAACAAGATGGCAGTAAAAGTAAAAAAAAAAAAAAGAGAAGTCTTAACCAGGGTTTACGTAACCCACAGCAAAATCAGTCATTGTCTTGTGGCAGATCCTGTGCTTTTGGTAAAGAGGGACAAAGAAAGGTGAGACAGAAGGTAGAAGTGAGCTAGGCCAGGTAGGCATAGGCAGCCTTCTGAATCTATGTATGTGTGTGTATATGTATATACGTATACATATATACCTATGTTATCACTTAGTTTGCTGAAAAAAAAATTCTTTGGTCCTTGTAGGTTGGAGTGCTACAGTGAGTTCAGACAGTACCTTGTTCTTATGTGGTGAAAAGTCGTTAGGGTCAGGAGCTAGAGAAGATGGTGGGATCACAGCCCCTTAATCATGGAGCTTCAGAACCTGGAGGAGTGGGGGGCCTGTGGTGTGTAGAGCTTCAGCCCTGGAATCAGGAAGACCTGAGTTCAAATCCAGCCTCAGACACTTACTAGCTGTTTCACCTTGGGCAAGCCACTTAACCCTGTTTGCCTCAGTTTCCTCATCTGTGAAATGATCTGGAGAAGGGAATGGCGAGCCATTCTAGTGTCTCTGCCAAGAAACACTCCAATAGGGTCATGAAGAGTGAGATACAGATGAAGGGTCTTAACAGCAACGCATCCTAGAGCTCACTGGCTGATAAGACTGAGGGGTGGGAGATAAATGAGGAGTTTGACCTCCAGTGGGAGGTGGGAACAGCAGTGGCAATGTGGAGCCGAGTGCCCACCTGTGTGTGGCCCTGTTCCCTCTGTGGGCTCTTTCCCTTGGCAGCAGCCCAGCTCGGTCTCACTGCCTGCGGCCCTGCCTGGCTGCCACTTCCGGTGCCTTGCTGCCTTTCAGGTGTGCTTCTGATAAGAGCACATCCAATCACCCCCCTCCTGCTTGGCGTTTTAATGCCCCCACTGATCAGAGGCTGTCTAAAGGCAATAGTTAATTCTCCTTCATAGTGACATTTGCATTTAATAAAAAGTCATGTTTGTTGTAGCTTCTGAATAAACACAACTGGGCGTGGAGTCCACACTGCATCTGGAAATTCTGAGCACAGACAGTGCAGCTGAAGAAGAGACAGAGGTGCCGATGATGAAGCTTTTCCATTGAGTTCTCTGCTTCCCCAGCATCTCTTTCATCACACTTTATTATCATCCGCCATGCCGAGGAAGTGCTGCCTGACCCACTTCTGGGCTCAAATTAAGTCTACAAAACGCTCGGTATAAATACCGCCCTGCATATTCCTCAGTGCACGCAGGCAGCTGGCTGCCTTGATTTAAGTGAATATATATTTATTTTATCTGTTGTCGTCTGGTGTTACAGGAGTGAAGTGTGCTTCGCATAATCTCACTGAGGGTTCACCCTGGCTAACATTCATCCCTGGGCTCCCTTGTTCAGAGGTTACTGTTTTCTAGCTCTGCTTTCTCTGCAGGTTTGTCCGTTTGACCCTCACAGACTGACCTAGGATCTGTGAGTGGAAGTGGCAATACACACACACATGCACATGCATACACACACGTACACACACACGCACATACATGCACATGCCCACACACACATGCAATACATACATGCATGCATACCCATGTACATACATACATACACACATATGCACTTATGTATGTACATAAAAAGGAGCACTTCCCAGCGATAAGAAACACTCCTGAGTAATCAGAGCTGCCTACAGTGGGGTGGTCGGCCACTGGACACATGGGTGTCCTTGTGACTGCAGGTCTTCAGGCCGACTGTCTGCTGGGAAGCTTGTTGAGGGAATTTTGGTTCCATTGGGCTCAGTGGTCTCACTGCTGAGATCCTGTGAAGAAGGAGCATTAACAGTAATAATTCTGATAATGATAGCTAGTGTTACATAGTGTTGACTGTGTGCTGGACACTGTGCTGAGCTCCTTGCAATGATTACTTCACTTAGGTGCTGTAGTTCTCCCCATTTTACAGATAAGGCACAGTGATTCAGTGACTTGCCCAGGTTCACACAGCTTGTCAGTGTCTGAGGCTGATTTTGCACTGAGGTCTTTCTGCCTCCAGGCTGCATGCTTTGTCTACTGAGCTACTGACCTGTGTTAACTATCCATTTAGAGGTCGTGGGTTCAGATCTTCCATATAAGACTAGAGGCCAATCCCTTAACCTCTGTGGGCTTCTGTGAAATGAGGGGGTTTGGAGAGATGGTCTTTGAGGATCTTTCCAGCTCTAAATCAATGATCTGTAAGCCCACTTAGCTACCACAGGCCTCAGTTTCCTCATTTGAAAAATGAGAGAGTTGGACCAGTTGACCTCTCAGGTTCCTTCTAGTGCTAGATATATGACACTTTGACCTACAGTATCATCATCATCATCATCATCATGACTGCCCTTTATACAGAGCTTTAAAGTTTACAATACTCTTCACAAATATTATCTCATTTTATTTTCACAACAACTCTGGCAGGTGGGTGATATTATTATCCCATTTTTACAGATAAGGAAACTGAGGCAGGCAGCATTTAGATGACTTGACCAAAGCCACACAATTAGTAACTGGCCAAAGCAGAATTTGAATTCAGGTCTTTCCCCCTGCAGGGCCAGTGTACTGTCCACTGGGCCACCTCGCTGGCCTGTAAGTAACTTTCCTGCACTTCAGGGTGTGTTCCCTGACTAGTGGGGATTGATGGGTTTTATTTTGAAGTCAGGGCATTGTTTAGCAGGAAGGAGAGAAGAAATGATATGCAATGATCCTTCTCCAGGCTATACATTTCAGGGAACAGCTACCAGTTGTTGGGCATTGCCAGAACCCAGACTGAGGGGCAGAGCCGGGTGCAGCTACTTATGCCCCCAGTAGCTTTGCCAGCCTGACATTTTGATGCCAGGTAGTAGGTACCAAGCTGAATTTCAGACTGACTTCCCACATACCAGAGAATGGTGTTAAGCATAGCTGTTGGCCTCTCCATGGTAAGGATTCCACAAGGGCTTTGTGTTCATTCTCTCATTTAATCTGCACAATGATTCCATATCATCATTCCTATTTTACAGAGGGGAGAACTGAGGTCCCCAGAAGCGAAGTTATTTGCAAGTGATAGCTAGTAAGTGTCTGAGGTGGAATTTGAACCAGGCCTTTCCTGACTCCAAGTGCAGTATGTTGTACCATCTCTTTAGCTTGTATGGGAAGAAAGAACCCCAGAGCTCCTCTTGACATATCAGTCCCCACTATTTGGTAGGAGGCCCAGTGCCCGTGCAGCCAGTGGTCTTCCCTGGCACCCTCTCTGTCTGCCCTGTCTGTGACTCTGCTTCCTCAGCCCTCTCTCCTTAGCATCTCCCATATCTCTCTTTTCCTTTGGCTCCTTCCCCTTCCTGTCTGCACACAGAAAAGAAGCAGCCCTGCTCAATGCCCCCTGCGCCAGCATAGCCCCATTCTCCAGCTTCTCTCCTTCCCTTTGCCCCCAGACATCCTGAATGAATGTGTTTGTTCCTCTTCTCCCTCCCTCAGTCAGTCACAAGCATTTTTTAAGAGCTTCCCAGGTGCCCGGCGCTGGTCTGAGCCCTGGGGATACAGAAAGAGGTAAAAGATGGTGCCTGACCACAAGGCGCTTGCACTCTAATGGGAGAGCCCAGGAGCAGGCAAAGCTGTACAGACAAGCCTTGTACAGGATAAGGAGGAAACAGTTAAGAGAGTGAAAGTTCTGGGCTGAAGAGGGGCTGGGACTTAGAGGAAGCTGGGAGGTCAGTAGTGGGGTGGGGAGGGAGCGTTCCAGACATGAGAGGCAGGCAGCCCGGTGACATGTTGTCTTCTGATCTAATGACAGCCCTTCCTGATGGACCTCCCCGGAAGACCAGGGGCTTCTTCCCTCTCTGTGCCCTTTGTGATGGCTCCCCAGTTTGGGGCCCTGCTTTGCATATCTTCCTTCTTTGTCTTCTGTGTGATGCTGAACTTTCCTGGTTATCTTCTGTTCTCTGACTGCCCCTCTCATCTCCACAGGATAGGCTTCTCCTACATCCCTAAATGTGAACACTCCCCAAAGTGTTGCCTGGAGCTCTTAACAAATATGACCACTCACTGCCATATGCCCTGTACCTAAGTGGACTCTTACCTCTGAGCTATTGGCCCTTACATAACCTTCCATTGTGATTGCCCATGTACGTGTCTTCTCCCCACTGCTAGATCATAAACTCTTATAATCCATAAACATTTATTAACTGCCTACTGTGTGCCAGGCACTATACTAAATGCTGGTCTGGGTTGGGTCTGGGTGTTGGTCTTTCTTTCACAGAACCATGAATATAGAAATCACTTACTTATTGAATGAACAAATGAAATGTAGAGCAGACCTCCAATGTTTTCTTTAAAAGGCACCATAGTAGAATGGAAAAAAAAATCAATTGATTTGAAGGCAGAGCATCCAAACTAAAATCCCGTTTCACCACTTACTACCTATATGACATTGGACACGTCACTGTAGTTTTCCAGGTCTCAGTTTCCTCCTCTGTCAAATGAAGGAATTGGCCAAATTCTACCTCCAAACATTTCTGTGATCCTGTGATCTTGGAGGTTGGGGAGGGAAGGGTTTAGTTTTTGAGTATCCCCCTCGGTAGGCCTTAGGACCTTTCTTTGTCTCTGCTTACCCATCCACAAAGTGGGTGAGCTAATATATACCCCCTCGCCCGGGTGTTGTGAGGAATTACTCATAAGTGAAAAGAAAGCAGTTAGAAACATAAGGGAAAACAGTTGTTACATATTTTCAGACCGGTAATGAGTGTTATAACTGCAAGTTTGAGCCTCCAAAGAGCGGCTGGTATTTTCCTTGCTTTGGGAGAACATCCAGTCAGTCAGCTTTTCCCCAGGGAAGCTGAAATGAGGACAGGAACAGTGGGGGATGTTGCTTGGCCATTGGCCATAGAGGAAGGGGTCTCGAGCATAGTCCCAATCTGAAGACTAGGGTTTTAAAAAGAGAGATGATAAATACTAGCTTGTATTGAAAGGAAAGAATAAATAGACTTTGGAATTAAAGAGCATCAGAAGAAATCATTTTTATTGAAAAATGTTTTCAGAAGTTTCTTTGACAAGTAGAGGGGAGGGGGGAGAAATGTAGAGTTATCCTTAAATAACTTGGGAACTTTGGTACCCAGCTCTCTTTTTTTTTTCATTTATACCTCAAGGGAAAGTCAATAGACTTTGAATCCCAGCATTAATGTAATTATTTTGATTTTTTTTACTGGCTTATTCTAGGCAAGACTGCATCATTGCAATATCAGATGGCCGGAAGCAATTCAGAAATCCTGGGTCCCGTAGGATGGAGCTCTGATGTAGCAGCGTGGGGGTGGAATAAATAATTTTCTCTGATCTTGCTAGGGCTGAGAATATTCCAGAGACCTAAATGTATGGAGGCAGTTTTACCAGAAGGTGACTGTAGGCAGAAGAAAGAGGAGATTTCTCTGATTATCAAAGGTTTCCTTTCCTCCCACCATCTTCCCCATCAGTTCTGAATTTTCTCCTTCTCTGTCTCTCCCCCTTCCATCATCCAGGGATTCTCCCTGATTCTGCCACTGTCACTTGTAATATACTCCTTAATGTCAGTTGTTACTACAGTAGTAATATGTTTTGGTTCATTTAGTATAAGCTTTCCTATTATTCTGGGATGTTTTCACTGGGCCCAGAGAGAAGTAGTTTTCACAAATAACTAGGCACCCACCACTAAATAGGTCGTATTTTGTTCTTAGCCTTCTGGTTTCCTTTCCTTTTCTTTTTTTAATGCCTCTGCATTTAATTTTTAAAATAGCAGTTGACTTGGAGTTTCTGGGATGAGAAGCAGTTGGGATGGAAATTTCAGAAATTGCCAGATCCTTGCAGTGTTTCAGGGAGCCAGGAATACAGTCATCTTCCAAAGTCAGAGTTAGGGCAGAGGACAAGAAGAGTTTCAAAGAAAAAAAAGACTTATTTTCATTTCTTTTCCCACCTCCTTACCCCTTAGTAATCAAATTAAAAGATATATATATATATTTTTTTTCCTTTTTGCCCAGTGACTTTGCTAGCAATAATTTAGGATCATTCTTCTCTTACTGTAAATTGTAAACGTAACCTGAGGCCAAGGCCAGGGGCATAGGATATAAATCTAAATAATAATAATAACAACAACAGCCAGGCCTTGGCTTTTAGAACATTGTAAATGTTGTCTGTGGGAAGTTAAAACAGAGCCTAAATATTTTAGACCTATTGCCTCTGAAGGATAATGTTTCATAATCCCATGCTTTTTATTTTTTAAGGCGAGGTCTTTTTTATTTTCCTCTTGGTTGGGTATTTAATGTGTTTTTCAATGACTTTACACCCTGACATGGCCTGTTATTTGCAGGCTCTATCTCAGGAGCACAGGGAGAGTCTCCTCATTCTTATTGTGAAATAAAAGGAGACTTAACAGCCCTCCCTAAAGATGGGCAGCGAATGATGAGAACTTCCTTCAAAGCCGAGCTCAGGGGTGACCTCCCAAAGGAGGCCTTTCTCTGGGAGAATGAGGGCTTGTATCCCCAGGAAGGTCTTAATGAATTATCCAGTTCATAGGGTCAGAAGTCGAGAGCTGGGACGCATGGCAGAACTCGCCTAGCCTAATGACCCTGTTTTACAGATGAGGAAATTGAGGCATAGACAGTAAGTTTCAGAACCCTCTGGCCCCTGAGGCAACATCCTTCTAGGGTTCCACTAGTTTCATTGGCCATTTTAAGTTTCTTTCCCTTTCTTCAGGTAGTTTTAGTCTCATGTGAACTTAGGAAGAAGCACTTTCACACAGTCCAGGAGGACCCCTAGTCTTGGAGTCAGATTATTTGGGTGTGAGTCCAAGCCTTCAAACTGACTAGTTCTGAGGCAGTGGGCAAGTCACTTAAGCCTCTGGCTCCTTGAGTCCTTCATCTGTAAAATGGAATAATAATACTAGCATTTCCTACATCACAAGTTATTGAGGAAAGTTTGAAAACTGTAAATAGCTAAATAAATATGAGTTAATGTCATTGTTAGCTACAGATTCTGATCAGGCTTTATCTGCAGGCATGATCAATTTTGTGTGTATCTACATATACACATATGTATATATGTATATGTACACATATATTATTTAAACAATATATATGTGATGTCCCTATGGAACTTAAAGAAAATGGTCGGTGCTTAATAAATGCTTTTAGATTCATTGATTGACTGATAGACTCATTGTGCCAGCAAGGTGACTCTGAGGTCTGGGAAGTCTGATCAGACTGGAAAAGCCCTGAGTTTGGCTGCTGATGGACTCCCTCTCTGTCTGAGGACTTTGGCAGAGGTTCTCCATAAAAAAGTTGGCCACCAGATGATCAGTCTTTGGCCACAGCGGCTCAGGACGCTGTCTCTGAAGGGGGCTGGGCAGAGTTTGTGACCCAAATTGGTGGTACCTGTAATGATAAAATAACAGATATTTTAAAAGCAGTGGTTCTTAACGTATGGGCCAATGACATTGTGAAGAGGTCTAAGAATACCAACTATTGTCAATTTGATCCTTATTAACTGATACAAAGCATAGGCCGGTGCAGGGTAATAAATGGGCAAGCCATTCCCAGAACAGTGTTTGATGTGTCTTCTTCTACCACTTTTATTTTAGTTCAGTTTAGTTCAGCTCTGAATTGCTTAATATGTGCAAAGCACATAGATTCTAGCAAGTTCCAAAGAGATCTTCAGTCTAATAAATATGTCTCTTCTATATATTCATGACTATTTTTCAAATGTGGGTGATGGCATGATCAATAAAGTTTAGATTTATTTAATAGTATTACTGGATTTTGTCATCTAGTTTTCATGTCTTCTTTCTGAGAGGCAGCATGGATTAGTGGGTAGAGATCTGGCCTTGGACCCAGGAAGGCCTGGGTTCAAGTCTAACTCTGATTCACCCAAACTGTGTGTGACACCACTGGACAAAGTCATTTAACTTCTTAGTTTACTAAGCATCTCTCAATGACCATAAATGGCAGAGAAAGGGAGGTAGGGGAGGTTCTTTAGTGGTCCCTTCTTACACCAGTTAAGTCACAGGTCCAGTCTCTGTCCCAACATTTTCCTTAGTTCACCACTGCCATGTGTGTGCCCTCAGAGTGACCTCTCTAAGATAGGCATCTTGGCACAGGGATCGGGTGTTAGACTTGAGATCAAGTAGACCTTGATTCCAGTCCCACCTCTGGTTCTGGTGGTGTGGCCATGGACAAGGCTACAGCTTCCTCACATTTGTAATAGAGACTATTTGTAACAAAACTTGCCTGTACTATCTGTTCACAGTCATTGTGAGTTTAAATAGAGACTATTTGTAACAAAACTTGCCTGTACTGTCTGTTCACAGTCATTGTGAGTCTTAAGTGTTTTGCAGTCTTTAAAGCCATTCAAACAAAGATCAGAAGGATGGCCAGGGGTAAGAGTAGACTGTCCCAACTCAGGGAGTGTGAAGTAAGTGATCTGATCAATTCATTCATTCATCGCCACTCTGTTAGGCCACTAATTCTGTGAATGACCCTATTCTGGGTTTTCTTCACTTCAGTCAGCTTTCTTTGATGGTAACTGTCCTGAACAGATCCAATGTAGATTCTGGTAGATGGGACCAAAGAAGGATTTTCTTTTAGATTATTATAAGTGAGGGTAATTGTAAAATGGAGGACATAAAAAAGGCATAGAATTGTTCAAATTTGGAGACTGAGGGGAGGAGTGGGGAGGGGGAGGGGGTAGAAGAATTGATATTCCTGAGACTGAAGTACATTCCTACAGTAGATGTTGTTCCCGTCTTCCCTTCTGTTGACTTTGCTCCCCGATCTCATTTACTTATGAGCAAGAATTGGTAGCAAGAACAGCAAACCCCTTACTGGTGTATAAATATGATTCTAAACACAGTGGTGGTAAATAGTATTATTTTTTGATATACTTAAAGCCTTACATAAATGCTGATCTGATTTTTCTTACCTTCTGGGAACAACTGTGATAGTTTTATTATGGAAGAAGTTTTTTCTATCATTTGGCCTGGAAATCGATCACCCAATTCTTAAAATTCACATCCCACTGTTTACAGGGGTAACAATTGGCTCCCATGATCCTTTGCTGTTATGAAGACTTGGCACACTGATTTGCATGTATTGAGCCAACATGACATAAAGATACGCCGTCCCCATCCCCCTCACCTCCAAAGAAATGAAACAGAAACGTGGAAATCATGGAAAATCTGTGAAGTTTAAAATAAAGACTAATTTGCAGTTCTGGTTACTTGGCGGTGTTATGTAGTTATTATCTCACTTAAGCTCCCCAGGTAGTATAATTGCTTATATATTTTTTTAAATCTGTTTTGTTTTGTCACCTCCACAGAACATTTTGTCTTGAGGTTGAATGAATACATTTCTCTCTTAAGCAGGTGTTGTAGACACCATGGGTGTACCTGTAGATCACCTCCAGGTATACCATTTATCCAAGCAGGGCTCCCCTTGTTACAACTTGAACGATCAATGGACACATGTGTGGCATCCCTTCCATTCTCTGGATAACTAGGGGAGATGAATTTTGATTGAATGTTCTTCATCAGAGACAATCATAGAAATGTTTACTAGTCAGCCTGAGGACATGAGGGGCTTTCGTAAAGGAATGTGGGGTAAAAGATGGTGTCCACGGGACATGAAAGTAGGCGGTAACAAGCATGCTTGTTAGCAGGTGCCATAACGGGCATTTCCAAATACGTGTTTCCAAACTGTCATCTTATTTCATGTGGATGTATGCACATGTGTATTGTTTTGTTAGGTTTCCTTCCTCTCTACCCTAGAGAGCCATGGGAAATCACAAAGACTTCCTTGCTTAATGATTTGTGCCCAGTTGGCTGATGAGGTAACTGCATAGACCCTAGCAAGGGGGCAGCTATTTGCGTAAGGATTAGTTTAGAACCCATATGACCCAGCGAATTTTGTAGTTTAAAGGAAACTTCCATAGGCAGTTGGCGGTATAACTAATAGAATTATGTATGCGTAAAATCACTCATGCCGTGGAAGCCAAAATGCAGAATAATAGCTTGTCAAACTGTCATTTGCAATGAGATCATAGATTTTACAGTTCAGATTAGGCTGTGTTTTTTTTTTCTTTTTGTCAGGCCACATTCTAATAAGCATATTGTGCACTAAGCCCTGTGATTATCTGAGCCCTTGACAGATGGCAGGTTGTTAATTTGTATGTAAGAGACATTGATTGCCAGCCCCATCGTCATAGTCAGCAAAATAAGAAATATCCAAATCCACTTTTGCTTACGTTTTTGCTTGACTTCATTTTCTCAAGGTAATGTGGAGAGGATACAAGCAGATATTGGGCTACTCTGAAGGCTCCCCCCCTCTTTCTTTTTACAAACCAGGAGATATGGGCGGGATTAAGGAAAGAGTAATTTTTATTGTTTACTTTGTTCCTGATTTTACGATTCACAGTTTGCTTTGCATCATGGTCCACCCTCACTCCCCATGAGGAACTGGAGAGGTGGGCCTTAAGGGGGAGCCCCTGAAGGAATTGGGGGTGTTGAGTCTGGAGAAGCGAGGGCATGTGTGTCAAACATTGGGAGAGGAGGAGACAGAATGACACTGCTTAGAGCATTCGGACCACGAGAGCATGGATTTAGGACTGCAGAGACCATCTAGGCCAGGAGGGATTGTGGCTGTTCAGTCCTATCAATTGTGTCTGACTCTTCATGACCCTTTTTGGGGTTTTCTTGGCAGAGATACCGGAGGGGCTTGCCATTTCCTTCTCCAGCTCATTTTACAGATGAGGAAAGTAAGGCCAGCAAGGTTAAATGACTTGCCCAGGGTCACACAGCTAGTAAGTGTCTAAGGTCATATTTGAACTCAGGAAAATGAGTCTTCCTTCCTCCAGGCCTAGCATTCCATCTACTGTGTCACTTAGCTGCCCCTAGATCAGAGGTCCTTAAATGATTTGTGTCATGGACCTGTGGACTGACTGGTGATGCCTTTGAGAATAATGTTTTTAAATGCATAAAATAGTTCAACTTTGGCCAAGTGGCTTAGAAAACAAGAGCACCGGCCTCAGTGCCGGGATGACCCGGATCAAAACCGGGCCCAGACACCCAGCACCACACCCAGAAACAACAACTGGCCGTGCAACCCCGAGCAAGCCACTCAACCCCAATTGCTCAAAAAAAAAAAATAGATCAACTTTGATAAGTTCCTTATGATTTCTTTTCCCTGTTTACCTTCTCATGCTTCTCTTGCTTCTTGTATCTGAATGTCAAATTTTTTATTCAACTCTGGTTTTTTCAGCAAGAATGCTTGAAAGTCCTGTATTCCACTGAATGACCATATTTTCCCCTGAAACAGGATACTCAGTTTTGCTGGGTAGGTGACTCTTGGTTTTAATCCCAGCTCCCTTGACCTCCGGAATGAGGCAACTATCTCATACAGAAGAGGCAAGGGAAAATGGTTACAATGGAGGAGAAGAATAGGAAGACAAAAGGGAATGGGTCAACCTTATTCCTATTGAATCTGGCTTGAGGAGGGAGGGAAATACACACTAAATAGGGGATCTCGCCCTCCAGGAGAATGGGGGGGGGAGGGGATGTGAGGGGGGATGATGGAAGGGAGGGCAGGCTGGGGAAAAAAAATTAAAAAATGCATAAAATAAAACACATAAGATTAGAAAGGAAACAGATTATATTGAAATACGCCTATCAAGGACCTCCAATTTAATCCAATTTATATGTTTTACAGATGAGAAAACAGGCCCACAGAGAGTAAGGGGCTTTCCCAGAGCTATGGGGAGTTGCAGAATGGCAAATTTAGATTTGCTTCAAGGAATGGCTTTGTCCCTTTTTCCTAAAGGAGAGTGAGTCCTTTTTTTCCAAAAGGAGAGTGGGCCCCTTTTGGGGGATAGTAGATTGTCCCTCACTAGAGTTCTTTAAATTAAATCCTTTTGGTTCTGTAGCAGAAGGAATTCTTTTTAAGGCCTTGGTTGGACCTGATGACCACTGAGGGAGGTCCCTGCCAGGTTAGGTTCTGGGGCAAGCAAACAAAGGGTGACTGTCAAGTATCCCCTTGCCCCCATTATACTTACTTTTAAAGTGAAAGATGATACAATACACGCTGATCTCTCAAATTACATTTTTCTAAAGAACCCAAAAGTCTAAGAAAAAGTCAGTCAGTAGCAGAGAAAAAAGATAATGTGGTTCAGACCAATGTTATCACAGTAATAGCACATATCACTGTCTTGCAATGCCTTATTATTTTAAATAGAAAAAGGTACATTTTCTCATTCAACAAACCCAAGAAAATAGAGCCTCAGAAATACATCTCAGGTAATTCTCCCTTCTCATGCTTAGCTTTTAAATCATTCCGAGCCTGCGTTAGGCCTTTGAGTTGTTCTGCAAAATGAATCCTGCATAGAATGAAATAGACTGAGGTCAGCTGCTTCATTTTACAGATGAGGAAACTGAGGCCCACAGAGTTGATGGGACTTGCCCATGGTCACATGAGTGGAAAGTGATGAAGCTGGGGTTTTAAATAAGTTCTGTTTCCAAATCCAGCCCTCTTTGCCCTGAACTGTGTTGTCATGAGGGAAGGGATCGGTCTCTTCCTGATATGTGAGTATATATGTGTATATGTATATGCATGTATGTGTATATATGTGTGTATGTATGTATAATATATATTATATTTAATTCTATCATGTTATATATAATATATTATTATATATTATATTCTGTAAACTTTAAGGTTTGCAGAAGTCTTAGATATTTTATCTCATTTGATCCTCACAAAAACAGCCCTGTGAGGTGAGTGCTGTTATCATCTCCAATTTACAGATGAGAAGACTGAGGCTGACTCCAGTTAAGTGACTTGCCCAGGGTTGCACAGCTTGTACATGTCTGAGGTCACATTTGAACTCAGGTCTTTTTGACTTCTGGTCCACTCTTCCAGCCATTGCATCACCTTGGCTATACTGAGAGACCTAAGAATTTGAAGAGTGGGAGGTGAGGAGGGAGTTCATTCCAGGTATGGAGGAGCAATCTGTGCCAAAAAAATCAGGTGGTAGATGGGCCCAGACAGTAGCCACAACATGGGCTGGCCCGTAGAGCACGTGAAAGGGAGTGCTATGTAGTAAATAATGGCAGGTGAGCTAAACCCAAACCACAAAGGGCCAAATACCAGATACCAGAGAGAGAATGTTGGATTTAACCATAGCTTTGCTAGGGAGTCATTGCAGCTTCATGAGGACAGTAATATGCTAGTATGTGAAATGACGATGTGATTGTGTGGCTCTTGTATATAAACATCAGTGAATTCTATAAAATAGGGCTCATTGTAATGTCTTCTCTGCCAGAGAAATCTTACACACAGTTTTACCATTTTTTAATCAAAGTCAATAAAAATGTCTTAATAAGGAATTATATCTCTTACATTACATTTGGGGTATTTTATGGGTAGGAATGGAAAGAGCTGGGGTTGGGGTATGTGTTTTTATATGTACATATGTGTATATGTACATATATTTCATATATACGTGTATATATTCTGTATAATCTGAATTTTCCATTGGTTGGTTGACCAAATGATCTTAAAAGGAAGCAGGTGATGCATCTTCATCAATCTCTCATTTTAGAATTAAGTAAACAAGATTTCCTGACTCACTGATATTGTTGTTTTTTTAATCAATCTGCTTCTCCCCTAGGAAATATGCAGTATGAAAAAGAAACAAAATTAGAAAATTACTTGTTTGTCAGGTATTATTAGGCTAATCACTTACAACTGTGCTGCATTATTACTTTACATTAATTCACACAATCATCAGTCTTGAGCTGGAAGGGACCCCGAAGCCTATCTAGTCCAATTCCCTCATTTTATAGCTGAGGAAACTGAGGCCTGTGGAGGTTAGATGGTTTAGCCAAGGTCACACACTGGTCCAGGTGTTTGGGCAGGGAGAAGGAAGGATAGCCTTTGGAGCTGAGAAAATTAATGGACTAGAAGAGAAAAGGTTAAAGGAAGGAGAACTAGGTGGGAAGAAATGCCCTTTTTTAGCGTGTGCACACACACACACACACACACACAACCATGTTGGGTGCCATCTTGCAGGCCTCCCAATGGAAGGTGCCTTGTGCTGTTACTGAGAAGGAGACAGGAGAAGGAAAGGAGAATCATGGCTGTCTGAGGTATTTAAAGCCATCAGAATGGTTCTTGTTTAATGTTTAATTAATCTTTGCCCGTGTGCCATTATTCCCAGGGCCCCTCGGCTGCTTAATATGTTTTGGCTGTAGTAAGTAGATTCCAATGTCTACAGCCTTTGGGGAAGAAAGGGATATTAGTTTGCCATATATGTTATTGACTTGGGTACATCAACGAGGATAATGACTTCTTAAGATCTTAAGTTGGTATTTTTAATATCCTCAAGGAATCCATATTTTAAATTTTCTGCTCTGCTATAAATTTTATTTTCCAAAGAATGATTTTAATTTTAATTTGATGAACATTTCTTTTTATTGATCTATGAAACACCTAGCCTACAGTATTACCATAAAGTGGTGACTTAGGACATGTTTGGACCTTTCCCCTTTGAAATGACAAGTCTGTGTTTTGCTTTAGGAAAACTGAATATGTTGAAATTCATTTTCTGTACATTAATTGGAATTAACCCTTTATTTGGCAAAGGGTTTCATGGGAATTTGTCCTAAAAATGAGAGTACCCTGAAGCACAGTGATTCCCTGGAGGATCTGTAGAGTTAATGAATTTTAGAGCCGGAAATGACTTGGTAGGTGACAGTCCTCGGATCCTGAATCTAGAGCTAAAAAGGCCCTTCAAGGCTGTTAAATCCAACTCCCTCTTTTTACAGAGAAGGAAACAGAGGCTTAGAGAAAGCCCAAGTAATTTGCCAAGCTGATAGGAGTCTGAAGCGGAAACTGAATACACATCTTCCTAACTGCAAATATAGCATCCTCTCCATTTCATCACCAGGCCTTTCATTCACCCCTTCATTTGGTGGATGAGATGAAAAAGTTAAGTGACTTGTCCATACAAACCCAGGTACTTCCAGCCCCGCCACTGAACCCAGCTCTCCCTCCTTCTCTCTGAGCTTCTTCCTTTCCTCCAATGGATATGTTTTGTTTTCATTTTCCATGGACAGATTCGAGTATTCAAATACATCAAGTAAGAATAAAAATTAATAAAATAAGAAAAACAAACAAGAAACAGGAAATGTAGATATAATTTTGAAAATAGAAACAACAGCATATGTCCTGTTGAAGAACAGGGCAGCTGAGGCCATGAGGATGTCGTCGGTTGTTTCCATGGCCCTTAGGGTCTTTTCTGCCATTGTGGTTTTGGGGTACCCGGGTTAAAATCCCACATCCGACCCTTGTTAGCTGAATCACCTTTGGGAAATCTATTCCTTTCCCTGGGCCTCATTTTCCTCCTCTGTACAATGGGACGGTTGGACAAGGTAGCCCCTGCCCCTAAGGTTACTCCCAGCTCTAGATTCACAATTCTGTGTATATGTAGACAGTTCTGGTCACATTTTTTTGGCTTCTGCTTTTCTTCACTTAGCATAATTTTCCATATTTCATTATTTTGTTCTTGAGTTGTTTTCCATTGTGTCTGACTTCATGACCCCAGTTGAGATTTTCTTGTGAGAGATACTGGAATGATTTACTGTTTCCTTCTCTAGCTCATTTTACAGATGAGGAAACAGAGGCGAGCAGGGTAAAGTGACTTGTCCAGGGTCACACAGTCAGTAAGTGTCTGAGGCCAGATTTACACGCAGGAAGATGAGTCTTCCTGACGCCATGCCCAATGTTCTTCCCACTGTACCACCCAGCTGCCCTATATTTCATTATACTTTTCATATTTTCATTTCCTGTGGAACAATAATATTCTATTGAAAGAATTTAATGGGTGTACTTGGCTAGTGGAATCAGGAAGACCTGAATTCAAACCCAGTTTCAGTCACTCAATATCTATGGGACCCTGAACATGTCCCTTCACCCTCCATGCCTCAGTTTACTCATCTGTCAAATGAGCTGGAGAAGCAAATGGCAAACCACTCCAGTATCTTTGCCAAGAAAACCCCAAATGGGGTCATGAAAAGTCAGATAGGACCAAAAATGACAGAATAACAACAAACACTCTGCCTGGTTCCCCGGGATCCCACAGAAAATTTAGGGGCATAGTCCTTGTGGTGGTATCCCTGGTTTAAAGTGTGTAAGCATTTTGGTAACTTTTTTTAATGGCTCAGTAATCGTGTCCCAAAACCTTGGACCAATTCAGAGTTCTATCAGTGGTATAAGAATATTTCTATTTATCCCTTAGCCTCCAGTACTTAATTTTATCATCCTTTGCGCTCTTTGCCAATTTACTTGTTGTCTGATATCTTAAAGTTGTTTTAATTTGCATTTCTCTGCTTGTTAGAGACTCTGAACACTTTTTCCATGTAATTATATTATTGATGATTTATGTTTTTTCCCTTGAGAACTATGAGGTGCAAGGAATTAAATGCTGGATTTGTAGACAAAAGACCTGAGTCTGAATCTCAGCTCTACCATGTACTTCCTATACCTATAGAAACTTGGGTGAACCACTACCTCTCTGAGCCTCAGTTTCCTCATCTGCAAAATGAAGGGATTAGACTAGTTCCCTTGTACTATGAAATCTAAGATCTTATGAAATTCTCGTTTCTATCCATCAGCCCACTAGAGAGTGGCTCTTTCCCTTATAAAATTTTGTTAATCTGTTATAGATTTGGGATGTCATAATTTTATTGGAAATGTTTATTACAAAGACTCTCCCCCACTTTGTTTCTTTTTTTTCGTTCTAAATCCATTTCTTGTTGTCATGTAAGAACTTTTTATATAACGAAATGCATCTATTTTGTCTCTTGTAATTTCTTGAAATTGCTGGGTGCCAAATCATTTTTAGCTTCTCCAAAGTTGTGAATGATATTCCATCATCTTTTTCTTTTCTAATGACTTAAAATGTTTCTTTTTATTTTTAAAATCTCTTTGAGAATATTTGTCTTTCAGCTGTTAATCTCCTTCCACTTATGTCAACCTAATGGATCTCTCTGTGAAATTTACATTTCATCACCTATTAGTCATTCATAGTAAATATTTCTTTGGATTGACCTTGTTACCTTTTATTGGATTTCCATTTTTAAAGCTCTTTCAAGACTTGGTATTATCACTATGAATTCTTGACATTCTGGAATTTCCTAAGTAACCATCCTTTATATTCAAAAAGTTTTCCCAGTTTAACGGAGTAGCTCATTTTGGTACGAAGCCAAATTGATCCCTTGATTTTCAGTATTACATATTAAAGTTTTGCCATTCTTTCCCTTGGGTGGTATTTTGTGCAATTTGGATTGTTGCTTATAAAAACAGGTGCAATTTTTCTTTTGGGCTGTTGTAAAATCTCTTTCTTATTGTAGTATTAGAGTTTAGAGGGAAAATATCTGGGTGAGCTGAAGCTGGGGTTCATCCTCATTGACATCCTGTGAATTCTTTTTATATGTAGTATGTATGTATATATGTAGTATATACATTTTATATATAAGCAAAGTATGCATATATATGTTGTATATATGTATAGTATACATATAAGCAAAGTGCACATGTAAATTAATAATAAAGGTATTAGGTATTTTGATGATTGTGTTTTCTTAACATATTTTGCTTCTTCTTATCTTCTAATAGGTCATTTTCTGGGCAGGTAGGTGGTCAGGCCTGGAGTCAGGAAGACCTGAACTTAAATCTGGCCTCAGGCACTTATTAGCTGTGTGACCTTGGGAAAGTCACTTAACTCTGTCTGCCTCAGTTTCCTCATCTGTGAAATAGGCTTGAGAAGGAAATGGCAAACCACTCCAGGATCTTTATCAAGAAAACTCCAAATGGGGTCACAAAGAGTTGGATATGATTCAACAATAACAACAAAGTCAATTATATTTCTAAGTGAATCTCTAGTTCTACTTATGTTTTTAGTGGGTATTTCCAAGCTGAGTTTCATTATTATCTTGTCTTCTTTCTTCTCTACCAATACAAGTACATTTTTGGAGGAATGCCCAGTGCTTCCTCTATTTTCTTTAATGTGTTTATTGGTCTTGTTGATGGATCTTGCGGTGGTTTCAGCAATGTTTCTGGGGGTGCTTGTTGGTTCATTATTTTTCCATTCTGATAGTGTTTTGTTGGATTTCTTTCATTTTGTATTATTTATTTCTTTGAGTTGGAGCTTTTATTTATTTGCCCATTTCTTTGATCCTTCCTTCAAGGTGATTTCCTTTCTAAAATGTGTTGGTGACTCTTCTCTGTCTTTTTGTTGTTGGGCATTTTTGTTGCCCCTTTTCAGAGCCATGTTGGCAAAGCAGGGCACGTTCTCTGATGACCCCTCAACACCAGTTTGCCCCCAAGTGGCAGTGTGCATTCTGTCATAGGATGGATTCACAAATGTTCGGTTGACTTTCACTTTTCAGGGACATATCTCTAGCAGACAGGAAGGCAGACTTCTATTGTCGTTTCATATCTAAAAGCCGTCGTGAAAAATGGAATTTTGTTTCTGACCTTGCCATTGACTCAGCCCACTAACCTTCTAGTTTCCATAGGGAAAAAGAAGCTTAAAGAAGGAGCAGCCTGGCTTTTACTTAACAATGAAACCAGAAGGGGGTGGGGGAAATATTGTCAGGACCCACCTCTGTTCTGTCTTAACTTGGCACATAATTGAACTTTAGGATCTATTTTTTTCCTTATGCAACTGAAGGCTTTAAGGTGATGTCTAAATGAACCATTTCTGTGAAAAGTTGAGAGAGGATTTGTCTAGTCCTGAGAAATTGTTCTGCTTTTGTGACAAAGCTGAGAGAGAAGAGCCGATGCGAGGGGGGGCTGATTGGTCACTTGGTGGTTGAGAGTGAGCTGATCTGCATGAAACCTGAATAGCAAACAGGCAGCTGAGAGGTTTAACTAGAGGGGGTTTGTAATGCAGCTGCCAGTTTGCCAAGCCAGCTAATGCTGAGAGAGCGTTCGAAGTCTCAGGAAGCCACTCAGGCAATCTTATCTCAGCACTCTCATTCTCATTCCAGCAACAACAACAACAACAAAAAAAAAAAAAAAATATATATATATATATATATATATATATATATATACTGTTACTTTGCTAGATGTAGGACAGTAGAGACCTTCTAGTCTTATCCTTTCATTTCACATATGAGGAAACTGAGGCAGGGAGAGACCACCCGCGGGGCCAGCCACACGGGGAGCCAGACTGGGCTCTGATTTGGAAGCCAGAGGTGTTTCCATGGCATTGGTCCATTTCCAAGTGTAATGCAGGTGTCCCGATGGCAAGACAGTTCATTGTGTCTTCATATTCCCAGTGTCCAGCACTATGTAAGATCTCCGCCTTGCCGTGGATTCCATCTCTGGAGATAATCCCTGACCTGGAAACTCCTCCTGCTGTTTGTTTGTAGAGCCTTCCTGGGGCCACTGGGGAGTTCTCTGACTAACTCGTGATTGCACACAGGGTTATCAGAGTCTGAGCCCCGAGTCTGACTCTCCCTTCAGCTTACCCTGCTGCTTTGCATTTACTGAGTGCCTGCTCAGATAACTTTCCCTGCAGCACACTGACTCCTCTGGGTTCAGAGGATCTGGATTCAAATTTCAACTCAGATATTTATTAGTTTTGTAACCTTGGGCAAGTCAACGATTTCCCAGATCCTCCATTTTCTTCACCTGTTCATTGGCAAGGCTGAGCTAGATCACCCACCCTTATAGCCCCAGGTCTCTTTCAGCCCTTGGTCTATGATCTTTTATAGTTAGGCAGAGTAAGGGATAGAGCCCTGGAGTCTGTCTATAAGACCTGAGTTAGAGTCCTGCCTCAGATACTCCCTACCTGGGTGTTGGGTCTTAGTTTGCCAATCTGCAAGGTGCAGGAGTTCTACCCAGTGGCCTGGAACATCCTTTCTACCTCTGTGATCTTATGGAGAACCTCCCCATGGTTTCCATTCCCATCGTGATCTTTTATGCTGCCTCCCCAAACCAGAGCTGGACCCTGGTTCTTTGGGGGCTGGGGAGGAAGAGACTAGAAAGGGATTTCTGACTTTGCATGGAAACACTTTCCTAGGTGTCTGTGTGTTCTGAGAAGTGTTCCCACTGCTTCTGCCTGTGTCTGCAAGAGAACTGACATTCAAATGAACCCATCAAACATTTTCCCTTTGATTCTCCCTCCCTTTATCTGATGGTGGCACAACAAGTAACTCAGACATATTTGTCCCTGTGACTCTTGTCTTTTTCTGTTCTGAATGAAAGGAGCAGACAAGTCTCCCCTTGAAGGGTGAGGAGTCCATTATTGGTGTCTTTGAATTCTCCGAAGAGTTAAGTTCATTCTTCTCACATAAAGTATCGCAACAGGCAGAAGTAACTAGAGACAGCCTTGTAAATTTTCCCTTGGGCAGGCGGTCCTATTGTTACCTTTATTAAAAATGTGCCTCCAAGCAGGTGGCCCTGTTCTGAGTAGCACCTCTGAGAGTCTAATGAAATAATACACTGGAAGCTTCCTGTCTCTCCAGAATGAATTCAGGAGGGTTGGAAATGCTTTGTCTGAGATGAGGTGAAGAGCGAAGTCTGGGAGATGGGAGAGGGCACGGAGAAAATTGTGAGGAGGGGGATTTTGGAAACGCTCTTAATAAGGAGAAGCAGGAGAGGGGATGTGGCGCACCTTGAGCTGATTGCTCTGTCAGTGACTGTTTGGGCTCTGGATAGTGTGTGCCTGCTTACCTCCTGGAGGGGAATGTGACCCAGATTCTGGATGTGTTCAGCTAAGATTGCCGTGGACACACACCCATTGCACCATAGGGTACAGTAATTAAAGCTGAAAATGGTGTTTCCATGGGAAATACTTTCTGGGGTGTTTTTTTTTTTCTCTTAGTGAACTAGTGTATTAAGTATGTCCACAATCTCACCAAACTCTTACTTTGTGCTTTCTCTGGTTCTTACCCGGGATTGTTGACATCAACAAAATAGATGACTTTGCCTGCCATCTTTCCAGTGTCCCTGTCTGTGTTCTTATCTATGCCAGTTGGTCAGTGAGCATTTATTAAGCACCTACTATGTACCAGGCCCTGTGCTAAGCACTGGGAGTACAAAGAAAGGCAGAAGACAGCCCCTGCCCTCAGAGAGACCCCAGTCTAATGGGGGAGAGCACAGAATCAACAACTTTTTACAAGAGGCCTTTGCCAATTCTGCCAAGTTGCCAGCACTTTCCCCCAAATTACTTATTTTTTTACTTCCTAGACTCTTCATATTTACTTAATCATGATCATGTCTCTCCCCTCTCCCCTGCAGCAGAATGTAAGCTCCTTGAGGGCAGGGATTGTTTTCAATTTTGTCTTTGTATCTTTAGCCCAGCAGTTGTAGGTTAGCAACAACACAAGCCCTATGACCCCTGTGATTGCCTTTGAACCTCACAACAACCCTGTCAGTTAGGGACTGTATCTATCCCATTTTATAGAGGAGGAAACTGAGGCTGAGGGAGGTTAACCAGCCTGCCTAGGGCAATATAGCTCGGAAGTGTCTAGGGCAGAAATGGAACTCAGACCTTCCTTAGCCCTGTGTTAGACCAACACCCAGCTTTTTCAGGTACTTAACTCAATGCTTCTTGGATTGATCTGAGTTGGAGAAATGACCTCCAAGGCATTTTCTAGCTCTAGATCTCTGATAAGTGATAAAATAAATTGGACATATTTGTCTATTACAATAATGGATCATAGAATTAGGAGCAGAAGAAAACTTTGAGATCATCTTGTCCAACTCTTTTATGGAGGCCAAGAGGATTTAAGCAGCTTGCCCAAGGTAACATAAGAGGTCAGAGTCAGGATTTGAACTCAGGTCTTCAGATTCCAAAGATATTTTCATAGCAGAATTATGAATTGCTTTTTAAATTTTTTTGCCACTCATAGAATAACCAGAAACAACAAAAATATCCCACAGAAGGGGAACTGACAATAAAATACATTCATATATGTATGTACATGTATGAATACATGTATGCATTCATATAATGAAATACCGTGATGCAGTGACAATCAGCAAGTAAGGGGGATTTGAAGAAATCCAAAAGGATCTTGATGAATTGATGCAAATTGCCGAAAAATAGAATGAGAAGAATGTAGAACATATGCATATTATAATATTACTATGTAATAGGATATATTATGATAATATAATATGAAGGTAATATAATTATCATAATAGCATTTAGATAGTGCTTTAAAATTTGCAGGTGTTTTACATATGTTAAGTCTATCACTTATGTAGGACTTAAAGGCTGGCCAAGTTTTTGATTTATGAACATTATCTCATTTTGTATTCCCAGCAACCCTGGGATGTAGGTGCTGTTATCATCCCCTTTTTACAGGTGAGGAAACCAAGGCACAGAAAGTTAAGTGGCTTGCTTAGGGTCACAGAGGTGTCAGGGGGCAGGATTTGAACTTATTTTCTTTTAAATAAGTTTTTATTGATGTCTTCTGTTTTTAGATTATCTCAATTTTCATATGACAATTAGCATTTTTCATTTTTATTTATTTATTTTTTTGCATAGCATTTTTTGGGTAGTTTTTTCAAATGCCATTCATTTCTGCCAGATTTTGAGGTGCAAATTTTCTCCACGTTTTTCCCCTACCCACCGCCCAAAAATAGCGGTCCCACAGGATATCCCCTCCTCCAATCTGCTCTTTCTCATATCTTCTCCCATACCCCTTTCAACTTTTCCAGTGGATCTCTATGCCCCAGTGCCTGTATATCTCATTTCCCAATTATATGTAAAATAGTATTAATAATAGTATATATATATATATATATGTATCTTTGAATATTGCATTTTAAAACTTTGATTTCCAGATTCATTCCCTTCCTCCCTTTACACCCACCCTTACTGGGAAGATAAGCAGCTCAGCATAGGTTGTACACGTGTAGCTAATGCAAAACAATAACATAGTAGATATATTGTAAAAGACTGACTATATTTCCCTCCCTCCTGTCCCACCTCCCACTTGTTCTATTCTCTACTTTGATCCCATCCCTTTTTAAAAGTGGGTGCTTCCGACTTCCCTCCCCCACCAGCCTGCCCTCCCTTCCATCATCCCCCCTCTCATCCCCTTCCCCCCTACTCTCCTGGAGGGTGAGATACCCTATTTAGTGTGTATTTCATTCCCTCCCCAAGCCAAATTCAATGGGAATAAGGTTGATCCATTCCCTTTTGCCTTCCTATTCTTCCCCTCCATTGTAACCATTTTCCCTTGCCTCTTCTGTATGAGATAGTTGACCCCATTCTGTCTCTCCCTATCTCCTCTCATTATATTCCTCTCTCACCTCTTAATTTCACCTTTTAAGTATCATCCCTTCCTGTTAAATAGGTCCTGTGCCCTCTATCTATATATACCTGTAAGTATATATACAGACATTCACATATGTATTCATATGCCCATATACCCATATATATATATATATATATATATATATATATATATATATATATATATATATATTTCTATTACCTTCAACTACTGAGAAAAGTTTCATAAGTTACAATTGTTGTTATTCCATGTAGGAATGTTAATAGTTCAACTTTGATAAGTTCCTTATGATTTCTTTTCCTTGTTTACCTTCTCATGCTTCTCTTGCTTCTTGTATGTGAATGTCAAATTTTCTATGCAACTCTGGTTTTTTCAGCAAGAATGCTTGAAAGTCCTCTATTCCACTGAATGCCCATATTTTCCCCTGACACATGATACTCAGTTTTGCTGGGTAGGTGACTCTTGGTTTTAATCCCAGCTCCTTTGACCTCTGGAATATCATATTCCAAGCCCTTCTATCCCTCAGTGTAGAAGCTGCCAGATCCTGGGTTATCCTGATTGTGTTTCCACAATATACAAATTGTTTCTTCCTGGCTGCTTATAATATTCTCTCCTTAATCTGGGATTTCTGGAACCTGGCTATAATATTCCTAGGAATTTTCTTTTTGGGATCTTATTCAGGAGGTGATCAGTGGATTCTTTCAATCTCTATTTTGCCCTCTGGTTCTAAAACATCAGGGCAGTTTTCTTTCAGAACTTCCTGGAGGATGATTTCTACGTTCTTACTTTGATCATGGCTTTCAGGTAGTCCAATAATTTTTAAATTATCTCTCCTGGATCAATTTTCCACGTCAGTGGTTTTTCCCATGTGATATTTCACATTGCCTTCTATTCTTTCATTTGTTTGGATCTGTTTAACAATATCTTGATTTCTCATAAAGTCATTAGCTTCCATTTGCTCCAATCTAATTCTGAAGCCATGATTCTCCTCAGTGAACTTTTGAGATTCTTTTTCCATCTGGCAAATTTTGTTTTTTAAGGCATTCTTCTCCTCATTGCCTTTTTGAGCCTCTTTGGACATTTGAGTTAGTCTGTTTTTTAAGGTAGTATTTTCTTCAGTCAGGCTGTTGACTCTCATTTCATAATTTTCTTGCATTGTTCTCATTTCTCTTCCCAATTTTTCCTCCACTTCTCTTATCTGCTTCTTAAGGTCCTCTATGGCCTGTAACCAGCTCGTATTTTCCTTTGAATCTTTTGGTGCAGGAGTTCTGACTTCACTGTCTTCCTCCTGTTCCATGCTTTGCTCCTTTTTGCCCCCAAAATAGGAGTGTAATGTAGGAATCTTCTGTCTGCTTTGTTTCCTTTGCTTGGTCATGTCGCCCCCTCAGTCACTTGACCCCTGGGCTTTTTGCCACAGTAGGACTCTGCCACCAGACGGGAGCTTTCGTCCCAAACACTGGGGTTTTGTCAGCTGCTGGAGGTATTAGATGGGTGCCCTCTCTGAGGTCTCTACATGCTCTGGCAAGTAGGACACACACCCCAGGACCTCCACCCTAGACTGAAATCCAGATCCAAACAGGTTAAAGCAAAAGCAATTACCCTTCAGACTGGTGCTTGGTCACCCTACACTCTGCAGGCCATGAGCTGAAGCCGCCCCGGGGGCAAAAGCCAAGCACTCCCACTTACTGGTCCCAAAGTCCAGACTGCACTGACCTCTCACTTTGTCCTTCAGATCTATGTGTTGATAATTCTGGAAATGGCCACAGTTGCTGCTGATCTGGAGTCTCTGGCCAGCGGCTGGTCAGGCCCGCCCTGGGGCTAATGCCTTGGTGTGGGGTGGGGCTCGGCTGTCCTCAGCAGGAGGTTAGCTTCTCTGTGTTATTTTGTGGGTTCTGCAGCTCCAGAGTTTGTTTAGAGTCCCCTTTTTACATGGATTGGGGAAGGGGGAAGCCAGAGCCGTGGGAAGGTCATGCTTCTACTTTGCCATCTTGGCTCCGCCCCCTGCCTAGCCCAATTAGTATTTTTTAAAGACAAAAAAAAGAGGAAAAATATACTAGCATAACTGATCAGAACATTGGAAAAAGCCTGAAAACATGCACTCTGTGTCACAGTTTTGGAACACCCACCTCTATGAAGGGTTATCTTGTGGGTGTCCTGTCATATTTCTTTGCAATCAGGGTTAAGTGATTTGCCCAGGGTCACATAGCTAGTAAGCATCTGAGGTTGAATTTGAACTCAGGTCCTCCTTACTCCAGGGCCAGTGCTCTATCCACTAGGTACCACCTAGCTACCCCTACATTTACTTCTGATATTTTGAGAGCGGTTGTTCTTTCCATTTGCCGTCTTGTAGTCACTGCGTATGTTGTGTCCTTGACTCTGCTCATTTTCTTCTGCATCAGTTCATAAAGCTCTTTCTAGGCTTCTCTGTATTTGTCACACTCCTTTTCTGACAGCCCAATAATTCTACATTGCCTTCATGCACCACATTGTATTGAGCCATTCCCCAGTGGACGGACATCAGCTTTGTTTAGAATTCTTTTCTATCACAAAAGTGCTGCTATCAATATTTTGGTGTCTATGGGGACTTTCTGCTTAAATATGGCTTCCTTGGAGTCTAACTTCATTAATGGGAACTCACATCTTCCAGACTCCTGGTCCATTGAGGAAAAAATGGATAAAGAACCCTGAGGGTGACTGAGAGGAAGTGAATGAAAAATTGTCAAAGTGTTTTATGTGTTGAAACTTATTTCAGTGTAAATAGTTACTGACAAGCACAGTTCTGTAAAGTTCAGTGTTAAACTTTTAGAATATAAAAAAAAAATTCATCAGTGGCAGGTGAGGAAACTTCTCATCTCATCCAGAAGCTGTTCTATAACTGGTAGCCTTACATTGTCATCCATGGCATACAGTATTAAGTGACTTCTCGTTCCCAGTAGGTTGATCTCAGAGGTAAACCCAAATCATCTTTTCTCCACACTTTGCTTTCTCTCCACTGAATCATGGCATCTTTCCGCTCTAATGAAACATTTAATTTAAAAAAAATTAAAATTTATTTTAAAATTTTAAACTAAAATTTTGACTTTAAAAATTAAATTTAAAATTTAAAAATATTTAGAGTTATCTTAATGTGAAATGATGGATTTCCCCTCATTGAAGGTTTCTAATCAAAGGCTATGTGACCACTTGTCGGGGGTGTTGTTGAGAGGGTTCTTTTGCAGGAATGCTTTGGACTCAGTTGGCCGGGAGGCTCCTTCCAGCTCTGAGATTGTGACATTCAGTTCCATAATATGATGGAAATTTTTCAGCATTTCTTTTTGGCCATCAGACGGAGCAGAGCTAATGAATTGTCAGTACTAGTAATGTCCAAGCTCTCAGCTGCCAGCCCAAACTTTGATCTCTCTTTAGTTGATAAATATAGTTTCCTACAAGAAAGGAACGGATCTCTGCTTCCTCCTAAATCTATTCTAACCCTTTCCTCATGCTGAAATGTCTTGACTGTCAGTTGAATTTGGAATATGAATTCACTGACCTAGAATAGGGTCTAATTCTCTGCTCCACTTCCCTCCGCTAGGTACTCCATTGACCCTTCCTGAATGTAACCCTCTTCCCTGATCCCCTCCCAGCACCTGTCTTCTCGGTAATAATAGAAATAACAGGTTTTATGCATGCACTCTGAAGTAATGCCTGTTAATTCAGCCCTCTTCTGGGTCCTGTCATTCTAAGCCTGTTGCCAGGACATGAAAAACCACCTAGAAGACAAGAGAGTGGTGACCTACAGAGCTGATGGTTTAGCATGGGAGAGGATTTCAGAGATGCAGTGGGATTAGAACCCAGGCCCTCAGTCTCTAGACCCATTGATCTATCTCCTTTACCAGCCTTCCTCTCATTATCATATACCAGAATCAAACTTGTTGACTGATTAGTCAGCAAGCAATTATTAAGCTCCTACTGTATCACCTGAGGATACAAAGAATGAATTGTTCACTACCCTCAAGAAGCTTACATTCTGTAAGAGGAAACAAGTCCAAATGTAGTTATATATCAAATGAGACCAAATGCAGCAATGTATGTAAAGTGTTTTGCAAACCTTGAGACATTATATAAACGCTAGCTATTATTATAATCATATTATATAATAGAATAGTTATTATAATATATACTAATAATTAGGATCATCACTAGCATTTATATGGTGCCTACTTTGTAGGGGCAACCACACTGGCACACCCAGGATGGCTGCTAGAACAGGTTCTTAGATCTGCTTTACGAGGAAAGACAGCTGCTTAAGGGGTCAACAATCTTTTTTTCAATTACATTCACTAGTTCGGGGAAAAGTCAGCACCCTGAACTTCAAAGAGAAAACACAGGGAAAATGCAAGCAGAGAAATAAAGACCAACAGACAAGACTGCCTGAATCAACTATACACTTTACATACATCCCTGGATGGAGAGAGCCTTTACATCTGAGCAGTGGGGGAGGCGGGGGGCTCTGGACATGCGGTCACTCAGAATCTCAACCACAGAATCAAAAGATCCTTCTCGTAAGCAGGCCCCCAAAGCAAACTACCAACTCTGAGTATATATAGGCTTCTCAGAGCCAGAAGGCATCACAACTCTCCACTCAATGCCTAATTAGAAATTAGGTGTGAAAGCCTTCTGGCAAGCAAGCCTCCCCTAAGCCAGCTTCCCTCCCCCAATAGGCTCAGTGACTCAGGATGTTACAGCTGTGAGCTGGGCCAGGGCTCAAAGCAGGCCATGTATACCTATTAATGGACAGCAAAGATCTCATATCCCATTAACATTACTCTAGGGGTGGCTAGGTGGTGCAGTGAATGGAGTACCAGCCCTGGAGTCAGGAGGACCTGAGTTCAAATCCGATCTTAGATACTTAACACAAAAAATTAGCCTTGTGACCTTGGGCAAGTCACTTACCCCCAATTGCCCTACCTTTCCCCTCCAAAAATAAAAAGCAACATTACAATTATTCTACAAAGCACTTTATAAATAGTATCTCATTCTTATCCACACAACAACCCTGGGAGGGAGGTTCTACTATTTTCCCCATTTTACAGATGAGGAAACTGAGGCAAATAGAGGTTAAGTGACTTGCCCAGGGTCACACAGCTAGTAAGGGTCTGAGGCCAGATTTGAACTCAGGTCTTCCTGACTCCAGGCCCAGCAAAGCTCTGTGCATGAACAGACCTGATCAGAATAAACAGAAAAGGATCCTTCTGAAGGCTTTCAGCCCTTAGACTGCCATCAGCCCTCTCCCACTTTGGCTAGCCAGAAGTGGAGGACTGCATTAGTTGGACAAGGATGTAAATTCTCCAGGGGTCTGTGATGACAATAAAGAATGAGTGTATAGAGGACCCTTGAATCTTGAGCTGGCAGAACCTTGGAGGCCATCCAGGCCAGCTCTCCCATTTTACATGTAAGGAAACTGAGGCCTGGAGAGTTGAAGGAACATATTCAAAGTCACAGAGCCCTGATTACAGGCTTTGGGGATCCTCTGCCCCACACTAGGCCCCTAGGAACGCCCAGTTTGGAGATGGTCCTTGTCCTGTGGATTTCAGCAGGAGGGCCGGTAATCAGTAACTGATGTTACAGAACACTGAGCAGCAGCATGGGGTAGCTGATAGCAAGCTGGTCTCTAAGCTAGAAAGACCTGGGTTTAAGTGCTATCCTTCAAAGATATTGGCTGTGTGACATCAGGCAAATTGCTGAAGTATCATTGCTGCAGACCGCTAGTTTCTTTTTACCTGGGGCCCGTGTGAGTAGTTTTCAAGTCCTTGAACTTGGATGGGGAAAAAAATACAATAACTTGGTTTCCTTTGTAATCCTACATATTTTATGTTACTCATTTGAAAAACAATTATTCTGAAAAGGAGTCTTTTGGTTTCTCTAGATTGCCCAGGGGGTCCATGACACAAAAATCATGAAGATCTCCTGCTTTCTGCCAGTCTTTGTGTAGGGAGAGAACCCCTTTTGATCCTCTCTGCTGTGAGTCACAGTATAATCCCCATTTTCATATGGGGAAACTGAGGCTCAGAGAGATTAGATTACTTTCTCAGGGTTTCTTGGCCCATCTGTGGCCTAGTGAATAAAGTCCTTTGATTCCAACACGTTGCTGAATGTGATCTGTTCCATCAGAATGTCTCTTAGTAAAGACTTTTCTACTTTGGTGGGAATAGGATGAAATTTGTCACTTCCTACTGCCATCCTTTACCCCTCCTCCTTCTATCCCTCCTCCACTGTCTGCAGATCCTAAAACCCCACTTTTCTTTTGGCACTGAAAAGAAAAAGAACTCTTTGTCTTTTCTCATTTTAGAGAATATTCCTTGTTACAATGTCAGTGAATAGTGACTAGATGAATATTCAGTTTGCTTTTGATTTGTAAGTGAAGGATGTAATTTTCAGGTACTTTATTAAAATGAATTCTATTTTAAAAAAATTCTAGTCCCCTAAAATGGTTGTCTTTCTGTGGTGTTGACTGGTTTCCCATCTGTCTCTGCTATTCAAACTCCACCTAAAGCTAGTGGTATCATTTAAAGTTGTATCTATCCAGAAACTCTTTGGATAATTATATTATTATAATTTTAATTTAAAAATATTTTATTGATTCTTTTTGCTATTACATTACTTAAAAAAAACATATTTATTTAAAGTTTTAAGTTCCAAATTCTATCCTTCCCTCCCTACCCCCTCCCAAGACGGCAAGCAATCAATATAGGTTATACTTGTGCAATTATATAAAATATTTTCATATCAGTCATTTTGTACAAAAAGACTCAAATAAAAGAAAAAATTAAAGAAAGTAAGTAAAAAATAGCCTGCTTCAGTCTGTATTCAAACAATATCCGTTCTTTTTCTAGAGGCTGATGGTATGCTTTATCATTAATCCTTTGGGATTGTTTTGGATCATTGTGTTTCTGAGTATAGCTAAGTCATTCACAGTTCTTCATTAAACAATATTGCTTTTATTGTGTACAACATTCTCCTGGTTCTGTTCACTATGCATCAGTTCATGTAAGTCTTCCTCTGAAATCACTCTGCTTATTGTTTCTTACAGCACAATAATATTCCATTACAATCATATACCACAGCTTGTTTAGTCTTTCCAATTTCCAGTTCTTAGCCACCCCCAAAAGAACTGCTATAAAGATATTTCTATAAATAGGTACTTTCCCCCTTTTTTGATGTCTTTGGGCTATAGATCTAGTAGTGCATGGATTAAAGGGTATACCCAGTTTTATAGCTCTTTGGGTCTAGTTCCAAATTGTTCTCCAGAATGGTTGGATCAGGTCACAACTCCACCAACAGTGCATTAGTGTTCCAGTTTCCCTACATCTCCTCCAACATCCAACATTAGGTGTGAGGTGGTACATCAGAATTGTTTTAATTTGGAGTTCTCTAGTCAATGATAATTTAGAGCATTTTTTCATATGACTATAGATAGTTTTGATTTTTTTTCTGAAAACAGCCTGTTCATGTCCTTTGACCATCTATAAATCAGAGAATTACTTGTATTTTTTATAAATTGGACTTAGTACTCTATGTATGTGAGAAATGAGGTCTTTATCAGAGATATTTGTTCCAAAATTCCTCCCCCCATCCCTGTACTCTGCTTTCCTTATAATTTTGGTTGCATTGGTTTTGTTTGTGCAAAAACTTTAAAAATTTTATATAATCAGAATTATCTATTTTATATTTTGTAATATTCTCTATAGCTTCTTTGGTTCTAAATTCTTCCCTTATCTATAAATCTAACAGATAAACCATTCCATGCCCTCTTAATGTGCTTATGGTGTCACCCTTTATGTGTAAATCCTGTACCCACTTTGACCTTACCTTGGTGTAAGTTTGGGATTATACTAAGTTTCTGCCTGGCAGTTTTTGTCAAATAATGAGTTTTTGTTCCAAAAGCTTGGATTTTTGGGTTCATTTACTATAATGTAATTTGTATCTAATCTATTCTATTGATCCACCAGTCTATTTCTTAGTCGGTACCAGATTGTTTTGATAATTATTACCTTATAATGCAATTTGAGATCTGGTATGACCAGACCACTTTCACATTTTCTTCATTGATTCTCTTGATATCCTTGAGCTTTTGTTCTTTGAGATGAATTTTGTTATTTTTTTTCTAGTTCTATAATTTTTTTGATATGGATAATTATACTATAACACCTCAGGTAGTAACAGGTACATCATTTCAACAATAGGAAAATTGATCGAAATATCTGCTTGCTCAGTTCTTCAGACACTGGTTTAAAATTCTCCAGCTTCTTTTAAGCATTCAATTTAGGGGGACACATGCTTAAGGGGAGCCTCAGCAGGCTGGAAGTAAGGAATCCTGTCTGAAGTGACCTCCCTCTGGGATATTTCAATTTAAAGTTTGCAGAACACTTAACCACGATCTCATAGATATTCAAATCATCCCTGTGATGTAATAATAATGATGCTCTTGCTGCATTCACTTTACAGATGGGGAAACTGAAACCCAGAGCATCTTAATGTCACATCATAGGTTGATAGATCTGAAGCTAGAAAGGTCTTTAGAGGTCATCTGTTACAACCCCCTCATTTTACAGATGAGGAAGCTGAGTCTGAGATTTGTACAAGGTCACAGGTAGACAGAAACATAAGAATTTGTGCTCAGGTATTTGGATTCTGAGTTTAATGGTATTTCTACTGATGCCTGTTGTCTGCCAGTGAAAGCATCTGAACCTGAGCTTGAATTAAAGTCTCCCTGAGCCTGTTGTCTGTGTACTATTAGGCTTTTGACTCATTAGAGCTGAAATCATAACTAGTAAAAATCAAGAACAAAGAATAAGAGGAAAAAGATGTGAGGTACAGTTGAAATGTCTGGTGCTTTGTAAGTCAATCAAGAAGCATTTATTAAACACTTCTGTGTATCAGTCACTGTGCTGGGGATGCAGAGACAGTAATGAAACTCTCCATTATACCATCTTGCCTTTGGGTAAATTCCAAGGAAATACAGACATTCTTACTATCAAATGAAATGATTTTAGAAAATCAGAGTGGTGCAGTAGATAAGACCGTCCAATTCAGAATAGGAAGCCCTAAGTTAAAATTCTGATACAGACGCTTCTCAGTTGTGTGTTACTGAAGAAGTCCCTTCCCCAATCTTAGCCTCAGTTTCCTCATATGTTAGATAGGGATTAAAATAGCACCCAACTTACAGAGATTTTGTGGGGAGCAAATGAAATTATGTATTTTTCAAACATGAAAGCACTATACAACACACACATTTATTGTCTACTAATTCATGACATGACTGAGGTTTAACAGGGTGGTAGAATTAATAATACCTAACATTTAAATAGCAATTTAAGCTATTAAGCAAAATAAGCAATTTATGCTCGTAAAACATTAAATATAATATTTTAAATTCATCATCATAATCCCTTGAGGAGAGTATTGCAGGTATTATTATCACCATTCACAGATGGGGTTAACAGGCTCAGTATCTTGCCTGTTATCACATGGGGGTAAGTGTCTTAGATGGGATTTGAATCCAGATCTTCCCAATTCCATATTCAGTATTCATTCCATTCTTTTATGCTGCCTCCCCGTCCTGTGTTCCTCTGATGAGGCATCTAGAAATCATGATTGTGTGAATAACAGATCAAGGAGTTAAGGCTGTTTAGCCTGGAGAAAAGGAGCCTTAGAAGATCGATGATATTCTCTTAAAATATTTAAAAGGATTCTATAGAGAAAGGATTAAAATCTTTTTTTTTCTGTGTTACCCCAGTGGAGACAATTAGGAGTTATGGCTGGAAGTCACAGAGAAGATTTCAGCTTGATTTAAGGATGAACTTTTTTTTTGTTTTTAACATTTAGAGCTGTCCAAAAATGGAAAGGACTGTCTTGTAAAGTAGTGACCTCCCTGTCATAAAAAATGTTCAAGCAGAGGTTGGATTATCATCTGTCAAAAGAATGTTGTAGGGCCATTCCTGTGAGGCTGGGAGGCTTGCTTAGATGTCCTCTAAAGAACCTTTCAGCTTTCACATTGAATGATTTTTAATGATTAACATCATCCCTTTAAAAATCGAAGAAATCTAGATAAAGGAACGTTAGTTAACTGAATTATTTAAGGATTATGAGTCAGCTAAAGAGTTGTAATTGGAATTTGAATTATGGAATATGTTTCCATTATATCCATATGTCTCAGTTCCTACAGCCATTCCCTGACGGATGAGCACCCTCTTCTTCCTTTCTAGTTTCACTATTACAAAAAGTGATGTTGAGAATATTTTGGTATAATATGAGACCTTTCTTTGTGTCTTTGGTTTTTTAGTGCTATCTTCCCAGTGGTAAGAGGGCTGGGTCAAATGGTGTGAACATTATAATGTCCTTCCTTACATAATCTTAAATTGTTTCCTAGATCAGTTGGACCAATTCCTAACTACCAATAACTCATTACTGTGCTCTCCAACATTGATTCTTTATTACTTTTATCATCTATGCTTGGGAAAAAGGAATGAGAAAAGCCAAAGATTATATATTCCAAAGAAGCTTCATCCCTCTCTATCATGATCACTTTCTTATAGAAATCTTTGGAAGACACCAGGCATGGCAAGCACCAAATTACAGAATAAAGAACCAAACAAATTGTATTTTAAAGGACGTATTGTTAATGTAGGCCATCCTTGAGTCAGTTTTCTGTATACAATTAGGCCCTCGATTTGTTAGAATTAAGATCAGCATAAGTAAAAACCAAGGAGAAACAATAATAAAGATATGGTATACAACTGAAAAACTTAACTCTGAACTATTTAAAAAAAAAGTAATCAAGAAGGAAAAATGGGAATGGGAATCCAAAATGGCATTGATACTGCCCATAATTATTGTACCTAGAAGTTAAAATGTTGATTGCCATGATGGGAGGAACCAGGAAGTGCCTTAGTCAGCAAACATCTGACTTTCCAAATGGCTAACCAAGGCAAAACTGGGTTAGAATATGAACTCATTTGTAAAATCTTGAAAAGGAGGATGATGGATGACTACAGGCAGTATTATCTAATAAACAGAAAGAAGCATAAAATGAGTTTAAAGAAAGTTTGGCAAAATATGCAGCTAAGCAAAGTCATCCCAAGGTCATTCAAGGATGGGGATAGAAGCCAGACTAAGAAGAAAAGGACAAGGGAAAAGATTTGCAGAAAATTGTTTAGCAAATTTTTGTTTTTCAAAGACAGTGGAATCACCACACTTAGACTATAACAACCTGGTCCAAGAAAAGCTTATAGAGATGTGTAGAGGTAATGCTAATGAGAACAGAGGATAGGGAGCTCAGTCAGATTGTATCACATATGCACAGATGAGGTTGGTGTTGGAGACAATGCAGTTGTGATAGCCCTGATGTTACCTAGGGAATCTGAAGGGGATAAGGCACTGAAAGAATCTCCAACATCATTAATACTTAACAGTGATCAAGAGAATGTCGATAACTACCAACATATATGCTTACTCTCCTATTGAGAGAATGATTGGGCCACATTGTTACCCTCTCATCATTAACTGAAGGAATGGGAGAATAGAAGATTCCATTGTTTTTACAGCATTTGATTTGGCAGAACAAAATGACACCGTGGAGGCACTTTTCAAAAAGGTGTCTGCCATTCCTGCACTGGAATCCCTGGAGATTCCTTGAAAGCTCTAATAGAAATGATGCTGTGCAGTGACCCACTGAGGAAAAACTTCAGGTGAGGCAAAGAACAAGGAGACACGTGCTCCACAAAGGTGTTTGTCACTGTGAGGGGAGAGGTTCAAGGAAGTCCCTCTATAGATGGGGAGTTTTCCAGATCCTCCTTGTAGATGAGTGATTTGGTTGCATTAAGCCCCAATTCAATGCAGAATCTTCTAGAAGAAATCTATAATCACTTTAAAGAAAGTTGATACCCTCCCCATGTATATACGTGTGTGCACACATAGATACATATGTATACGCGCACAAGACCAAGTAGATGAAGCATGACTGCTGCCTAAATTTCAACAGGATTTGGCTGGATGGCATGTAGAACTTGTCCATTACTTGGACAGACAATGCAGAGTGACACTATATTAGGCTCAGAATTGAACAGACAGTGGCCATTGGGCTCGATGGCTTTGGGACAATTGTCATGCTCTTTTATTGATGCTAAGTTTCCTTTCACAGTAAAAGGCCATCTTTTCAATGCTATTACTCTGTTGGTGTGGATACATGGGAGCAAGACAATGCAGCTGCCTCTCAGCGTGTGTCTCTAGACTTACAGAGACAAATATACAGAAACAACACCAACCACACAGGGACATTTAGAGGGGGCATGGTGCAGACGGAATTTGGGGAGGGGCAAAGATGAAGGGAGTGAAAGATGTCCTTAAGAAGTTGTATGCTAGTAGGAGAAGGCGGGCTGGCCACATGCGGCAAGAATGAAGGATGACCGGCGGACAGCCAGAGTGCCCCCCGGCCCCTTCGTGCCAGCCTACGGTGAGGGAAGACGACAGCGCTTCGGGTGGACCCCAAGTGATGGACTTGGGGAAGATAGGGCTTGATGAGCAGCCATGGATGGGGGGAGATCTGCCTTGTTGGAGGGAAACAGATGAAATCACAGATTCATTGGATCATTCTTTTCTGATTTCATGGGTATGAGGTGGAGCCCTAGAATTGTTTGCATGGGTCTTATTATTAGTGCCTCTTGAAAGATACTGCTTGAGAGTTGACATTTTTTCTTTTGCAAATTTTTTGCTTATAATTGTTGACTGCTTAATAGCTAGCATTTCTATAGCGCTTTATGGTGTGCAAAGCACTCTTGTGTATGATTTCATTTGGTCCTTACAGCAAACCTGGGAGGTAGAGAGATTAACTTGCCAAGGGTCACACAGATGTTAAGTGCTTGAGGCTGGATTTGATCTCAGGTCCTGACTCCAAGTCCAACACTCTTTGTACCTCCTAGCTGCTACTTTTCTCTTGGGCAATGGCTCTTGACTTTACATATTTGTATCAGACCTCTAGGGAAGCTAGGTGGCCCGGTGGAGAGACCACTGAGCCTGTAGTGAGGAAGGTTCCTCTTTGTGAGTTCATATCTACCCTCAGACTCTTACTAGCTATGTGAACCTGGGCAAGTCACTTAACCCTGTTTGCCTCAGTTTCCTCATCTGTAAAATGAGCTGCAGAAGTGGATGGCAAATCACTCCAGTGTCTTTGCCAAGAAAACCCCAAATGGGGTCACTGAGAGTCAGACACAACAAAACAACAACAAATCATGTCTCTTGAACCCCAGACTTTTATCAGGGATGCTTGATGCCAAGATATTCTTCCTCCTTGATAATTTACCATTTTTGTTATATCTCCATTGGTTTTCCTTACAAATGCACCACTTTCATCATGTCTTTCCTTTGTTTAAAAGCCTTATCCTAGCACTTACCATAGTGCTTGGCACATAGTAGGGGCTTAATTTTTATTCACCTACTGACAGACCTTAAGTGAGTGACTGCCCCTTGTTGACTAGACCACACCTTGTCCTTTACCTCCCTGGGCCTCAGTTCCCTCATCTGTAAGATGACAGAGTTGGACTATCTGAGGTCCCTTTGAGCTCAGAGCCCCACATCTTCAGACCTAACTCTCGGGCAGCCATTAGCTTTTCCCCGGTCTGGCTCCAGTCTCACTTCCCAGCCCTGTGTCCTGTGACGTCCCTTCATGTATTTCACACCTTGGCCCTCCTGATCTCCCCCACCATTCTTCATGCATATCCACTGAATATCTTTTTGTATCATCACCTTTTTTTTCTGAACTTTCTTAATTGAATTCCCTGGTTCCTTAGTCTTCTCTCTCCAATCCATCCTTTACAGAATTGCCTTTTTAAATAATCTTCATAAGTCGGGGGACAGTTCATGGGTGTGGAATATTGCCTACGGTATAAGATTTTTTTGAAAAATTTAATGATTTTTGCCAGTGTTTTCCTTTTCTTTCTATTTAAGAAATACTTTGTCATAAGGGGTGGCTCTCTGAGAGTGGGGAGTAGAAAAACAAAGAAGAAAATCTATGTGATAGAAGGACAACATACTAATAAAAATCTATAAAAGCTAAAATCAGAATCAGTTTTGACAAGTTAAAGGCCGATCTTGCCGCTCCTTGCTCAGAAATCTTCCAGCAGCTTTGCCTTTAGGATAAGATATAAAGTCCTCAGTTGGGTGTTGAAGGCCCTCAATGGCCTTGCTCCACTCTGCCCTTCCAGTCTTCTTCCACATCCCTCCCTTCTCTGACCCTTCTGCTTCAGCCCTGCTGGAATAGCAGAACTTCTCAGACCTTTGCATTTCAGGGCTGCTCTCCATGGATTTGCACAGGCCTGTGCCCCATGCCTCGGATACTCCCACCACTCACAATACTTACCTTCCTTCAGGATACCCTCAGACTTTAGTGTTCTCTCCCTCCTTGAACTAACATCAGTAAGTCATCAGGCATTTATTAAGTGCCTGCTGTGTGCTGGGCACAGGGTTAAGGGCTGGGTGTAGATCCCCCAGTAGAAATGTCAGCTTCCTGATTCGTCCTTGTGCCCTTTGTGCCTAGCACAGTGCTTCCCATGGAGATGTGTCATCAAAGGTCCTTAAATGTCCTCTTCTGGAATGGGGACCACCCACTTTCTTCAAGGACCAACTTCAGGTCAAAGGCTTGTAGATCTTTCTAGTTGAAAATGATCCCTTTAATCTTTCAGCTGTGTGTTGGTGGTAGTGGTAGGTGATGAGATGGATAGAGGTTCGGATCTGCAGTTAGGGACCCGAGTTCAAACTTAGCCTCAGTCATTTACTAGCTCTGTGACAAGTCACTTAACTGATGCTGCCTGCCTCAGTTTCCTCATCTGTAAAATGAAGATAATAATAGCCCCTGCCTCCCAGGGTTTTGGTGATGATCGCATACTTGTGAATATAATTCATTTACAAATTTACAAATACTTGAAAATATTCTAATACTTGTAAAATATAATTTTACAGTTATTTGTAAAGCACTTGGCATAGTACCTGGTGCTTGGTAGGTGCTTAAATAAATGCTCGTTACCTTCCCTTCCCAGTGAAGAAGAGCCAGGAGCAGGTCTAGAATGAGAGGATCTGGTTTAATCTCTGTGAGTTTGGGCAAGAAACTTCACCTTAGTCTCCTTACCTACAAAACATAGGAGCCAGAGCAGAAGTTCCTTCCAGGGCTAGGCCTGTGATCCTGTGATTCTGCGTCTCAAAGCTCCATCCAGACTTCTTTGTATACATATTTTTTTGCATGGCCTCATAGTTATTTTGCTTAAATACCTTGTTCCCTTTCATCAGAGTCAGATTTTGTGCTCTTTGAGGGGCGGGACCTTGTCTTATTTCACCCTGAAATTCTCAGATCCTATGACTTGCGCATAGTAGGTTCTGAATTTAATTAAGCCACATGGAGGTGCCCGCTATGAGAGCTGCCCCCACAGGCCCAGGAGTGGGAGAGAGCTGCACACAGCTTCAGACCCCCTAAGAGCATCTGCTGTAGTTTCCTCGTGTTCCCCTCCTGGAAAAAGTCTGCAGGTCATTCATCGATCCTGTCAGCCCTAGACAGCTACATGTGCAGATTGCAATCTATGGTATACAACCACACCGCTGTTAACACTTGTAGTCTGAGAAACTTAAAAGGAACAGAATTCCCTCTGAGGGTGTATTTCCCAATCCCTGCTTCCTGGGCTCATGTTCCCTATCTCCTCCTCTGGAAAAAAAAAGACACAGCCCTGGCCCCCAGATCTTGTTGCAGTCACTCCTATGATTGACTTAGTACAGAGGGCTTAGTGGGTAGAATGCAGACACGGAATGAGCAAGGCTCCAGTTCAAATTCCACCTTTCTTACATCCTCAGTTTCCTTTAGATGGAAATTCTGAAGCTCTGTTGCTTCATGGGTCCCTTTAGAAGTTTGTCAAACCAATGGACTTCCTCTCAGAATGATGCTTTTCAATGCATCAGGTGGAATACAGAGAATTCCAAAGGAAACCACTTATATTGAAATAAAGATAGAATGTTCTTCCCATCCAAATTCACCAGCCCCTTGAAATCTATCCATGCAAGCCTACTCTAAAACCATAAAGTGCAGAACACTTTCCAGTCTGCCTGCCTGCACCAATGAAAGCTCAAGTCTGGACCCACAGGAATCACGGGGTTCTGTGCTAGCAGCATTCAAGGAAAATTGCATAGAACCCCCAGCCCTTACTGTTATATTCCTTTTCCTTTCCCCTTTATTTGCTTTTTTGTTTTGGAGGGTGGAAGGCAGGGCAATTGGGGTTTAGTGACTTGCCCAAGGTCACATGGCTAGTAAGTGTTAGTGTCTGAGGCCAAATTTGAACTCAGGTCCTCCTGAGTTCACTGCCACCTGGGGCAGTGAATAGAGCACGGCCCTGGACTCAGGAGGATTCAAATCCCCCTCATTTTCAATGAAGTTCAGATGGAAAGGCTCCTAGAACAAGTGGCTGTTGTCTTACTTATGCTTGCCATTTTGTGGATCATTGAAAGTTGTTGCTGTTTTTATTATTGGTGTCCCAAGTATCCCCAAAGCTATTTGGTGGCTAACCATAGGCAGGAGCCAAATTATGCAATTGAACTGAGCTAATTTCATTAAGAAACATTATCTTGATGGTGGCAAGTGTCCAGTCATCATCGTTTTAATGATCCCAGCCTCCAGAGTCTAAACTAATTACCGACCAGCTCCATTACTGAGCGAGGGGCATTGTCTAACCATCCCCTCCTAAAACCAGATCCCTGAGTGTATCAGTGATGTGATTAAACCCTTGTTTTTCTTTGGAAAACTGATCCTACTCTGGCCCTCTGTGCTTATGCTCCCCCTTCTCATTATTGTTCCCTTTCTCCCATTATAAGAGAAGATAGGAGCGGTTGCCCCAAAGTACTCCCTAAATTAAGTTATTCCTCCTACCTCCAGCATCACTGTGAGCCACCAAATAAAAAACATTACAAGATAAATTCGCAATCAGATTTAAATTCGGGTATGTAATGAGTTTAAGATCTTCATTGCATTAGCCCTCGCCTTTCTTCTGCTTTTGGTTGATTCGAGTTAGTTTTGTGGTTTTTGCTCTGGTATGTCTCCTTGTCTTCATTCTTCCTCCACTTGAGTTGGAAAAGTGTACACGCAGCTGTTTGTGCACAGGGTCCTTCGTCTTCCTTGCCTTTCCTAGAAATATGTTCTAGTGGCCTCTTTAGGAAAAGTAACATTTCAGTCCAAAGTCTTCATTCTAACAGCCTACCCTCTTCTGAAGAGGCATTGATCAAGGATTAGCCAACTCTGTCGGGGAAAGAAACAGTGAGGAAAATCAACATCATAATTGTAATGCTATCTCCTTTTCTCAGCTTTGCCCACACTAAGGGCAGAACGTGGTCATGGATGGGATCAGCCTTGGAGGCAAGAAGAGATGAGTTCATGTTTCCTCTGACATCCATTGCCTAGATAAGCCTGGGTGAGGTGTTTAATCTTTCAGAGCTACTTTCTAAAAAGACCAAAATTATAGAAGAAAGAGTTTCTCTGCTGGAAGTTCTTTACAGAGATGAAATGACAGATTTGGACCATCTAGGACCTTGGAGAACATCTGGTGCAATGGCCTCATGCCTTTGATGAAGCTGAGGCCCCTTCCTGCTTTTCCGTCTTCTCATGTTTATGTGCTCTGCAGTCCGGGGACGCTGCCCTCCTGTCTTCTTCACCCTGTCCTCTGGTGCCCAGAAGGCTCCCCGTCCTCATCTCTGCCTCCTGGCTTCCTTCAAGTCTCAGGTAAAACCCCTTCTGCAGGAAGCCTTTCTTGGACCCTGTAATGCTCATGCCTTCCCTCCATGATGATCTCCAATGTATTCTGGATACATCTTGTGTATACTTTATTCTTGGCATGTTACCTCCTGTCAGATTATGAGCTCCCTGAGGGCAGGCGCACTGTCTTTTGCCTTCTCTTGTATGTCTGGCTGCTGATCATAGTGCCTGGCACATAGTAGGTGCTTAAGAAGCCAAAACATGGCTTTACTTAAAATGGTGCATTCTAGAATTTTTCCCCAAGATTTGAGCCCATTTTTGCTGGCCTCTTGTTTGCAGATTCCTTTTACTTCCCTTTTTGGAAGGGGAGGGTAAGATGCTTTTGACAGGCTCCTCTCTTTTTTGGGAAGCCATTGGCGCTTCTCTCTGCCTGCTACCTCTCCTCCAGACTTGTGAAGGCCACGGCTGGCGGTGCATCTTCCAAGGCCTTTCAGTTGCCTGGATTGTAATTCGTCTGCTCCTGGTATCAGGAACCCTCTTCCACCACCCTTGCTTACATTGGGAATCAGCTACTCAGTAACTATTTCTGTTCTCTTCTTTCCAGTATGAATATTTTCCTTTTTGGCAGAGAAAGTAGCAGCAAAATAAGGACTCCATCAATCAGTCAGTCAACCAGCATTAAGTCGTGACTGTGTGCCAGGTACCACGTAGCCGTGGATAGAGTGCCAGGCCTGGAGTCAGGAAGGCCTCCCGTATGTATTAACTGTGTGACCCTGGGCAAGGCACTTCACCCTGTTTGCCTCAGTTTCCTCATCTGTGAAGTGAGCAGAAGAAGGAAATGACAAACTACTCCAGTATCTTTGCCAAGAAAACCCTAGCAGGCATTGTGGCCACCTCTGGCTGCGTTCATTCCTCCACTTCTTTGGGATCTTGCTTATTTCTCTAACATAACTACAAACGCTCTTTGTTGTCCTTCACTTTCTTCATCTGTCTCCTCTCCCTCTGAGCATTTAACATGCCTGACATTATTGGTCTGGGGACTTGCCGGGCTCCTGGATTTGTCTTCACTACCCCCTGATTATCTCCATGTTTCATTTTCCAAGGCCTTTCAGCCAAGACTCATCAGAGCTACTAATGAGTCCCCAAATTGACTTAGTTAACCTTTTTCCTTCCCTCAGTCCACTTCTGGCAGAGGCACCAATAATCGGTGAAATGACCCAAGAAACAAGAAACAGAAGGAAGGAGACCTTAGAGATTGGAAAATGTACAAGTTGTATAATTAGCCCTTGGGAGGATAGCTGAGAATTGTCTTCTGGAAATCGGAAATGGGGGGGGGGAACGGTTCATGGTCACTCTGTGAACAAAAGCTTAAAAAAAAATGAAATCAAAACCATAGACATCAGAAAGTAAGGAAGCAGGATCAGGTGGTTTTCTCAAGGCCCTCGCACTTAAACCCCTTCGCCTTTTTGGGCCGCTGACTTGCAAATAATGTCTCTTGGGCCATGGCTGACACTTCTGTTCTTTTTTAACACAGAAAATAGAATTTGTTATTTTTCCCAATTTTTAGTAAATTGCTTTTAAAAAGTTGGGCAGGACAAGGGTTCCCCCCCCTTTTTGTGCTCTTACAAATGAAAAGCAAATGGCATTGGCCAGGAGCCAAGTGTGGGCTGCCCTGCTGTAAGCCTGCCAGCTGGCCTTTGTGAATCTGCTTCTGTGAGGACCGGCAGCACACCCCCACTGTCTTCTCCAGTGCAGGGCTGCCAGGGGCTTCCCTTACACTGAAATGGCCTCCCTTTGAGGCCAGACAGATCCCTGGGAGTTCCACTTTAGGGCTACTTAGCTGGCCGGCCGGGTTTATGCTTGAGACAGTCAGGCAGAGCTTTCTATGAATGCTTCCAGCTGCAGCCAGGTGTCCTGCGTTCTGCTGATTCAGCTCTTCCCCTGTGGGGGAACACCCCTCATTTCCAGGCAGAGCCAACCTCAGAAAGAGGGCAGCGCTGGGCAAGGGGCCTGTAGCATGGATGGGAGACCTAGGAAAGCTGGATCCAAGTCCAGAGTCTGTGAGTCTGTCCTACACATTGGCTAGGAGACGGACGATGGGATTCCAGCATCGGCTCTCTTCCTGACCTCTGCGCTACTAATGGGTTTCAACCTCCTGTTTCTTCTGCATTAGTTCACACCTTGCTCTTCTGTTTGAAAGGTGTAGGGCCTTTTAAAAAGGTGCAGGGCTCGTTTTAGGTGTGTCTCATTGGAGAGTTAGCTTTGAAGTCAGGAGGAGCAAGTTTCAAGCCCCACCTGTGTCAGTGAAATCACAGGTGCAACGAGGATGACCACAGCAACGTGATGGACTGCGGGTGTCTGAATGGCTGTGGGAGGCTGTCAGATTTCCCAGGGGCCAGGCCTTTAGGTCAAGAGGATCACCTGGTGCTGGGGAGGAAGAAATGTTGTGTAGCATGAAAAAGGCCTGCGTCTTAAGTAATGGGGGGGAAATGAGAGCTAGCCTTCTCTGGAACGAAGCAATCCCTTTGCTAGGAAGGAAGGAAGGAAGGAAGGAAGGAAGGGAGGGAGGAAAGAAGGGAGGGAGGGAGGGAGGGAGTGTCTTTTTAGAATTCTCTATGTGCCAGGCAGTATGAGAAGCGCTGGAGATGAAAATGGGAAAACAAGACATCTCTTTCCCTGGAGGAGCTTTTATCCCAGGAAGGGAAGGTAACACACACAGGAGATTGGGGGCCAGGGAGGGCTGTGTTAGTGTGGTACAAAGAACCACAGGGCAGTGACTGAGGAATGCTTTCTAGGAATGGTAAAGCAGCTGTGTGTGTGCATGTGTGTGTGTGTGTGTGTGTGTGTAAGGAGTTGTATACTGCCTAAGCATGGTATGAAGATGACCAGCAGAAGGAAGTAGGTGATTTGGTATGTTTCCTTTGGAACAGCTAGATGGTACATTACACAGTGAGGGAAATTAGCATTTATTAGGGCCCTACTATGTTCCAAGCACTTAAAAAAAATTATTTCATTTGATCTGCACAACAACCCTGGGACTTAGGTGCTGTATGATCCCCATTTTACAGATGAGGAAACTGAGGCAGGCAGAAGCTAAGTGACTTGGCCAGGGTCACACAGAGCCTGAGACCAAATCTGAACTCAGGTCTTTGTGACTTCAGGTCCGGCATTCTCTCAACTGTGCCAACTAGCTGTCTCCGATAAGGAGCTAAGGTTACCAGAGGATAGGAAAGGAGGAAGGCAGCAGCTTTGCCTGTAGTGGCACTCCTCTCTCTGCAGTGCCCCTGGAGCGTTCTGCTCTCCTGGATCTGAACACTCTCTCCCACAGTGCAGATGGCAGCCCCTCTTCTCTGGCCTCTGGGATGGGCTGCTCCCCCCTCCCCTCCCTCACTGCTCTGTATGTGTTTGTGTATTCCTGTAAGGAATTCAAAGCCAGTGCCTTCCCTCAGGAAGCTTTTATTCTAGCAAGGGAGATCCCCTGCATCCATCAGAACATACAAGGTCACCTCAATTCAGAAGAGATGATGGTAACCTTAGAGGAATTAGCAGCTTCAGGGGGACCTGGAAAGGTCTCCTGAACTTGAACTAAGTCTGAAAGGAAACCGAGGTTCATTAATATATATGCCTGTTAATTGTTTCACTTCTTGTCTGTCTGTTGTTGTGGTTCGGTCGTTTTCAGTCACGTCTGACTCTCTGTGACCTCATTTGGGGTTTTCTTGACAAAGATACTGGAGTGGTTTGCCATTTCCTTCTCCAGCTCATTTTACAGATGAGGAAACTGAGGTAAACGGGGTTAAGTGACTTGCCCAGGGTCACATAGTTAGTAAGCGTCTGAGGCCAGATTTAAATTTAGGAAGATGAGGCTCTCTGACTCCAGGCCCGGTGCTCTACCCACCTCTCTAAATGGTCCTTTTGGTCCTAATTAGCTTCTCATTATCCTTCTGAGATCTGTGTGCAGTGGTTATTGCATTTTCCTTTTCTCCAAGAAGCAGTTGATGGACCCTGATTAAAGCATGAGATTCGAAGTGTGGTTCAATCTGAGCCTTCCTCTCTCAAATCAGTGATCTCCATGGCCTTCATCTTACAGTTTCTATCCCCCAGATATTCTTTCACAATTTTAAAGTAAGGAAAGTTGCATTTGCTAATGGTGTCTTCATGGTGTGGTATTGCTAAGTGCCAGGCTTACACCTGGAGAGCAGCACAGCAGACCTGAACCATTCACTCCTCACTTAAAATGGCCTGAAAAATTCTCATTGCTTTGTCTTCATTCCTGGACTATACAGTTACAAGGCGGGACACACTTATTATTTCAGGCTTCACCGGCCAGAACAAAAGCCAGCCTGGAAAACAAGCATTTTTTAAATTTAGATATCAGAAGTCATCTTTTCATTTTCTCAATTCAACAATGAGATCAGAGTTTAATGTTGGTGGCCATTTCCTCACGGAGCAAGCAGGTCTGGATGCTTGCCTCTCCCCACCCCAGTGTTAGCCGGGTGATGTCAATCAGATGCCACAGTCAGGGAGCACACGGTTGGTCTCAAATTCCCAGGGAGGCATATGTGTTCTGAGATTGCCAGCCTCTATCTGGAAGCCTTCAAGGATCTTGCTCAGTCACGGTCACATTGTGAACTAGAAAGATGCTCAGAGAATAATGCTATGTACAGGACCACTCACTTCCACACGTGTGGACCTTGGAATCTGTACAGGTCACAGCTGGACTATATGCAGTTTTCTTCCCAAGTGAAAATGCGGTTTTTAAAAATAGGAGTTATGTAAAGAGTTGATACTTAAATGTACCCAAGAAAATCTTTTGAGTGTCTTTCAAGGAGAACATATATTAGAAAGGAAGAAAAACTTGTCCTGGATAACCTTCAATTTCCCAAGATACAGTTTTTTAAAAAAGCTAGCCTGTTTTTTCACCTTCCCCCTAACCCCAAGACATGTTTTCCTTTCCATAACATGTCAAGTGTATTATTCCGTTCCATCTAGAAAAGTCTCTTAAAATCCCAATAAGTGGTCAGAACTCAATAGAGTAAAGAGGATTAAAGTGATGTCATGGTTGTGATTTTGAATGCTTCCTTGGTGCTCAGACAGACACAGGTGTAGAGAGACCTGAGATGAACTGACCCAGATTGTGGAGTGAGTGTAGGCTTTGGTAACTTGGGGAAAACTGACAATTATGAAAGACAAAATAATTCTTCAATTCTTCTATGTCAGGAAGAACTTCTCATAACCAATTCTTGTGTTCTAGAACACAACCAGGGGGCACTGTCACGGCCCTGTTTTCTGAGTGTGCGGGCAAATGTTTAACAATCAGCTCGATGGGAAACATGTATACAACACACCTTTCTAAGTTTAATCAGTGCCATTAACATTTCCTCTGTCTCTTGCTTAAATTTCAGCCACCAACAAAACAATACATCCAGCAATGGAATTGATTGAAAAGTTAACATTTGGCTCTCTCTGGGTGGCTAACACACCCCAGCCTGAGGGCATTTGACAGTTTCCTCTGAGTAGCTCTAGATTCAGAGTCTGGACCTGTGCCCCAACTACAGCTGTGAGATTCTGGGTACCAATGACAATTGATAGAGGACATTTATATAGCCCTTTAACATTTGCTATCCACTTTCAAAGGGAAGAAGTGCTATTCCCCACTTTATAGATGAAGAAATTGAGAAATTGCCCAGGGTCACATAATCAGCATGTGTTAGAGGACTTAGATCTTGCCTTCTTCAAGTAGAGTTCTCTGTCTGCTGTATCACCTAGCTCAGGCAAAGAGAACCTGCGACCTCGGGGCCACATGTGGTCCTCTAGGTCCTCAAGTGTGGCCCTTTGACTGAATATATCTAGATTCATTCTGGGTTCTATTTCTTGTTTCCTGTGTGACTGTGCTAAGTAACTTAATCTTCCTTGTTCCTTCAAGTCTTAGCTAAACTCTCACCTACAGCAAGGAACTTCTTCTGTGTTGATTATTTCTAACTTTCCCTGTCCATATATCATACATGTTATCTCCCCCATTAGAACATAAACTCCTTGAGGACAGGGGCTGACTTTTACCTTCCTCTGCATCCTCTGCACTTAGCATAGTGCCTGGCCCATAGTGTGTGGTTATTAAATACTGATTGACTACTGACTGACTGATTTTGTTTCCTCCATTATAAAATAAAGGGGTTGGAGTAGATGAAAAGTATTAATAGTCATATAAATGAATGAATGAGTGAAATATGTATTAAGTGCTGAGGGTACAAATAAAAAAGCAAGACAGGTCCTGCCCTCAAGGAGCTTACATTCTAATGGGAGAGATAACTCCTATGGAAGGTTTCAGCAACAAGTCCCATGGTCCTTAGGGCAAAGTGGAAAAGCAGGGGGTGGTGCCTCTTCTTTAATGCCATTAAAACTGATAAAATAATATTAATTTGTGATGTTGAACCATTGGACAGTGCCAAGGACTTTGGTGGCAAGAATTTCTTTTCTGGGCCTTCTGTAGCATGCAGAGATGCCCAGATGCCTCTCTATAGGGGTGGCTTCCCAGGATGACAGACGCTGAGGGAAGATCATCTCTCTTCTCAACATTCTTGGGTTCAGGATCTTAGGTTGTTTCCATCAGAGTCTGAAGAGACATGGTGGTCAATATGGTGGTATTTGCTTCTTTTGCTTGGCCCATACTGCCTCCTTTCTCTTAGAGAGCCCTACTGCTAGGCTGGTGTGCCTGCCTTGTGGATGGTAGCTGGTTGAGAGTTGGAGGGAATAGCTGACCACTTCTCCATTAGAGTTTCCCCTCCAGATAATGTCTCTAAGGACTGGACTGAAAGCAGGAACGGTGGTCTGGGAGTGTGGAGTGGCGTTTCAACTCCCACTGCTCCTGTGCCTATCTGCTTATTAGTAGCATTTGGACAGTAGTTGTTGCTGATCGTGATAAAGAAGAGGAGTGTCTACAAAGATTTCTCCCCCTCAGGAATAGAGGCTGGGCTGGAAACAAGGAGTTTGAAAGAAAAATTGCTTCAAATCACTAATAATAATGACCAGCAAAGATGGGAAAGTCTGTGTTGGAGGAACTGTGGAAAGACAGGCACACCGATTCATACCCTGTTGGTAGAACTCTGACTTTGATCAACAGATGTGGAAAATAATTTGAGAAAAGTAAAAATCTACATGTTATGGACCCAGAGTTCCCACTGCTGGGCATATAACCAAGAGACATCAAAGATAGAAAGAAGGGGTCCCACCTGTTCCAAAATATTCATAACAGCACTTTGTTTTCACCCTTTTAATCTTGAAGAAAAGATAGATGTCAGCCAAATTGCAACTAATAAAATGATTTGAAGCAACTCTAAACCATTTTTTTAGAGTTGAGTGGTTTATTGTTCAATTTAAAAAAAAATGCATTCAGAACCTCATGCTATATACCTCCTACATGCTGGGTAATTTGAAGATTATCCACACAGTGAAGCTTTCAGTGAATCTTTATGTATGGTACCTTGTATCCATTAAAGAAAGTAGGTAACAACAACAAAAATCACAAACATTTAAATCTTTCTTTTAAAAAAATCTTCTTTCTTGAACTGTTTTCAACTACAAAACTATAGTAATTTGGGGCTTTATTGTACCGGAGTGGGCTTGGAAGTGTTCACAGGCCTGAAATGAAGTGGGGTTTTTATTTTTGGTGAAAACATTTTGATTGAATAGGTTAGAATACAAAGTTCTTTTAGATTTTTTTCCCCCAAACTTACTAATCTTTCCTTTTTTGTTTGGACCAAAAACATGCCAATTGAAACAATGTCTCTTAAATAAATGAAAGTGTTTTCATGTTCCCAGGTAGAGAAGAACCAGCTTACTACTTTTTTTCCCCCTCTCTCCTTTCTGTGAAAAAGCAATTCATTTGGAAATCATCAACCACATATTGTACTAATATTAAGTGATATCATTGGGGGAGGGGGATCAGGGAAGCATTTCCTGCGCTCTGTGAATTACCCCTCCTCCCCCTGCCTTCGATGCTGCCTGTTAATGCTCAGTGGAACACAGCATTTGTAACTGATGAGACATCACCATGTTAGACCCCAGATCAAGAGAGATGTGATTAGCGACATGTTGGGAGTAGCTCAGTAGAAAACACCAGCAGTTGTAGAAGACCCATCTGGAGAAAAGGGAAGGGAAGCAGTTTTAAATCAAGTTTGTGGGAAGAAGCCACAGATGGAAGGCAGGAGTCCACACTTCACTCACATGGAAAGTGGATTAGAAGTTGCATTTCAAGGTTTTTAATACTTGGAGCAAAGATGAAACACAAATAATTGTTTTTAGAAAGACTGGACCAAGCTGCAAAGGGAAATTTAGCAGCTTTTCACTCCTTTGTTGTTTAAAGGTTGCTCCCTTTTGTTTCTCAGGCCTTGCTTTTGCCCTGTCCTTTGGGATCAAGCCTTCCTCCTTAACCAGAAGGTGACAGCTTAGGGGGTGTAGGCGAAGTCTGCCCAGCTGTCTTGTGTGTGAGAGACTCTTGGATTATGTGGAGGGGCATTTGGATTGGGTTCATCGTGGTTTAATTATGTCTGCAGGCTAGCACCAGGCCCACGATACTAGGCATACCCCATAAGTAATTCTGATTCTGAATGGCATTTATCTCCCTCTTCCCTTTTCCTTTCTCTTCCCTTCCTTTTCTCTTTCCTCTTAACCTTCCTCTCCTTCCTTTCTTCTCCCATCGCTCCCGCTCCTCTCTCCTCCTCCTCCTCCCCTTCCTCTTCCCCCTTTCTTCATTTTACCTGTATATAGGAAACTTACCTATATTTTGGGTTCTTTACTTCCTGCCTCCAGGAGCACCTATGATAAACTTGAATGAATGAATGGAAAACCATTTATTGAGTTCTAAGCCCTGGAGATACAAGAGTCCCTGTCCTTTGAGAGCTTACATTCCAATGAGGGAGATGCCATCTGGTGAGGAATGTAGGCTAGGAAGGGATGGATTTGTACAGTTAAAGGGCTAGTGAGTAGAACCCTAAGAAAGCCGCTGGGCACATACTCTGTGGGCAGTGACTGAGATGATTTGATGCTGATTCCAGAATTGAGAACCGAGGATTAGGGTAGAGGGTAGGAGTTGGGCCTAGATTTCAAGAATGACTGAGGCCTGGGTGGCCAGGTAGCACAGCGAGTAAGAGCACTGGCTCCAGTGTCAGGATTGACCTGGAGATTGAATCCCGGGCTCAGACACTTAGCATCCACCCAGAAACACCTGGCTGTGTAATCTTGAGCAAGTTACTTAACCCCAATTGCTTAGGGGCAGCCAGGTGGCTCAGTGAGTAAGAGCACCAGCTCCAGTGTTGGGACGACCTGGAGATCGAATCCCGGGCTCAGACACTCAGCACCACACCCAGATATAACTGGCCATGTAACCTTGAGCAAGTTACTTAACCCCGATTGCTTAAATTAAAAAAAAAAAAAGAATGACTGAGGCCACCACCACTGAGGGCATCTGGGGCCGGGGGACTGAACCTCTGCTCTCCTTAATTGGCACCAGCCCCATGCTCTTGGCTGGAACAATGACCATTTTTTTATGACCAATGCTTTAGGACCATTTATTTAATAAGCATTTAGCAAATGCCTATTATGGGCCAGGCAGTGGGTATATAAAAATAAAAAAGTCTCTGTCCTCATGGAGTATACATGCTTCTGCATGGAAAAGCATGTATATGCAGATAATGAAATACAAAAGAGAAACCCAAGGGATAATAAAATGCTCCCTAGCATGTATAGAGCATCTTCAGGTATGTAAAATGCTTTACAAATTTCTCATTTTATCTTCATGACAAACCTAGGAGATTGGAGCTATTGTTGTTCCCATCTTATGATTGAGGAAACTGAGGCAAGTTAAGTGACTTACTCAGGTTCACAAAGCTAAGTGTTTGGATCTGAATTTGAACTCAGCTCTTCCTGACTCCAGGTGCAATGTTCTGTTCACGGCACCATCCAGCTGCCTCAACAGCACAGTGTGATAAATACCATGACCGGTCATCATTCCAGAGGATTAATGATAGAATTCTACCTAGTAAGATAATGGCCTCAGGGTGTAGAATGGGACATATTCTAGGGGTATGGCCAGTGTGATAACTGGTTTTGTTAGACCATCCATATTTTAATAAGCATTTTTCTTATTTTTTCCTCAAATGGGATTAAGAGAAACAAAATTGTTATGAATTGAAAAAAATAAATTTTTAAAAAGAATAGAATGTCATATACTGGACAAAGCAAGTTAACTATTTCCCCCTCCCTCTCTCCCTAATCATGGTACTCCCATGGTTTAGCTGCTACTGTTCACATGACTAGAGTCAATATTGCTACCCCCTAATCTCCCATCTGTTTTATCTTATTAGGTCTTTACACTTGATCATGAAACCTCAAACTCAAATTTCAGTTCAATTCAACAGGCATTTATAAGGCACCTACTGTGTGTGAGGCCTGGGAATAGACAGGCTGAGATGGAACTGTCCCTACCACCAAGAAATTTGCATATTATTGGGGGATGCTGTATGTAAACAGATAGGAATTTATAAAAATAGTTGCCAAGGGGCAGAGCACTGATGGACGACAACTCAGCATCTTTTAACCAAAGCCTGCCTCTTTCTCCTTCATGTCCATTGATGGTACTTGTGTCCTTGCAGGCTTGATCTTAGAACTTGGAATTATCTTGGATTCTGTCCTCTCTTCTCCCTCCCTGCTCACATTCAGTCAGTTATCAAACCCTATATCTCTTTCATCTGTCCCCTCCTCTCTACTGCTGTACAGAGACTTGTTTTGTCCCTCATTGACACTCTGCAAAGTTGGACTTCGCCAGTCTTCCCCAACTCTGATAGAGGAGCTTTCATCCTTCCTTGCCTGGAGTCAGGCCTCCTTGGCTACTTATTGGCCATTTCCTCACTGTTTTACTTAAATTCAGTCTGTCCTCCTCATCTCCACCCCTTTTCCCACCATCCTTAGATTTCCTGTCTCTGTGGGGGGACCTGATGTTCTACTTGCCTAGAAGTAGGATCCCTGCGATTTTCTGGCATCACCACTGTGTGGCCTGAATGTCACCTCCTTCCCTCTTCCTGCTCTCCCATATGTGTCTTCTTCTGCTATGAAGTATAAGCCCTTTCAAGGCAGCAACTGTCATTTTTTTATTTCTATTTCTAGTGCCTTACACTATAAATAGTATATCTCTTAAAAGACCTCTGTCTTTCTGTATCTATCTATCCATCCATCCATCATCTATCACCTATATCTATCTGTCTGTATCCATCCATCCGTCATCTATATCTATTGATCCATCCACAATCCATCATTTATATCTATCTGTCTATATCCATTTATCCATCATCTATTTCCATCTACCCATCTATCTACCATTTATAGCTGTCTATCTGTATCTCTCTGTCTATCCATCCATCCATCCTTTTCTATTATCTGTCTCTGTCTGCATCCATGCATCCATCCATCCATCCGTCTGTCAGTCTATCTGTCCGTCCATCTGTCCATCCATCCATGCATTCATCCATCCATCCATCCGTCTGTCAGTCTGTCCATCCATGCATCCATCCATCCATCCATACACGCATCCATCCATCATGTCTGTCTGTCTTTCTGTTTGTCTGTCTGGGTGGCTAGGTGGTGTAGAGGACAGAGCACCAACTTGGAGTCAGGCATCCCTGAGTTCAGATCTGGCCTCTGCTACTTATTAGCTGTGCCGCCCTGGGCAGACTACTTAAGCTGTCTCTGTCTCCGTTTCCTCAGCTGAAGAATGGGGATGCTAACTGTACCTGTGTCACAGGGTCACTGTGAGGATCAAACAAGGCATATGGCGATGCGCTTAGCATAGTGACTGGCATACAGTAGGTGCTTGGAAAGGCTTGTTTCCTCCCCTTCCTCTCTACACTGGCCTGGCCGTGCCATCTGTCTTTGTGTCCCTTCCAGCCTCCTAACTTGTCTTCCTTTCTCTAGGTCATCCCTGTTCTCCCCGCTGTTGCTCAGTCATCCTGGTGCTGTTCGTCCTTCATTTCTCAAAGAGAATCATGACTTCAGGAAGGTGATGCCATGACTGGCAAGTAACTTGGATTTTCAGTGAGGGAGGCTGTGCAGAGTCACTGGGCTCAGTGGCAAAATATCGATCTGCGATCTAGACACCCTTCCGATCCAAACCTTTCTATGACTTTCAGCTGCCTACCAAATAAAGAGGAGACTTCTGACTCTGGCAGTCAAGGCCAGCCAATCTGGTGCATTTCTTCACATCATCTGTTGTATGTTCCTCCTCTCTCCATTTGCCCTTTTTATGTCAACTTCTATCTCTGTGCCTTTGCTCATGTTCCCTCTGCCTGAAGACGGACTTCATCTGTTGAAATCTCTCCTTTCAGTTCAGATTAGGACTCTCTGTGAAACCTTCCCAGATTCTCCCATCTCTTCCTTCCCCTGATGTGAATAGAATTGTTCTCCTCCTCTCATTTCTCTGAATACTTTGCTTGGAGCTACTCTTTGTACATCTCTTACTCTCCTATCACAGTTTCTTGTGTGATTCCTCCCTTCCTCCTTCCATTAGATCAAAAGCTCACTGAGGGCAGAGCCCATGTTATATCTGGGTCTGCATCTTCAGGAGTAGCATGATGCCTTGTGCACATTAGGAGATTAAAAAAATAGACAGGCAAGGACTCAGAGCAGTGAGTAGCAAAAGCAAAGAGTAGACGTCTTCACCTTTCCACAGACTGTCATTCACAGATTTCCCCAATCCTCGAGATCCCCATTCTCTCCCAAAGACAAGGTCCTAAATATTTAGAAGAAAAGATGGACTGCTATAGAAAAGAGGAATAATTTACTGTTCTTGCCATAAACTGAGCTTTTTTTCCAGTGGATATAATCTAGGGGACACTTGATTCAAAGCCCTGGTTTTCAAAGGTATGTAGTATGGATATTGATGTCATATGGCCCATCCTTTGAAAAGGAAGCATGGAGGTATGTGCCTTAGAGCCACAAAGACCTGAATTCAAGTCTTTGATACTTAATCTCTCTGTGGTTTTGGCAATGATTTAATACCGTAAGTTGCAGGTGCTAACTTGCATTGGTAGATGGGGTTTCCTCTTCATTATCTGAGACTTCATTATCCTTAAGCAATCAACAGATTTTAATTAAGGATTTACTTTGTGCCAGGCGCTGTGCTGAGTTCTGTGAAAACAAAGAAAGGTATGTGTGTGTTTGTGTGTGTGTAGAGAAGTTTCCTTCTGTCTTGGAGCTCACATTCTTAGGGAGGAGACAACATGAGAAAAATTATGTACATTGAAGATATATGTAACCCTCTAATCGATTGTTGTTTAGTTATTTTTTAGTTGTGTATGACTCTTTCTGGCCCCATTTGGGGTTTTCTTGGCAAAGACAATGGAGTGATTTGCCATTTCTTCCTCCAGCTCATTTTATAGATGAGGAAACTAAGGCAAACAGGGTTAAGTGACTTGCCCAGGGTCGCACAGCTAGCTAGTAAGTGTCTGCATCCAGATTGGAACTTGGGAAGAGGAGTCTTCCTGACTCCAGGCCCGGTGCTCTGTGCACTGTGGCACCACCTAGCACCCTTTTATAATTATCTTATTTTTAAAAGTAAGTCATCATTTGCCTTTTATGCTCAAGATCTAAAATAAATCAGGAGAGGAGAAATGGAGGAGAGATTTGTAGGTAAATCCTCTCCTCTTTCTCTGTTGGCATTGATGAAATAAGGACTCTGGACTGGATCAGAATCACTCAGAATTAGAAGGGACTTCAGAGGTTTAGTCCAGCACAGAGCTTAATAAATCCCCTTTTACTCATTCATCCTACAGTCGCTTTGTTCATTTTCTTATTTCACTCATTGATTCTGCAATCATTTTGTTCATTTTTGTGCCATTCATTCATTCTACAATCATTTTGTTCATTTCTTTATTTCATTCATTCCTTCATTCAATGATGATTCTCCCTAGAGTATCTCTGGCACATGGGCTTCCAGGCTTTGCTTGAAGTCCCTCCGTGAAGGGGAAACTGCTCCCTCCTCTGACATGCTGTTTTACTCATGGGTGGCTTTTGTTAGAGAAATTACCATGGGTGGTTATTGTTAGAAAGCTTTTTCCTCTTTTGAGCCTAAATTTATCCCATGACAAGTCCCCCTCACTGCTCCTAGATCTGCCCTTTGGGTCCAAAGAGAAGAAGTCTGGACTGTCTTTCATATGAGAGGGCCTTTGTATAATTGAAGATAGTCACCACGATGACCTCTGTCTAAAGATCTTCTAACCTTCCATCAGCACTCAGCTAAAGTGTCACCTTTTCTGGGAAGCCTTTCTTGATGTCCCAGCTGGAATTTCATTTCAAAGTACGTTGCAGTCTTCGGCTCTCTCAGCAATTTTTATTCCTTTTATCAACATTATGGGAGCTAGCACTGTTGACGCATTTTGTGCTGAACTAGGATTTGTGTTCAGAAAGACTTCAGTTCTGCCTCTGATAACTTACTGGCGGAATGACCTTGGGTAAGTCCCTAGGTCTCAGTGACTCAGGCAGCTCCCTAGGAGTTTAAGATTCCCAGTGAATTGTGGCTTGGCAATGTTGTGCCAGAGGGAGGGATGGATGTCTGTGTCTTGATTTTCACAGGAATCTGTGTTTGTCGGGGGACTCTGAAGGATGTTTACTGCAGACAGATCCTTGTGTTCTCATAGCCTCTTGCTGGGAACAACGGAGGCAGGAGGTGCAGATGGTTAGGAGGTGTTGCTGGGGATGGGAAGTGGGGGCAGTGCACTTCAGAGGGCCCAGGGAGTTTCCAGAACAGTCTGTGAGGCTGATGTGGGCATGAAGTGGGAGGCGGCTTTCTTCCCTTATTCTTGGGGACAGATGTGGACACACAGAACAGGTTGTTGGCTGCCTTTTCAGCTTCTTGTCTGGCTGTGGTTTAAACAGGTATCACTCAGGGGGCTGCACATGGCCTGCCCCCACCCTGGGGGAAAGAGTGTATTTGGAATCTGAGGCCCGAGACCCAGGCTCTTCTCTTCTGCTCATACCCATGAGACCTTGGCAGGGTCATTGGGCTTCCACGATTCACTTATCTTAGTCTTTAAAATGAAGGGGTTTGATTCAGTGACCCCGAAACTCTCCATCAGAACCCAGTGATCTACTGAAATCCCACCGTTACAGGTTCGTTCCTTTGGCATAAGGCTTCTTACCCACTCTTCTATTGCAAATTTCCTTAGAATAGTTACTTATTAAGTACTATCAGTTAAACATAATTCAATTCAACAAACACAATCCACTCTTTTTCTCAAAGCAAAGGAATGTCATTAAGTCATTTTGTGTTCGACTCTTCAGGATCCCATTTGGGATTTTCTTGGTAAAGATTCTTGAGTGGTTTGCCATTCCCTTCTCCAGTATATTCATATATTATCCATATATATTTTGTATCATCTGTATATTTATATATGTATATTTTCAGATGAAGAAATAGAGGTAAATAGGGTTAAGTGACTTGCCCAGGGTCACAAAACTAGTATGTTTCTGAGACTGAATTTGGACTCCAGTCTTCCTGACTCCCAGCTCAGCACCCAATCCACAGGGCAACCTAGCCGCCCCAAGTGACAACAACAACGACATGTATTTAATACGCATATGTATTATATATGGGATATATAATGATTAAATGTAATATTTATAAACATGAAGCACATAATTTATATATTTTATATTACATGTATATGTGTATATGTTATATACACATATATGTATATATACACACAGATAGGTATTATTCCACATTTATATAATGTATACATTACATATATATGTGTATATACGTTATACACACAGATATATATATCAATTACAACACTGTAGTAACAAATTTACCTGGTTTGTTTCTATCCCCTTCTGAATTTTTTTTGCTTTCTCTTACATGTTTTTAAAATGTCTCTTTGCTGTTCTTTTCTTTCCTTCCCACTCCTACACAGTCCCCCTCTGACCCTTGGAGCTACTGCTGTGTGCGTGCGTGCATGTGTGTGCGTGTGTGTGTGTGTGTATGTGCGTGTGTGTGTATGTGTGTGTTTTTCCTGTGGGGCTGGGGTGAGGGTGGGGATGGGTGGCTGTATCTTTTATTTCATGGCTCTGCCATGTAGTAATTCTGTCCCATCCAAGTTAGTTTCCTGTTTTTCACTTGTAGTGTTAGGAATTTGCCTGGGGCTCTGAGTCAGTGGCTATTAGAGGTCTAGCTTGAGCCCCTGGGCTTGCTGGCTCTACACTTGACACTGCTTCTGCCTCTCAAGATGATTAATAGGAGCCGTGACTGGATCCAAGACACCTGAGGATGAGGACAAGGTACCAGCAGCCAAGTGTCATGGGCGCAAGTGGGCAGCTTGTACTGCATGGCCAGTATGCTACCTACTGTGGAATTCTTAAAAATAAAACTATTACTATTAAAATTTTAGATTGAAAATGATTACTCCTTAAAAATAAATGTAAATGTCACTCATTTCTTTTTAAACGTCCGTGGCAGCTCCACCTGTATGGCCCCTTAAGGTGACAAAGTGCTGGCTGTGCCTGGAGTTCTCCTGCTCCTCTCTCTGCCTCCCTGGCTGTTCTCAAGTCCCTCCTAAAATCCCACTTCGCCCCCCACACACACACCTTTCCTGGTTTCCTTAAGAGCTGTTGGGCCTTCTTCCTTCTGTAGATTTTCTCCATTTTTTCTTGTCTATAGGTTGTTTGTATGGACTTGTTTGCCTGTTGTCTCCCCCATTACACTGTATGCTTTTTGAGGACAGGGGCTTAGCTTTTACCTTTCTTTATACCCCCAGTGCTTGGCGTAGCACTTGGCACATAGAAGGCACTTAATAAATGTTTATTGACTGACTGACTGATTTTCAGCTCATCAGCCCTGACAGCTGGATAAAACATATGTCAAAGGACCTCAGAATGAAAGTGGGGAGAAACCTCTGAGGCCACCTAGGCCAAACCCCTCATTTTACAGATGAAGAGACTGAGATCCATAGGTACTGAGTTTCTTATACAGTTAATAAATGTCCAATTTAGGCCTCCAAATGAGGTCTCCTGATTCCAGGGTCAGTGTGTGTTACCTTGACCCTGTGACTTCTTGAAAACCAATGGGCACAAATGGGCACCTTATAAATGATGGATTTCAGGCTATTCACAGGGTTGTTATGAGGATGAAATGAGTTAATCGGTGTGAATGTGCTTTGTAAACTGCAAGACTCAATATAAATGTAAAATTGATGGAGTCAAGCACTGTGGGATTGGGATCAATTTTATCCTATGTGACAGGAGTGAATCATGCCTGCTGGACCTTGCTTTTAAACTGAATTACACACTTCAGTGGATTACAGACAAAATAAAAAAAAAATACAGTTCAGTGTTTAAAAGTTAAAGAAAGGAGAAAGGGAGATATGCACTCGCTCTAAGCCTTCTTCCTTCTCATTACATTGGGATGGTGATAGTCTAATACTCTGGGCCAAAGCTGAAAAGATGGCATTTCCTAAGGATAAATGTAAAGTCTCCTCCATGGGCTCAAACAATCACCTTCACAATTCTGATGAGGGAGAGGGGGGATGTGAGTTATCTGAAGAGTTTGATGTGAATGCTCAGGGAACAAATCCCCCACCAACTTTGAAGTTAAAAGACTAAGCAGATAAGATGGAAACAAGGGTCAGTAAGGGGAATAAACCCCGAAATGGGGCATGGATTGTAGGAATTGTGTCTGAGTAGGCTCATGCCCAGACCAAGCTGAGGCTGTTGAGATGTACATATGGGGAAATAGAGAGAACCATGGGAATTCTTTCAAAGGTAGGTATGCGGAACCAGGAACACAATTTAATAACAATAACCACAACAATGATAGCTAGCATTTAGCACTGTAAGATTTACTGAGTACTTTACATTTGACCCTTACATCCATCCTGACAGCTAGATGCTCTTATCGCCATTTTAATAGATGAGGAAACCTGAGACTGAATGAGGTTAATTGGTTTTCCCAGAGTCACAGAGTTAGTAAATGCCTGAGATAGGATTCAAACTCGGCTCCCTAACTCCCGGGTCATTCACTCCACTATCCCAGGGGGTCAGTCAATGAAAAGGACAACAATAAAATATAGAAAACGAGTATCATATAATCATAATGACCAATTGAACTTTGAAAAAGTGATGTGGACTCCTCCCTTCTTTGCAGTGGTGGCGAATTGTGAGTGTGGAACACTGCATACAGCCTGGAACCAGGCTTTGCATAAATTAGCTTTACTGGTCTGCTTTTCTTTCTTTTTGTTTTGTTTATTTATTTTTATTATGAAAGCTGGCTTTCTGAGTGGCAGAAGGGGGAGCAATTTATTAGGAAATGAAGGTGATGTAAAAACAACAGATATCAATTTTTAAAGGTGCTGAGGCTGGTAAGTAAAGCTTATTTTTTTTTAACAAGAAGGATATTTTTTGTTGTTATTTTATTTGTAGCAATATTTGATGCTGGTGGCAATAGGGAGCTACAGACTTGTATTTTAGGAAGGTCGCTTTGGCAGAGCTGAGTGACTGATGGATTGGAGTGAGGAGAGACTTGAGTCAGGGAGGCTGGTTAGAAAGGAATTAAAAACTCAGCCACAGTCTGGAGATTTCATTTACCCCCCCTCCAACCCCTCTGCAATGCTGTGTCCAATGTCATCTGCCTGGTGGTATTTAGACAACACTGAGGCTGTGATGACCCCAGTTTAAAAACACTGCTGGCTTTGCTGAATGACAGTTTAAAGCTCATGAGTTCCCAATGGGGCCAAATGAACACCATGTTCCCCTGCGTTATGGACTGCTTTCCACATCCCCACCAGCGAACTTTCCCTAACTTTGAGTTACTGCGGGCCCTCATTTATAATCATATCTGGATTTATGGGAGGGCTAAGGGACTTCATTAACTATTTCCTACATCACATGGATAGGGAAAAGCAGGACCCCTGGAGACCCTTCTGCAAGGACACACTAGCGATGATGAGTCACAGTGGTTTTTTTTGAGGGGCACAGAGACCTGGATGAGAAAGGGGCCTTCTGAGCAAACAAGGCTTTCATGTCCTTTGCGCCAGGGAAACTCATGTGCCCAGGGGCAGGCCTGGCCTGAATGGGGATCTTTCTCTTTTTCACCACCATCCTCCAGTGTTTCAGACTGTGCCCACTGGAGAATCCAAAGGACAGAGACCTGACCTCTCAGTTCACAGGCCTGGGCAGTGTGCTCCCACTCTGTGAGCTCCTCGTGCTGGGCGCTGAGCTCCTGTCAAAGGGGACGCCTGCTGTCTCCATGCCTTTTGTCCAGTAAACCCCCTGTAGCAGGCATTGCAGTGGTCTCAGAGTGAAGTGACAAGGGCTGGCACTAGGGGGGCATCTTCATGAGCAGGGTGAAGAGGATGTATATGAGAGATGTTGTAAGAGCAGAAAGGCCAGGATTTAATAGTAGTTTGGATACGTGGGTTAAGTGAAAATAAGAATGACCCCTAGGCTGAGCACTTGTGTGGTAGTGACCTCAACAGTAATAGGAAAATGGGGATGACAGGGAAGGCTTTGGGAGAAATGATAATGTGTTCTATTTCGGACATATATGATAACACCTAACCATGTAAACATCCATTTAGAGATCTATTCACTGAGGAAAGAGTGGGAGAAATTACCGAATTATCGCTCCAGCCTCTGAAATGATCCTTTGGAACCTGGGACATCATTTCCTTTTGAAAAAGATGGAGACAATTGGATTAGACAATAGTACAATTAGGTAGAGTAGTTTAGGTGTAGTTTAATAGGGCTTGGGAGGTCCCAAGGAGGAGCGCCTCACTGTATGAGTCTTGTTCACCTGGATTGTGTCCCCAGTGGAATAGCTCAAGGATCTGTGCTTGGTTGGCCTTGTGCTATTTATTATTTTTATTAAGGACTTGGATAAAGGCATAAATAAATGGCAGCCTTATCTTATTTCTTTATACCTTCATGCTGGTAAGGACAGGTAATATGGAAGACAAGACAGGATCCAAAATTGTCTTGAAGTCTAGAAAGCTAGACTGAGTCCAAAAAGACGAAATTTAATAGGAATAAATGTATAGTCTTATGTTTGCTGTAAAAAGCATCAGTTCCACAAGTACAAGAGAGGTGAGGCATGGTTAGGTAACAGTTTGTCTGGAAAAGGTGTACGGGTGTTAGTGGACCACAAGCTGGGCAGGAGAGTGACATGGAAGCTGAAAAAGCCATTGAGGTCTCGATGCCCCTTAGAGGTCATCAGACAAGAGCTGGGATGCTACAGTAGCTGTTTCTCTCCGGGCATAGGTTGAGCTGGACAGTGTTGAAGGTTTGTTCCACCTCTGAAATGCTCTGATTAGACCAAGGTGGGACCTTGGATGTATGAGGAAAATTTTGCCAGCACATAGGGGGATACATTTAAAATTTCAGTTCCTGAACAGATATTTTATTGTTTAACTTATTTTCTTAATTCAATTCAACAAATATTTTTTAGCATGCCTGCTATGTACAAGGAACTCTGGGACATAAAGGTGATGAAATGGTCTTTGCTCTCAGAGAGCTTGTATTCTACTGGCCCTAGGATTCTGTGTGTGTGTGTGTATGTGTGTGTGTGTGTGTGTGTGTGTGCGTGTGCGTGCTTAAAGAAGGAGAGTGTGCATGAGTCGTGGATCCCTTGGGTTGCAGTGCATAAAATAAAATATGTAAGATTACCAAGGAAACAAATCTATTCAAATGTAGCTATCAAACTGTTTTTAAAAAAATACGAATTCATAAGTCCTAGTTCAAGAACCCCTATACCAGTCAAACACAATGTGTAGTTAATTGGAGGAAAGAGAGCACAGACAGCAGCAGGATTGGGAAAAGTTTCATGGGGGAGGTGGAAGCCGAGCTAAGCTTTGAAGGAAGGTCAGAATTATGAGAAATGTGGCTGAGGAGGGAGGACGGAAGGGAGCATGTTCCCAGCATGGTGGATGGTCTGTATGAAGGCATGGGGTGGGAGATGAAATGCCGGAATTGGGGACGAGGCCAGTTTAGCTGAAATGTAGCCTCTGTAAGGGACTGATGTAAAATAGACCTGTTGAGCCGGCTTGTAGAAGGCCTTCAATGCTACAGAGAGGATTTTTATTTTATCCTAAAGACCACCGAAAATCACAGAGCATGGGCCATTTCTGTACTTTAGGAAGATTGTTTCATCAGCTGCATAGGGAATGGATTGGAGAATGAAGGCCACTGAAGGGGGACCTCTTCAGAGGGGAGGGCCTTCACTAGGGTGGTAATGATAGGAATGGTGAGAAGGGGATGGATGTGAGAAATGTGGGCCTGGAAAAGCCCATGGGTTTTGCCAACTGATTGAGTGTAAGGGGTCAAGAAGAGAAAAGAGCTAGAAATGGCTGCAGGTTTGGCAACCTGGGTGATGGGAAGGGCAGGCATGACTGACCTCGGTTGGGATTGTGAAGTTGGGAGAAGCATGTGGTAATTGGGGAAGGGAAGATCTGGGATCCAGCGTTTACTAAGCAACCACTATATGGCAGGCACAGTGCTGAGGCCTTTACAAATGTCATCTCAGTGAGATAATGATATACTCATCAAGGCAAAGGCCCTCCAGCCAAAGAGGAGCCCCTCCTGCTTGTGGGGCAGCAAGTGGCGTGGCCCCTGCTCACTGTGCCGGTAGGCACAATCTGGTGGGACCAAGCTTCTTGGGAGTCTCCAGGAGGTAGAAATCACCGGGAGAGAATGAGTTGAAATTTATGTGAAAGCCTGCTGCAGGTACTATCTTTCAGTGACTCGAGAAGTCTCATGATAGGCTACCATGATAATGAATAAAATCCAAAGCAATAAAACATTAAGCCTTACCTAAGACAGTTTTTTGGGGGGGATTGTGGGGCAGACCCCTTTAGCAGCCTGCTAAAACCTATGGTTGCCTTTTCAGTATGTTTTAAAATGCATAAAATACTACACATATATTATAAAGGAAACCAATTATATTGCTATATAATGATCAGATTAAAAAAAAGTTCATAGACACCAGGTTAAGAAACCCTGCTGCTTTCAGATTAAATTAAACAACCTCATTTTGAAAGAAGTAAATGAAACTTCTGTTTTATTAGGTTTTTTTTAAAGATCTCATTTAATTCAACTCTTAATTTAATTCAATAATTAATTATTTGTTAAGTTTCCACAACATTCCAGGCTTTGTACAAAGATGAAAACCGAAGTCCCTGACCTCAAGGAGCTTATATTCTACAGAGGGAACACAACATGGACCCAGGGAAGGACATAGTGTCTATATGAAATAATGCACGGTTATTTTCAAGGGGTTGAGAGTTTTGGTACTGAGAGGGACAGAGAGGAAAGGCCTCCTGTCATAAATGGGGCCTGTCACAGACTCTGAAGAAAACCAGGGATTCTCTCTCATTTTTAGACACCTGCCATTATAATCCAAGCCCAGAATAATTTCCAAAGGCAGCCAGAGTAAACCAGGGTACCTAATGGGGTGAAAGACAATCTGAAGTGACAGAAATGAATTATGTCCAAGGCCGACTTCACTCTTTCCAATTCGTGAGTTAAGATGTAAAACCCCCTTTCAAAACTCTCTTCTTGCAACTCACAATTGGTTCATAAACGGGGTCTTAAAAGGACCTGTTGTCTCTTTTGGGGACAGTAGGGTTTTTAAGCAACATTTCTCCAAGCAGGGACAGTGGCTAATTGCACACTTCTGGACCTTAACTTTCTACCTTCTCACAAGTTAGCCCATCAGCACATGTTAACCCCTAATTAATGTCTTAGGTGTAAAGTGCCCAGTAATAATATGACCAAAATTGCTGGATCTGCAGATGGAGGGCCTTGGTTCCTGACTCTACTGCTTTATTAACAAAACCAACAACAATAACTAACATTTATATAATGTTTTAACATGTTTATATACATATGTATACATATGCACATATATATGGAAGCACATATTTATTTGTGTGTGTGTGTGTTTGAAATCTGATTCAATCTTCATAGCCATTCTGGGAAATAGATGCCATTATTATCCCAGTTTTACAGATGAGGAAACTGAGACTGAGAAAAGTAAAGTGACTTGCCCAGGGTCACACAACTAGTGTCAGAGATAGAAATTGAACTCGGGTCTTCCTGACTCCAGGTGGACACTCAATCCTTCTAGCTGCCTACTTTCCTCTGTGCCCTTGTGTATAAGTCAGGCTCATCTCTAGGCCAAAGTTTCCTTTTTTGTCAAAGAAGGGGGTTACCTTAGATCAGGGCTTCTTAAACTTTAATCACTTGTGATTCCTTCAACACTTCTTAAACCTCATGTGGGGTCATGACCTACAGTTTAAGAAGCACTGCCTTGGATGACCTGAAAGGCGCCTTCCAGCTCTCAGTTTGATCCCCTAGAACAACATTTTTGTTTTTTGTTGCCCTCTTTTTCATCACTAGGAAAAGTTAGGTGATTTTGCCGTAGTTTGGGTTGGATTCTACAACAGGGCTGCATTTGGGATGCCATGCCCAGCATCCCCCAGGACCCTTTATTATAAAATACTCAAAGATACTCTCTTTTAGAACCATGACCATACCCTTGCAAATCAGATTTGGGGCATTGCTTTTCTTGACCCATCCAACCAAAGTAAGGTGGTTTTCATTAGCATTTATTTGAAGAATCTGGAGAGAGAATAATGTCTAATACTTTTTTCTTTCCTTTGTCCCTTTAATCCAGTGAGCTGAATTCAGTCTGGAAGCCCTGGTGGCTTAAGTGCGGTCACCTCTTTTGGGTGAATGAAATCATGTGTCTCCCATTGCTGAGATGATGGCCTGATTTTGGAGTGATGTTGTAAGATATAGAAAAGCAGCCAACCTTTCGTCTTCCTCTCTCTGGTTTTCCTAGGATTTTTTTTTAGATGTATGTATGTATGTATATATATGTATGTGTAAATATATATATATATATATGACATTTAAAATGTATGATGACAATACTATTTCAGATATACTTTCAAAATCAAATATTGGAAGCTTTCTTGGAAGTTGAATTATTATCCTTCCATTCTGCGAACTCTCTAGTACATCCAATTTAGATGCAATTTTATTTAATGACTGGTGTTAATATTCTGATTCATTATTTGCTTGCTTAATTAGGAACACTTGACTTTGTGTACCCAAATTGTCCAATTTGCACACTGGTATTTTTTCAGTTAAATGAAATGATGTTTGAGGTAACTAGGCCTCTTTACGTTTTGAAAGATGCCCATTGGGTTCCTTTTTTCATGACTCAACACTTAAACCTTTACAATGACACAGGGACAGAATGGCAGAGTAACTATTGGAGACACAACATAACAATAAAAGTAATAGTTAACATTTATATAGTGCTTACTGTGTTCCAGGCACTGTGCCAAGTTCTTTACAATTATTATCTTTTTCGGTACTTACAGAAGCCTTGTGAGGTAAGTGCTATTATTATCTCCATTTTACAGTTGAGGAAACCAAGGCAGAAAGACTTGTCCCTAATCACATAGCTAGTAAGTATCTGACGGTGAATTTGTACTTAGAGCTTTCTGATTCCATGCACTGAGTCACCTGGCTGCTTCCTAGGCAAACAGATTAAGTGACTTGCCCAAGGTCACACACCTAGTGAACGTTAGAGGCCAGATTTGAACTCAGGTTTTCCTTGACCGCAGGTCAGTGCTCTTATCTCGTGCACCACCTCCCTGCAAGGGACTTTAGACGTCACTTAGTCTGGTTCCCTTATTGTAAAGACAGAGAAGATGAGGCTAGGAGAATTTCAGAGAATTTTCTCTGGTGTCAGATCCAGGTTTCGTGGCTCCCAGATCGAGCCATCTGAGTTCAGGAACCTTTGCACTGTTCTTTCCTTCCAGACAGTGGCAGATCTCGTCTAGCTCCAACTGACTCAGACTTGTTCTGTTTTGAAATATGCTCGTGAAAGACATTCATCTTTTTCATCTTTTCTTATCTCTTAAAAGAGCAGTTTTTGGAGAAAATGAAATTAATTGACTAAACATATATACTGCCTAGCTCTGGTTAAAATGAGTCTTTAAGTTTGGCTTTTGGGTCTTTGGGGAAGGGGCCTCATCGATATTCTGACCTCAGGGACACGGGGCTCATCCAACATGCTTCATTGCTTTTGACCTTTTGTTGATAGATGCTGTAAGTCACCTTGATAGGAGTGTGGGAGGGGGAACTGTTTTCCCAGAGTAGTTTTGTAGTAGGGATGGATTGTCATGTAGGAAGCTCACTTATTGGGGGTACACCCCCTTACTGGGGGCACATGATAGGAGAAATAGCCTTGTCTCAAAACGTGGGTGTCGAGGTGCCGCAGACTTTGGCGACGCCTTGGCTTTGTGTTTCCTCGACTTTTTTCTCTTCCTTTAAGTATTGTTCTTGGTGATTTCCTCCGTGCATCTCAGAGAAAGAAAAAGCAGAGCCTCATTGTGTTTGAGTAAGAGCAGGAAGGTATGGTGCTACATGATTTGGAGGTGGGAGGGACCTTAGAATCCGCCTGGTCTGCCCCTGTTCAATTAACTTATCCCAGGTACTCAAAGTAGGGTTAGCAAACACGATGCACTAGCAGTCAGGATCGCCAAAGCAAGGCATTTAAACAAGATTATCACTGAGGCCTAGGAGGAGGCTCTGGAAGAATATGTGTCATTAACCAAAACATAAGAGCTAATGAGGAAGTGGAGAGGATGCATGTCTTTTGTGTATTCACGGCTCAGCACCTTCGCATGAGACCTTTTCCATTTCTCAGTGTCTTCCTCTCAAAATCACTTTGCATCTATTTATCATTTTTATGTATATGTGTATCCATACACACATGTGCATATACAACACATGTGTATACATGCATGTAAATAAAACCATAACATAACACATGTACCCACACAGATGCACAGCAATACATGCATGTGCATACGTGCCCACACAGATCACATATGCACAAATGCATGTACAAGCCACACATATAGAAACCTATCTACACATATGTACATATATAACACATGTATCACATGTACACACATATACATGAACATCTTGTGTATGCATGCATACTTACATGCATACATACACACGCATATATATGTTACATCCCCTGATAGAATGTTAGCTCTTGGATTCCAGATGCTGTCTCATTTTGGTCTTTTTAGCCTCACTTCCTAGCACAGGGCCTGGTGTACAGTGGGTATGTTAGAAAATACTTGTTGATGAATCGATTGATTGGTCATTAGCTATGTGACCCTGGGCCAAGTCACTGAATCTTTTTGTCTCAGTCCACTCTCTAGCACTGACCTACCAAAGTGTGGATGGGTTATAGCAGGTTATAGTGGGAGGGTGTTCCTGGCAGCATGAATTGCCCACAGTGAAGAAATCTCCTAGCTGAGCATCATTAGGAACAGATTTTCCTGAAACTTACAGACTCCTACATCTTCAGCCCTACAAAGGTCTATAATTTTGTGGGTGTAGGTATTCCTTCCTCTGAAACAGATGGCAGCCCTTTTCTTACTTGGTAGATTAATTTTTGAGAGTGACTTAGCAAAAATAAACAAAGAGAGTAAAATCTGATGCCCTTGGAGCCCGTCTGGCCGTGACCTTGGAATTTAGCTGGGTTGCATCACAGCTTATAATGTATCTGGGGTGCTCTTTGGGGGACATTCCCATGAGAGCACCTGACACAGCTCCCCACCCACCATCTAGTCTCTGAGGAGCCAGGGTTGTTTCTGTACTAGAAGGAGCAGGATTTTGGTATCGATGAAATCACTTAATCACTCAAGAATTCATTAAGGAGCTCCTGTGTGCTGGGTGCTTTGGTAGGCTCTGGAGATACAAAGAGAAAAATGAAAACAAAGAAAAAGGCATCAAAATATATGCACTTTGAATTGCTTAAAGGATGGGCAAAGCCATTTGGAAGAAGGTTCTCGCAGTTAGGGGACAATCAGGAAAAATTCTCATGTGGGAGGGGGCATTTGGACTGGGCTTTGCACAGCTTCTAATTAAAAATAAGAATAATAGTATTCTTTATACTTTAAATAGTATTCTGTATACTTTATACTTATGGAAACATCAACTACTGTTAGCGTAAGTAATGAAATGAGTGAATTGTCTTACCGGCTTTGAGGATGGGAACGGAAGCTCGTTTGGGAACCTTCCATTGTTACTAACAGAATCTCCTACTCCAGAGACCAGTGCGCGCGCGCGCGCGCACACACACACACACACACACACACACACACTGTTTATGTAACAGGACAAACTAAGACAGAGAATGGGGATTGCTCATTCCAACCCTTTATTACCACTAGAAGCAATTCAAAGTGCATGTATTTTTGCTGCCTTTTTCTTTACGTCACTTAGAGAGGCCCCAAACTGAACCTTCCTGTGTGATAAAAGCAGTGACTGCATATGATAATGTATAATATATTATGTCCAACTGTCCCCCACCTCTCTACCATAATGGGTGACATGGTTTTCTTTTGTTCTCTGTGGTCTTCATTGGGTTTTTGGTGACTGAGACTTCAACTTCCATTGAGTGATTTTTTTGTATTTACATGGTTATAATTATTGCACACTGTTTTCTGCAACCCTTAATATGTATCTTCCCACATTTCTCTGGATCACTCATAGTCACCCTTTTTTATTGCACAATAATAATCCATTCCATTCATATTCCATAGTTTCACCCTCCATCTGTTCCACAGCACACTATCCTTTCAATAGTGTGCGGTAGGATTTTTCCAGGAATGGAAGGCAAAGTCACTGGCCATGGTTCACAAACTTTTCTACCTTCCTCTTTTTGGAAGAAAGGGTTAATTTTGCTTGTTTCTTGTCTGAGGACACCACAGTCTTCCCTAGTTCCCGGATGATGGCTCAGGGGTCACATTGACCAGTTTTTTTGGTAGCTGAGGATGTCACTTTTTCATGACTTGACCTCATCAAAGGCAGCGCTGTACTCTGGCCATTTTATTATTGTTGTTATTATTAATGAGCTTAGCTTAGGTTTCAGTTCCCTGCTAACCATTTTGGTTCTTATTCTTCTATCTTTATTCTCCCCAAATCATTGACAAAGAAAATAGAAGCAAAATATAAAGCAAAATCTCAGGCCAGCAGCAAGAGAATCACATCACTTCTAACTCCAATATCTTGGGATTCCTATTATTTCATCCTTTTAAGACTTTCCATCTGAGTTCATCTCTTCAGCCGAGATACCCATGCTCAGTATATGTCTATATACAGTTCTCTGATTAGGGTGGGGAACCTGTGACCTCAAGGCCACATGTGGCCCTCTAGATCTTCGGGTGCAGCCTTCTGACTGACTCCAAATTTTACAGAACAAATCTTTTTATGAAGGGGATTTGTTTGGTGAAGTTTGAATTCAAAAGACTGCACTTGAGGACCTAGAGGGCCACATGGGGCCTCGAGGTCACAGGTTCCCCACCCCTGAAACCTTTCCTTATCAGTGGCACAGTTGGAGTGTTATTTCCTTTTGGCCTGGTCTAGGCTTCTGGTCTCCCCATTTCTAGGGAAAGCCATCTTGAATGCTTCCCCCTTCATCGACTTTTGTCCAGTTAATCAGTCACTAAGCATTTGTTAGTCAGTCAACCAGCATTGATTGAGTCTTGCTTTGTGTCAGGCACTGTGCTGAGCACTGGGTATATTAAAAAGAGACGGAAAACAAATAAGCAAACAGGACCTCCAAACCACATTTCCTTCTCTCAAGGAGCTCAGTCAAATGGAGACAGCATGCCAATCCAGTGTGCCAGTGAGACACAGATGGGAATGAACTTGCGGTAGCCAACAGAGGAAAGGCTCCAGAGGTAAGGGAATTCAGGAAAGCCTTCTTGTAGAAGGGGAGGTTGGAGCTGGGGTTTCAAGGAAGCCATGGAAGTAGAGAGACAGAGAAGAGGAGGGCAATAATTCCAGGCATGGAGGACAGCCAGTTAAAATACATAGCCAGGAGATGCTGCATTTAAGTGAGACGCACAGCAAGGACACCAGTTACCGAGTATATGCAGAGGGTGTGAAGCGTAGAAAGACTGGCAAGGTAAGAGGGGACCACATTCTGAAGGGGTCTGAACATCAGCCAGAGGATTTCATATCTGAACCTGGAGGTGACGGGGAGTTCATTGAGCAGGGGAGTAATATAGTCAGATCTGCGCTTTAGGAAATCACTGTGACCCCTGAGGGATGATAGACCAGAGTGGAGAGAGACTTGGGGGGGCATACCCCCAGCAGCTACTGCACTAGTCCAGGTATAAGGTGATGAGGGTCTACACCAGTGGGTGCAGGGTGGGGACAGTGTCCCAGGAGGGAAGGGGAGTATTCAAGACATGCTACAGAAGTGGGAATCGTCAGACTTGGGCTACAGCTTGGGAATGGGGAATGGGAGATGGTGGGGGGGGGGGGTCCAGGGTGACCCTGAGGTGGGAGAGCCTGAGGGACTGGGAGTCTGGTTTAAAGCCCTTCTTTAACCTTCCATAACCACCTTTTCCATATGTGACTTTGGGTAAGTTATTTAACCTTTGTTTGCCTACTAGTACTACTACTACTATTACTACTACTGCTATTACTACTACTACTACTATTACTATTACTACTACTGCTACTACTAGTACTACTACTACTACTGCTACTACTACTATTACTACTACTGCTATTACTACTACTACTATTACTACTACTACTGCTACTACTACTACTACTACTACTACTATTACTACTACTGCTATTACTACTGCTACTACTATTACTATTACTACTACTACTACTACTGCTACTACTGCTACTACTACCACCACCACCACCACCGCCACCGCTACTGCTGCTGCTACTTTTATTGTCGTCATTATTATTTGGGGGATATGGGATTTGAAGTTAGGTCTTATGACTCTAAATTCAGCAGGCCTTCCATTGTTACCATTTCCCGGTGACCATCCATTAGGGTTTGAGGTGGTGTATGAATTCAGATCTTAGCTGAGTCCAAGTCACTTCTTCTTGTCATTATATCCATCATCTCTAAATAGGGAACACACCCTATACCCAATCAGAACTTCCCATATACATTTGTAAAATAATTTAAACAAAAATAACCAGCAGACAGAAATATTTCGGTCATGTTTATTTACCAATTTATTTTTTAAAGCAATTGGGTTAAGTAACTTGCCCAAGGTTACATGGCTAGTTATTTTGTGTGGGTGTTAAGTATCTGAGGCCAGAACTGATCCTGGGTCCTCCCAACTCTGGGGCTGGCGCTCTTACTCACTGTGCCACCTAGCCGCCCCTTATTTACCAATTTTTGATTCATTTTCTCATGCGAGTTTTGCTGGAGCTATGATGGGGTCAGCTAGTGCAGCGTTTCAAGGCTCTGTGTTTTGGTGGACACACGAAGGTTGCCGAGATGATGACTGGTTCAGGTCCCTTGGTAAATGCTGTCCCAAAGAGCTGTCTTGCTGAACTGTTTCTTGGTTTTCCTGGTGGCCACAGTTTAGCAGGGAGGCATTTCATATCCCAAAGCATTCAGTAGCACAGTTTCAGTAGGAGCTGCTTATGAATCAGGCTGGCTGATGGCTGTGATGACGGAAATAGAGCTGAGAAGACAGAGAAAGGAAGGAAAATTCCAATGGTGTCATCAGGAACTGAGACAGAAGGTGGCAAGACTGTTCAGCAGCATGCCATGTGTTCAGACCTCCCTCATTTCAAGCCCACTACACAGCTGGTCACGACTTGATCTGATTGCCCAAGAAAGGGCCAATATGTCGAGGGAGAGAGCTGGGAGGGGCACCTGCCCGCCCCAGGCCTGGCTTCTTCCTCCTCTTTATGTTCTTTGTTTGTCTTGGGCACAGAATTTTGCTCTTCCGAAGGAGAAAGTGGGGAAACTCAGGCAATATGGCGGAAGGAGGAGTATTGTGACATCCTCGTGCCCACCCTTGCCACCTCAAAACAACAAAATATGTGACAAAGAAAGTAATTAAACTGACGTGAAGAAGAGAAGGGAAATACTGCCCCATTCGGCAAATTCATGTGAAAAAGGAATGAGGCTGGGTGATGAACCCATTCTCCCTAGCCCTGCCCAGGCTTGGCTGGTTTCCTTCCAGGGTATCATGCCAGCCTACATTTCTAGCTCTGACTATACTGGATTCTGCCCTTTTCCCTCGATAGTTCTTCAGGGAAGTGATGCAATCTAATTCAGCTTTATTCCTCATCTTGAAAGGAGTAGAAAGCTTTGACTTTGTCTGTCAAGAGAGAGAGTAGGCAGAGAAGACGGGCTGGTAGCAGAAGTGGCCTAGTACCAAAAGTAAGGGATTTCTCTCCTAAGCCAAAGGAAAATGGGCCATAAATGCAGTTGTGGTCTTCTTCTTTTGGAGTTTCAGGGGAATCTTGTCTAATCTTTACTCTCTTAATGTGAAGAAGCAGTTGAAATTTCTAGCCCCAGTTGTCCGAATAGGGGAAAAAAATAAAAACAAACCAACTAGCCAGTAGTGACGAAGTGGGGTTAAAATAGTCAGGGGTCTGATATAATGGTATCTAAATGAGAAGGAAAGGTGTTGATGGCAAGAAGGCCAGGGAAGAGATGGCAGATGTAAGCTCAGCCTCCAGGAGTACAGATCAACAGTGGGACTCAAAAAGAAAGGAAAAAAATAGAAAACCAGAGTAAATAATTAAGAAGGGGCCACAATGCCAAGAATAAGCACTTAGCTTTAAACTCTAGGTTAAAAGGGGAAACAAAGGGAGAATCACTATAAGACCTCTAGAAATGATGGAACAATGGCAAGAAACTCCACAATGGTTTGAGAGTTAAAAGAATTTTGAAAAGAAATAAGAATGGAAATTCAAATGGAAATGAGGACCCTCAAAGAAGAAATAAAGCAGTGTTTAAAAAAAAATAAACTCAGTATGGTGAATAGAGGCTTTGAAAAAGAGAATGACATATTTGGATCTCAAAATAAATTATCTTAATATGAATAGAATGGCAAAGCAGATTTTTAACCAGGGTATACAGATTTGGAGGGTTCCATTTGTTGTCAAGCCTAAACGATCCACAGATTTCCAGTGCCAGGCTTGTCCTTCCTATGTCTAAATTCTACATGATTTGCTCAGAATAGAGGAAGTATGAGATAATAGAGAAAGAGAGAGAGAGAGAGAGAGAGAGAGAGAGACAGAGAGACAGAGAGAGACAGAGAGAGACAGAGAGAGACAGAGACAGAGAGTGTGTACTGGGCTTCTGATTGGAGCCCAGCAGTCGAGTCAGAAGACCTTGGTTTGAGTTCTAGCTCTGGCATAACTACTGATATGACTTGATAAGTTAGATAATTTTCTTTGAGGCTCAGTTTTTCTTCTGTACAATGGTGGGGGTAGACAATGACGCTACTTTTCCTCCCTTCTGGGTTTAATATTCTGGGATGTGTGCACAAATGCTTCGTAGCCATAAAATGCTATATGCACATGCAGCACTCTCATTTTTTAGTAGAAGATGCATATCCAATTCTAGCTCTGGACATTAACTTAAGGTGTTGACCTGGTCAGGCCAGCTTTAAGCAAAAATGTGAAATGTGTGATGTTTGTCTCTGAGAGCTCAGTTATTAGCTTTTCTATCCACTCCATTTCCCCATAAAATTTTATTATCCTCACCTGTGCTCTTTACCTGCTTCAGAGAACCATTTCTTTGTACTTTGCTTTTCTTCCTCCACCTCCTCTTTCTCCTTCTTCTCCCCATTAAAACCTGCTTTCAGGAAAAGATGTTATCTGTTATTTATTATATCATTGGAAATTCAGGGTACTGTGTACCCTGAATTTTGAAATTTTTATATTTTGAAACATTTGAAACATTTATATTTTGAGTAATTTCTGTCTGTGAAATGAGAATTTGCCTACCCCGCTGATGAATTTCCAACTATCAGTGAGCCAGGGTTTGGGGGGGGGTAGCCATGGTTCCTGGGGTATCCTTGAAATCACCCCATGTAGGTGGTGACCTAAAGCCATTTTTAAGGTCAGCAGATTCCCAAATTGAACTGAAGGACCTGAGGACAGGACAGTCTTCCTGACATGATTGGAGACCTGGTGAGGCCATCTAATTCTACAGGGATATATGCCTCTTATACCTATATCCATCCATGTATACTAGAGTAACATACATGTTTACAAAGGCAAAGCATACATACAGATTTGGATACAAAAATACAAATTCCATGACCAAGTTAAGGCTCATAATTGTTTGGCCAGTAGGTGGAAGAATAGATAGAACTCTGGACTTGTAGCAGGAAAACCCAAGTTCAAATCCTTCCTCAATCACTTATTGTCTGTGTGACCCTGGGCAAGTCACTTAACTTTTGTTTGCCTTAGTTTCCTCTTTGTGAAAAATGTGGATAGTAATGATAGTAATCACACCTAACTCCCAGGGATGCTGTGTTAATGAGTTAACATATGCAGAGCACTTTGGAATGCTATATGTGTAAATGTAGCTATTGTTATCAGGAGTGCTTATATATTACTAAGTATCCAGTATCCTTTGAAAATTGAAGGGCTTACCTAAGGTCTTAGATAAGCATCCTCCACTGATTATTTTGACTTCTCTTAATAAAAAGGTCTAGTGGAAAACAATAGTATTGGGAATGAGAAGAGTTAGCTTCTGGGGTTGACCCTGCCCCAAATTCACAAAGGTGGGTGACCTTAACCTAGGTGTATCCTGTTTTCTCTGTGCCTTCCTTTCCTGCATATGGTAGAAGGCTAGCGTGAAGTCGCTTTCAGTGTTAGAGACTATGAATCCTGGATTTCATGCCCCTGATTGATCTGACACCTAGCATGAACCCTGTACTTGGTGTAACACTCTCCCTGGGCTATTTCATTCTGAACAGGAAGTAGGGCAGGGTGGCCCAGATATGTATTTATCCCTCAGGGCACTCAGTTTTAGGGAGTTTGGATAGAACTTCCTTCCTGTCTACAGCAAAGTCCCTGAGCTTAGCACTTACTGAGCAAGGTAATTCTTGGTAAAGCTTCCCAGAAATGGCCTTCTTGGCAGCTGTTGCACCATCAGCCCTGCCTTTGCCATAGGAACTGCCTTAGGCACGCATGAAAAAGTCACTATTTGCATTGCTGATTCTAATGAGTAAGTAGTAGATGGAAAAAAGTTTCCCATAAGCTAAAAGTAAAACAAAAAGTAAGTTATTATTTTAAGATATAATTTGATTTACTTCATTAAATATGTCTCAATTATATGTAACATTTTTAATGTTCTTTTACAAAATTTGAGTTCTAATTTCTCTCCTTTCTTCCTGCCCCTTCCCTGCCCTTTGAGAAGGCAAGCAATATGATAATGATTATGCATATGAAATCATGCAAAACATATTTCCATATTAGCCATGTTGCAAAAGAAAACACATAGACATAGACAAGAAAAAGAAAGAGAGTTTAAAAAGTTTACTTCAATTTGCACTTGGAGTTCATCAGTTCTTTCTCTGGAGGCGGATGGCACTTTTCATCATGCGTCCTTTGGAATTGTCTTGGATCGCTGTCTTGGTCCGCGTAGCCAAAGTTTTTCACAGCTGATCATGCTTACATTATTGCTGTTACTGTGTAAAATGTTCTCCTGCTTCCGCTCACTTCAAAGTAAGCTGTTATTGTCATTATTCCTTTGGGGATTTCTGTTACACATTATAGAATTTCTCTTTGCTTGAAGATAGAACTTAAGTTTCTTCTTTTTATTATTAATAATATTTAAAGATAAGTGGAACATTTATTAAATGCTTATTATAACACTGTGCTGTGTGTACGGTACACAAATGAAGTAAGCAAGACAAGTCTCTGTCTTTAAGAAGTTTATAGTTTAATAGAAGAAGAAGGCACAGAAAGGCGATGGGAAGAGGAGTGCAGTGGGAAGGCAGTGGAGGCCCCAGCACTGTGCAAAGTAAGGTCCACAGTGTCTCCTCCAAATCCAGCATGGTTCCAAGGGCCGATTGTCAGGTGGCCTGGAGTGAGATACACAGCATCCCAAAGATGGACTAGTGGGCCCTTTGTAGCTAGTTAGATTTAGATGTTCAAATGGAAAGGACCATTTCAGGCCATTTAGCTAAGCAAGGTAACCTGACCCCTGCCTAAGGGGTTACTACCCTCTTTCTGCCTTTCAGAAACCAGTAAAGTTGTGAGTTGGAGTAAATGTATGAGAAGTACCTTATAAGGTCCTTGTTTTCTGTGTCTGCTTATCACAAGTAAGAGGTTACTGGAGGTAGTTAACGCCTTTTGGAGTGTGTTGCCACTGGGAGCTGGTTTTTAAAAGACCCTGAGTGATTCTCAGGGTAGTTTTTGGTTTGTGTGTCATCAGATCTGTTATTTCACCAGTGTATACAGGATAAATTGGAAACAATTAACAGAGAGAAGGCACTGGGATTAAGGTGAATTGTGAGAGGCTTCTGGTAGAAGATGGGATCTTAGCTGGGACTTGAAGGAAGCCAGATGTGATGAGAAAGGAGAACATTCCCGGCTTGGAGATGGCTGATGAAAATGCCTGAAATCCAGGGAATGAAGCTTTAGGCTGTTTGCCTGACTGTTTGGACGGTCCTTTATCCATGACACCATGCTTCCACTCTCTTGTCCTATGGAAGAGTGTGATAGTAATGGCAATTAAAGATTCCCCTGTATTGGCTTGGTTTTCAAATTGATTGTATTAAAACCCAGAGTTTGTTAATCCCACCTGTGGGATGGGCTTGTTGATGTGAAAAGAAAGTCCTGAAGTGGGAGGAGCTGGTGATGTAGATTTGGAGAGACACTAGAGAGAGGCGGAAGATCTTTTTTTGGTAGCAGCACCTCGTGGAGAGAGAGAGACTAAGAGATTTGCTGGTGGCCGCTTTGAATTGCCCTGGACTTTTGAGACCTGCCCCCTGAGCTGCCAAGGACTGAGGAGACATGGCTGTTTTGCTGGTACTTTGTCTGTCTGTTTTGATGTTATTTTGCCAGATTTGTCCACTGGTGAAAGACTGTCCTGTTGAAGAAGTCCTGGAACCTGGCATTTGGTTAAGAAGGCCTGAGACTGTCCTGCAGACAGAGAGTGAATACTGTCCACTGGTGAGGGACAGTACTGTTGTTGCAGGGGTCTGGAGACTGTCCTGCAGACAGAATGAATACTGTCCACTGGTGAGGGACAGTACTGTTGTTGCAGGGGTCTGGGAGCCTTTCTGTTGGTTCAGAAGCCCTGAAGAAGGATTTTCTTGTTGTATGTTTACAGAAATCCTGGGAGAGGGCTTTGCTAATGTGTTCAGGGGTTCTAGGGCTGTTCTACAGACAGAGGATAAATTCATGAAGGGACTGGCAATGTATCTTATGGCCTTGCTAAGCCTTGTCTCTCCAGGAACTAAGATTGCTGAGAACTTGCCTCGTGTCAAGATGAAGAAAAGACCTCCATTTGGGTATTAAGTGCTGTGTTTAAACTTGATGTAACTCTGGGGTAGATTCAATTGTGATCCAGGGGTGGGGAACTTTTGACCTTTTTGTGTTCTATGGTTGAGCAAATGAATGTATTTTACTTATGTTTGGAAACTAATCTCCATTTGAGAAGAGGGGCTTTGTGGTGGACTTTATTAAGGTATAGCCTAGGGGTGGAGAAGTATTTGGAACAGAGACTTTGTAATTGATTGAATGATTGGAAAGTCCTGGGGTGGGGTAGGCCTTGGAGATGATTTAATCACACTTAGTAAATGCTGTATTTTGAATGATGTCATGTTTTGATCTTCTCTGTTCTGGGTTTGTTACTGAATAAAATAGAGAGCACCTATGCTGGTATTTTGAACCTGGGAAGTTGCCTTTCCTTGACATTACATTACAAAGAGACATTGGAGGTAGTCTCCTTGTCTCTCTCTCTCCTCCTTTATTTCTCTCTGTATCTGTCTTTCTATTTTCATCCTCTGTCCCTCTGGTCTTTCTGTTTCTGTCTCTCTCCCTACCATCAAAGTAGGATGAGTAGGTTAATTTTTTTTTCCACTTGGCAGAATATTTATTTTTAATAAATCTGTTCAAAAGCAGTTGGTCACATTCTTTTTCTTTCTATTTTCCATTATGGGAAGGAGAGTTTGGCTCAGCAAGAAAAAGCACTTTCAATAAGAACAAATTGAAGGAAGGAAGGAAGGAAATGCGCATTTACTAAGTGCCCCTTGTGTTCCAGGCACCATCCTGAGCATTTTACAAATACTGTCTTACTTGATTCCCCACAGCCACCCTGGGAGTCAGGTGCTATGATGATGCCCATTTTATGGTGCAGGAGACTGAGGCAGACAAGAATTGAGTGACCGGCTCAGAGCTGCGCACCTAGCAAGTGTCTGAAGCCTGATCTGAAGTCGTCTTCCTGACTCTGGGCCTAGGGGTCTGTCTGCTGCACCGCTTAGCTCCATTTAATAATAACAATAGCAACAATGACAGTAATAGTGATGTGATGATATTAGCCTTAAGTGTTGGGTATATGAGCATAAACAAGTCATTCTTTGCCTTCAAGGGGCTCATATTCTAATGGGTATATTTCCTATTCGTATAGAGCTTTCCAGATGTCCCCTTGTCCCATTCCCCCAGCAACCCTGTGGGATAGGTGTCCTTATGCCCTTTTGTCAGATGAGGAAACTGGGGTTGAGAGAGGTTACTGTGTAACATGCCTGGGGCCATACAGCTGGTATCTGAAGCAGGATTTGAACTCAGATCTTCCTATAAACCCAGTGTTGTGTCCCAGCATCATCCAACTGTTGCTGCTGTGTTATGCCAGTGGCCATTTGTCAGGGATGTTGCCAGGAGCACCATGATTTCAGGGCTCAGCTTCCCCGACCCGATTGGTCAGGCTCTCTGCCCGGTGCCATCTCCCTTTGCCAGCCCGAGTAGGGCTCTGGTGTCCCAACTCACTCAGGGCTTCTCTTGGGCTTTTCCCGCCCAGCTCCAGGGCTCAGATCACTTCAGAGGGGCGCTGACCCTAGACCTCTCCCTCTGCCATGAGGAATAAGCTTCTGCTTGCTCAGTTGCTGCCGCCTCCCAATCAATTAGACATTTTACAAGGTTAAGTCGTGATTAGTGTGTCAGCCAGATGGCCAAATGTGACTCCGTCCCTCTGTGGCTTCCCTCCCTCCCTTCCACAGCTTCATTTGGGGCTTTCTTTACAAATTGCAGTTTATTTGGAAAAGATTTGAAGCCCTCAGTGTTTGGAGAGAAACTGGCATTTATGCCACAGTCTTGTTTGGCTGATTAACCCTTGTTGTGCCTGCAGATTCAGGTTACTGGGAAGTGGCCCCTTCATTCCAGCTTAGTTCCAAAGTGCGAAGTCGATGAGGTGTGTGTGTGTGTGTTGGGGGGAGGGGGAGGGGTGGGTGGGGGGGGGGGGGGGGGGGGGGGTGTGTGTGTGGGGGGGGTGTGTTGGGGGGGGAGGGGAAGGGGTGGAATAACACCCATGGGCTTCACCCTGTACAGAAAGGGTCCTGCCCTTTGGCCAGAGATACCTGTTGCCCCTGATTATTGCTGGCCCTCCTTTCTCAGAGAAGACCAGTGACTTCAGGAGGGTGGTGGCTTGACTTTGCCTTTACTTGGATTTAAGTGAGTAGAGCTGGAACCTTCAGATAGGAAGAGTAAAGTGAGTGTTTGTTGTTGAATCGTTGCAGTTGCGTACAACTCTTCGTGACCCCATTTTGGGGGTTTTCTTGGCAAAGAGTTTGCTATTTCCTTCTCCAGTTCATTTTACAAATGAGGAGACTATTCAGATAGGGTTAAGTGACTTTCCTAAGAAAGTAAGGGTTAGCTAACCCTTTGGAGTCTCCCCTTAGCAGCAATCAACCATCAATTATTGTATCAATATCAAGAATTCTATCAATTAAGCACTTACTTCGTGCCAGGCTCTGTGCTGAATGCTGAGGCAAATACAGCTCCTTCCCTCAAGTAGTTTACATTCTAATAGGAGAGACAACATGTAAAAATCAGGACATGGAAGATACAGTCAGGATTCACTGGATCCTACCTCAACGGCCACTTATTGGAACCATTATCTGAAAAATAATCCCTTGTAGAACATTTAATTAAACTGTGTTCAGTTCAAAGCAATTCAATGCAGTGAGCATTTTAGCATGTTCCACATGCCAGGCACTGTGCAGGGCATTCAGAGAAAAAACAAAAACCAACCAAACCCTCCTTGCCCTCAAGGAGTTTCCATTTTTCCTGAGAACTGGCACACAGATAAATACATGTGAAAACACTTACAAAGTAGGTTTGGTGAAGCTTTGATAGTCGGCTTCCTTGAGATATAAAGACAAGCCTCAGGGAGCTTACCTTGCTTGGGAATGACTCACAAGAGTCATTTAATGTCTGTTTGCTGCGTCTTTAGAATGGGGATAATAAAAGGACCTCTCTCCAAGGACTAATGCAAGGAGAAAATACGATATTATTTGTAAAGTTCTTAGCACAATACCTGGAACATAACAGGCAATTATTAAGTCAATCAACCAATGGGACATAATTTGTCAAGAAACTATGTTAAGAAAGAAGAGCAAGAGAGTGACAGTTCTTGCCCTAAGGACACACACACACATATGTGTACGTGTATGTGTATGTGTATGTGTATATGTATGTAGTAGCTATATGAGATGGTAGATATTTGAGAACCAATGTTGGAGCCAGCAAAATCTGAGTTCAAGTTCTGCCTGTGACACACAGTGACTCTGATCCTGCCTAAGACATTTAACCTTTTAGTTCCGAGTCTTGGCAACCCTCATCATTAGAGGGAGCTCCCCTGTCTATACTAATTCAAGCTCAGGTGTAGGACCTGTCCTTTATGTAAGACACATAGGAAATAGACGTGATGCCTCTCGACAAGGAGCAGTGAAAACTTTCCTTGAAGCCTCCAGTGAAAAGGAACGTCCCTTCTCTTCCCGTGTCTCGGGACAATGCATACTACGTTTGGTCATCTCTGATGCTCAGAAAGGCTTTCCTCATGTGAAGCCTCCATCCATCTCTCTGCAAACATTAGGCCATTTCTCTAGCTCTGCCTTTTGGAGCCAAATGGAACAAGTCTCATGAGTTGGCTCTCCCCTAGATAGCCCTTCTCATCCTCGATGACAGACATGAGCTGTCATGTCTTTAGCCAGTGTTCTCTAGCGAAGGCCCCCTCCAGCTCCAGATGCCTTGATCCAGTGATCCCTTGACCCTAACCTCGATAATAGAATCCCTTACCCTCTCTCCACTAAATTGTATTATCCTATTTTCTCCCTCCATGCTAATACACTGACTTACTCTGTCATTCAGTGACGGCATTCTTGTGTGTTAGGAAATGCTAAGTGAAGAGAAATCAGCCCCTAAATTGTAATGCCCCAAAGTCCCTTCAGGAGCTAAATTTAAAAAAAAAAGGGCGAGGGCATGGGGGACACATGCACAAAAACCTGGGACATAAGGAAAAGGTTGTTAAGAAAAAAAAAGCTGAGAGCTCAGATGAATCCTGTGAATGGCCAGGGACTAAATTTATAGAAGGTGCTTAGATATACTGAATGTTTCATCACTCACTTTGCAGTAGCTTTTAAGAATGTGTCTGTGGTCCACAGCATCATCTGTTTTTGCCTTGCACAGAAATTAATCAGGCCTTGCTTGATATGCTCTGAATATTGTTGTTTAGCATTCGTTCAGTTATTAAGTGTCAAGAAAATTTTAATAGAATTGTAGGTCATATTTTTTGTTATTTTTTGACAGCTGTTGGTCTTAATTGTTAATCTTCCCTTATTTTTTTAAAGCTTTGATTCTGATCCTGTTTCCTAGAACAAATCCTCCTGACCATAAAGAAATAGATTGCTATGTGAATGTGTCCTAAGTAACTAAGCTTCATACATATTTGGATACAATTTGGATACACAAGCTTTATAAAAGAAAAAAAAATTGCTAAGTGATTTGACCATGAAGATAACACATTTCCTGGAAAGTCTGATAGGAAAGTTTTCAACCAAATGATTTCTCTTCGGCATGAAGTATAGTAAGAAAAATGATGTTCTCAAGTGCTTTGGGGGCATTGTTATCTCTCTGCAAATGAGTTTCAACAAATGCTTTATAAATTAATAACATCTATTTATTGAACAGAATAATGGACCAGCAATGTGACTGATAAACAGAAAGGGAAAATAACCAAATGGAAAACACGAAAGGAGGGACCAGGGCTTGCTTTGGACCTAATGTTTCTTCGCTAGGATGTTCTCTTCCCCTGCCCCTATTCATGTTCTGAAATGTCAATGATGAATATTTTAAAGACATAAATTCCTGTCGTGTCAGAGTTTTGACTAAGATCTCTTTTATGCCACCAACAAGGTGACTTCAGTCTCACCCCTTCTAGCCTCTGACAGAAGCTGCTGACGTAACATATGCCTTTAGGTGAAAATTAGACTAATCCTGTCCACTTAAAGTATGTCCATGAAAGGTAAATGATGTTTCTCTTAAACTGATCAAGAGAGTGCTGGCTTGGGCCCCCAGGTGGCTCAGCGAATAAGAGCACCAGTTCCAGTGTTGGGACGACCTGGAGATCGAACCCCGGGCTCAGACACTCAGCACCACACCCAGAAATAACTGGCCGTGTAACCTTGAGCAAGTTACTTAACCCCAATTGCTTAAAAAAAAAAAAGAGTGCTGGCTTGACGGAATGTGAGTGACAGAAAGAAAGTGTTTTCAATAGGATACAAATGGAGATGTTGCACAAGAAAGAGGGAATTGGAGGAAAAAGAAAGCAGCTTTGGTCTTTCTAGTGGAGAGTAATTCCAGCATGGAATTTTTATTCCTTTGGTGCCTGAAGATGATGATTTGGGCTTTTCATAGCTCCTCTGGTGATCCAAGATGAAAAGAGTCGAAAAGAAAAACATTTGACTGACGGTAGATGCAGAGTAATAGTAGACTCCAAATTAAATTGCCTTCATACACCAAGTGGCTCCTGGAACTGTAGTTCAAAATAAAACCCAGTATTCCATGCTCTCATACCCATATTTTCATACCCCCCACTCGCTCACTCACACACTCACTCACACACACTTACACACACATTCACACACACATGTATTATTACTTAACCTTCTGTGAGACTGACATTTGGAATTTGGATCGTTGACTCGTTAAAAAGCTTGACTAACAATCTTTTAAGCAAAATACTTTAAAATGTGCTGAAGGTCTGAGGCAATGTCTGTATTGTGCTTTATCAGCCTTAAAGTGCAACATCAGTGTCATGTGTATGATTCCTTATTATAACATGTCATTATTGCTATTTTCTTTTTCTTTTACTTGTAATTTCACTGGTGCAAGGCAATTGCCAGTGAGAAACTTCCGTTAGCCATTCAGTGGGACACAAGTTCTGAAATGTATAGTTTTAAGAGCATTTCCTTAAGTGACACCTGTACCGACCAAGTCAGTGTGTGTCAGAAGTGAGACTTGAACACAGGTCTTCTTAACTCTTGGGCTAATTCTTTGTCAGTGACTTTTCCACCACATCCCTGGGAACCTCATCATCCTGTAAGATTCTATCACCTTTGGTCTTCACACTTCATCAATACCCTCTGTCCCTCTGATTAGAGTGTGGAACCATGGACTCCTCCACCTCCCTTTGTTTTGGGAGCACAGGACCTTCATCTCCCCATTTCCCAACTGGCTGCACAAATTTTGGACTTCTTTTACTGTACCATCCCACCATATCCCCATCCGTCCCTCCTCCCCACCCCTAACATCTTTTGTGTGGTATCTTTCTCTATTAAATTATAAATTCCTTGAGGCTGGAGGATAGGTAGAGTCTTTTATATATTTTATGCCCCATACTTGGCACATTGTAAATACTTAATAAATGTTTATTGACTGTTTACTCTGGGTACTCCATGCTGCCTGTCATTGTTAATCACTACCATTGTTGTTATTGTAATGATTGTATGATGAATCATGGTATGGGAGCACACAAGTAGGTACAGGGCAAGTCTTATAGCCTCTCCTTGCCCCAGGAAGCTCTCCTAGATTCAGAGTTTCAGAGGATTTGCTCCTCTGACTTGGTAGAGAGTGAGAGTGAGAGTTCCTAAGAGCAATGAAATGCAAAGTCTCATCTAAACACTAAAGCAGCCAGGTAGACCAGTGAACAGTAGTTAGATTTGGAAGCAGGAAGGTGAGTTCCAATTCTGTCTCCTGCATGTCTGACCCTAGGCAGATCAATTGATCTCAGCCTGTTTCCTCATATAGTTGTTATGAGGATAAAACTTGAGTCCAGAAGACCTGAGTTCAAATCCTGCTTGAGAAACTTACTGTGCAATCTTTGACAAGTCAGTCTCTGCTTGCTTCAGTTTCCTTAACTAAAATGGGTTAATAATAGCACTTCCCAGGGTTGTTATGAGGATCAAATGAGATAATATTTGTAAAGCAGGTAGCATATTGCCTGGCACATAGTAGGTACTATATAAATGTTAGTTATTTTTATAATTAAATGGCAGCTATTATTATTAGTGGGCAGCTAGGTGGTGCTGTGGGTAGAGCTGGGCCTGAAGTCAGGAAGTTTGCCTCATTTTCCTGAGTTTAAATCTGACTTCAGACGCTTGTTGTGTGACCCTGGGCAAGTCATTTAAACCTGTTTGCTTCAGTTTCCTCATCTGTAAAATGACCTGGAAGAACAAACTTCTCCAGTATCTTTACTGAGAAAACCCCAAATGGCGTCACAGTCAGACACAACTGAAACAGCTGAACAACCACAATTATTATTAACAACAAATAATTATTATCTAATTATCAGGGCCATTCCTCTGGGAATATGGGCTCTGATTTCACAGAACCTTAGAATTTCAATATGAGAAGGAATGCCAGAGACTATTTTGTCCAACTCAAGTCTGAACAGTAATTCACTTAACAACAGCCCAGATATTTGATCATCCAACATTTGCTTCAAGATCCCTGTAGTGAGGGAAGCATGTTCTCTTGGGACGCAGTTCACTCCAGTTTGGGTTAAATCTAGTTGTTAGGAAGATTTCTTTATGTTGAACCAGTCTGGTTTTCTCTAGCTTCTACTGATTTCTTCTATACCTACCCAGTTGGACCAGGAAGATTTCCTTCCTTTTCTTAATAAAAGTCAATTAATATTTTCCTAGTGTATACATTACATTATTTTTTTTTTCATAGCTAATTTGCTTTCTTTTTTAAAAAAATCGACATGGATTTATTATTTGTTTCTGCCATCCACTATCCCATTGAGGTAAACACCACATTGACCATATTAAGGTGAGTAGTGTGTTTCATCTTTGGTCCTCTGGAATAATGTTTATTGTTGTGTTGTTTATATTTCTAAAGACTTTAAAAGTTATTTTTCTTTATAATGTTATTATTGTATACATTTTCCTCCTAGTTTTACTTACTTAAGTCTGTGTCAGTTCATAAAGATCTTCCGAATTTGCTCTGAAATTGTCTATTTTGATATTTCTTTTGATACAATAATATTCTACTACATTCATTTATCAAAATTTGTTTAGCCATTCCCCAGTAGATTGGAACCCCCTTAGTTTCTAGTTTTTTGTAACCTCAAAAAGAATTGCTATAAATAATTGGAGCCTACATGTCCTTTTCTTCTATCTTTGATGTCTTTGAGATATAGGCCAACTGTATTGCTGGGCCAAAAGGTATGCACAACTTAATGACTTTGGGGGGGGCACGATTCCAATTGCTTTCTAATGTGCCTGGACCTTCATAGTTCCACTAGCTGTGTGCCTGTTTTCTTATAGCTCCTTTAACATTTGTAATTTCCTTTTTTTTGCCAAACTGATGGTTTTGAGAAGGGGCTTCAGAATTGTTTTTTTTTTCAAATCAATTAAAACAGAATTGTTTTAATCATCTAGTGATTTAGAGAATTTTTTTGGTATAGTTGTTAATAGCTTGGGTTTCTTCCTTTGCAAACTTCCTATTTCTAAGCTTTAACCATTTATCTATGGGGGAATGTCTCATAATCTTAGAAATGTTCATCCATTTTTATATATCTAGATATGGGAGTTTTATCAGATAAACTTCCTATAAAGATTTTTCCCAGTCATGTTTCCCTTTTAATTATAATTAGAAAGGAATTACTTGTGCAAAATCTCCATAATTTTGTGTCATCACAACTTATATTGTATTCTTTGTGATTCTTTCTATCATTCATTGGTCCCTTACATATAAATCTTCCTTGCTGCTATAATTTGCTTATAATGGCTCCTTTTATGTCTGTTATGTATCCATTATAAGTTTATCTTAGGATGTGGTGTAAGGTGTTGGTCTCTACCTAGGTTTCACCCGACAACTTTATGTTTTGTTTTGTTTTTTTAAATCAGTCTTTGCCAAATTGTGAGTAACTGGGCTCTTTATACTTTTGAAAACCATGATATTCTCCTTGTTTGCATCCTTGTTTTGTGCCTCTAGTCTGTTCCAGTGATTAATGTCTCTCTTTTTAAAAACCAGTACCAAATAATTTTCAATGATTATTACTTTGTATTATTGGTTGGGTCCTGGTACTATTAGAGATGTACTTTTTCTTTTCCACTTTCGAAATTGACTTCTCATGAGATCCTTGACCTTTTGTTATTCCTTGAATACCTTTATTATTTTTTCTAGCTCTATAAAATAATCTTTTTGTCATTAATTGCCTTGAATAAGTAGGTTAATTTAGGTAGAATTGTCATATTTATTAATATTAGTTCTATGTACTTATACACTGGTAATCTTTCTTCAATTTTTCAGATTTATCTTTATTTTGAAAAAAGGGCTTTATAGATGGATTCATGTACTTTTTGAATGTTTCTTGGTTGATAGACTCTCAAATATTTTATATATGTTTTAGAATTATTTTGCTTGGAATTTCACTTTCTATCTCTTCCTTCTGGACTTTCTTGGAAATATAGTGGCATGCTGATGACTCAGGTGGATTTATTTTATATTGTAAAACTTTGCTGAATTTATTGTTTCAATTAATTTTAATTGATATTTTAGGTTTTAAGTAAATCATCACATCATATGCAATAAACAGTAAATTTGACCATGTGTAGCAGCAAGCACCCCAAGTGTCCTCAGGGTTTGCTGCCAACACAGATTCTTGGATCTGCTTTGATAAAGGAAAGCAACTCAAAATGGGTTAACAAGCTTACTTTAATCATTCAGATATGTATCGTTTACCTAGTTCAGGGGAAAAAGGTCAGCACCCCGAACTTCAAAGTATACAGGCAAAATTATCAAGACAGAGAAACAGATCAAGTAGACAGATTTCCAAACTGTCCAACCATTACATCCATACCCAATCAACATCTGGGTTTCAACATCTGGGTTTTTCAAAGCCGGGGGACTCTCAACAACGGCTAGCCCAGAGTTTCATCAAATCACAGAACACTTCTCAAAGTGAGCCCCAAAACAAAGCCTCACATCAGGGCTTATATAGCCTTCTCCTGGCTCAGAGAATGTAACAACCTTATTGACTCACTGGCCAATCAAGAAGTATCTACTGAAAAACAAGCCTCCCACCCCAGGCTCCTTGTGCACTTCAGCCTAGTGGCAGGGAAGATCTTTAAAATTTACATTCCCATTAAATCATGCTGAAGCTCTTGATTTCTCTTTCTTGTCCTATTAATATAGTTAGCATTTCTAGCATTATTAAAGCGGTGAAGATGGACTTACTTGCTTTATGCTTGATGTCACTGAAAAAGAATGACTTCTCTTCATTACCTGTAATGCTAACTCTTGGTTTTATAATATTATTTATTATGTTAAGAAAAAGTCCATGCATTCCTATGCTGTATAAGTATGTTTAACAGTAATGGATATTGAATTTGTCAAACAATTTTTTCAGTGTCTTTTGGTATGTTTATGTAGTTTTAATTATTTATGTAATTACATGACTTATTATGTTTATATTCTTCAAAACATTCATTCCTTGTATAACTACAACCTGGTCATAGTGTATTCTCTATCTAATATGTTGTTGAGGCATTTTTGCTAATACTTTAAAATTTTGGCATCAATATTCTTTAGGCATATTGGTCTATCATTTTCTTTCTCTGCTTTGTGATCTAGGTATCAAGACCATGTTTATATTATGGGAAAAGATGAGGTTTCATCTTTTCCTATTTTTGCATGCAGTTTTTATAATATCATCATTAATTGTTCTTTAAAAATTTGATAGAATTTACTTGTAAGTCCATCTTATCCTGGAATTTTTTTGGGGGAAGGAAATTCATTTATTGTTTCCTCAGTTTCTTTTTTCTGATAATCAGTTGTTTAATCTATTTCTTCTTTTAGTGGTCTGGATATTTTATAGTTTTGTAACTATTCATCTATTTCCTCTATCAGTTTAATTAACATAAAAGTGAGTAAAAAAGCTTCTGATCATTTCGTTTATTGCATCTTCAATTTGTGTGAATTCTCATTTTTTATTTTTGACGGGTATATCTGTTTTTTATCTCTTAAAAAATCCGAGTAGCTAAGTTTGTCTATGTTATTAATTTTTAAAATAATTAGGTAGTTTTATTTATTAATTCAAAGTTGTTTTTGCTATAATTTTATTAATCTCTGTTTTGATTTTCAAAATTTCTACTTTGTTGTTTATTTGGGGATGTTTGATTTGCTGTTCTAGTTTTTTCTTTTTAGTTGTGTGCTCAATTAAATTGATTTATTCTTTCTTTTTTGATGAAATCATTTAGAGATACATTTTTCTCCCTGAAGACTTCATTAGAAGCATCTCAAAAGTTTTGGCATCTTGTTTCATCATTGCCATTTTCTGTGATGAATTTTTCTATCATTTCTATAATTTGGTTTTTGACTTAGTGATTCTTTAAAATGAAATTATTTGATCACTAATTAATTTTTATTTTTTCTTCAAAGGCACTTTAAGGAATGACATACACACAAATAGATACAGACATACATACACATATGACTCTCTCTTTCATAAAGGTATCCAACCACCCCCCCCCCGACACACACATGTTGTGATTGGGAAGTGGTGAGTTTAGGATTTACATTTTTCTGCATTTTTTGGTTCAGTCTTTATAATTTACTTTATGCCCCTGTATATTTATTTATAATTTTTGTTAAAATGCTTTGCATATCTAGGAAGTATGTAAATTCCTGTTTACAATCAGTAATCACCATAGATCTGTCATCTTTAATTTTTCTGAAAATCTATTGATGTCTTTAACGTCTTTCTTTTTTTTTTCTTCAATAGATTAGTTTAGGTCTGAAAGGGGGTAATTGAGGCCCCATAATATTATCGCTTTATCATATATTTCTCCCTGAATTTTGATTAATTTTTTAAGATTTTAGATGTTGTGCTGTTTGTCGTATTGTTATGTTGTGTGTTAAGTATTGATATTATTTCATTATTCATGGCCTTTAGGTATAATATAGCTTCCCTCCTTTATCATGTCTATATTCGTGGTAACTTTATCTGAATTTATGATTGCTATTCTGCTTTTTTTAGTTCAGCTAAGAAGTAGTATGTTGTGCTCGAGTCTTTCATTGTAATTGCATTTGAATCTTTATGCTTCAGTTATGCTGTAAACCACATTTTGCTGGCTTCTGATGCATTCTATTATCCTCTTTTACTTTGTGAATTAATGTCATTCATATGTATAATTATAACTGCTAATTGTGTATCTGCCTCCATCCTGTCTCATTTTATTTTTCCTTTATTTGCAGTTTCCCACCTCTTTATTAAAAAGAAGGTGGCAGTGAAAGGTGGTGGGGCAGCTAAGTGGCACAGTGGATAGAATGCTAGGTTTAGAGTCAGGAAAACCCCTCTTTGGAAGTTAGCATCTGACCTCAGACACGTACTAGCTGTGTGACCCTGGGTAAGTCACTTAACCTTATTTGCCTCATTTTACCCATCTACAAAATGAACTGGGTAAGGAAGTGGCAAAAAAAACCACTCCCATATCTTTGTCAAGAAAACCCAAATATGGCCATAAAGAGTTAGATATGACCGAAAAATGATTGAAAAACAAGAAATGGTGAAAGAGAGAGAGCTTGCCTAACATAAATGATTTGTCATTGAAATAACATTTTCCCACGTGGTAGGTTCTTTTTCTCTTCCTCTTGTTGTTCCCCTGTCCTTGGTCCTATATTTTTACTCTTTATTCCCTGTCTGCTCCTTTTCCCCCTTTAAATTGGACGTATATATGTACTACTAAAAATACTATTATTTTTATGGGTATATATGTATGTGGATGCAGCTGTATTCACTCCTCTTTTATCTGACTCAGAAGAAAGGGAGGCACATGGGATGCCTTCTCCCCACCCTTTCTACCGTGTTTAAGTACTCTGTATCTCTTGCACCTTGATTATATTAAGGTGATTTTCCTCCCTTTTCTCCACTTTTATTCCTCAGTGTAATCTCTTGTCTTTCCCATTTCCATCTTCGCCTGAGACAATGAAAATAGAATAAAACCACTCCTAGGCCTTCCGTCTGTCATATTTTCCTTTCTCTGTGACTCTTAAAGATATTATAGTTTTGAGAATATATTTCTTTCTTATTAACATGTAAATAATTTATCCCACGTAGCCTCTTCCAATGAACAAATGTTTGTACCTTTCTATATTTCTTTTGGCCCATAGTTTTTATTTTTTTCCTCCCCCCTTCCCCACCTCCCCCAATGTTAAAATGTCTGCTCAGGCTGATCTTTCAGACAGGAATGCTTGGAAAAACCTCTTTTTCATTTAAAGTTTATTTTCCCCCTGTAGAATTATACTTAATTTTTCTAGATAGAATATTTTTGGTTGTAGAAATTTACCTTTTAATTTTGGAAGAATATTGTATTCCAAGCTCTCTCTCCTTTAAAATGGAAGTTAAGGTCTTGTGATCCTGACTTTGACTTATTGTTTGTTACCTGACCTTTTTTTTTTATTTGGCTTCTAGTAGCTTTTCTTCTTTCTTTACATTTTTTTCTTTTATTATCTCTCTCCTCTTTTTTTCTTCTTTCTTTCTCTTTTCCCTCTCCTACTCTGTGCCTCCTCCCTTCCTTCCTTCCTTCCTTCCTTCCTTCCTTCCTTCCTTCTTTCCTTCCTTCCTTCCTTCTTTTTATCCATCCCTGGAAGTTCTAGATTTTAGCTATGATATTCCTAAGAGTTTTAATTTTGGAGTTTCTCTTAAGAAGTAACAAGAATTCTTTCTGTTTCTACTTACCTTCTCAATATAAAAGGTCTGGTCAGTTTTAATTTGTAATTTCTTGAAATATAGTATACAAGCTTTGTGTGTGTGTGTGTGTGTGTGTGTGTGTGTGTGTAGGATCCTGATTTCCAGATAGTCCAATAATTCTCAGATTATCTATCCTTAACCTATTTTCCAGGTCAGTTGTTTTTGATATTCTATTGCTTACATTTTCTTCTTTTTAAAAATCTTTTGATTTTACTGTATCTCAAGATTGCCTTATTGATTTGTTGTTTTCTGTTTGGGCCATTCTGATTTTCAGGACATTAAGGTCTTGGAAAAGGTTTCTCAGTATCGTTTCTAAGTGTCAATTCTATTTTTCATCTTTTCTTCCTTAGCTATTCCATTTTGTATCTCTTATTTCATTTCTTCTTGGCACTCAAAATATATGGGTTGAAAATCATCCTGTGTTTAAGTTTTTATTGTCACATTGTGTAATGATAAGCTTGTGTGAATTTCTTTCGTGGTTTGGGACATATTTCATATTTGATTTCAAGGTTAATCCTTACTGATAATTACTTTCCTAATAGTTTGCAACATATTATGATTGTCGATTTACATTAAAATAAATATTAGTTTTGAAAGTGTAAGTTGCAAAGAGAAACAATGAGTGGATTTATAATCCCAGAACCTTGTATTTGGAAGGGACATCATCAATCACCTGGAAGGGTGATTGTCTAGGTCAAACCCTCATGCTGTACATGAACCCTGTATAACTTCTACTTGAAGAGTGTCCAGTGACAATGAAGTGACTACCCTGGGAGGCGGCCACAGCTCAATGAGCTTCTCACCTAGCTCAGCAGGGACAACTTCTCCACCTCTGCCTCACTCTGCATCCCTTCCTCTTATTTGGTGACTTCCTGTTGGACCTTCCATGCCAGTCCTGCTAACTTCTAACAGGGTTCAACCCTGACTCTTTTTGGATTCCCAGTTTCCTTTTGTGTCTCCCTTTTACAATCTCCTTGCTGGAGGGCAGGGACTGGCTTTCTTTTTGCTTCTATTTGTATTCCTGGTATCTAGCACCATCCTGGCACTTAGTGCTTAATGAATTTTTTAACCTAATCCGATCTAGTCTAATCTAATATTTAGGGAGCCTTTCTTTAAATTAGTCTAAAGTTTACCTACTTGGAACTTTTTCTCATTGCCTCTGCTTCTGCCCTCTGGGGCCAAGCAGAAAAAGTCTGCTCCCTCTTTGGTTGTAAGTTTTGCTCTACAGATTAGCATGTTTGTGCTTCTGTTTGAGGGACGTAAAAGAAACCCAACAATTCAATTATATTTAATTTGTAATTAACTCCCTCCCAAGCAGCTAATGATGCATAGCATGGAGGCTGCAGTTCTTGATGGGCAAAGAATGGGACAAAATGGTTCCTTCGGAGAGTGCTTAGCTCAGGGTTGGTCACCAACATGGTTGTAGCTTGTGCTTCATTGAACAAAGGAAGTTTCTATGTAGGCCACTGAGTTTGAGAATAGAATATGGCAGATAATGAGTAAACACTGCATCAGTTCCGTAAGAGCGATGGACATGTTTGCATATTTGACTGGATGGAATCTGGAATTCATTAGATGACTATTTAAGAGTCACTTAGAATACTTGATTTTATTGTTTTATGAGACTTTCTGTGGTAACCAGAACTGGGAAAAGGATTCAGTGAAGAGATTTCTGGCCATTTGGGAGTTTTGATTCTCAGTCACTGTTTGTGATTGAGGAAGTCATGTTGTATGTACTAGGAAATGTTCTTCCCCTGGAGGCTGAAGACCTGGGTTCAAGTCCTTGCTTTACACTTCCTCCCTCTGTAACCTCAGAAAAGACATTCCCCCTCTATCTGAAGCTATGTCACTTCATCTATAGAATGCTGATGATGATTCTTCCCTCCTCTTTGGTGTTGAGGTGTTTTTCAGTTGTGTCCAACTCTTTGTGACCACATTTGGGGTTTTCTTAGCAAAGATACTGGGGCAGCTTTTCATTTCCTTCTCCAATTCATTTTACAGATGAGAAAACTGAGGGAAACAGTTAAGTGACCTGCCCAGGGTCACATAGCTGGTATGTATCTGAGGCTGGGTTTGAACTCATGAAGAGTGCTAAATCCATAGTACCACCTAGATGTCTTTCTTCCCTCCTCTACCTCATGGGATTGTGGGGAAGATCAAAATAAATAATGTAGGCAAAGTGCTATGTAAATGGTCAGAGAGTCACGTATTTGGAAGGGACATCTCAATAACTGATAAAGAAGGCTCCAACTTTTTGAATCTCAGTACTTGGGAGGAAGGTGGCATCAGAAACAGAAACAGGAAAGTAGGAAGAGGGACATATTTAAAAAAATAATAATGAGTTCAGTTTGAATATATTGCTTAAATGACAGTTATTATTTGTTGTATCTTTTTCTAAAAGTAAGGGATTATATATATGTATATGTATATACACATACATACATATGCAGCCTTTAAGGCTCTCCTGCAACAAAATAGCACTTCCCTAAGATTGTTTGGCACCATTTTAGGTAATTTTAGATACTTGTCATAATTAGGAATCTGCTTAACTGTCCCAAAACCAAGCTTAAGAATCACAGTGTTAGATACTGGGGATGCCTGACTTGAAAGGCAAACATGCCATGTGGGGAAGGTGAAAAGGGTCCACATCTCTCCATAACTGGTCATCAGTCCTTGGGCTATAAAAGAGCATCTCACTGTTGCTAATGGCAGCTGTTTGGTGTGGCGGCCTGAGATCTAGCCCTGGATGTTGGTAATGAAGACCTAGCACTGTTTTTTATTTTAGGGAAACCATTCTAAAATATTAAAAAACTCATTTTAAAATGAGTTGGGGTAGCACAGTGGGGAGAGCATCAAGCCTAAAGTCAGGAAGACATTAGTTCAAATTCAGCCTCGGACACTTAGGAGCTGTGTAATCCATGTCAAGCCATTTAGCCTCTGTCTGCCATAGTTCCCTCATCTGTAAAATAGGAATAATAACAGTACCTATCTCCCAGGTTATTGTAAGGATAAAGTTATATACACACATATATATGTATACACACACACACACACACACACACACACATATATATAATGCTTTGTAAACATTTAAGCACCATATAAATGCTGCCTGTTGTGGCTGTTAGTATTCTCAAGGGGCATATGAAATAGTCAAAATGTTGGATATGAAAATTCTTTTAATGAGTAATTTGAGTATAAATTAAAGTCCTCAATAACATTCTTCAGTTTATTGAGTGGAACCTTGGTGGAGGATTTAGGAAAATGTGAACAATTCAAGTCAACAAGTACCTAGAACTTATTATATGCAAGACCCTGTACTAGGCACTGGTGAATAAAGACATGTTTCTGATATTCTGGGAGAATGAATAATTAATCCCCAAGTCGGGTGTCATGGGATCTAAGAGGGCTCCTGGTTCAGCATATTCACTATATAGAGATGAGCACACTGAGGCCTAGGAAGCCAATGGGACTCAAGGTTATGCAAGAGGCAAAGACAGGAATTGAATCCAGTCTTCCTTCCACTTTATTCCAAGGCCACCTACATAATTTGGACAGAGAGCTAACAGTGATGGAGATGAGGAAAGGCTTCCTGTAAGGCATGGCACCTGGGATAATTCTAGAAATAACCAATGTACCCTGAAAGATGGAGGTGAGGGGTGGCTGTGCATTAGTCATGGGAGGTGGGAGATAAGATTGTTTGCAAGTAGGCTCTCTGGGCTGGAATGTAGAACATGCACATAATGGGATGTGTCTGGAAAGGTCACTGGAGTCAAATGATGAAGGGCTCCCAATGGCAAAGAATAGAATCTGAATTTTGTTCTAGAGGCAGTGGAGAGCTGTGGGGCAATGTGGGTAGACCCAGACTTTACCATGGTCATCATGGCAGCTGGGTGATAGATGGATTGGAGAGGCAGAGACTGGGAGGAGGGGGACCAATTAGGAGGAGTTCTGAATGGCAGAATGGATTGAATTCTGAGAGGAGACAGAGATACATGAAACGAGAGGAGCAAGTTCAGTGGCTGTATCCTCGAGATCCTGGGTCCATCTAAGTATTAAATACGTAAGAGACCTTAAGTCATTGAATATGAGGTTCCTTGAGAAAGCATCTTATCCATCCTTCCCCTTTCTGGATTCCACCTAAATCACCCCAGCCTAATGAGAGTAGATGCTGTTTTTTAAAGCATAGACAAGAAGGAAATTCTGCAGCCTCCTTTAGAATTTTTTGGAAGCATGAGAATGGGGGTTTTTGAGGCTGGTGACAGTTGTCAGCATGTACCTTATATATATATTTTTTTGCCCCATCTTGCTGTGCACAGCTGGAAATGTAACCAGGGAGATTAAACTCCTTTATTTTATTATGCTTTGGGAAATCTGAACAAGAGAGCAGTGTTACTACAAATGAATTCTGTTTTCCTTTTTCATTTCTCATACCAAAGTCCTAGGAAATCTGTTACTCCCTTGGGTGACATCAGTCTTTATGGGGACAATGGGAGATGGTTCCCCTTCAGAGGCTTCTTTCCAGGCCTGACTTGAAAGGAGGTTTGAGGTCTGCAGGAGCTGCAGACAGCGAGATGTCACTAAGCCTGTAACTGCCATTGGAGTTTCTCAGCCCTCCTTTCTCTCCCTTTTAACACAGGCCTTTCTTTTCCAACATCTGTTCCCCTAGATTGTCAATGAGAAATCCAAAGTCTCTCATTCTCCCCTTCCCAGGGACATAGTTGGGAATTAGTTATTTCCCATCCTTTTCAAAGCTCACATGATCACTTTACCCAATTGGCACAGGAGACAGAGACACATCAAATCATGAACAGTAAAAAGGCACCATGGTTAGAACAAAAAAAAAATCAATGGATTTTTATAAACTCTTATTGATACTAAATTTTACTTGCAGTGGTGTTTGGACATAAATTTCAGGAAATTGTATGTAAATGTACTCATTAGTGCTTGGTAATATTGAGCATCTATTTTGGCTTTAGGCACAAAAGCTATTACTACTTATTAAAAACAGTAATTGATTTTCCGTTTTTTAAAACTCAGAATTTTCTTTTTCATTTTGGTTCCATCTCCCTTTTTTGGAGGGAGGCAGAGCATTTTTATAGGGCCCACCAATGTTCGCCTAGAGCATGTAAAGGATTTTAGGACAAATTACATTGTGCTCTAATAATTTTAAGGGCATAGGGGAGGAAGGGCAGGCACAGTGTTAGTGCATCAGCTATTTGGAAATGGATTTGTTTCAGCCAGAGAGAGAGACCCAGAACAAGTTGAAGGACTTTCTGATAAAGAATTACTCTCCAGTTATATAGTCTTTCATCTGAACCTCATAGTTCTTATTTTAACATTTTTATAACTTCATACCCAGATAAAGATTTGATACCCAAGTAATACAACTGAATGAAAAGTAAAGAGATAGCAAGGGGTAGATGGCTTGTGAAGCATGGTCTAGGGCCAGCTAGAGCCTGTGATCCCTGAGAGTTTGCACTCCCACACTCACCAATCTATTGTTGTAGTGCCATGATGGCTGCTGCCCTACATCTACTGTCTCTTCACTGGTGCAGATTGCAACCTATCTCTTCTTTCTCATTTACAGAGCCCTTGTCCATATCTTTCTGTAAATCCTTCCTGTAGGAGTCACTCTTATAGGACCGAGAAGTCTTCATCCAGAACAGGAGTTACTTGGTTTTTTTTGTGTGTGTGTGTGTGTGTATGTCCTGGACCTTTTAGGCAGTCCAGTGAAGCTTATGAGACCTAATGCGTAAGATAAGATCCATAGAATCACAATGGAAAACATTTCTGTTGGAATACAATTATTAAGTATTTTTTTTAAAGAGAAAAACAAAGGGACGGCCAGATAGCACAGCAAGTAAGAGCAGTGGCCCCAGAGTCGGGATGACCTGGGATCGAATCCCGGCTCAGACACTTAGCACCCACCCAGAAACACCTGGCCATGTAACCAAGTTACTTAACCCCAATTGCTTTAAAAAAAGAGAGAGAGAAACCAATTCACAAGCCCTAGTTAAGAACTTGTGCCCTAGATCTCTTGTTATCATATGAGTAAAAACTAGCATTTATGAAGCTATTACTAAAGATGGTGCTAGCTTCTGGGGATACAAAGATATACAAATGAAATAGATCCTGCCCTCAGGGAGCTTATATTCTATAGGAAGAACAAGCACGTACATGTATGTACAGTTTTATTGTTGATGATTTTGATGAGAAGGCACCAGTAATTGGTGGAAATAATGAAATCTTCAGGTAGGGCTTTAGCTGAGCCTTGAAATTCTTAGAGGCAGAAGTGGGGAGAGAGACCTTTCCCGGCATGGGGCATGACTTTAGCAAAGGCATAGATACAGGAGATCTATGAAGAATAGGAAGAAGGCTCTTTTGACAGTTTTATAGGGTGCATTAAGGGAAGTAATGCAGGATAAGATTGGAAAGGTTGGTTGAAGGCCAGGGAATGAAAGGCTTTAAATGTCAATCCATAACACAGACTGGACAAAAAGGCATTTTTCATCTACTTGGTTTCTCCTGTGTGGATAGTTAGACCAGACTTTTGGAAGGATTGGATATCATTTAACAGGAGCTGCAGTATTCTAGGGCTTGTTGATGGAATGTAAGTTTTTGAGGGCAGGGACTTTTGTTCTTTGTATCTCAATGTCTAGTGTAGTGCCTGGGGATTGAAAGACTTTACAAGTCCCTAATAAATGTTTGCTGATTGATTGATGCGAGAAGGTAAAATCATTAGCACATGCAAACCCCCCAAATCTCATTATGGCGTATAAAAAGAGAGTCTGTCACAGAGCTGTGGCTTTGATTTTCATATTCTTTGTCTTCTTGTTAATATTCATTTAATTTCTAAGCTATATAGTGTGCTTTAATGTAGCCCTGCTTTTATTTCCCCCCACTAGTATAGATTACTCTCCCTGCACACTCTCATTCAGTTAATTACTGTACCTGCCCATCCCATAAATCTTCTATAGAGAGAGTGGTTAGCCAAGGGACTGCAGATCTCCTCTGGCTCTTTTAATACATCATGGAGGCTAGTGTTAATGACCTGACTGTCCCTCATTGGATCCTAGCCCTTGAGTGGGGAGGGGGAGCCTTCAGCCCAACCACCTCATTTTATAGAGAAGGAAGCTGAGGCCCAGAATGGTGTGAAATGCTAAGTGATACAGTGGATGGAGTGTTGGCCCTGGAGTCAGAAAGACCTGAGTTCTAATCCAGCCTCATACACTTACTTGCTGTGTGACCCTGGGCATCATTGAACAGCTTGGTGCCTCAGTTTCCTCATCTGTAAAATGGAAATGAAAATAGCACCTCCCTCTGGTGTGTTGGTCAAAGAAGATAATGTGTGGAAAGTGCTTTTCAAAACTTAAAGTGCTCCATAAATGTTTGCTATGATTATTTTATTTTGGCTGCCTGACTGATAACCTCCTTTTCTGCTCAGTGGATTTTATAGCACTCCTTAGATGAAAGTCATTGTTTGTAATCCACCTCTGTCCATATCTGCTCATCCTGCCATGTTTCTGTTGCTATTCCAACATCACCATTTCGCTGACCATTGTGGGTTCTCGACATAGGAGTAAAATGGTGAACCTTATCAATGAAATTCCAAGGAATTAAACATGAGGATCATTTTCAGGAGCATATAGACATGTACAGTAGACTGAAATGCATACGAAATAAAAAGCTTTGGAGAAAACCAAAGGCCAAAAGGGTCATCTGTGAGACATGTCAGATGACAGGAAAATGAGCTGGTCAAGAAGTGAGAGCAAGCGATGACCAAAAGCCTTTGTGTTCCATGAGGAGACTCAGGATCTTAAGAGAAATCGAGGAGGGTCCTGAGCAATTTGAGTGACCTCCCAGGGGAAAATGATGGCAAGACATGGAAATAGGGACAGGCACGGATGGGTTGGAATACACATTATTAGAAGGAAAATCCATATTGATGCATTTTTCAAAAACCTAGCTCACATTTACAGCCATTCATACAACAGGCTCATACTCATACGAACATAATTAACAAAGTACCCAGTTTCTTCCTGACTGAGTAGAGATGGGAACCAGCTTCAGCAAGCTCTCAAGCACCAATGGTTAAATTGTCAGTGTTATCATCAGGAATGGCCAAACACTGCAAATCTGAGTCTGATTGATTGTTTCATTGATTGTCTAGACTTAAGTGATGGAGAAAATATGAATTATGTGCATTAAACTTAAAAGAGGGTGTGTGAGGTATGCTTCTCTCCCCTCCTCACCACCCACCCAAGCCAGTAGTTAAACATTTCCCAGCACACAACTGCTTCTGGGTCACTCTTGTGAGGAATCAGGAATAAAAGTTCAACAGATATTTCTAAAATGTGTGCTATGTGTGAGGCCTTGGGTTCAGTGTTGGGAATGTAAAGAGTGGATTCTAGAGACACTGCTTGCAAGGAGAAGGTAGCAAAAGGTGCGTGCACAGATATTGATGATATCGAGGAAAGGGTGATAAGTGCAATGGAGGCACACATTCTGATCAAGTTCCTTGAGGAACTTGGAGGGAAGGATCACTTTCACTGGGATGCGGGGGCACAGCATAGACGATTCCACAGAACAGCCCCTGATTTCAGCCACAGAATCTTCCAATAGATTGAGAAGGGCCTGGGGCTGGGGTCCAGGTCTGGCATGTGGGGACACAGGTGGAAGGATCAAATGCATCATGAGCAGAGAGGTCTGGAGAAGCATGGAGGATGGGGAGTTACCCAGTTCGAATTGGAACCTAGAGCCCAGAAAGAGGCACCATATGGGATTAGACCAGTAAGGGAGGTTGGAGACAGGTGCTCACAAACCTTGAATGCCTTCCACAGGGATCTTCACAGGAAAGACATCATTCAAGCTTTTCTGTTTACAATTTTGATTAAGATAATTACTGGACTGTAGCCAGGTTTCCTCTATTTTTAAAACATATAATTGCTTTATTTTTTTGTCTATTTGAAATCTATTTTGTTTTGATATCGTGCCATCTCCTGACATATCTCTTCCTGCCCCCAACCTTGCTGTTCATTGTCCATTTACCACCCCCTAAAAACCAAACAAATGCACAAACAAACAAACAAAAAAAACCAACAGCCCAACAATAACCCCTCCACCCCCCCAACCAGCAAGAAACAGCTAAAGAAATCTTCAACCTCTGCAGGACTGCATATGACACCATATGCCACATTCCACACCCAGAGTGAGCCCCCTTCCCCTTTCCCCCAAGGGGAAGGAGATTGAGCTCCTCGTATGTTCTCTAGGACTAAGGTTGGCTGCTCCAGTTATGCAGAATTCTGCTGCCTTTTAATGATGTTTCCCAGATTTATTTTAAGTCTGTGTTTAATTTCAAGGGTGAAATAATGTAAAATATATTAAAGAAAAAGTATGACATGTTAACAAGCCTATGCCATTACATAGCTTTCAAAAATACCATTTAGGTAGAAGCATATCTTAATTGTCTTGTCTCTGTACTTAAATCTGTCTATATATCTGTCCACATATACCTATACACACAGCTTTCTATCCATATATATGCACACACACACACACACACACACACATTCACAGGTATTTAGGTGGTGTAGTGGATAGACTGCCAGGCCTGAAGTCAGGAAGACTCATCTTCCCGAGTTCAAGTCTGGCCTCAGACACTTCCTAGCTGTGTGGCCTTGGACAAGTCTCTTAACCCTGTTTGCCTCAGTTTCCACATCTGTAAAATGAACTGGAGAAGGAAATAGCAAACTACTTCAGCATCTTTGCCAAGAAAGCCTAAACGAAGGTCACAAAGAGTTGGACACAACTGAAAAAGAACTGAACAACAATGTATCATGCACTGTGCTGTAGTATCATTGTTTATTATTACATTATGATTATTATGATCTGTGCTATTATATGATAGTCTCCAGACTTTCTTCATTGGAATGGTGAGGCAGACTGGGCTTTGAACCTCTTTTGTTGATGAGGAAGTTTAAGCTTGGCATTGAATAGCAAACTCACCACATGACTTAACTCAGGGCTCCCACCTCTGTTGTTTATCCCAGAGATTTGCAATCCTCTTTAGATACAGTGATGGGTGAAATAAAATTAATTAGAAGCTGGAGCCTGATTTTAGGATGTGATGCCAGACACATATATCAGATTATTAGGTGAGCTATAAAGCAAAACCTGGGATTTGTATATTTAGAACTCATAATAAATCTGTCTGTCATGGAAATCAGATGACTCAACGTGCATCCTTGAAGGCTAATGGAATCACAGTCTGTACCTCTCCTTTCCCCAGCAGGTGTTTGGGGTCTGCTGCCTTGTAGGCTTAAGCCCATGACCAGGGAAGTTCATTCTTCCCTGACCCTCCTCGTAATGTGAACAAAGATCAGACCTTCATCTCATGATCATGAGCGCTGGACTTTTGTGTAAAGGAGATTCTGATCAAGGGAAGCCGGCTGAGTCTGAAGTGAGAAATCAGAGCTGATTGTTTATATTCCAGTAGATAGATTCTGTGCAACAGACCCACCTTTGGGAGTCAAAATGTGCCTTGAGCTTTGGAGCCTGTTGATCCATAGGCATTATTGCAGGTGCCACAGCACATCAGACTTGTGTTCCATCTAGCTCATTCTTTGGGGGCACTAGGAGCTCCTGGGGACATGCTAATGGTAGGCTGCACTTCCTCTGTCCTGAGGGACGAGTCACTGAGGCCCTGAGAGTCTGAGTCAAGAAGGGCTTGAGATTCACTGAGTCAGGAATCAAAGGGATCACAGGACTGAGAACTTAGCAGAGCCTCAGGGATCACCAAATCCAATTTCTTTATTTTACAGTTGAGGAAACTGAAGACCAGAAAAGTCAGCCTTTCCCAAGGTAATAGGGGTGACTAACCTGGAATTCTAGCTTCAGACTACAAAGCCAGAGCTCTTTATACTATGTGAATTGATCATTTAACAACCATGTCACAGGCTATTCTAGGGAAAGCATAGTAGATGCTTTACTAGCCACCTACAGTGTACTAGGCACTGTACTAGGCACATGGAATGGAAAGATATAAGTAGAACAGTTTTGGCCCTAAAGGAGCTTCCATGAAATGATGGGAGACATCAAACAATTAAGCATTTACTGTGTGCCCTACTGTGTGGCAAGCACTGCCCCCTCCCCTTTGTTAGCCCCAGGAATATATAGAAAAAGCTAAATGATTCCCATCTTACCAATGAAGCTTAGTCTAGCTGGTCAGAGGCAGCAAATGCATTGATAGCACCACCTAGGCTGCATCACTTTCACCCCTTCACACACACACACACACACACACACACACACACACACTCTTACACCCACCCACCATCACCCATGCTCTTACCATCACCACCACCATCACTATCACCACCACCATCACCATCACCACCACCATCACCACCGCCATCACCATCACCACCGCCATCACCATCACCACCACCACCACCACCGCCATCACTATCACCATCACCATCACCACCATCACCATCACCATCACCACCGCAATCACCATCACCATCGCCACCACCACCGCCATCACCATCACCACCACCACCATCACCATCACCGTCACCACCACTACCACCCATGCTCTTGCCATCACCATCACCACCGCCATCACCATCACCACCGCCGTCACCATCACCACCATCATTATTACCAACACCACCATCACCATACCTTTTTTCGAGATCAGAGCAGCTTGAACTCTAGAGTTCAAGTCTATATTCTCCAACTCTAGGCGTGTTATATATCCCCATCCCACAGCAGAATGTAAGTTCCTTGAGCATAATAGAGGCAGTATTTATTATCACAGTGGAAAGAGCACCAGATATAGAGAGCTAGAGGGCCTGGGTTCAAATCCTACTTTTACATCACTCTCTGTGTGACTTTGGGTAAATTGCTTAACCTCTCTGGGACATCTGTATAATGGACGTTTTGTAATAAATAGCCACACACACACACACACACACACACACATACATTATATATATATGTGTGTGTGTGTGTGTGTGTGTGTGTGTGTGTGTATAATCTTTTAACCAAGATCTTCATGAGACATATACAACTAGATTTATAAAATATATATTGTTTGCAAAATGCATGTCTGTTTCAGCATGAATGTAAACACACATATATACACATAAATGACCTGTCTCCGTCTGTCCTAAGGCTTTTAGCAAACCCCTTTTCTGTTCATCTGACACACAGTAAGCAAGTTCCCTAAGCTGGGAATCTGGTTGGTGTCAGCTCCGTCTGTGTCCAGTGATCTGTGCTGAATTGTGTGCTGTGGCTGGTGTCTGGTCCTGAGTCCTTCTCGGTATTTACAGCCTCACTTTCACTGCTGTGACCCTATTGGCAGAAGTAACAAAGAGTCGGGTGCTGAGGACGTTGATGGACGGCAGTGGTCTCGGCTTTGAGTTCTCTTAGCTGCCTGGGCTGCAGGCTTCATTGCTTAAATTGCTTCTCATTACAGCCATGCCATTCACCAAAGGTGCCCGATATGACAGGCAGAAACAGGCCAGCCAGGTCACTGTCACTGCCTCTTCCAGAATGCCAAACTTTGTTGGGGTGTGGGAGTGGGGGAAGGGGCCGAGAAAATAAACTCAAAGCAAAGATGACATATTTGGTTCAAGGTTGGCAGGGGTTTCTGAGACCTCCTCAGTCTACTTTTCACAGGCTTTGGAGTGAAAACACGGACAGTGCATTAGGCCAGAAAAGAAGGGCTGATATTGGACATTCCTTAAATCAGGAAGATGCCCATGAAGATCCCAGGCTGGTCCATCCTGTACAATCCAGATGCAACCTTCTGGGATATGGCAGAAAGATCATAGGGAGAGCAGTTCAGTCAGTGGGTCATTTCCCACTGGCTTAACATCCACAAAGTCTCCGTTGCTTCCTTGTGCTTATGGGATGAGATACTCCTCTGAGTGGCCAGAGGATCATAGATGTAGCTGTGGGAGGACCCTCAGAGGCCTTCAGATGAAGAAACTGAGGCCAACAAGATTAGGTGATTCTACCCAGGGTCCTACAGGGAGTCATCATCCCGGGGGGGGGGGGGGCTCACTAACTCTAGGCAAGCCATCTATCACTCCATTGCACAGTCCCCCTAAACCACTTACAACCTGGTTCCAGTATATTCTTCCAAACTTATTTGACCTTATCCTACTATATATTCCAACAACCTGCTGTTTGTAGAATGGGAAATTCCTTCTCCTACCCTTGTGCCTTCATATAATCTGACCTTCATGCCAGGGATACCTGCCCTCCTTACCTTCTGTGTCTTCAAGATTCACTTTAAGCATTGCCTTCTGAAAGTGGCCCTTCTAAAATCTCCACTTGACAGGACTTCCCTCCCCTCTCCCCTATTACTTTGTCTTCACGTTCTCTGTAGTTTCTGTTTTCTTATCCATTCACATGATACACCCCTCTCCCCACCCCACTGAATGTAAGTACCTTGAGGGCAGGGACTACACTCCTTATGGTGTTTGTATGCCCAGGCTTACTGAAGAATGGATACTTACATGTTGAATTGAATTATTGAAGATTTACGGACGTATAAGTTACCACCTAAGTCATAGTTATCCTAGTCCAGTACTTAGCTCAGATTTATTTGTGGCCTTCAGTGGCTTACTAGGTACACTGGTGGAAAGCAATACACCCTTCAGTGAGATTAGGGATCCATCAGAGTATCAAAGCATAGTTGCTACCTGTGTAGTCTATCAGAAGTCTGGAATACTTGGCCTCAGGGCCACATGTGGCCCCCAACACTCAAGTGCAGTTGAACAAGATTAAGATGTAATTGGGAAATATTTTATGAAATGAATAAAAATACAACAGAACTTAGATAATATTTTTTCTAAGTTTTCTAAGCATATGCCACAGGGATCCTTATGCAGGATTCAATATCCTCCATTTCTGTTTGAGTTTGATACCACTGCTCTGTATGTTCACATTCCTCACTTGGTTATTTATTTTCCTTTTAAATTATTTATTTTTTTCCAATTAACATGCCTCTATTTCTTCTTCCTTCCACCCCCCTCCATTGAAAAGGAAGAGAAAAAGAATAAACAAAACTTTTATAACAGCTATGTATTTGAGATTTCAAAAAAAACCTCATTCCTCACATTTTAGTCCATTACCTCTTTTCTCCTTTCAAATTAAATTTTATTTTTAAAATTAAGATGCATTTGTTTTCTCCATATTTGTTTAGATGCATGTTGTTTACGTACTCGGTGGTTTCCTTTAGAGGCTGAGAGGAAGAGTGGGAAGAGGACTGGATTTAGAATGGGACAAGCTGGGTTGGAATCCCAGTTTGGCCTCTTCTTATTTGTGTGACCTTAGGGAAGTAATTTCCTCTCTCTGGGCTTCATTTTCCTCATCTGTCAATTGAAGGGTTTGGTTCCTATGACCTCTCAGAGCCCTTCAGGCTCTAAACCTATTGGACAATAGAATGAAAACTCAATTCTTCCATTCATTTTGCCACACCTGAGCCAATGGCTGACTTATTGAAAGAATGAAATGGTGAAAGAGAGAATCATGCAGGTCAATCACCTGCTTCTTCCCCTTCCCAAACATAAAATTTTAGCTTATCTGTATTGATTTCTTGTTTTTATATCTCATTCATTTTAGAGTCTTTTCCTCTTTACCTTCTGCCTAGCAATCCAGTCCTTATAATAGATAAAACACACACACACACACACATTTCAAATTGTGCCCTACATAAGGAAATAGTGAAGGGAAGAAGGAAAGGGGAGAAATTACCCCCCCCAATGGAAAAGAGCTCTAAGGACCTGCTTTTTTGTTTCAGGTGACCTCTGTGGTGCACCCAGACAGGTGGCTTAGCCATCCGAATTCATGGCAGTGGCCTGTCTTTGGTTAGTTGGCTATAATTTTTGCCTCTGTTGCACATTCTTCTTGCAGAAGAATTATGATTAGTGCCCCTTCGCCCTTCCCCAGTAGGGATTACTGGAGGTCCTATTTGGGCCTCTTGTGTTAGTTATGGATATTTTATGCAAGGCCTGAATGCCGTCCTGTCCATTACATATTATTGAGTAAACCTATAAATACTTGTACTCGGGTGATATTTGACTTCATTTTGCATCTAACAAGTTGAAATAAAAACCGACCTAAGTGTGATTGCATTGTTAAAATGTTCAGATAAATTATTTGGTTCATAAATAAATAATTTTAACTTTTATGATAATGGAGGGAGGAAAGGTGGTACAAGGCTTTTTGAATATGCTAGTAATTCATTCTTCTGAAGCGGAGATCAACAGCACTGTGGATTAAATGGCACAATATTGGAGAACAGACTTTGGTGTCTTAGAACGAGTCACTCTTTGGAGGTATTTACATTGTTGTAGACTTATTAGTATGGAAGGAATATTGTGTACAACATCCTCTGTAGCATTTATTTACAGGATGGTAGATTTAGAATAGAAGGGCTCTTCTAGGTGAATTTGTCCTACCTCATTTTACAAGTGAGGAAGCTGAGACTCAGAGAGATGAAATGGCCTCTCAGGGTTCTGTAGCTAAGTAGTGGCAAAACTGGGGATTCCACATTCATTTCCCTTTCCACTGTGCCACATTTTGTTTCTCTCACAGCTTTTGTGTTGTAGATGCTTCCCTGCTTAGAGCCATGTAGCAAGCATTGAATGGCTCCATAAGACTGAGGAGTAGAAAGAGGCTAGGGTTCCAGCTCATATCCTTTCTCTCTCCTCCTTTCTCCATTCCCCCTCTTCCTCCTCTTCCTTTGATCTCAATAGGGGATATCAGAGACTAAACTGGAGAGATTGGGGTGACCAGACCCACCCCAGGGAGGCAGGGCTTGCATGGGGACAGCTACAGCTTGCTGTCTTGTGCCCACATCTTGCATTTCAGCCAATGACAGCAAACTGCTTTGCCACCCTGATGTGCTTTCCACTGTGTAGGCACAAAAGGCAAGGCAGCCAGTCTCTATTTGTTGGCCATCTATTGTCTTAAAAAATACTTCTGTCTTATTTTGATTCCTCTTTTTTCCTCCCCGTAAATTATTTATGTTTCGCATCATTAAAAAAAAAATGAGTTCCAAATACTCTCCCTCCCTCTAGCTCCTCCCTCACCCATTGAGAAGGCAAGAAATGTGAAACCCATTATACATATGAAATTGTGCAAAATATATTTTCATATTAGCCATGTGGGGTCTCCTTGGTTTCGACCTCCTATACTTTTAGAATAGGGTCCTCCTTTACTCCATCTACACAGCAAACCATCTCCATTAGGAGGAAGACTAGGAAGAGAGCCAGCATTCAAGCTCCTACTGTGAGCCACACACTGGACTACACTCCTTAAAAATGCTCATTGTAAGTAGGAATCACTTCATCCTTTGTACTTAGGCCCCTAGTGCCCATGCTTGTTGAATGGACAATGATTAAAAAAGGGAAAGGAAAAGTAAACAAAACTAAGGAGTATAACTACTGTGTTTGACCATGTAAGCAATGTTCTGTAGCCATAGTCCCTGACCTTTCCCTTTTTTAGACATCTTGACCGCCTCTTGCTTCTTGCCTCCTTTGGCCTCCCTCTAACTCCCAGATTCCCAGTGTCTCCATGGTCCCCGGAATCCCCAACCCCAAAGTCTATTGTCTGGCTTTCACATTTTGTCTCCTTTTCCCATTCCTCATTCTGAAGGGTCCATCCCTGAAGTGCTGTCAATCCCAGCTGAGATGTTCTGATTGTAGACAGTCATTCCCCTGAGCAGTAGTAGGAGCTTCCCATCTGAGCCAGATCCCGAGGCATCTGGAAGCAGCAATTGATCTCACTAGCTGGCCATAAAATCCACAGGCAGCAGGTGAATGTCAAGGGCAGAGCCTGTCAAACCCTGCACCTTGTTATCTACTTAGGTATTTGTGATAGTAATGGCATTTGAAGATTCCCCTGTATTGGCTTGGTTTTTCAAATTGATTGTGTTAAAACCCAGAGCTTGTTAATCCCACCTGTGGGATGGACTTGTTGATGTGAAAAGAGAGTCCTGAACTGGGAGGAGCTGGTGACATAGATTTGGAGAGACACAAGAGAGAGGCAGAAGAACTTTTTTTGGAAGCAGCACCTCGTGGAGGCAGAGAGAGAGACTAAGAGAATTGCTGGTGGCCACTTTGAATTGCCCTGGACTTTTGAGACCTGCCCCCTGAGCTGCCAAGGACTGAGGAGACATGGCTGCTTTGCTGGTACTTTGTCTGTCTGTTTTGATGTTCTTTTGCCAGATTTGTCCACTGGTGAAAGACAGCCCTGTTGTTGAAGAAGTCCTGGAACCTGACTTTTGTTTAAGAAGCCCTGAGACTGTCCTGCAGACAGAGAGTTAATACTGTCTGCTGGTGAAGGACAGTGCTGTTGTTGCAGGGGTCTTGGAACCTTTCTGTTGGTTCAGAAGCCCTGAAGAAGGATTTTCTTGTTGTATGTTTACAGAAATCCTGGGAGAGGGTTTTGCTAATGTTTTCAGGGGTTCTAGGACTGTTCTACAGACAGAGGATGAATTAATGAAGAGACTTGCAATGTATCTTGTGGTCTTGCTAAGCCTTGTCTCCCCAGGAACTAAGATTGCTGAGAACTTGCCTCTTGTCAAGATGAAGAAAAGACCTCTATTTGGGTATTAAGTGCTGTGCTTAAACTTGATGTAACTCTGGGGTAGATTCAATTGTGATCCAGGGGTGGGGAACTTTTGACCTTTTTGTGTTCTATGGTTGAACAAGTGAATGTACTTTACTTATGTTTGGAAACTAATCTCCATTTGAGAAGAGGGGCTTTGTGGTGGACTAAATGAAGGTACAGCCTAGGGGTGGAGTAGTATTTAGAACAGGGACTTTGTAATTGATTGAATGATTGGAAGGTCCTGGGGTGGGGTAGTCCTTGGAGATTATTTAATCACACTTAGTAAATGCTGTATTTTGAATGATGTCATGTTTTGACCTTCTCTCTTCTTAATTTGCCACTGAATAAAATGGAGAGCACCTATGCTGGTATTTTGAACCTTGGGAAGTTGCCTTCCTTGGCATGACATTACAGTATTATAAGCCTGCAGCCTGCCCCCAGACCTTGTTTCTCTTTAGCTGTCTCAGACTTTATTGATTCTGGCTCTGACATCACCTTCCACTTCTTGGCCTTTGGATCTGCTACCTGTATCCTGGTTACTGACCTCAGATTTTTCTTAAGACCCTCTTAGACTCTCTTTATACAGGGGTCTGTTGGCTGCTTCATTCCCCTCTCTGGTGAGTGGGGAATGTTTCACTGTGTGCCATGGAACCCAACCAGACTCATCCAAACATCAAGATAGGGTAAATAGTATCTTCGGTTATTAGATAACAGAGAGAGAGAGAGACTTGGGCTGAGACTTAGGTGTTATGACTTTCATCTTCAATTCCTGAGTGCCTTTACTGTGGACATAGCAGTTACTTCCCCCTTCGCATTTCATTTTCTCCAGTTATAAAAAGAAAGGGTCAAACAACATGGTAATATCCCTTTCTGCTATCTATCCACCTAACCCCAAACCAATTATATATTTTTTTATCTTTATTAGTATTCATGTATTGAGCCTGAATGTTCAACATTCTCAAGGAACGTCTGTATTAATAATGGAAGCCTGTAAACATTAATGATAATAAGTACATTCCTGTGGGTGTTTAAAGTTTACAAAGCTCCTTACATCCTTGTTTGGTATTTGAGCTTATCAACCAGTCAAGCATTTATTAAGCTACCTATTTGTGCCAGGAGCTAGATTCTAGGAGGTAGGTGGTAGGTATTACAGTTTATTATGTCCATTTGAGAGATAAAGAAATTAAGGGCTGAGGGTTAATTGACTTGCCCAAAGTCTAATAGCTGGTAAGTGTCAGAGGTCCAGTTAAAATTCAGGTCTTTCTTATTCCAAGTCCAGGATGCTATCCAGTACAACACAAATCTTTATCATTAAACTTTGATACAGAGCCCCTTATATACAGAGCACTGAGATTAGTATTAGGGCAGCTAGATGGTATCATAGTGCACAGAGCACTGGACTTGGAACCAGAAAGACTTATCTTCATGAGTTCAAATCTGGCCTCAGACACTTAGTAGATGTGTGACCCGGGGCAAATCACTTAACCCTTTTTGTCTCAGTTTCTTATCTGTAAAATGAGATGGCGAAGGAAATAGCAAACAGTTCCAGTATCTTTGCCAAGAAAACCCCAAATGGGGTCGCGAAGAGTTGGCCATGACCGAAACAACTCAACAACAAGATACAAAGACACTTTGGGCAAAATTACTGCACTCAAAATTTTTATAATCATTTTGGAATTTGTAAGGCAAATACTTTTAAAGATGATGAAGGGCCTTCATTTTATACTTATCAGGATCAGTTGAAGGAAATAGCGGTGTTCAGCCTGGAGAAGAGATGATTTTGGGAAAGGAACATGATTGTGGTTTGCAACAATTATTGTCTTCAAAGACATTGATAGGGAAGAGGGAGTCACCTTATCCTGCACAGCCCCAGAGGGCAGAGCCAGGTGTTATGGATCAAAGCTGCAGCAGAGGCAAACTTGGCACATTTCCTAATAATGGGAGCTGTCCAGAAATGGAGGTGGCTGCCTGGAATCTCACCTCACTTAGGGTCTTTAAGAAAAGGCTAAGTGACTGCGTTGTGAGTACTCTGAGCAGGAAATTCCTTTTCACATCTGGATTGGACTTGATGGCTGTTGAGGTCTCAACTCTGAAATTCTGTGCTCATGGGCTCTGGACTCCTTACTCTTCTCCCTCCCCAGCAGGGCTGTTCTCCCCTTACCATCAATACCAGGCTCACAGCCACATCCCTACCTCGCCTTTGCAATCTGCTCAGGATCCTCTGGCATTCAGTTTCGCTGTCTGTGAAATGGGTGTAACATAGTAATAGTATCCACCTCTTGGGGTGCTGTGAGAAACAATGATGTCATGAGGTGATGGCTTGGCTTGTGAATGAACTGAATTTAAGTGGGGGAGAGCTGTCCAGTCGTCCTCCTCACCTTCTCTTCTAGAGTGAGTGAAGTCCACTGGCAGGGCCAACAGGTAAAATGCTTCTAAGTTTCTGTAGCAGCAAGCACCCCAAGTGTCCTCAGGGTTTGCAGCTACCATAGGTTCTTGGATCTGCTTTGTTAAAGGAAAGCAACTCAAAATGGGTTAATAAGCTTACTTTAATCAATCAGACATATATTGTTTACCTTGTTCAGGGGAAAAAGATCAGCACCCCGAACTTCAAAGCATACAGGCAGAATTATCAAGACAGAAACAGATCAAGTAGACAGATTTCCAAACTGTCCAACCATTATATCCATACCCAGTCAACATCTGGGTTTCCACATCTGGGTTTTTCAAAGCCGGGGGACTCTCAACAATGGCTTCCCAGAATTCAGATCAAATCACAGAACACTTCTCAAAGTGAGTCCCCAAAACAAAGCCTCACATCAGGGCTTATATAGCCTTCTCCTGGCTCAGAGAATGTAACAACCTTATTGACTCACTGGCCAATCAAAAAGTATCTACTGAAAAACAAGCCTCCCACCCCAGGCTTCAGGTGCACTTTAGCCTAGGGGCAGGGAAGATCTTTAAAATTTACATTCGCATTACAGTTTCCGAGTGTTAAGAACAGGGATTGGATCTGTGATTTCCTTTGGTAGGGAACTACCAGATGAGGAGACTGGTACGTTCTCTGAAATTTAGTCTTAGAGAGTTGCCCAGAGTTCTGAGCATTGAGAGGTTGAATCGCTTGTCTAGGATCACCTGGCCAGCACGGGACAGAAGCATCACTGGAATCCAGATCTTTATGAATATGAAACCAGCTCTCTGTCCATTATGTTAAACTATCTCATGTCAATGTTAGCTGTTTGTCATCATCACCATAATCATCACCACCACCACCACCATCATCACCATCATCATCACCACCACCATCATCACCATCATCATCATCATCATCATCACCACCATCACCACCGTCGTTTTGTTGTTATTGCTATTTTTTATAGCAGCGATTCACCTCTTGGAAGAAAGAGCCTAAACTGGCACACAGTAAACTTCTTCCTTCTCCTCGTCTTACAGATATATGTAATTGTACAATTATATTGTAACTGTATAATGTATTTGTATTTGTATAATTCTACACAGCTTAGTAGCTGTTTCATTGTCTTAGATGTAGACCATCTGGGTCTCTTGCTTTTCTGCAGTCCTGCGCCATTTTGTCAGCTGGAAGCATCTGATCACACACAAGTTAGAGACAAAACTGAAATTATTCAATTTACTACTAGTCCTTTGGAGCATACGTTAAAATTTGGACAACAGACTTCAGCTAATGGCTACGATGAAGGCTTTTGCATTTTCTCTTGCTTTAGATTAACCATCTCATCACTGCCCCTCATTAGCACAGGTAACTAGTAACTGCTTGCATGATTCTTGGGAGCCAGACACCCCCAAACCCTCTCACACAGTGGGCTACATGAGGCTACAGTCTATTGATGCATTCAGATTTATCTTCTGTGAGGAAGATCACTAAGGATGTTGACCTCGGGGAGGCAGTTTTACATTTGAGGCAGGTGCAAATTAAGGAGGCCTTGCCTTCCTGGCACCATTCATGGCATTTTAAAAGTTTAATACATCACTGTGAATGATCTCAACCTCCTTGGAATGCTTGGAAGATGTTTACGAAAACTTCTCCTATCGTGTAATGATTCTTTAGGCTGATGGGAACCTTCAAGAGTTCTTCTCCTTTGGCTAGATGAAGTCGATCCGTCTCTCTAATGAGACAGGCAGAGAGACATGGAATTATGCCCCGGGATAGTCTGCACTCCATCGTTTGGTTCTGTATGCAGAAACTTAAATTTATGATGTGATCAGGAATGATATAAGTTGGCAGAATAATGAGGCCGGGATGGGTTGGATTGCCTAGATGTGCACTGCTGACCTTTGCTGGATGGGATGTGTCAAACTTGGTCCTATGCATATCAGTTGTGGATAAAGGCCCTTGTCTGGAGAGTCAAGGGTCATGAATTTTGCTTCAGAGCAGCCTATGTGCAGTTGCCTGGTAACCATGGTAGCTATTAGGTTCCTCTATTATGCATCCCCATAAGGCATTTCATCTATTTTGAAAAGCTTGTGCATGATATTAGTTCTCTAGGCAGTGTGAGTGTTACAATGGCAGGACCTTTGCCTGGACTTGATCTCAATAACTTGAATTTCTGCATGTAGTACAGGATTGTCTCCAGGAGGCCAGAACTGTGAAGACTCTGTGTGTGTGTGTGGGGAGGGGGGGTGGGTGGAAGGAAGAAAAAGGAGAGAAGACAAAGACTTCTTGTCACTAATTATTTTACACTTGTGCACGTGAGTGGACAAAACTCTTATTTGATTGGATTTTTGTTTTTTGGTCTTTTTGATTCGAAAGAGCTAGGAATGTCAAATCTGAAATGGAGCAGACTTAAGTAGAAGGAGTATGATATGATATGATATGATATGATATGATATGATATGATATGATATGCATCCTGGGATTTGTGGGGCTGCCATAGAGGAAAAATGAGATTTAATTTCCTTGATTCCAGAGGAAAAATGGGCAGAAGTTTCAGGAAGAGAAATTTAATTTCCATTTCCACATAAGGAAATCTTCCTAATGATTAGAGCAGGGTTTCTTAACCTAGCGTCCATGTACTTGAATGGGAAAAACAAATTACGTCTTTATTTTCACCAATTAAAATTGAACATTCCCTTCAATTGATTAAAAAGTTTATTTGGAAAAGGATCTGTAGACTTCACCATATTGACAAAGGGATCTATGACCTGACCTTGAATTAGAGTAAGTCTAAAAGGGAAAAGGATATCTTGGCACCTAGTAGGTTAAACGAATTGAATGAATGCATGCATGCGTGCATGAAAAATAGAATTTTTATTTGCTAAACATCATGCTGAGTGCCAGGGACACAAAAAGAGAAGTGTGTGTGTGTATCAGTTTTTGCCTTTGTTGAGCTAAACATTCTAATGAGAGAGACAGTATGTGTGGGGGAGTTGTGACCAGGTATTTGGCTTTGAGAGAAGGCTGGCTAACTCTTTGTCAGAGCCATGTAGGCAGGATTCTTGTTCTGGCCTCCAAGGTCCCTTCAAATTCCAGACCCAGGAATTCTGTAATTCCATGTCAGTATATTTGACTACCTCTGTAACTTCCCCCAGGCCTTCTACACTTCTCTGCCCACAACGTGTGTGCTCAGTTAATGGAGCGGGCTAACGACTCACATACAATGGATGGTGGGATGTAGCCCTTTGAGATTTGGTGCTTGATGGCCATCAGATGGTCAGAACACTTCCTTTCATAATAGATTCAGACCTCCTGCCATACATACTTCTTGGCATTCCTAGCCAGGGCTCAAAGCCTCCCTCATCTTAGATGGGGATATTGGAAGTATTCTGGGCTTGTTCTGTCCTACAATCTGGAATAATAGAGAATGTACCAAGGGAAACAGAATTATATTGCTGACACCTCTATGTGTTAATCAGTTAGCATTTATTATGTGATAATCAACAAACATTATACCTACTATGTGCTGGGCTCTATGTTATGCCCTGGGGATACAAATAAAAGAAAAAAATGACAGTTCGTGTTTTCAAGAAGCTTGCCATCCAATGAGTATGACATCAATGAGTGAAAAAAAAATTAAGGCTTACTATATGGAAAGTCCTGGAGAGACACCCCCTGAACTCAAGGAGCTTACTTATAATGGGAGAGACTGTGTGTAAAGGTTTCAGCTGTAGGGTCGGTGGAAAGTTTGCTAATGCATCTTCTTTACTGTCATTTCCATTATTAAACTCTATTTATTTCTGATGTTGAATCATTTGAAAGTACTGAGGACTTGAGTGGCAAGAACTTTCTCTTCTAGACATTTAGTAGCAATGGCTGCTTAGGAAATAGGGGCTACTACAGCTGAAGAAACAGTTGCCAGGTACCATTTCTGTAAGGGTTGAGTCCCTGGATGATGGCTGTGGCATCTGGGCAGGAAGTAGGGACAGTGGTCTGTGGAATGCTGCTATTCTGGAGGCTCTTGGGCTCAGGATTCTGGGGCGTCTTCCTCAGTGTCTGAGGGGATAGTGGTTTGACTCGCTTATTACATTCTGCCTCCTCTCTGTTTCTCTCTCTGTCTCTCTGCTGCTTCAGCTAGACTACTTTGCCTACCTCACTGGTGGCGGTTGGTTGGGATGTCGGTCCCTAGTTGGCTGTAGTGAGATTTGTGGGCTCATTTTCCATTGGGCTTACTCTCCTTGATGATTGCATATGGTCCAGGATAGAAGCAGAACTGGGGGGTCTGGAGGGAAGGGGGCACCACTGTTCTCATTATCTCAGAATTTTGACATATTTTTCATCAAGATTCACTCCCATACCCTTATTAGCTTTTCCGGTGGTGTCAGTGTGGCACATTAATCTCTACTTTTTAGGCTGCCAGATAAATAAAGGGTGGAGCTGCTTTTTGAAGGAAGCCATAGGTCATTTTAGGGTGAGGTGCATAATTCCTTTTCCGACTCCAGTTGAGTGGTACGCTGAATTTCATAATAGAATTGTATAAGGTTGTGACCCTTTCAGAATCTGGCAAGTTTGCAAGTTACAGACACAAAGGACAGATGCACCGTGGTGCTTTGACTAACTGTTTTGCAAAGCCAGGAAAGCAGCCGAGGCAATAGACTTGGCTTCAGGACACAGACTGTCTCATAACTTGTTTTCTGGCTGGTTATTTGCATGAAACCAATAGAACAGCTTTTGAGTTACAACAACATCCTATATCCCTGCAATATTTGGTAAATAGCCATAGCCTCTAGAAATAAATACACATCATAAGTTAGCTAGACATCCATCATAGAGATGAGCCAAACCTGAACCAGGAAGAACTGTCAAAGAAAACAAGATGCTATACCCTCCTACCCTGCAGTAACACCTCCTGGACGACATGTGAAAAGAACTCTCAGAGCCTAGCTAAGGGAGCACACCTGGAGAGGCTTTTTTCAAGCATCAGCTAAGGGTCTCTACCCTTTTTGAAAGAGTGTACAATTACTCCAGATGAAAAAGTCTTCTGAGCCTGAAGTAAAAAGTGTCAGAAACTATATCTGCTGTCAAGGAACAGGCTCAGCTGAGTGGAGGACCAGCCCATCTAAGAGAGTCCAGCTGAAGTGCCATGACCTGGGAGGAGCTAGCCCTGGCTTGTAGCAGAGACATCTTTCTAGCCCAGACATGACTCTCACCAATAAAAGATGAAGACGGTTCCAGAGAGAAAGAAGACATAAAGTCTCTAGAGCTCTGGACTGATAAATGACTTGACGGACCTTTTAGTCCCAGAGTTGTAAGTCACCTTGGCCATGCATGTTTTTTATACATGGGCCTCATTGATACTTTGCCTTGCATCTGCACCCAGTAGTTTCTGTGTATATTCCGTGTGCTCTTGGTTCATGGAAGTTATGTTTCGTAACTATTGTTCCTACCATGCCATTTGAATAAATGTCTTTGTTAAGAGCTAATTGAGTCTAGAGGCTGAATGTTAATTTGCAGCACCCTGGTGGGGGCTCAGAACCTGATGTGTCAGGAACATAGTCATGCCTGAGGATCTCCCCTAGGACCCAAGGCAGCAGCTGCCCTTCTGGGTGACCCCAGCCTGTCGGTAGAAGTGTAAATTGGGGAGCAAGGGGGCCCAACAGCAGCAGTTCAATGGCCATTCTATGGGAAGCACACTGTGATCTCTAGATTTATCAATGTGGGTGCTCCCTCTAGTGGCGTAGTTTGCCGTTCTTCCATGCCTTCTTATCCCATGTTGCCCTTTTTCTATGTCCTTCCCTAAATCCTCCCTGGAGGACCCATCTACTTGACTGGTGGTTTGCCTCCAGATATCTCCTAACAGTCTGTATGGAAACTATGGGAACACATGGCCTCTACATTGGTTATCTCTCCCTCATTCTCAGGTCCAGTTCCAACCCCATTTTATGTTTTATTCTTTTTGAAATGATTCCATTGTATGTAAATGAAGGAAATCATGACACTAATTGGCAATTGATCATGCAGAATTTGAGAATACTTTAACAAGGTAATCCAGTAGATAGGAATTGAGAATTGAGGTTTTGAGTGTGGAGGAGGGACCTGTAGTGAGCCAGAGTAACAGAAACAGACATCAGAATAATAGAAAAGCAAGACCCAGGAAGAAGAGGAGAGAACAACATGGAGAGACCCAGCTGCCAACCCGAAGGGTCTTCCCTACCACCTGCAAAACAAAGTCAGCAGCCTCGGTAGGAACGTCCATCTTGTAGTTGAAACAAATACAAAGTTCCTATGAACTGGTAGCTCAAGTCATTGAAAGGAAAATAAGGTAAAAACAGGAATAATGTTCAGTCACCTTCTAAGTGTTTCAAATGCTTTCTGACATGCCAACCTTCTTCCTGCTAAGGTCATCCATTCTTTGTTTTATACCTGATGGCTCATCCAGTATTGAGCCCAGGTTCTATTTCTGTGGGGCAGCATGCATGGAAATAACATTAGGGTCCATCAGAGTCCCTGACTATTAGAGGGCCAGCAAAGTGAGTTCCATGTCACAGCATGCTATGGATTAAATACTAAGAGTATTGCCAATAATACATTACTATAAAGAGGGCCATGACTTTGGAACTGGGGAGATATTCAGGAAATCAAGATGACATCATCTCCACTAAATCTTCCAAATTTAGTAAAGAGAGAAATACTGACACTGTTCTTTCCTCCTGTGAGGATGCAGAGCCTGGAAACTGACTTAAGAATTGTGTCTGATTGACACTGAAGTCATTCCATATGGAGTGAAATCTGTCTCGAGATATCAGTGACACCCTAGTGTCTTTCAGACCTAGTACAACTTATTTTGATGGCTGAACATCCAGCATGAAGCCAGTGTCTCATTTAACAGTCCCACATATGGGTGATGAAGCGGACACAAGGAACGACCCAGCTCGTGTATACTTGGTAGGAGTGATGACACCCCCAGGGAAGAGAACTCACAGATTTCAGGGCTGGCCAGTGGAATGCAGGAAGATCCTCAGAACATGGATTTAGTACTGGAAGAGACCATGGAGTCCGTTAGTCCAGCCCTTCTGTTTTATGGATGAGGAAACTGTGCCCTAGAGAGATTGGGATTTGCCCAAAGTTACATAGAAAGTGATAAAAACAGAATTTGAACCTAAGCCCTTCTTTTCCAAATCCATCACTCTTTGTAAGCTCCTTAAGGAAAGGGACTGTCTTTTTTTTAGCTTAATTTATATTTTTAGTACTTAACACAGTGCTTGGCATATATGGGGAGGAGGAAGAGGGAAGAAAACAAGCCTTTATGTAACTCCTATTATGGTCAGGCATGGTGCTAAATACTTTACTCATATTATTTCATTTGATGCTTACAACAACCTGGGAGATAAGTGCTGTTCTTATTCCTATTTTATAGTTGAGGAAACTGAGGCAGAGGTTAAATGATTTGTCCAGGATGACTTGACTAGTAAGTGTCTGAGTCTAGGTTTGAACTCAGATCTTCCTGGCTCCCAGTCCTACACTGTCTTGTCCTGCCTAGTTACCTTCACACAGTGAGTATTTAATAAATGTTTGTAGATTTGGCTTGATTTTTCGATGTCCCATGTTTCTTTTTATCTAAAGTCTGTTTAATATTTTAACAATAACTTGGATAAAGGCACAAATGCGACGTTTATCAAATTTGCAGATAACACAGAATGGGGAGAGACAGCTAACACATTGAGCAAAGGATTCTTTTTGAACTTAGGCTAGAGCAATGAAAGCTTTTAATAGAATGATTAGGAGAGAATTCTTAGCCAACCAAGGACTAGACTGTTTCAAAAAGATAAAAATAGATGATTTGACTTGTATAAAATATGAAAGCTTTGCATAAACAAAATCAGTGCAGCTAGAAGAAAAGCAGGCAGTTAGGTGGCAGAGTTGATAGAGAGATAGACCTGAAATCAGGAGGACTATTGCTGAATTCAAATCTGCCCTCAGACACTTCCTAGCTGTGTGACCCTGGGCAAGTCACTTAACCCTGTTTGCCTCAGTTTCCTCATTTGTAAAATGATTTGGAGAAGGAAATGACAAACCACCCCCAGTATCTTTGCCAAGAAAACCCCAAATGGGGTAATGGAGAGTTGGATGTGACTGAACAATAAAGAAAAAGACCATTCCCATATTTACATGAACATATCTGATAAGACTCTGACATCTTTTTTTTACACAGGGAATTGGCAGAAATATACATATGTGTGTTCATGTACATACACATACATATACCATGCAGATACACCATCTATCCATCCACATTATATATATGCATATATACACACACGTATGTGTGAACACACACATACACACACATACTGCTTAGTCTATGTCTAACCACCCACACACTACAAAGATGTGACCATTGAGTTGACTCTCCACTATAGCCTGTCTAGATAATTAAATCCAAATCCCATTCCCTTCCTTAATTGCAGGTGGTTTTTCTTGTTTTTGTTGTTGATATTTTTTGTATCCTAATTACTTCTAAAGGATACAATGAAAACAGTGCAAAAAAGCCGGATTAGGGATTAAGCTGAGCAGAGACAACCTGAAAAAAGCAGATGGAATAGATGCTAATAGGTTGTAAAGTCAGCTAAATATTCATTAATATGGGACACTGAATGTTGCTTAAAGTTTTTAGGCAAGTAAGCTAAAAAAAAAAGGGAAAATATTACATTAGGCTATGTAGTATTCACCTTCAATTGAAAAAGTAGGCACAAAGTCTTCTGGATTGACAAAATTTTTTTTCTTCTTTTTCTTTTCTAGAAATAAACTCAAGGAGAAAAGTGTCATGTAGGCCATTGCAAACATGACCAGTAATAATATAGCCGACACTACTTATAATGATGGTTTAACGAACGACACAGGAACACCATTGAAATTGTTCCATAAAAGGCACATGAAATAACACTTGTGAGAGAGTTGGGTGGGGTGGAACTAAGATGATGCCATCTTGTTACTTTGCTTCCTGGTGATTATCCTGAATATTTAAGTACTCGTTAATATTGGTGTTCCCACCAATGATGCCTACCCATCCTGTGGGACTCCCATCCATGTCTCCCATATGTTCACCACTAAGGGCATTTCTTAATTTCTCTTGACATCATAAGGATTATTAATGGAACCCCAAGCCTGTCCTTTGTGTATCCCCTATCCTTACCAGCTCATTTCTTTTTCAGTTGTACATTTCCTTGATATACTTTAATACTCTGATTTTTTGTAGTTTCTTGCTTGTGATGGGTTACACCCACCATGCACATCTCTACTGATTGTCTGAGTTACACTCATTTTTAATTCTTTGAAGATTATAGTGTTCCATTACTTGGAGCCATTCAACAGCCGTAACTGTATAAAGGGATCAAATTTAATGAATGTAGATGAATGGGTAGTTAGCATGTTAACATTGTTTCTCATATTACTAATGTTTTAGATGAATTTTGAGGACATTCTCTAATGATATCCTGTTTGAGGCTAGATAGAACACTATGAACTATCTTTTCTGTCCAATATGCCCTCTTAATTTTATTAAAATCTTTCATTTCCTCATCGCAATCATTTCCCAATATGTAGCTGCCTCCCCAACCTTCTCTTGTTAAAAAGAAAATAAATTAAGCAAAAATGACCAACAAGCCAACTGTCTAGCATATGCAAAATTCTTCAGTTGCAATCCCCCCACCCTTCTAATGAGAGGAGAGTATTCCTTCTTTAGGAGTAGGATTGGTTATTGCAGCTAAGCTGAATTAAGCTTACATTTGGCATTTAAAAAAATATGATTGTAATCATCCTGGGTATTGTTCTTCTGGGTCTGCTTTCTTTGTTTTACATCAATTCATACAGGTCTTCCCATGTCCTTTATGTACTAGATATAAGAAGGGGAAAATGTTATTCTTGGGTAAAAAAAAATGGGCTTGTATTCTCATTATGATTGAAGATCTACACACATCAACTTACATGACCCAAATCCCGTGCATTGGTATGGACAGCAGGATAAAATTGATATTTCACTCAGAACTTGGCTTTGATATTCCCCAGCATTTCTGCAAGTACTTGGTTGAGACCTCCATAAAAGACTCAAGAAATCCCTTTAGTCTGAGAACTCTTTAGGGCAGGGTTTACTAGCTGTCTGTGTAAGACCTACTGTGGTTTGATGAGATTATCATTTACGAAATCTATCATTGTAATTAGAACTGTCCCAAAGCAGTGTAGGCTGCCTGGGGAGCTATCTGAAGGTCTTCAGGTGGGGAATGTGAGCCATATCTTGGCTGTGTTGTAGTGGGGATTCTTGATCAGACATGTGGTGGAGGACTGAGTACTGAGGCCTCTGCCAACTCTTAAGATTTTACAGCCCCATGACCGAGGTTGATTGTATGTTGAGGGATGCCGCCAATAGCCTTGGGTTGCTCTTGGTCGTTTTCTTGAAAAGATGGAACAGCCTCTAACAGTGATTGGTGCTGTGAATGTGATGCTTGAATCCGGCTTGCTCCTTGTGTAAGCTGTTATTTTGGGAAACTCAGCCCAGCAATTTATTGTGGACATAAGCTGGCCTAGACTTTTGAAGGAGTGTCCGACAAGGGGTTTGGTCTGTAATTTGGGTTCAGTGGAAGGTTTCATTTCTGATTGTAGCTACAGGACACACACCTATAGAATTAAGATGAAGTTTTGTCAGACCTGGGCCCCGCCATTCAGGACATTCTGATGCCAAGAGAACTGTAGATATTTTTAGATTTATGTGACATGATATACTTCAGAGTGGTGAGCTCTAGCAAGTGGAAAGTCACTGACGTAAGGGTATCTAGTCGTTTCAGGCATTTACTTGTCATTGGCTTGTCTAGTTGATTGTTACACCTCTTAGGTTTGGAGCAGTGTGGTATGATGGATAGAGTGCTGGACTGGGAGTCAGGAAGACCTGGGTTTGAATCCAGCCTCTGGCAGGTCCCAGCTCTGTGATGGGCATGTAATAAAATTAGATTTGGAGCTGACAGGGAATGTAGAGCTCTATATACCCATTTTATACGGGGCTGAGAGAGGTTAAGCTGACCTTGCCCAGCCTCACAGCTAGTAAGTGTGTGGGACAGTAGTTCTTCCTAACTCCAAGTGTAGGGCTTTAATCATTATGCTAACTGGCTGCCCAAGTCACTTTAATCTCTCTGGGCCTCTGGGATTTCTGTGAAATAGGCTTAATACTGCCTACAGTACCAGCTTCACAGGGTTGGTGTAAGGCTCCACGGGGACAAAGGGCATGGAGGACTTCACAAGCTTTAAATCAATGGGTGATTGTCAGCTATTGATCAATCAATCAGGTGCCAGCTCTTTGCCAGGTCCTGTGCAAGGGGTGATTGGATTCCGTCCAGTGGTATCCCCAAACTTTCCTCATTGCCTGAGTTATTCAGACTTTGCTTCAGCCTGCCGTTGGCCTCCCTTTGGGCATGAGAGACATTCCCCTTAGTCTGGGGAGTGGTGCTTTTCACTTGCCTTGCAGCTGCCATGGGTAGGTATAATGGGATATTTTGCATTTCTAGCCATGCTTGACTTTTCTTTTGACTTTGCTATGAATCTGTCACCTGAGTGCAGTGAACCTTAATTATAGCTGCTGCTTCCTCCCTTCCCCCCCATATGCTTTCCCTACTTCTAAGGTTCAGATGGCCCAAATATTCTAGGGTTGCTTCATCAGACATGCTCCATAAACTGTGATCTGGGTGTTCCCTAGAGAAAATGAAAGAGGAACAGCAGTAGATAGGAGAATTGGTCTCATTCTGGTGTCTTCTGCCAAGGGTGACAGCTCGCCCTCTCCCTGTTTTACTGGCCTTTTTATCCTATTTTGTAAAAGACCATGCTGTCCCCCTGTCTGTCTGTCTATCTATCATCTATCTATCTGTCTATCTATCTATCTATCTATCTATCTATCTATCTATCTATCTATCTATCATGTCTGTTTATCCATTTATCCATCTCTGTCTATCCATCATTTATATCTATTTGTACATCCACTTATCAACTCTCTCTCTCTCTCTCTCTCTCTCTCTCTCTCTCTCTCTCTCTCTCTCTCTCTCTC
>NW_027185761.1:54052042-54062664 GCF_028583685.1 Petaurus breviceps papuanus
CTCTCTCTCTCTCTCTCTCTCTCTCTCTCTCTCTCTCTCTCTCTCTCCTGTGAAATATATTTACATGTATGTTTGTGGTATGGCTGACAGAAATAGATTACCTCTAATCAGAATACTATTTGAATCTGTGATCTCATGGATGGCGGCGCCCTCTTCAGTGCTGCAGATCCCAGTCCATCCTGCCTAACCCTTGTTCATGTCCTTCTTTAGGTTCGCAGTGGGAGGGAGGGCTCTCCTGCCTTGTCAGGAGCCTTCATCTCTTCTTCTTGATGTGGGGAGTACATGGGTAGAACACACAGGCTCTCCCTCCATTGCTCATGTCCCCTTGACCCCCAGGGCACCAAGGTGAGCTCAGACGCTTCCTAACTTGTCACCTCATCACTCTCTGCTTCGGTCTCCTCCACTGTAAAGTGAGGATAGTAGTAGCTGCACAGGATTGTTGCGAAGATTGAATGAAATATATTTGCAGAGTGCTTAGGACAGGCCCTGGCACATAGTAGGCTCTTACCTTAGTCGGTGCTTGCTTCCTTCCTTTCTTCTTTCCATATGAATCACAACTATCTCCTTTCCCCACATCAGGAATAGCTACTGCCAGGACTTGGACTGCTAGAGATTAAGCTCCACTGCCTCTGGGGAGTTAATTCATTAAGTTCTGGGGTTCTGAATAGGGGCCGAGGTGTCCTGATGGGCAGATGAGTAAGTGAAGCCTTACCTAGCCTACTGCCTATTGCTAGCCTCACACTATGTTTTGCATCAATCAGTAAATCTATAAACGTTTGTTACGTGTCTACTATGTGCCAGGCGTCATCCTCAGCTTTGGGTAAGAAGCAGAGATAGTCCTGCCCTCAAGGAGCCTGCAATCTGATGGGCCCCATCCAGTTAAGAACACCAGGGCCACCCCATCCTGGGAATCTTTTAAAAATGGTTATTTGTCCATTTTAAAAATCCTTTGCTTTGAGATGCAGTGTGCTGCATTGACAAGAGCGCTGGCGTTGGGGTCAGAGGATCTGGGTTCTTATCCTGCCTCATATGCTCTCATGTCACTTTTGGCTAATCATTCCATCTTTTGGGGTCTTGGGTCCCTCAGCTGTAAAATGAAGGTATCATATACCATAGACCTCCCAGATTCCTTCCAACTCTCCATCCTATCCCAAGATCCTTCGTAATTCCATAGTGGGGATGTGCTGCTTTATGTTTGTGGCCCATCACATTCCCATCCATTGCCCTCCTGGCACCACTCAATTTCAACTTAGTGACTATACTTTTTTTTACTTGAAGCCATACTTCAGCAGAAGAATTTTGGTGTAAAAAGATCGTTCTTAATTTCAGGGAGAAGAGACTTCTCTAATGACCCCATTATCCAGTAGCCTTAAGTATAGGAATTGCTGTCCCAAGCCTACAGAGTACTTTGTTTAGAATCTCTAGGACTATGGAGAGTTTTACAGGATAGAAAACCAATTCACTTTTGAGATCACACAGCTGACATGTAGAAGGTAAAGAGGGCATGGGTCAAAGACAAGATGCTGGCCCACTGAACATGAAAGCTCTTTATGCTAAAAAGTAGCATAACCTGTGGAAAATGAGCTGCACAAAACTTTTTGTGGTCCCAAGAAGCTGGAAACAAGACACCTATTGATTGGGGAGTGGCTAAGCAGATTGAAGTAGATGAAAGTAATGGAATAAGTGCAGAGAAGTCAGTAACTTGCAAGAATTGAATGAACCAATGCATCATGAAATAGGGAGAACCAGGAACGTAACTGGCACAGTGTTTGAGGTGACACACAGGAAAATAATTATAAAAGGGAAGTGTGAATGGTCAGATTGGCATTGGCCACTGTTGACTTCAGAAGACTCACGATGGAGCATACGTCTTTCCTCTTGGACTCTTGGTGTGGAATGTCAGGCACGGACAATGTGCGGGCTTCTTTGGTTGACTTCTTACAAGGACAAATTCCATGGGAAGAAGTTATTGGGCATTGACAGCAAAGGGATCAATCAAAAGTCATAAAATTAAGAGATAGAAAAAGGCATCAATCAATATTTTCAAAAAGTATCTCATACTATAAAGGTAGTGTGATAGGTTAGCAGAGAGAGGGGTGGAATTGAGTCAGAAAGACTTGGGTTTGAATCCTGCCTCTGATAATGATTGGCGGTGTGACCTTTGATGAGGCGTGGTCTCTGAGCCTTCATCTGTAAAACCAGTAGGTTTTTCTAGAAGGTCTTTGAAATCCTTCCTAGCTCTAATTATGGTCCTGTGATCTCTCTTCATCCTCTCCCACAACCCTGGCACTATGGACTAATCACTTAACCTCTCTGACCTTCTCCCTTTAAGGTGATATAATTAAAAAAGAAATCATTACAGATCCCATCTCATTGACAGCACTCAATTACAGACACATTAGGGAATTACACCCCATTCGGCTGATGCTGGAGGACTCGTTAGCAGAGCTTTCACGAGAGCTAATGGGGATTGTATTTCTAAACCTCTTCACAGGACACTGCACATTTTCTGATAAGTGCTTTTCTTTTCCCCCTGTGTTTATCGGACTTGAAGATTGACCAGAAGAGAGAAGGGGGGACTTGCTTTCTCCTCCAGGTGTGGGCAGGAAGCAGCTGTTCTGGGTGCCAGCTGCAGGCTCCTGCCCCTGATGCTCACGTGGGACTAACTGAGCTGTTCGAGCAGGTGATGGTGGCATGTCTTCAAGAGCTTGCTGACAGATGACCTTTGAGCAGTCCCCGAGCCTCAGAGAGGGCCACCTCCAGTCCACTCCCCATGCTCTGCTGTCTGCATTCAGGCTGTCTTTACCCACTCATTATGTTCACTGCCCTCCTGTAACCTCCGTTTATTGATTTGGGACATGGGCCAGTTTCTAATTGTTTCCTTCAGATTGTTTCTGCCCTAGATTGCTGACTCCTGTCTCCTTGTTTTTTATCCTTCACACCCTGTCTTTTCTTTACCCACACCCGGACTAATTCCTTGAGTAGCCAGAGAAGCCATAAGTGTGATCAATTGTCTCATTATGGGGCCAAAACAAGCAGCATTGTTTTTAAACCCATAACACCCTTAAAAGCACATTCATTTCAGGTTGAGCATTTGCCGTCCGTCTTTGTACATATTTTTTGCCTCGTTTCATTGTACTGTCTGTGTCTCTCTTATTCATGAGATTATAGATTTACAACTGTAAGTTACTTTAGAGACATGTGAGAAGCCAACACTCTTATTTTACAGATGAGGAAACTGAGGCTGTGACTTTTTCAGGGGCACACAGCTATTAAGTATTTGAGGAAGAATTTGAACTCAGGTCTTACTGACTGTAAGCTCAGGACTCTATCCAGTGTACCACATTGTTACCTCTGGGATTTGGGGGCTTAGACTTTTTTCAGTAAGTAGGATTTCATTGTCACCTCATGTTTAAGTTTTCTTAAACACTAATTTCAATTTTTCTGTTTCCTGGAAACTGAATTTCCTGGAAAATTTCCAGGAAACTGACTTCCTAATAGGTGGGAGGTTACATGTTACTTTTGCTAGCAATTCTTAATGTACCAGTTAGATTTGACAGAAAAAGGAGTATATTCTGTTTCTCTCTCTCTCTCTCTCTCTCTCTCTCTCTCTCTCTCTCTCTTTCTCTCACATACACTGTAAAGTAACATTTTATATATTTTCTCATTTCCCCCTTTAACATTTATCAAAATTACATAGAGATTACATCATAAAATGCCCCCAAATGTTCATTAAATACTTTATTTTTCCTCAGAGAGATATAGATCTAGGTCCTTAAAAATATCATTCTTTTTTAGAAACAAATCTGACACATTATGAACAAACATTAATTATATACCAACATGAAGAGATAGGATTTTCTGTGAAATGAATATTCTCTCTATATTAAATCTAAGATGGTGGTATGAAGTACGATTAATTTCTATCAGTTCTTCCTTGAATTAAAATATCCAAGAGATTGGGAGGGAATTTAGGGACCATCTGGTCCAACCTATCCTTGAGCAATGGATATATCATCCAGCCTTTGCTTGAAGACCTGCCAGCCACTTCTCAGGGCAGTTCATTTTACTTTGGGATACTTTAATAGTTTGGAGGATTTTATTTTTCCCCTCCTGACATCCCAGCTTAAATCTTAAACTCTTCAGCTTCTACCCTCTGCTCCTGGTTCTGCCAAGTTGGGAAGTAAACAGAAGTATTTTCGTGCCTCTTCCACATGAGAGCTCCCCATATGGCATTTTCATGATGACCTATGCAATCTTACCTCCTCCAAATGATACCTAGCTTATCGATGCCCTTCCTCAAATATGGTCCCCAGAACTGGACACAGTCCCTTGACACTGTAGTCTGACCAAGTGAGAGCATTACCTCTTCTGATGCAAACAGATGCCTGCTCTGATGGAGTTGCATGGTGCAGGAGACAGAATGTTGGGCCAGAGTCAGGGAGACCTCTGTTTAATCCTACCTCAGTAACTGTAGGGAAATTACTTGATCTCTCTCTGCCTCATCTGTAAAATGGGGACAATAATAGCACCTGCCTCCCAGGGATTCTGAGAGGATAAAATAAGGTAAAATGTCCAAATTTATTGCTTTGCAAAATTTTAAGTGCTGTATAAATTTTAGTTATCGTTATTACTTATAGTCTCAGGGTTTCTTATTTTTAAAATTGTTCTAATATTGAAAAGTGAAACAGAAGGACATATTTTCACCAGTGAACTACCTAGAGGTTTTCCACATCCCACAGTAGAAGGCACAGTTAAGGTTAGGTCACCGCCAGCATTCACATGGACAGCGGATGAAGAGATAAAGGCCAGGTTCTTGGTGGGCTTCAAGAGCCTGGGATGTTCATAGTGGGAGTGAGGGTCTTTATTGTTGGCTTGCATTTACTTCGGCTGGGGTTTGAGGGAGTTGCTCAGGGTCATGCTGCCAGTATGGGTCAGAATTATTCTGAACAGATTTTCTCCATTTATTTGTCAGGACTTTAGACAGAAAGGAACAAATGATGTTTTTTCTTCTGAATAAAATATATGGGATGAAATAGCTTAGTATTGTCCTGGCTGTGCATTCTTTAGAAAATTCATTGGCAGCATCTTAAATTCTGATTGTGGTATTAGTGAGCATGGGTTCCTTTAAGGCCTTATTAATGACTGAGGTCTCTGAAAGTGGAATTAGTGACCTTCCAAGTCTCTCATAACCTTGTAGGGCTGGCCTCCTTGCTCTGCTCTGGGCACTATGGTGTCACCTAGCTGCCCCTGACTAGTAAAAACAGTCCCTAGTAGAATGTAGGCTGCTTGAAGGCAGAAGCTGTTTTCATGTTTGGTCTTTGCCTAGCTCCATACTCAACACATGGTAAGTGTTTAATAAAGGCTTCTTGGATTGACCTGTGTTCGACTCTCAAAACTTAGGGAAGTGGTATTTTTAATCATCTAAAAACAGGGCCTCTCATTCTTAGTGGATGCTTTGTTATTTCTTTATCCCTTCCAACCTTTGGGGGTAAAGATGCGCTTCTAGAAAAACTAACCCATCAAATTTTCTACGCTCGTCTTGAATATTAATCCTTAGAACATGAACTAAAAAATTGTAGATACACTTGAACATCTTTTAAAAATAGATATATTTTGCTGTTTTTTTGTTTTTCCCATCCTCATCTTCCACCAGTGAGTCATCCCTTATAAAAAAGAATTTTAAAAAAGGAAGAAATATTTTGGTAAAACCAGACAACGTATCAGCCACATCCAACATTATAAGTGATATTTTGCCTTCGTAGTTGACCAATTCTGCAGAGAAAGGAAGGAGGCAGTAAATGAGATTTTTGGAGAACTTTTTTCTTTTTTTTTTTAAACCATGGATTTATTTTCTCTTCTTTCCAAATCACTCATGGCCTCCTCTGAAAAAAAGAAAGGAAACAAGATTGTTGTTACCAATGTGCATAGTCAAGAGAATCAGCTTCCTGCCTTGTCCGAGTTCAGAAATGCATGTCCTGGGGTGTAGCTTGAGTCCACATCTCTGCTGGGAGGTGGATAGCATGGTCCTTGTAATCATGGCACTGGCCAAGTTCTTAGGGTGTGTGAGCTTCTAAAAGCCTCCTTGGATGTTGTGATGCTGCAGGAAGGACGGAATAGAAACCTTTAAAGGTGACTTTTAAGATACCATTGGGAAGTTTGTCCCTGCTTTTCCCACCTAACAGAGTGCAATAGGATGTGTTGAGCAGTAGCTGTCCAATGGTGTAACATCAGGGGCATGGCTTTACTGGACCAGCCCTTTGACACCCTGACACAATGAATGTGGCATCACTGTTGAGATGGCATATGGCTTAATGAGAGCCTTTTAGTGTGGCAGAAGTCTCCTGTTCTAAGCTCTGGTCTGGCACGCAGTAGAGGAGCAAAAAAAAAATCCACGGAACATATGTTGAAAAACATTTGTTTGACTTTTGCTAAATAAGGAGCAAAAGATGAGAGGGAGGAAAACATAGTAAGAAGAGTTAGCAAGTGTATCCTAAGTTTAAAGTCTGATTCATTTCTGCACAAGGCCATATCTATATCACTTAGCCATGTAAGCAAGTGATGTTTTCCTGAAAAATGATGGATTCCACTTTGTCTTGCCAAGGCTGACTGACCCCAGAGGCTTACTGTTATGTCTTCTTATGGTTTTCCTGACGGTAGCTGAATGCTTCTTAAGACAGGGCTAACCGTCTTTTAGAGGTAGAATCCAAGGTAGGGCAATGCTTTTGACAACAGCGAAAAAGCAAGCTTGCAAGAGTGTCTAGGATAGAGGCGTAGACTCTCAGATCATTGTCCTCTAATCCCACCATCAGCTAAGGTCTCCTCCATGGCTACTCTGACTTACAGTGTTTTTGGGTGTAGAGAAATTAGCTAAATGTAGCACGTGAAGACTTCCCCCAGCAGAATGGGTGGATGAGAACGATTTGTCCAGTGGCCATGAAGGCAGCTGAAGCAGGCACTGTGGAGTGCTTAGAGCTTGGTCAGGTATCAAAGACTCCAGGGTCATCCCCTGCATACCTAGCCACCACCAGCCATCTTGACTTTTGTCCCACCACTGGGCTTCAGTGACTCTGGAAGAGATAGTGAGGCTGCCAGCCTTGTGCCTCACTTCGGTCCAGTTCAGGCACAAGTGGAGATATCAGCCTGTGATGTCATTGGTCCTCTTCCAAAGCGAAGATGAGGAAGAAGGACATCAGGGGCTGTGTTCATCAAACAAACATTTCAAACATCCATGTTATGCTTTAATGGGCTTTGTTGAATCAGATGACTTTTTCTGGTCTTTCCTGAATCATTGATGATACTAATAATCATTTATTAGGCAAAGGAAAAAATTGAGATCTTAGTGGAGGATTTTTTTTAAACTAAAAGTGGCCTAAGAGAGAAAAATTCAAAGAAGTTGTGATATACAGATGCATGTTGTACCATGAGAAGTCACCATTATAAGAAATATGGAAAATGATGGGGAGGTTTTTATGAACTGATACAGAGTAAAGAAAGTTGAACCAGGGGCTTCAATGATGAAAACAACACTAAAACACTCAGATGAAATGTAATGAGCAATCTTGGTTCTGGAGGTCCTTCTAGACAGAGATGAGATGCTACAGGTGCTGTGTGTGTGTCCTGAGGTAAGAGCTGTAGTGTTAGTTTTATTTTACTCCTTAATTTGGTTACAATGAAGACTCTCACATGACTAATGTAGAAATGTGTTTAATATGATTGTACATGTATAGGCTATATCAGATTGCTTGCTGTCTTGGGGTGGGGAGAAGGGAGGGAGGGAGAAAAATTTGGCACTTAAAGTTGTACAGAAAATGAATGCTGAAAATTATCTTTATGTGTAATTGGAAAAAAGTTAAATACTCTTCAGAAAAACAAAACAAAACAAATGAAAAGTCTGTGGTGGGGGTGATATTTATCAAAGTCAATCAAAGACACTAATAAAATTAATACCAAAAAGAACAATAGATGAGACCCCCAATCATCTGTCCAACTCTTTATTTTTATGGATGAAGCACCTGAGACCATGGAGGATGCCTTAGTGTCTCTAAGACATCATCTCCAGAAGCATTAGGTTAGTGGGGGGGTTGTTTCCTTTTGAAGTTCTCACGGACAGCATTTTATATCGGTACAGTTTGGTTCTTAGAGGGAAATTCAGACTCATAGCTAAATCACTCTTTTTTCTTTTTTTGCGAGATCATTTGGGGTTAAGTGACTTGTTCAGGGTCACACAGCTAGCAAGTATCAAGTGTCTGAATTCAGATTTGAGCTCAGGTCCTCCTGACTCCAGTGCTGGTGCTCTATCCACTGTGCCACCTAGCTACTCCCAAACTCACTTTTGAAGAAAGTAGTAGAAAGCTCTTGGTCCTTGTGTATGCTATAAGAGAAGAGAATTTTTTTTAAAGTAAGTGTTGCTGGGTGGAAATGGGATTAGATTTGTTTCATCTCACCCTGAAGGGCAAAAGTAGGAGTGATGACTGGAGGTTATTGAGAGACAGATGCAGGTTTAATGTTAGGAAAAGCGTCCTAAGAGTGAGCCCAGAGTGAATGGGCTGTGTCAGGAAGGAGCGAGCTGCCCCTCTTTGGACATCTTCAAGAAAGCCTGGCTGACTGTAATGGGAATGTAAATTTTAAAGATCTTCCCTGCCCCTAGGCTAAAGTGCCCCTGGAGCCTGGGGTGGGAGGCTTGTTTTTCAGTAGATACTTCTTCATTGGCCAGTGAGTCAATAAGGTTGTTACATTCTCTGAGCCGAAGGCTATATAAGCCCTGATGTGTAGCTTTGTTTTGGGGGCTCACTTTGAGAAGTGTTCTGTGATTTGATCAGGATTCTGGGAAGCTGTTGTTGAGAGCCCCCCCTTGGCTTTGAAAAACCCAGATGTTGAAACCCAGATGTTGATTTGGTACAGATGTAATGGTTGGACAGTTTGGAAACTGTCTACTTGATCTCTTTCTCTGTCTTGACAATTCTGTCTGTATATTCTGAAGTTCAGGGTGCTGCTAGGTAAACGATACATATTTGACTGATAAAAGTAAGCTTGTTAACCCATTTTGAGTTGTTTTCCTTTATCTAAGAACCTGTGGTGGCAGCGATCCTGGGGACGCTGGGGTGCTTGCTGCGACACTGACCTGGAAGCGGAGGCTTTCTTACGGGTGTCGTAGAAGGGATTGGTTTGGAAGAGATGACTAGTCTAAGAACACAAACTGTCCAGAATAGTGGGCAGCTTTGGTTCTCGGTTCTTTCCACTCTGTCCTGTTAATATGCTAAGGCTTAACTTCTCTGCCATTCTCCAGAGATATTTACAAATGAAAACCCACAAAAAGATCCTCGATGCCACTGTATTGTGTATAGGGAACAGATGAGCCTTGCAAAGTGAAATGATGGCTTCCATTCCTTGGTTTATTGTTTAATTCTGTTTATGAAAGGTGACTGTTTCTTCTCTGGATAGGAATAGGGTTCCATTGTGACTGGTTGTGATTACAGGGGAGAAAATACAGGGTGGATGGCAGGCTGTCATTGTGAGGATTCCCTTTTGGGTTTAGTTTTCCTGTAACTGAACTGGTGACTTGGGTTGCCCAAAGGGCTCTTTAGGGGCATTTTGTCTAAGACCCTCATTTTACAGATGAGAAAATGGAAGCCCAAAGAGACTGAGGAACTTCCTCAAAATCACACAGATGGTAAGTGGCAAAGCTGGAAATTTGAACAGGTCCTTTTCCTCTGCATCCAACACTTTCCATCTTTCTGACCTGTGTCCCTCATTATCCTATGTCCAAGATTGAAAGACATTGTATCCATTGAGTTGGGTTTTGTTGTCTAAAATGATATAGAAGGTCTTCTCTGTTGTGGCTGAAGTAGAACTCTTTCATGGTGCTTCCTGGTTGTCCTTTTCTCAACCACTGCTGCCCAAGCCTTTGGCCCCCCTGGAGTGCACAATTGAGAAGGTCAAATTTACCCACCCAAGGGTTCATAGGAACGTGATTTCTGGAGTTGGAAAGGACCTCAGAAATCATTCTATTCAACTCCCTTGTTTAATAGATGAGGAAATGGAGGTCCAGTTTAATCCAACAAACATTGATTAAATCTTTTATCTATGTAATATATATTAATATTATACATAGTGCATGAGCTAGGTTTTGAAGGGGGTAGATGATCTAAGAGATACACATTAGGAAAGAGAGTGTGCTAGGTACAAGATACCAAAGAATTGAGGTGGCAGATGGAATGTTGTATCTGGAGAACAGAAAATAGATCAGTTTGCCCAAAGTGTAGAGGACGTGAGAGGAAATAATGTCTAACTATCCTGGAAAGAAGGTCTGGAACTACATTCTGAAGGACTCTAAATAGCAAATGCAGAAGCTTTTATTTTATTATACAAGTAATGGGGAACTGAAGAATCTTCTTTGGCCAAAAAGCAACTTGGTTAGACCTATTCATTTGAGTGATGGGATGACCTGGCCAAGGTAAGATAGATAGTAAGTAGCAGAGATGTTCAAACGTATTCATCTGACTCTTGGTGCTTCAAGAAAGCCACATTGATTGCTTCTCGGTTTCCTTCCTCCCTCCCTCCTTCCCTCCCTTTCTCCCTCCCTCCTTCCCTCCCTCCCTCCCTTCCTCCCTCCTTCCCTC
>NW_027185761.1:54062764-54070903 GCF_028583685.1 Petaurus breviceps papuanus
CTTAGCAAGAGTTACTGTTAATATTTGCTACAAGTTTGACTCTGAGTTGTGGGTGGAAACAGGTCTGACCTTGTGATTGCATATTAACGGGGAATCTGAAAAGGTGTCTGGTTTTTACAGTGATAAATTTTAATGACTTCTGTTTGTGTATCATTAACAGGCTTCTGCTGTTGCCCAAAGGCATAAATAAAGTCATTTTGCTAGGGTGGGACTGCCCTTCCACAGCCCCAAGATGACCTTGAATTCTGAAAAGCTTTGGTTTAGAGTCCTGTTTTGGGGACCGGGATATTCCTGTGCAAACACAGAAAACTTGTTAGCTCCCTTAAAAGGCCAGTATCATTAAAGGGGCAACGTGGTACATTAAAAAGAGAGTTGGGGTAATGGGAAGACATGGGTTCCCAATCTGTGTCTGGTGCACACTAGCTCACAGTTTAGCTATGGATAATGCAATCAGTTGTCAAATAGGGATAACATCCATAGTTTCTATTTCACAAGTTTATTTTAAGGACCAATCAACATCATAGGATCATATATTTACAACTGGAAGAAAACTAACAGGTCATTCTGTACAACCCCCTCATTTTATAGATGGGGACACTGAGGGTCAGAGAGGTAGAATAATGATGATGATGGTTATAAAAGCTGTTTATATAGCACTGAGCGTTGTTATTGTCATTGTCATTATTAATACCTATTCCTCCTAACTCTTGGGGGCCATCCCCATCGCCTAAGAGTATGCATTCCCTCTAATTTGTATTTATCTTGCATATTCTGATCTCTACATGTTGTTTACACCATTAGAATGAATGCTCCCTGAGGGGAGAGGTTATTTTTGCTTTTTTTCTTTATATCCCCAGTGCCAATATATACCAATGTCTGGTATATAGTAAGCACTTAATAAATGCTTGTTGATTAATTGATTGCTAGGACCTACTTAGTAGGCACGAATAAGATAAAGGGTGTAAAGTGCTCTGCCAACTTTAAGAGAAACAATTTATTTTTTATTATTTCTTATGTCAGGTTGTTTTTTGAGGGGGGCGGGGGAAACTTCTCTGCTACAAAGGATAATTATCTACTAGCATAGAGGACTTAGTCTCCTTAAAGAAGAGAATACTTTGCTCTATTTCCATTGGTTAAAAAAAGATGCGTAGTGTATTTGTTCCTTTTCAGTTTGTATTTCAGATAATATTTGCATTTCAAATTCCCATTTCTCAGTTGTCTTTTTTTCAGTCTGTAGCTGCATAATTTGGTTATTTTGGTTTGTAATAATAAAAGGTGTGAGGGTATTTAGCTATTATAAAGCCTTTCAGAGTATCATTATTGAGGTTGACACTTTTATCTGGGATAGTTGGGGTAAATCAAACTTGCCTGGTAAAAATATCATAAATCGCCCACATTGTTATTACCACATAGCTCAGCTTTTAAAGAAGAAAGTATCACCCGATTGTTCCCTGAGGGTGGAGCTGAAAACTTGTTCCCTCATGCTTTGCTTTGCCGTGAATCTGGGGCATTCATTCCTAATTACAGTATTCTCCTTCCCAAGTTAGTTTTGGTCAGAGCAATAAATCTTGGTGTACATCACCTTTAAACATTTTTTAATATTTAACCACAATTGAGATTCCAAATGAATACATGATACCAGTAATGGGTCCGGGTAGCTGGTTTATCGTGTCCTTATCCAAGGATAAGGACTTACTTTTTGTGTCAGGGGTTAAAGAAGGCAAACCATTTCAGATGATGCAGCCTTCTTTACACCTCCTCCCCCAGTTGAGGAAAGGGGAATTGGACTCAATGCAGTTCAATAAGAGTTTATTAAATGCTTACTATGTGTAAGATTCTGTGCTAGTTGAAAGTCTTTGCCGTTACGGAGTTTCCATTCTACTAGGAGGATTCATTGGTTACACAAGTAAGTAACTACTAGGTAATCTGAAGAGGAAGACAGTGCTAAGTGAGGTGGGGGCTGATGGTGGGGGAGAATTTAAACAAAGGTGACAAGGTGTGGGCTGTAGCTGTGAAGGAAGAGAAGTAGCTTGAGAGACCAGAGTTGGGGACAGGCTACATCCCAGGCAGGAGGAGGTACAAGAGTCAGAGGAGGAAATTTTGAGCTGGGTTGTGGGAACTGACCAGTTGGATTGTATCAAAAAAATGCATGAAGGGTTGTGGTGTGAAATCAGCTCAGAAAGTTAAGTTGGGACTAGATGGTGGAGAAACTTTTGTGCTATCAAGAGTCCCTAGAGGTTTGATTGGAGACGGGAGAGGCTGGCAACAAGGAGACCAATTAGGAATGCATGGCGGTATTCCAGGAGAGTGTATGATAGTAATCTAGGCCCTGAATTTTAGTAGTGACCCTGTCAGTGAGGAGAAGACACAAATATGAGAGTGGAGATAAAATTGATAAGACTTTGAAAAGACTGGATATGAGAGTTACAGGAGAGAAAAAAATTCAAAAATACTCTGAAATAAATGAGCCTAGGTGGCTACTACCTAGCACATAGTAAGTGGCTAATGAATCATTGATTAATCAGTTGATTGGGTTGGAGGATGCTGGTTTGTCCTGACAGAAATAGGCAAGTTCTTGAATCAAATTTAAAAGAATACAAGTCATTCCCCAATTGATAATTGGTCAAGGGCTATGAACAGGCAGTTTTCACAGGAAGGAATTAAAACTATCTATAGTCATATGAAAAAAATGTTCTAAACTGCTGTTGAGTAGAGATATGCAAATCAAAACAACTCTGAGGTTCCACATCACTCCTGTCATATTGGCTAACATGACAAAACAGGAAAATGATAAATGTTGGAGAAGATGTGGAAAAATTGGAACACTAATGCATTGTTGGTGGAGTTGTGAACTGATCCAACCATTCTGGAGAGCAATTTGGAACTATGCCCAAAGGGCTATAAAAATGTGCATATCCTTTGACCCAGTAATAGCACTTTTAGTTCTGTATTCCAAAGAGACCATAAAAATGGGAAAAGGACCCACATGTACAAAAATACATAGCAGCTCTTTCTGGGTAGCAAAGAATTGGAAATTGAGAAATAAAATTGGAAATTTTACTAAAAATTTTTTAGTAAAATACATATTTGGTATAATACAAATAAATAAGAAAAATTTAGTATAAAATAAAAATTTAGTTAAAAAATTAATTAAATATTTTCATGATTTGTGGCTTGAGTATGTTTCAGAAGCTTGAATAGCAGTGTATGCAATCTGGAAATTTAGGGAGCCCTCTTTGATTGCTATGACTTTTCTTTGAGTCTCATTTCCTATAATATGTTGTCCTCAGTAATGAGCAGATTTAAGACTGTTGAACTGAGGCAGCATGATTCATTGGAAAGAGCACTGATTCTAGACAGAGGACCTCTGGTCAAATCCTTTCTGTGAGGCTGACTTTTTGTGTAACTTTGGCTCAGGTAACCTCTGAGGAGGGAGTTTCCTTATTAGGAGTTGCCCAAAACTACAATATCACAGGTCTCCCACCTTCCCCACCCCCCAAGGTGATCAAATGAGGTAATATATAGGGTTTCCCATAGTTACTAAAGCTTAAAATCACACTAAGAAGACCTTTGGGACAACCTGTATATACAGTTTTGCAAAGCCTTTAGTTTGCAGAGCCCTGTCCAAGGTCCTGAGACTTAAAAGCTAAAAGTAAGAGTTCCTGCTCTCAAGGAGTTATGCTCTATTGTGATTTTACAGTTCGTCTCTAAATAGTTTCAGACATATGTGGTTGCAAACTTAAAGACAGAAATCTGTAGAGTTAGACCATCAAGATCAAGGACACTCATTTCTGTTGAAGATGCTGTGTGTTCAGAAGCAGTGATGTCTGATCACTATGTGAAGGGACAAGAATTAAACTTCTAATCTGATTCTTACTTGTATTCTTAGATTTTATCCATAGATTTTTAGTATTAAAACAAATAGGTGGAGTACTATTGGTCTCTACTAAGGATAGGAAGGGATATAGGTAACATCCTTCCCCTCCTGACAGGATATTGAATTTGATTTTTTTAATGGACAACTTTGGATAAGCTGCTCCTATCAATTTTCTAGGGACTCCTCCTTCTTTGAATCAGCATTCATTCATTCAACAAACATTTATTAAACTCTTACTATGTGTCAGAATTTATCAACATCAAGATTTACTGCTTTGATAAAATCCACCTTGGAAGGAGAACATCATAATTAAGAATAACGGCTGCAGATCTGCAGCAAAGCAGGGAGTGTGGGAATAGGGTTTGAGTTCCTTCTTCAGGGTGATAACACTAAGTGACATTCCTGCTCCAGCAGCCAGGGCCACCACTACCAATGTTGGTCAGAGATTGTTCAATGACTTGCAAGCTTAGATAATTGCCTGGGACACTAAAACTTGATCAGATGGGAAACAATGGGGAATGGAACATAAATCACCCTGCTTTGCTACTCATCAATGGATCTCGGGCAGAAGTTTTTGAAACGAACTGCTAAAGTGAGGTTCGAATCCAGTTATTTCATTTCCTGTCCTTGTAATTGTACTGTATTTGAATTTACCTCAGTAGAAGGTAAGCTATTTGAAGGCAGGGAATATTTTTCCTGTTATTTTTTCCTTTTTGGCATTCCCAACACTTATGACAGTAACCCCAGATATCCAGTACAAAAGTATGGAGATTGGAAAGGAGGGTCATGCATGAGAAACAGCAAGTAGATCAATTTGGCCAGACCAGACTCATTGTAGAAGGTGTAATGAGGATTGAGAGGTTGAAATGGTCCAGGTTATAAAGAACTTTATTTGCCAAATAGAGAAATTTATATTTGACGCTGGAGTTAACAGGGAGCCAGTGGAGTTTATTGAATAGGGTGGTGACATGTTCACACGTATGCTTTAGGGAAATCCCTTTGGTAGCTGAATGAGCACAGGTTGGAGTAGGGAGAGACTTGGGGCAGGAAGACCATGCAGGAAGCTATTGAAATAGTCTAGGAGAGAACTGAAGAGAGCCCAAGTAGAGGATGATAGCTGTGTGAGTACAGACAAGGGGATGTATTTGAGAGATGTTGGGGGAAAAGGAATAGCAAGATTTGGCAATGGGTTGGATATGTGGGATGAGAGTGAGAGTGAGAAGTTTGGGGTAAGAACAAGGTCTTGAGCTTGAATGTTTATAAGAGTGATAGTGCTAGTGACAGAGGAATTCAGAAGAGAGGTTTTTTTGGGTTGGGGCTGATAGTGAGTTATGGTTTGGACATGATGATTTTGAGATGTGTATGGAGTATAGAAATGTCCGATAGTAGGTGGTAATGTGAGATCAGTGCACTGGAAGTAGAGAGTAGAATGGGATATATGGATCTGAATATATATTAACTGAACTCATGGAAACTGATGTAGTTATTAAGTGAGAAAAAGCAGAGAGAATAGATAAGAAGACCCAGGAGAGAACCTTGAGGGACACCTACAGTTAGTAGTTGCCTATACAGTAGTATAGAGGGCAGTTAGGTGGCACCCTGGTGCACAGAGCACAAGTTTTGGAGTTAGGAAGACTCATCTCCCTGAGTTCAAATCTGGCTTCAGACACTAGCTGTGTGACTTTGGGCAAGTCACTTCACCCTGTTTACCTTGGTTTCCTCATCTGTAAAATGAGCTGGAGAAGCAGATGGCAAACCACTCCAGCATCTTTGCCAAGAAAACACCCAATGGGGTCATTAATAGTTGCGCATGACTGAAAAATGACTAAACAATACAGTAAATATTTTGTATCTACTTTGAAAATGACTTTTATCAATTTCCAAGAATCTATTGGAATGAATGATACCAATTAGTTTAAGTTACTTTATTACTAGACTTCTTTTATTCATTTCATTTCATTTATTTAATTTTATTAAACTTTTTTATTTCACTTAAACTTTCATTATACTAAAGCTGAATATGTACAGGAAGCAGGTGGTCTTCTCATCAAGCCTGCTTCTTCAGAGAGGGACATTGAGGTAAATCACAAAACTTGAAAGTAAGAAGAACACTTCCATGGCCATCTAGTCCAACCTGTACCAAGTAGGGAGCATCCAACCTCTGTTTGCAGAACTGCAATGAAGGGAACCTTCCTTCCTCAAAGCAAGCCCTCCTACTTCTAAGGAGCTATAATTGTGAGTGACATCAAGACCAACTTTGCTTCTTGGCAGCTTCCTGGTTTTGACCTTTGGGGTCAAGTAGGGCAAGTTTACCCATCTCAAGTACTAGATATGTGTACAAAGTGATCATGTATGCCAGTCCATTCAGTTAAACTACTCTCCTGTGGCATGGACTTACAATATCCATCCTTATTGATTTCCTTTAGATGTCCCCTAGTTTATCAATGTCCTTCTCAAATAAACCATGGTGGACAGGGCCAAACAAAATACTCTAGCTGCGGTGAGAACTTTATATGCCCATTAAGGTTAAGCTATGACTTGAAACATTGAAATGTTTTTTGTGAAACCAGAAATCTTATCATGTTACATTTTGTAGCCTATCTAATGGATGGCGCTCTATTGGTGTCTCTTATGTACTACCTTAACAATTATGTTTGATCGTAATCAGTGAAGTGTGCTCCCTTTTACATTCCATAATATGATCACTTAAATCATCTAATAGATTTTGTTCTATAGACAGTGATACATAAGTCCTGTGAGGTTAAACATAATAAATCACCATCATTTGCCTGGAACTTCCATTGCCTAAGAGAGAACAGGATCAACCTTGAATATTGGAACCCATGAAATAAATTAGATTTTCATAAAAGTAGATGCTGACAGGCTCCATGCTTAGACAATGAGAGCTACATAAAGATTCTAGAAATCCCTCTGTTATTGTATGGGAACGGGGATAGGAGGAGTGAAAGAAAAGCCTTTCTGTTTTGTACTTGGAGTGGATCCTACTAACCGCTATGTATATAAGGTGTTTTAAACTTTGTGTGAGAGGCAGTAGCAAGGCAGGCAGTTGACTAAATGCTTATTCTGTTCCAGACCTTTTGCTAAGTTTTGGGAATACAAATACAGGCAAAAAGGATGGTCCCTGCCCTCAATGAGCTTACATTTTAATGGAAGAAGAAAGAACCCAAAAGGGCTGTGAATGAAGTATGCCCAACCAATTGGGCCTATCACCTAAATGGAGACTTATAAAGAACTCACCAGTGGGAGAGGGGAGCTGGCAGGCAGAGGGATGAGAAGGCAGCTGAGTCATGGTGGCAGAGTCCAGGGGTGGAAGTATAACATAGTAGATAGAAGGCTAGCCCCAAATTAGGAGCACTAGTTCAAGTTCTGAGCTGGCACTAACCTGCTGGGTCACCTTGGTTAAGCCAAACAACCCATAGTTCCCTAAGCAATTAAATGCTAGGGATGTCAGACTATAAACTTAGATTTGGAAGGGTTTTACTCTGGAAATTCCCTGCTGGAATAAGATAACATCACATGTCCAGACTAAGTATTTAAAGTTCATAAAATACATTACATGCATTATTTTATTTGAGCCTTATAGCAAGCCTATAAATTAGGTAGGACAGGATTATATCCATTTTATAGTTGAAGAAACTGAGGCTCAGAGGGATTTAAAGTGACTACAGGCCTTCTTAACTCCAGGATTGGCTTTCTATTCATTCTACCAGGTGTCTCCCATGCAAACATTCAAATGCTGTGTAAATGTTTGTTGTTTAATTGTTTTTCAGTTGTGTTTGACTTTTTGTGACCTCTTTTTGGGGTTTTCTTAACAAAGATACTGGAATAGTTTGCTATTTTTTTTTTAAAGCAATTGGGGTTAAGTAACTTGCTGAAGGTTATTTCTGGGTGTGGTGCTAAGTATCAGAGGCTGGATTCAATCCCAGGTCATCCCTGGTCATCTGGGGCCAGTGCTCTTACTCACTAAGCCACCTGGCCACCCTGGTTTGCTATTTTCTTATCCAGCTCATTTTATAGATGAGGAAACTGAGGCAAACAGGGTCAAGTGACTTGCTTAGGGTCACATAGCTAATAAGTATGAGGCCAGATTTGAACTAGATCTTCCTGACTTCAGGCCTAATACTTTAACCACTGCTCCCCCTAGCTAAATGTTAAGGTTAAGTGACTTTCCCTCTTTCTCAATCCTGGAACATCCTTTTGTACCTCCATCCCTTGACCTCTCCTCTCCTCTCCTCTCCTCT
>NW_027185761.1:54071303-54092212 GCF_028583685.1 Petaurus breviceps papuanus
CCCTCCTCCTCCTCCTCCTCCTCCTCCTTTCCTCTTCTTCTCCTCTCCTCTTGTTATGTCATACCACATTACTATCCTATCACATTGTAATTTAATTGATCCTCTCTTTCTTCCCCCTCTACAAAGCAAGCTCTTAATCTAAGATACAGGAACTTTATTTTTTTCTTCTTTGCTCTCCTAGCATGGTACTTGGGATGTGGTTTTGTTTGGTTTGGAGTGGTGGGATCATGCTGATTCCATTAGTGTTCAGAGACCCTCCTCCTCTCCAGCTTTGTTTCTGCCCTCTTTGCTTCTCCGATCACAGACCTGCCCCGGGGCCTGCCTCTTCTCAGTTCTGACTGCCTCTCTCTGACCATTAGTTCACAAGAGCACTAGCTATGCTTTACTCCCTCCTCTCTGGCCACCTTCCAGGTTGAATGATTCTGATTTCTCTTCTTATACTTGGACAAAGCTGCCGTACCTGTTTGGAGTCTTCTCTTTTTTGGGTTAAACATCCCCAATTCTTTCTGTCGATCCTCTTAGGTCTCATTCTTATAATCCTCCCTGGTCTCCTTCTTCTGGACTCATTCCAGGTTATCAATGCGCATATAAAATATGGCACCTAGAACCAAATACCGCACTCCAGTTATTATCTGGTGAAGGCAGAGAGCAGAGACACAACCACCGTCCTGTGTCCTGGACAATGTGCTTCTTTAAAATGCAGCCTAGGATTAACTTTTTTCATGTCAAATCAACACTTGATTAATTTCAAACTATTGGTCCATTAGACCCCCAAGATCTTTTTTTAAACAAATGACTGCCTCTCCAACTTGTATTTGTGAAATTAATTTTTGAACCTGTGTTTAACACTTCACAATTATATCAGTTGATTTTGCCACATCATATTTTACCCCATGTTTTAGGTTGTCAAGATTTTTTGGATCCTGGTTCCTGTCTATTAGTTAGATGCATATCTACGTAATTTCTTAATTTGATAAAAATATTTTTAAAAACAATATAAACTCCTGCTCTCACAGAACTTACATTTTCCTTAGACTCCACCTTCTTCTTCCTCCCCCTACCTCATCATTTTCGGTCTCCAGTGCTCCCAACAGCATTTTGTGATTGCTTGCTTTATAAGGGTACTTTACCCATATTATTGTATGTGTCAAAAATATAAATATCCTTTAAAAACCAGAGGGTATCTTGAGGATTTCATTTTTCTTAGACAGTCCATCTAAAAATATGACATTATTTTCCATTATTTTTTTGGCTATTAAAGATTGACTTTACAATTCTTTCCATGATGAAAACTAAATGGATACATAAAGATGTTATCTTGGGTGTTTCTTATCCACTAGTGACTAGAGACAGTCTAGTCTTCCTTCAGAAGAATAAGACATGACAACATCTTTCAGATAGTTATGAGAGGGAATAAAAGCTTTCCACTGGAACTGACTCTCGAGTAGTGTTAAATAAGCATAAACACTACAGTGAAACATGAAAATGGTCAAGCGTAGATGAGAGCTCATGTGTTCTGAAGTCTGCCACAGACACACAAGATGCACAATGCCATCCCGTCTGCCGGGGCCGCTCATTAAGTGATGCTCAGAAAGTATTTCCTGTTATTGTACGTGGTAGCACATTGAAATCACTTGCACCTCTGTTGATAAGGCATCACGGTTTCCCGTTGGACCAAATATGTGAATATGAAGAAAGACCTGGGATTTTGTTGGTGTGGGGTCCTCCTGCCCTGGTGGTCAGCCATCGACTGAGAGCTGGGAGGCACCTTAAGGGTCGTCTGGTCTGGTGACCTCATTTTACAGATGTGACCAATTATATTCTGTTTCCTAGTGGATAAATCATAGGGAGTTCTGCCATTCAGAGAGGAAATTATATCCCTGCCCTTACCTGTGTCCTTCATCATGGAGCCAGTAAGTGTGAGGAGCAGAATTTGACCCAGATCTTCCTGGTTTCAGGCCTTATCCTTTATATCAGGGGTTGTGCTTAAGCTTTTTGGTATCATGGACCCCTTTGGCTGCTGAGTAAACCTCTTCTCAGAAATTTAAAAAAATAAATACAGGGGTGGCCAGGTAGCACAGCGAGTAAGAGCACCGGCTCCAGTGTTGAGAAGACCTGGAGATAGAATCCCAGGCTCAGACACTTAGCACCACACCCAGAAGTAACTGGCCATGTAACCTTGAGCAGGTTACTTAACCCTGATTGCTTAAAAAAATAAATAAATAAATAAAATACAACAAAATATATAAGAACACAAATGAAACCAATTATATTACTATGCAATGATCAAAATACATATACATATATGTACATATACACACATACATATGTTTTTGTATGTTTATAGACAAATTCATGGGCCCCAGCTTAAAAATCCCTACTCTACATAGTTTTCCAAATATTGGCCCAGTACTTCCAGCCCACACCACCCCCCCAGTGACATCTGACATATTTCAAGTTTATAATCAGTGTAATCAGTGTCATTTTTCAATATTGACCTGTAAAGTTCCTTTGTTTTGGGGGCAGCTAGGTGACTCAGTGAATTGAGTGCTGGACCTCAGAGTCAGGAAAACTCATCTTCCTGAGTTCAAATCTCACCTCAGATACTTGCTAGCAGTGTGACCCTGGGCAAGTCACTTCTTTACCCTTTTTTCCTCAGTTTCCTCATCTGTAGAATGAACTAGAGAAGGAAATGGCAAACCATTCTAGTATCTCTGCAAAGAATACACCACATGGGGTCATGAAGAGACAGACATGAGTGAAATGACTTAACAATATGCCTTTGCATATTGTTAAGAGATTATGGGGCGGCTAGGTGGCACAGTGAATAGAGCACCGGCCCTGGAGTCAGGAGGACCTGAATTCAAATCTGGCCTCAGACACTTAACACAAAAACTAGCTGTGTGACCTTGGGCAAGTCACTTAACCCCAGTTGCCCACCAAAAAGCAAAAAAGAGTTGATTATCTGGAGACAGCTCACTTTTGGAGCAGCTTATACTTGGCTCAGTTTGGAAAATCTCTTCTTTCAGAATGTGTGATTGGCTCATCATTTTTACTTTTCCCCTCCACACACCTTCTATAGTGCATTATGAGCTATAAAGCAAAATGATACCATCTGCTCGGTCTTAGTCGGGCCCATTGATGGGAAGGCAGTTTCAGACGTATTGTGAGGCAGCATGAGACAGTGGAGAATGATGGTTTTGGAGTTGGAAGGCCTGGGTTCAAATCCCGGTCCCCCTGTTTATTGTTAGTGTGATATTGGATGAGTCACTTGTGCTCTCTGAGAGTCACTTTCTTCACTTGTAAAATGAGGAGTTTGGATCAGATGAACCCAAGGTAAATTTATCAAATAATAAAGAAGGGCACTTTACTGACCTGGGTCATTGGATTAATTTCCAAAAGAGCTGATGATATACACAGCACACACACACACACACACATTTCGATTAATTTCCAATAGAGTTGATTATATACATACTATATATAAAAAGTCATACACACATACATAGATAATGAACGGACATTCATTATGTATGTATATATATATGTGTTTGTGTGTAGGGGAATCTCTTTTTAGCACTTTTAAGATGTGTGAAGCATATTACATCGTTATCCCATTTTGTTCCTTATAACCCATTGTGAGGTGACTGCTCTAAGTAGTTATTATTTCCATTTTACAGATAAGGAAACTGAGGCTGAGATAATGTCTATGCTTCCTACAGAGTCACTTAACTAATGACTGCTTGATTAGAACTAAGGGCTTCTTGACCCCAAGGCCATTAAGCTCTTTGAGAGTCATGGAGTGTTTCATTCTTTGTCTTTGTATCTACAATGCCTGGTACACAGCAAGTGTTTAATAAATGCTTGCTGATTGATTGCGTAGCATTCAATTTGGCACACCCTGCTGCTGCTCCATTTAAGGGCTAGACTTAGGGTGCTTGGAACTCCCAAAGGAGAGATAGCCCGGTGCTCATTCAGGTTGGTACTTTCTCTGTCTTTGGGTCTTGGAGAGTTGTCTAGAGCCCTAGGAGGCTGAGTAACTAACTCAGGGTCACAGAGCCATCCTGTGTCAGAGGCAGGATTTGAATCCAAGCCTTCTAGGCTCCAAGGCTGTATCTCTGCCCTTATGTTAAAGCCCCATTCTATGATTCTCAACGGATTTGTATTAAATGGGGACTATTGTGAATTACACTGGTGTGCATGAAACTTTTCCCAAGGACGTCTGGTAGGGTCCAGTTTTCCTTCTGGGTGGAAAAAAAAGGAAAAACCCCTTAATCTCACAGTTGTCTCCTAATTTAATTGCTAAAGAGTTTCTCTCCTGCTGGGGGATTGACCATTGGTTGTCCTAATTTAAAATTTTGTCATCTCCTTCCCCCAGTTTATTATCTTTAAGGTTTATCAGCTGTTCAATGGAGCTGAGCTCTTTGTAGTTTACCGAAGGCAGACCCATTGAAAGAGAATGAGAGCTGAAACGACAGTGGAATTTGTTACATCAGAGGTTTCAATGAGAAAGTATATTTCTCCCACGAGTGAGAGAAACCCAAATAACTTAGAAATGACGAGTGATTAAGACGTGCTGTGATTTAGAAGTGATTTTTGGTTTTCGTTATTTTGGGTTTGACAGTGGAGGGAGAAGTGGTTGACAGGTTCAGTTATCCCCCTTCTCAATAACCTCCACACTCTGCTCTTTCCTCCCTTCCCCCACCACTGCTGATTAAGAGCAGACTTCTGCCCTGCTTTAGGACTGGTCCATGTTGTGAGTAGGCCCTTCGAGGAACATTATTTCACACTTAGGTCCACTCCATAGAGAAACATCGGAGAATCGGCATTGAATGTCCGGTTGGGGAAATTCGAAATTAGTCATTCCCCTCTCCTTCATGCTTAAATGGTTGGGAATGTATGCAGTTATTAAAATTCTCCTGCAGTAGGCCTGGATTCACCATTTCTGCAAGGCAATCAGAACTGATATGGATCTGTTTAAGTTTTCACAAAAATGTTGCCTCCTTCACAGTGACTAACCTGGACTGGGGGTTTCTAAAATGTATCCGTTTCTTTTTTCCATAATCTTTTCCCTCTAAATCCTCCATTCAACAGGCATTTTGTTAAGTACCTACTATGTACAGTGAGTGGGAGCCAGTGTGACATGTATGAACAGTTGCCCTTGTAGTCAGGAAGACCCAGGTTCAAGCCCTGCTTCTGACAGATGCTGGCAACATGAATCTGATCAAATCATCTAACCTCTCAGGGCTCTGGGCGTCGTCAGGGGTGGGAAATTGGGTCACCCAGGTTGTAAGTGGCAGAACTGGGATCATCAGTTGCTCTCTGTGCCCTGTTTTACCAGAACAAACTCCCTGGGGGTTGTGCCAAATCAAAATTATAGTTCAAATGTCATCTATCAGTTCATAAGCATTTATTAAGTACCTTCTGTGTGTGTTCCAGGCATGGTGCCAAGGGCTGTGGAGACAAAGAAGGGCAAAAATGCAGTTGCTGCTCCCAAAGACGACATCATATAAATCACATAGTGCCTCCCCCATGGCAGTTCTATGAAGTACTCAGGTTAAGTGTCATTACACTCATTTTACAGATAAGAAAATGGAACTCAAGGAGTTGGATGCATCTTGCAATAATCATCATCACTCCTATCTCTGTAGTGTTTGAAGCTTTGGAGAGTATCTCTCTCCCACAAAGCCTTGAATGGAAGCAGGATGAGTGTAATCCTGCCCAATTTTCAGGGGAGAAAATTGAGGGTCAGAGATGTGACTAAACTCCAGTCAGTGCTGACTTCCAGATCCAGCTTTTTTGAGTAATATCTTGTTTATACAGTGCTGCCTCAGTTTCCCTCTGTTTCTCATACTCCAGGAGGTTTGGTGAGGGGGGACAACAAAAACAATTATTTTTATTTGTTTGCATCTTTCCTGATCCTTGGACAAAGGGGTGTTTTTTTTTTCATTCACTCTCCTCCCCCTCTGCTTCTGGATGGGGCTGATGTTTCCTTTCATTCTCAGGTGATTGTTGCTGCTGGTCTCTGGCGGTATAATGTTGTTGTCTGTAGAAATACAGGTGTGTGCTTCGAACGATCATTCAGTCAACCAATGTGTATTAAGCCCCTTGCAGGTGTCAGTACCTGTGTGAGGAGCTCCGTATATGAAGATGCCAAGATAGACAGGTCGTTTAAATGGGATGGCCTTTAGAAGGAGGGTGCTGGAGTGTAAGCCAGCCCAGGATACCTTCCTTCCACCCGATTCCCTTAGATGAGGCCATCCAAAAGTCTGTACATTGTGCACATCATGGCTAATGTGGAGGAGAGACTCTGACCCCTCTCCTGTTTGCCAGATTTGCACCCACCTAACGCTAAAGCAAGAAGCTCATCATTTAAAGTTGCCCAGGCAACGCCAGATACTGATTTCATCAAAAGGAGAAGAGGTCACGGTGTGGGGAAGGCGAAAGGAGGGGGAGGGCTCTTTCAATGTAATACAGACTCCAGTTTGCTAAAATTGGATTTCCTATTTGAAGAAATGTATCTGTGCCATGGGCTGATTTCAGTGCAATTGGACAGAGGTCCTCAAACTACTTTCCACACTCTAATCAGCCATCAGATAGTGACACTCAGGAAACTGGGTATCATTGGCATTACCAAACAGACTATCGAGGTTATCTCTTTGGGAAATAGCAACTACCATCCTGCTGAGATGTCACCCCACCCTCGCTTCACAGCAATTTGGCCTTTTAAAGCTGAAAGTAGTGTTAGAGTTCATCTGGTCCATTGCTTTCGTTTTGTAAATAAGAAAATGGAGGCCCAGAGAGGCTGTCTGCCCAGCCTGGATACTCTCTCCCTCCTTGGATCACTGACCTCCCGAACCTCCTTTAAATCCCACCTAGAATCCCACCTCCTCCTGGAAGGCTTCCCTAATCCCACTGGATTCCAGTGCCTTCCCTCTGCTAACAACTTTCTGCTTATCCTGCTCATAACTTCCTTTGTATGCATTTGTTTGCATGTCATTTCCCCCATTAGATTTTAAGCTTCTTGAGGTCAGGGGCTGTCTTCTTCCACTGAGCACAGTGCCTGGTACACAGTAGATGTTTAATAAATGCTTATTGAATTGAATAAGTAATTGAAGGAACCGTGTTTTGACCCTATGTCTTCGAACCCAGGAGAATACAAACTCTTTAAGGAAAAGGATTCTTTCTTATTTTTGTTTCAAGAATCATAAGATTGGAGATCTGCAGCTGGAAGGGACCTTGGAGGCTGTCTAGTTCAACTCTTTTACAGAGAAGGAAACTGAGTCTGGGAAAGGTAAAATGATTGACCCCAAATCGCATAGGTAGTGAGCATCAGAGGCGGGATTTGAATCCAGGTCCCATTACCCCACAATCCAATGCTCCTTGTGTTGTACTCTGCCTCCTGTACCTTCTTTTGCTCTTTCATGACCAAAATACAAAGCATGTACCTGTTAAACAGACTTCCTTGGAGTGGCTGCTGGCAGTGAATGGGACAAAGGAAATAGCATTGGCTGAAATCTCTGGCAGCTTGAGGCTTCTCTGGGAGCTGTCCATCCAGCACTCCACTTCTCTGGCCCTAAGAGGCCGACCCTGATGTGGGTAGAGGGGCAGGTGGGTCCCCCCACTTTTTATGGTGGGTAAGGACACCTACAGATAGGAAAAACTTACTCGGTTCTCTTGACATGTGTCTACTCTTGCTATTGTATTGGCAAGTTGCTAAATTCTAGGCTTTCATTTTATTTCTTTGATTCAACCTGGGGGAGATCACATTACGATAAAAAAAAAGAAGTAAATAAATCTTTGTTCCTTCCATCCCCAGATTTCCATTAATCACTCCTCCATCTCTCCTCCCTTCTCACCCACATCTCTTCCTTTGGGTTTATTCCACCCACAACATCCTTAGTTACATTATGGCTAATGTAATGAGAGATCCTGCCTAGGAAATCAGGTGGCTTATGAGCTTTCAGTGGGTCCTTAAATGCATTTCCATCTTTTTTGCAAATCTATCCCCTTTGGACCTGAGAAATGTTTATAGCTGCTGCCTTTTGTTTAGAAGCAGCTTGTACACAGAGCACAGATGTTCATAAAGGCCTGAAGGAGAGTCATCAAAATAGGTGTGTCTTTGAACAACTTGGTAAATCGTTTTTGAAATCCATTAGACTACTCTTCCCCACCCCCACCCCCAACCTAATCTATCCATTCATAATGAAAACCCCACATTGGTCCTAACCACATAAGCCAGTGGCACACCTTGGCCATTTTACTCTTCACCAGTCTCATTTTATTACTTTCCATCTCAGTTGGCTTCAATTATGTATACAAACATATGTACTGTACATGTTTATATAGTTACACTCATATGTTTAATCATATGTATGTATCCCTTTGGAAAAACTCTCAGCTCCTTTCAAACCTATAATTCCTTGACCATCAAGCTAAGAGTAGATCAAATTCTATTTTCCCCAATGTTTGTCGTGTTGCAGCAAAGGCTACCAGCACTAATGGAAGGGATCATCACTAAGAGGGCCCACTTGTTGGTGCAGTTTTCTGGAAGGGATCTTGTTCAGGTTCGAGATTGGATTGCATGGCTTTAGGACTCCCTTTCAACCTTGGGATTAAGTGAAACCCTCTCCTTAATTTCTGATTTTAATGATTTGTCATAATTCCCTTTTGTAGTGTGCTACAGCATTCCACCAAAGCATGAATCCCTCACCTGTCCCTGGTTCCAGAAGGGCTGATTGTCCTTCAGAAAAAAAATAGAATTCAAGCAAACCCAAGGACCTTCTGATGTTCTTGGAGCCTTGCCTACAAGTACCTAAATGTAATTACTTGTTGGTTCCTGAGATGTAATTAATTAGATAAAAAGGAGATCAAGCATAATCCAAAAGGATAGAAGAGATTTTCTAAAGACTGAGAATATTTAATGACTCTATAAATGACAAAGCTATGACCATAAGCTCTTAGTGGTGGTAGCAGCTAGACTGGCCCATTGGTAGGATTGGGAAACCCGATGAAGGCAAAACTCCTGATGTAATGCAGGGCAAGACCAACCAGTGAGGGTTAGGAAGTTGGGTAGACTTTTTTTTTTTATAAAGGAGTTTTGTGAAAGTTTCCTTAATTATCTGCTGTGTAGGCTTTACACACCTGGGGCTGGCTGCCTTTGGCTGTTATTGTGAATGCACCTTCCTTCCAGCGGGTGTCGTTTAGAGAGTCTTTGGGTTCTTTGTCGAGCATTTCTTCTGACATCCCTCGTCTATTGTTATGGGGAAATTAAATTTCGTTCTGACAGCTGACCGCCAAGTCAGACTTCTAGGGACCATTTTGTCCATTGAGCCTCTGTGACATTGGGAAAAAGTGTGTTATCTATGAACATCTTCTTTTGGAGATCTTCCTTACAAAAATCCTTCAGCAAGCTTCAAGATGGGAGGAAAGAGGGTGTGTTTTTTTCCTATTCTCTTTTGAAAAAAAATATTCCCTTTCTCTGAGAACAGTGAGTGCTGAAAGCATCCATCTCTCTTGATTAGGGTAGATTCTGAGATTCTCAATTACAGGCAGCATGACTTTGCTCTGCTGTATACCCTCCACACGAGCTCTCCCTGTCTTCCTTCCTCCCTCAAGGAACAAAAGAATGAGCAGCTGTACTTACTAGAAACAAAATGTAGAATGTTTCTACCAATAATATTTAGTCTCCTTCAAAGTGAGAACTGTTTCTCTATCATCTTTGTATTTCTTTTTTTTTTCCTTTTACAGAATTTATTTATTTATTTTTAGTTTTCAACATTCATTTTCACAAGATTTTTGAGTTACAGATTTTCTGCCCATCTCTCCCCTACCCTCCGACCCCAAGAAGGCAAGCATACTGAATACTCCTTACCCCAGTCTGCCCTCTCTTATATTCCACCCTATCCCTCCTTTCCCCCCTTCCCCCTTACTTTCTTGTAGGGCAAGATGGATTTCTATACCCCATTGCCTGTATATCTTATTTCCCCGTTGCATGTAAAAACAATGTTTTAACATTTGTTTTTAAAACTTTGAGTTCCAGATTCTCTCCCTTCTTCCCTCCTCAACCACCCCCACTGGGAAGACAAGCAATTCAATATAGGTTGTACATGTGTAATTATGCAAAACTTTCCCATAGTAGACTTATTGTGATAGACTAACTATATTTCCCTCTCTGGGTTCCCTTCAGTTCTAGATCTACAATCCCAGTCTTAGAGGATTATCTGGCCTTCTTCTCTCTTGCTAAACAGAATCCCATACCCTCCTGCCAACTCTGCCTCCTTGACCATTTTCCTTTTACTCCTTTTCAGACCCTCAGTTGACTTTCTTTTCTGCTTAACAACATGCGTAGTTCTTTCCCATTCTTTTCAAAACCTTCCCTTGATCCAGCTATCCTCCTTAACCTTAATCTTAACCTTAATCTCATTCTACACCATTCCTCCCTTCTATTCCCAAACTCCTAGAAAGTCTTTTCTCATTACCTCCATTTTCTCACCACCCACTCACACTTCAGCCCCTTGTGTTCTGACTTCCAGTCCATCTACTCTACTGAAACTGCTGTCTCCAAGGTTACCAATGATTTCTGAAGTGCATAAAATTGAATGGTATGTTTTCAGTACTCCCTCCCATACCCTTTTTTTTCTCCAGTTTTGGACACTGTTGACCATTACTCTTTCCTGGCGTCTTTCTCTACCTTTGGTTTTTATGATAACACACTCTTTGGGTTTCCTTCTATCTGTTGCTATACTATCACTCAGCACCCTTTCCAGGATGATAATGTATCTCCTCACTCCCAAGTGTGGTATGTGTCATATACAATTCTGTTCTAGACTCTCTCCTCTTCTCTCTCTGTACTTAGATTTGGTGAATTCATTTGTTGCAGTGCAGTGTGTTTGATTACCTCCTCTATATAAATGCCTTCAAAGATAATGCAGTCAGCCCTGATCTCTCCTGCACTCCAGTCTGCATCTCTCACTGCTTGCTTGTCTTTTCCACCTGGAGGTTGTGTATGTACCATGCACTCAACATAGGACAATAGAGTTAGAGTAGGAGGGTCCATTAAAAGCCTTCGAGTCTGAGCCCCTCATTTTGCAGATTAGGAAACTGAGGCACAGAGAGTTCAGTGATATTCCCAGTCACATAGCTATTAAGTATCAAAGATGAGATTTGCACCTATGTCTTAGTGATTTCATGGATGAGATTCTAGCCAGTATTAAATGCTACCCTTTAAAACAAGAGGGAATTTAGCCAAAAGGGTGTGAACCATCAGCATTTTAGTTAATAGTTCAACTTACTAACCATTTGTACCACAGTCCTGCTTAGCAGCCTGCATCTCTTCCTCTAGCCCTCCTCTCCTTTCAGCTTCTTAATTCCTGTTGATGGTTATCTAGATTTTCTTCTTGGCTCCTGTCATTCTGCACTCCAGCACATCCAACCATTGTTATGTTTGATTAATACTTGCCCTAAAGCATCTAGCCCCTTTTTGCTCTTGTGCAGCCTTTGCTTGGGTCCAGGCCTCCATCACCTCTCACTTGGGCTATCATAATAATCTCCCATTGACTTCCTTGCTTGCAACCCCACCCGTCTCTGGTCTGTCCCCTTCTCCACCCCACCCCACCCTTGCCAGGCTGACATTTGAAGTTTCCTAAATCACAGATAGGAGCATATCACACTCCCGTTCATTCATCTTTAGTGGTTTCTTGTTGCATTTTAAACTTAGAACAAAATGCCCAGCTTCTTAAATTGGCATTGAATGTCCCCCAGCAGTAAGCTTGAGCCCACCATACTTGCCTTTCCGCACTCCACATTCTGGCCAAATTGGACAACTGCCATCAACAGTGAGCTGAATACAACCTCATTCTACAGAAAGTCTTTTTTGGTCCCCATAACTACAGTATCGTGCCTTGATCTTTTGCTGTTTTCTGCATATTTTTTAAGCATGTTATCTCCCCTGATAGAATAAAAACTCCTCTTAGGTAGGGTCTCTTTTATTTTTTTCTTCGTATTAGCCTTTACAATGGTGCCTTGAACATCATAGACACTTAGTAATAAATGCTTATCGAACTAAATGGAATTTGTTGTTTTTACAAGAGCAGGATTTTTGGGGAAAAGATAGGAAGTTATAAATGAGCTGACAGTGCTGTGAGTGGGGAGGAGTTTTTGATAGGACTGGTGTAATGCCTGACACATAGTGGGTGCTTAATAATGTTTATTGATTATAATTGATGTTTGAGGATACTGATTGTCTGTGTATTTGTATCCCTGTTACATGACTAGGGCTTAATACACCCTTGTTGATTTGAAGTGAAGTGATTCCTTCTAGATGATAAAGTCCATGAGGACAGGGGCCAGGTCATTTCTTTTATTGTTTTATAGACAATATCTTAGCAAAGTGCTTTGCATATATTAGGTGCTTAATAAATGCTTATTTAATAAGAATGGATATGGACCAAAAATATTTGCTCAGAAATGTGGTCTCAGAAAATACCTCAGTAGGCTTCACTTTTGTGTTCTTGGTTACTCAGGAAGTGAGAATGCTTCTTTGGAGTTGTTTAGGATGGTTGCAATATTGATTAACAAACCCTTCTGCTTTCATATGAAAAATGGATCCCGGTTCTACTACATTGGGTTATAATTCCATTGTGAGGTTTTGATGAAATTAAATTATTCCCAGATAAAAATGCCTGGCTACTTCCTTCAACATATCCTGACTCTGTGTAGAACCTGTCTCCTCTTTCATCTTTTCTTTATTCCTTGTCATTCTGAACATGGTAATACCATTTTTATAAGGCTATTTTGAAAGGATAACTCCTAAAGATCAACTACATTTGTATCACTTCTTAAAAATGGAAAAGACACTATAAGATTATATGTATGTATACCTATATAGCTATGTATTTATATCTTATCACCTCAATCTCAAATCTTATCTGTCTTATCTTATTCAGTGTGGGGTGATTAACAGTGCTCTAGATTTAAGAGTCAGGAAGACCTGAGCTGACCTCTGGCATCCCTTCCAACTCTGAGATTCTAATATTATCTGAATGCAAGCATCTGGAGGGCAGGGTCACTTCCATTTCAACAGCAGGACATAAGCAAAATGGGAAGACAAGTAGGTGAGGGATTCAATGATGGAGAATGGTGCATGTGTATATCATTGAATAAAACAAACTCCTACATTGGCCACATTAAAAAAATAAATGTATGTTTAGACATATATGTGTCTGTATACATACACACACATATCTGTCTCACTGCACTCTGAGTCTATCACCTCCATATCTGCAGATGGGTAAAATGTTCCTCTAGAATCATGGCTGGTCCTTGCATTGATCAAAGTTCCTAAATCTTTCAAGGCTTTCTATAAATATTGTTATTATTATATAAATTGTTCTCCTGTTTCTGCTGACTTTACTCTGCCTCTTCCTGTAAGTGTTTCTGGGATTTAAAAAATCCATCTCCATCATCATTTCTCATAGCATATTTGTATCTACCACATTTGTGTACCGTAACTTGTCCAGTCATCTGCCATTTGATGGGAACCTCTTCATTTTCCAATTTTTTGATGCTGCAAAAAGTCACTATAAATGTTTTTATATGTATAGCTCCTTTTCCTCTTTCTTTGATAACTTTGGGGGTTAGGGACTCAACAGTTGGTATCATGGGGTTAAAGGCTATGCACACGATATGTTCAGGCTTTTTAGACACAGTTCCAGATTGCTTTCTACAATGTTCAGACCAGCTGATAGCTCCACCAACAGTACATTAATTTACCTTTCTCCCCCAACAGCTCCTCAAGCATTTGCCATTTTTCTTTTTTTTAGTCAACATTGCCAGACTGGGGGGTGAAAGATGAACCTCAGAGAATTTTTACTTTGAATTTTTCTAATTATTACTCTTTTAAAGCATTTTTTAAAAATATGGCTACTGATAGTTTGAATTTCTTCCTCTGAAAACTGTGTTCTTTGACTATATACCAGAATCGCTCTAATTCTTATAAAATGGTTTCGGTTTCCTATATATTTTAGAAATTAGACTTTTGTTAGAGAAATTTGCTGCACATATCTCCCCTTCCCCACTTTCTTGCATCTCTGATTTTAGCTGCATTGGTTTTGTTTTTTAAATTTTATGTAATCAAAATTGCCCATTTTGACATCTGTGAACCTCTTAGTTCATCATGAGTTTATCAGTCATAGATATGACAAATAATTTCTTCATTTCTCCTCTGATTTATTTGTAATGTCACCCCTTATGTCTAAGTCATGCACCCATTTGGAGCTTGTTATGTGATAGTGTAGACCCAGTTTCTGCCAGTGATTTCCAGTTTTTCCAGTTGTTTTTATTGAATAGTGATTTCTTGAGCCGAATAACTGGGATCTTTGGGCCTATCAAAAACTAATATATTGATTTGCTTATGTATATTGCATACCTAATTCATTCCAATGATCAGCTTCTTTGTTTCTTAACCTGTGCCAGATTGTTTTGGTGATTATCTTTTTGTAGTATGGTTTGAGATTTGATGTTGTTAAGCCTTCTTCCTTCATATTTTCCCCCCATTTTTCCATTGAAATTCTTGACCTTCTGTTCCTCCAGATGCATTTTGTTCTATTACAGATAATGATGGCTCAACTAAGAGCCATATAAAACTAATTCGATGAATACTAATTAACATATTTTAAAAGTCTGTTCATTCCTATGTCTTATAATTTTTAAAAAACAGGAATGGGTGTTATATCTTATCAAAAGTTTGAGCATCTTTTGACAAAATCTTATGAGTTTTGTTGTTCTTATTAATATGATCAGTTAGGTTAGATTTTTTCCTAATATTGAATCAGCTCTGCATTCCTAATGAAAATGCAAACTGATAAGTGTATGTAATCTCTGTGCTGTGTTGCTGTAGTCTCCTTGCTAATGTATCATTAATTTTTTTTCATCAGTATTCAATAGGGATTTTGTTTTATAGTTTTCTTTCTTTGTTTTGACTCTTCTTGGTTAAGACATTAGAATCCTGTTTGTAACATTGAAGCTATCTAATAAGACTCCTTTTTCTATTTTTTTAACCTTACATAAAGTAGCAATTGATTTTCTTTAAATGTTTAATATAATTCATTTGTAATTATTTGGTACTATTTTTTTATGGGAGTTCAGTCATGTCTTGTTCAATTTTCTTTTTTCATATTTATTGTTCTGTTAATATGAACTTAATTATATTTTATAAATATCATTCCATTTCAGTTAGATTGTTAGCTTTATTCACATACAAATAGGTAGAAAATGTTTTTTTAAAATAATTTATTTTCTTTATTTTTTTCTTTGGTGCAAATTTAGGTTTTAAATTATTGATTCTGCAAGTTTGTTTTTTCATATTTTGAAAATAAAGCTAGGTGTCAATTTATCCATTTTATTATTATTTTAAAAGCTCTTAGTTTTATTGATTAGTTTAATGGGGTTATTTTTTTTCTTTCAATTTTGTTGCTCATTTGAATTTCAAGATTTCCATGTTGCCATTTAATTGAGAGTTTTTAGCTGGTTGGTTTTCTAGTTTTGTTTTATTTTGATTTCCATGCCCAGTTTGTTAATCTGCTCTTTCTCTTTTTTATTGATGAACATTTTTAGACATATAAATTTTCCTTGGAAGACTATTTTGGGTGTGTCTCCAAAATTCTGATATGTTGCTTCATGCTTGCCATTTTTAAAATGAAATTATCTATTGTTCCTATGATTTATCTGACTTATCCATTCTTTAGGATTAAGACATTTAGTTTTCCATTAATTTTTATTCCTTTTATAAGTAACCCTCATTGAATATAGTTTGATTGCATTGTGGTCTGTAAAATATGTTTTTGGTATTTATGCTTGTTTTTATGTCCTGTTATGGTCAATTGTCTTAAAGATGCTGCAGCATGTAGATAAGAAATATGCGTACTCCATTATGCTCTCATTCAGAAATCTCCAGAGGTCTTGCAAATCTAACTTTCTAAAATTCTATTCTAGTCTTTTAACTTCTTTCTTTTTTTAAATTAGATTTATCTAGGTTTGAAAGAAGTAAATTGAATTTCCTGAATTATTATAGTTTGTTATCTAGTTTAAATACTATCCCATTTGGTATATATGTGTTCAGTATTGATATTACTTCATTGTCCAGCATAACTTTCAGAAAAATATCATGTCGTTGTATATATTTTTAAAATTAATCTTGTTTTTGGGGCGGCCAGGTAGCACAGTGAGTAAGAGCACCGGCTTCAGTGTTGAGAAGACCTGGAGATCGAATCCCGGGCTCAGACACTTAGCACCCACCCAGAAACACCTGGCCATGTAACCTTGAGTAAGTTACTTAACCCCAATTGCTTAGGGGCGGCCAGGTGGCTCAGCAAGTAAGAGCACCGGCTCCAGTGTTGGGATGACCTGGATCAAATCCGGGCTCAAATACTCAGCAGCACACCCAGAAATAACTGGCTGTGTAACCTTGAGCAAGTTACTTAACCCCGATTGCTTTAAAAAAAAAAAATTAATCTTATTTTTACTGTTGCCTTTTCTGAGATTGTGATTGCTACCCAGGACCTTTTTTTTTTTCTACTTCAGCTAATACATAATCATTTTTGTGCCAGTCCTTTATCTTAACTTTGTGTGAATCTTTATGCTTCAAGTGTCATTCTTTTAAAGAATATATTGTGAGAATCTGTTTTCTTATCCCTTCTGTTATAATTTTCTGTTTTATGGGTGAGTTCATCCCATTGATAGTCACAGTATTTATTGATAATTGTGTACTTCCCTCTATCCTCTTCTTTTATTCTTTTACTTCTATTTGTTTTCAGTTACTTTTTTATTTTATTTTTTTTAAGCATGGAGAATTTTTTTTTATTATTTTTTTGTTGGTTTGTTTCAGATTTTCTCCTGCCTCATCCCTTTCCTCTACCCATGGAGAAAGTAAGAAAAACACAACTCTTCATAAACATGAATAGTCATGCTTTAGCTAGGTTGTTTGTAAAGAAAGAAAAAAATATGCTTCAGTCTATATTCTGAGTGTATCTATCCTCTTATCTTGAAGTGTGTGCCATGTTTTATGATGAGTTCTTTGGATTTTTGGTGGTTCATTGGGCTGATTAGAATTACTAAGTTTTTCAAGGTTGACTAACTTTACAATATTGCTCTTACTGAGTAGATTGTTCTCCTGGTTCTTCTCACTTTACTTTGCATCAGTTCATGTAGGCCTTCCCAGGTTTTTCTGAAGCCATTCTCATCATCATTTCTCATAACAGTATTCTATCATATTCATATACTGTACTTTAGTCATCCACTCTCTAATTGATGCTTGCTTTCTAATATTTTGTAAATAAGAGTCATTTTCCTCTTTCTTTTATCTCTTTGGGGTATAGACCTAGTAGTGGCATTTTAGGACTATGCACAATTCAGGAACTTTTGGGGCATAATTCCAAAGTGCTTTCCAAAATAGTTGGACTAGTTCATAGCTCTACCAGTAGTGCACTCATGTACCTGTTTTTCACACCCCCTCTAGCATTTATCATTTTTTTTTCATTTCATGTCACCTTAGCCAATCTGATAGGTATGAAGTCATGCATTAGAGTTGTTTTAATTTGCATTTTTCTAATTATTAGTGATTTAGAGCTTACCACTCCCCCCCAAGTGACTGTTAATAGATTTTATTTCATCCTCTAAAGACTGCCTATTCATATTCTTTGACCATTTATCAGTTGAGGAATACCTCTTTTAGATTTGACTTAGTTCCCTATATATTTTTTAAATGAAACTTTAGGAAACAAACAAACAAACAAAAAAACTTGCCACAAGGATTTCCCTCTTGAATTTCCTGCTTTTCTTCTAATTTTTATATGCACTGGTTTTATTCGTGGGGGGAAACATAGTTTTATGTAATCAAAATTATCAATTTTTCTCCTGTGTCTGTTGAAATAATTATGGGATTTTAATTGTTTTTATTATTGATATTATCAATTATGCTTATAGTTTTCCTAATAGTGAACCAACTCTATAATCCTGGTATAAACCCAGTCTGGTCATAGTGTAATGATCTTTGTGTTATAATGCTATAATCCCCTTGATAGTATTTTATGTAAAGTTTTCACATGACTATTCTGTAGGGAAATTGGTTTATATATGATTTAGGTGTTATTATCATATTTGTACCATAGAAGGAATTTTTAAGAACTCTTGCTTGACCTTTGTTTTCCCAAACAATTTATGTAGTATTGGAATTAATTATTCTTTAAATGTTTGGTAAAATTTACTTGTAAATCCATTTGGTCCTGGGATTTTTTTCCCCTTAGGGGCTGTGTTTATGGATCATTCAATGTAGTTTTCTGAGATAGGATTATTTAAGTATTCTATTTCTTGTTCTGATAATCTGGGTAATTTATATTCTTTTAAATATTTATCCATTTCATTTAAATACTCCATTTTACTGTTATATGGTTGGGCCAGATAGATCCAAACAGTTGCTTTTATTTCCCTTTCATTAGTTATGATTTTGCCTTTTTTATTTTTAATACTGTTCATTTAGGTTTCTTCTTTTTTTTAAACAAGTTGACCAGTGGTTTATCTTTTATTAGATTCTTTTAAAAAAACAGCTTGTAGTTTTATTTATTAGTTCAATGAATTTTTTACCTTTTATTTTCTTAATCTCTGTTTTAATTTTTTTACAGTATTTCCATTTTGGTGTTTAATTGACAGTTTTTAATGTTTTTCTAGTTTCTTTTTTAGTTACATGTCTAATTCATTGATTTGTTTATTCTCTTTTTGATATGAGTATTTAGAGATATAAATTTCCTCTAAATAATGATTTGGTTCCATTGCACAAATTTTGGTATATTGTCTCATTGTTGTCATTATCTTTAGTGAAGTTACTGATTTTTTTCTGTGATTCATTTTTTGACTCAACCATTCTTTAGTATTAAGTTATTTAGGTTCCAACTAATTTTTAATCTATGCCTCAGAGGCCCTTTATTAAATGTAATTTTGTTGTGCTATGGTCAGAAAAAGTATGCATTTAATATTTCTGCTTTTCTGCATTTGTTTGTGAGGCTTTTATTCCCTGATACATGACCAATTTTTGTGAAGGTGAGGCACACAGATGATGAATAGGTATTCCTTTCTACTCCTATTCAGTATTCTCCAGAAGTCTATAATATCTAAATATCTATAATGTCTTACATTCTATTAATCTCCTTAACTTTTTTCTTGTTTATTTTATGATTAGGTTTATCTAACTCTTAGAGAAGAAAATTGAGGTCTCCCTTCAATATAGTTTGTGGTACGGTCCTTGCTCTATCCCATCCTCAAGTTATTGTTGACCTTTCTGTCTGACCATCTCTTGAAGAAATGACTTAATGTGATTTTTTTTCTGGAATTTTCAGACCATGACCCAATATGGTTAATTTTCTATATTTTTGTAGAGGAAATATGGTGGGTGCTAGGATATCCTTTGTAGTGATACTTTGCTACCTTGTCTCTGCCTCTCATATGTCAATATGAGCTCATTTTTAAATATAAATATGTACCAAACAATAAAGACAAAGAATAATTATAACTTTTACTCTGTAGAAGATAAAGGTAGGAAAAATCCAAATTTCTTAGCTCTCCATTATGTCTATGTCACATTTGCCCAGTAAAATATATAGTTTCTAGGGGGCACATACTTAGAAATCCAATACAGAGGCACAGGAGTTGGAACACATATATGATGGGTAACTTTACAATTCTGATCTGCAGACCTTGATGTCCTTGGTCCCTTTAGGAACAGTTTCCACCACCCAAAACAACTTCTCTTCCTTCTTTTCCTCTACTGGAGAAAAGTCTTCCTCTTCTGCTCTTGACCTAATAAAATGGTGAGAAGTGCTTTTAGCTTTCAGCCACTCTTAATACAATGCTGAGCAAGTACTACTTTCTTTGGAAAAATGTTCAGTGACAAGCAGATCCCTTACAATGGAGAATTGTAAATCTCCTCAAGTGGGCTCTTTGGGTGATGTAGATAAGCCCAGCCAACTTGTTACTCAATAAAACTCTGCTTTCTCCAGTTAACTTCTAGCAAAGTAAAGCAACAGAAAGCTTCTTAGAAGTACAATTGACAGTAAAACAGATTTGTTCAGTCGTGACCTCATCTGGGGTTTTCTTGGCAAAGACACTAGAGCGATTTGCTATTTCCTTCTCCAGTTCATTTTACTGATGAGGAAATGGAGGCAAACAGCCTTAAGTGACTTGCCCAGGGTCACAAAGCTACAAAGCTAGTAAGTGTCAAGATCCAAATTTGAACTCAGCTCCTCCTGACTTCAAGGCCAGCACTCTGTTTATTGCACCACTTAGCTGCCCCAGTAAAACAGAAGCAAAACCTTTAGAAACCAGCAAGGGCAGTAGAAAGCATCTAGGCATCCAAGAATTTTCTTCTCTTTTAGCCTATAGATAGTTAACTCTGGAGAGTGAAGCTCAGAAAACTCTGTACACAACATCAGTTTGCAAGTCTCTTCAAGAAACATAGAAGAACCCTCTCAGCTGACCTCACCTTTCTCCAGCCAATCCTCAAATCAAGACTGTTTTGCCAATCAGCAGGCTCCCAGCACAGCACCCGCCTATCATCAATCAGTGATCTCAGCTGGAATCAGCTTCTTTCTTTGCTTTCTGGGTCTTTTCTCCTGAGTTTCTGATGCTGCTGCTTTTGCCCACCTTACTCCCTTGCTTTTTCTTCCATTAATCTTTTCCTAAAGATTCTTTTTTTTTTTTAAGCAATCGGGGTTAAGTAACTTGCTCAGGGTTACACAGCCAGTTATTTCTGGGTGTGGTGCTGAGTGTCTGAGCCCGGACCTGATCCAGGTGCTCCTACTCGCTGAGCCACCTGGCTGCCCCTAAGCAATTGGGGTTAAGTAACTTGCTCAAGGTTACAC
>NW_027185761.1:54092312-54122144 GCF_028583685.1 Petaurus breviceps papuanus
CTGGAGCCGGTGCTCTTACTTGCTGTGCTACCTGGCCGCCCCTTCCTAAAGATTCTTATCAAATTTGAAATGCCTCATAACAGTGCCTCTTTGCAAGCAATGATTGATCTCAAACATTATATACCTTATTTGTACCTATTTGTCTCCCCTCTTTGGTATGGAAGCTTCTTGAGAAGTGGGACTGTCCTTGTATCCCTAGAACTTAACTCGGTTTCTGGTACAGGTTAAGTATTAACAAATGCCTATTTATTGATTGAGGATGTGAAATCAAGATATAATTTTCTCATAGTATCCAATTATTTAAGTCCTCCGTTATGATCTTCACATTCTAAAATCATTAATGTGCAAAGAAGCTGATGGTCCAGCAAACAGGCATTTTCAGATTATTCATCTGTAGGCCAGTTCTCTGTTTGATCCTCCGAACAGTCTGTCTCTTCTCAATATTTTATCCCTCCAACAAGCATATGAAGGCTGTCTCTTTTTAAGTTAATTTGATTAGTTTTCTGTTTTTTTATACCCCTTTCACCTGCCAAACTCTTCTCGTGCCATAAGGGTGGTACCTCACATCACCCTTTCCCCCCATTCTCCCACACGCCTTATTAACATTTACAATCTTCTGACAATGAAGAATTCAAGGTAGGAAGGGGTTGTGCAAATAACATGTAATCCACCCACCCCCAAGCCAATTTAATGTAATCAACATAATTTACAGTATATCAATACGAAATAAAATTTTCTTCTCTTCAGTTGCTGTATATGTACTATTAGAGAGCACATAAGCAACCGAATGCATAACTCATTTCTAGTAATCCTGTATATGCAAATGAAGCAATAATACATATTTACCAAGGAATGTGTGAAGCATTATATAACAGCTTTACAAAAAGGGACAATAAACATTTCAGTGATGACATTGAAAAGTGTAAACCAGACCAAAGGCAGCTAGTCCTGCTTGCAACGCCATGTGCCATCCCAGAGTTGTATTGGCCAGCACAATAATCACCTGTCTTGATTTATCCAGGGCATTATTGTGTGAGTCTAATTAGCAGCTTTTTAATTCTCTTACCGGTGCTGAGTTCTGAATTTCTAGATGTTTGACCATACAATGGTAACTCTAAACCTGTGGGAAGATTAAGGGCTTGATTCCAGCCCTATGCAGATTAATTCTGTTCTGTCTCCACAACTGGGTTATTAGGGTAAGATGGGGCTTCTTTGAGGTATAACTCTCCCTTGTTGTTTGAATTGGAATTCCTCTTTAAATGAGATACATGTGGAGAAACTGTCCAAATCTTTGTACGGTTACCAATGCCTGTTGGGGGGGGTGGCATTTGAAATGGAGTTCTCATCCATTTTATGCGATTTTTTTTTTGCCCCAAAGCAATGTCTTTTTAAAATTAGTTCTATTGATTAAAACTCATCAATACACACACCTTAGGAAGACAGTGAACATGTATAGTGGTCAAAGGATCATAGATCTGGAACCAAAAAGGGCCTTAGAGACGACCTAATCCAAGGGCCCCATCGTAGGGATGAGAATCTAATCTAGTGTCTAGATGAAAAAATTGAGGACTAGTGAGAGGAAGTGCATTGCTCGCCATCATAAATCCCACAGAGCGGCAGATTCGAATCTGCATCCTTGATTCTGGAGCCAGTATTTTTCCCACCGTGTCCTGATGCACAGAAATGAATGGGAGGAAAAGCCAATCATCAGTCAGTCATCAAATGCCTATGATGGCACTGGGGCTACAGGTACAAAGACTGCAACAATCTACATGCACAACGACTTTACATTCTGTTTGGGGAGGTACACATGAAAGTACACGGAGCATAAAAATAAAGCTCACCATACAGATATGTATACACAGTAGTTATATACAAACCAGTTTGGGAGGGAGGCAGAGGACTCATGGTAAATGTTTAACAACCATCTCCCCTCTCAGGTGTCCCCAGGCTGCTTCCATAGACTCTTAAGTGGTAGAATAGCTGCAGATCTCCATTGGTTAAGGAAGTTTCCTCGCTGGGAGTTATGCATGCTCTAGATAACACAATCCAGTTACCTCCCCCTAAAAGGGGGTATGTATTGTGCATCATACAGTTATTGTTTTAAAAAAGCACTTTGAAAGCTTAAAGTTTCCCTCTAAATTTCCATTATTTGTGTCATAAGAGAGCAATAGGCTTGGAGTCAGAAAGACCTGAGTTCAAATCCTGTATCTGATAATGGTCTTGTGACTCTGAGCAAATCCCTTGATGTCTCTGAGCCTGTTTATCAGTAAAACGAGAATAATAATTATTACTTAATATATAACATATATTATTATTATTGCCTCACAAGGTTGTTGTGAGTATTGAATGAAATCATGTACAAGCCCTTTGCATGCTGTCTTTAAAGTATCATAAAAATGCCATGGGTGATAATATAGGGGGCATTTATGCTTTATGCATATTGCTTTATCAATCAGGCTTGTGAACTAGGTTCTATTTTATTCCCATGTTAGAGTCTGAGGTCCAGAGTGGTTAAGGGACTGGTCCAGGTACACACAGCTAATAAGTGCCCGAGGTCAAATTTGAATTCAGGTTTTTCGGATTCCTTGTCTGGTGCTCGGTCATTTGTCCCAGGCTGCCTGTCTGTGAGGACGATATACTGTTGAATACTGTTTCATACTTTTGAGTGAGTTTTAAAATCTAAGGCAGAGTTCAGGATAAGAACGGGTGAAATGTTGAATGGCAGTGTCAGAATATGGAATTAATTTACTGAGGGGATTAACTGCCAATTTTATGCCAAAAAATAAAATAGTCAAAAATTAGTTTTATTATTGCAGTAATTATTATTTAACATTTGTTAAGCACCCACGGTATGTTAGGCCTTTTGCACGATATCACAGCACTCCATGAAAGCAACTGAACTTTCAATTGGATTTAATTAATCTTTAAAGTTAATTGCCAATATGGGCAGCATTTCTTATGTGAATAAAATTGGAGTGTGAGGAAAGATAATGTCTTTCCCTCATAAAGCTGTCCACATTAGATTTACACCGCACTGGTTGGGAGGTGGGCCCTGTTCACACTCGACTTTGAAGCTCTCATTAGTGACCGATAAGTCCAGCATCCTGTCCTCCCATTATTAGACTCTACTGGACAGCGCATTCCACTGGCTCTACTTAAGAGGCATCAAAAAGCTTGTTTTAGTTGGATGTTTCTCTTCCCAGCCCCTCCCTCCACTCCCTTTTTAAGTCATGTAGCTGTAAGTGCCATTTTTCTCTGCCTGTGTTTTGAGAATGGCACATCCTGGATGTTCCCTGGACGCCTGGGGATGAAAACACGACTGTGAAAGTACAAAGGGGAGTGAACTCTCAAAATGGCGCCAGGGGATGGGGGCGAGCTTTCGGAGCTGGAAGCCCATCCTTCACTTCTCCTTCCCTCTCTTCATGGACATGATTTGTCCTTTCTTCAGTCCTTCAGCTGATCAGCAGTAAGTTATTGTGCTCCCACCACATGACCGGCCATCCCTCATAAGTCTGGTGCCTTCCCTCAACTGATTATTTCCACGTATCCTCTCTGGAGCTTATTTATATGTTGTTGTTTACATGATGTCTCCCTCATTTGAGTGTGAGCTACAGGAGGTCTGGGACTATCTTTTGTCTTTCTTCTAAACCCTAGTGCTCAACACAGTGGCACTTAATAAATGCTTATTGATGCCTGACCAGCTGCATTAGGCACTGGGGACACAAACAGTCTAGGAGCTTATATTCTACCAAGAAAGGGGAGGAGCAAGCATCCCACTCAACAAGTGTTTATTAAAGATCTAATTCATGCTGGGTTGGTGTGCTAGGTACTGGGAATACTGAGGCAAAAGGTGCCAACGGATGGTGTAAAAAGCATATATTTGCAGAATCTGTGTGTATTTCATACAAGCTCTAGGATAGAACCTTGCACATATTAAATGTTTGTCAAGTTGTTTAATTTATTGTTTGAAGATCAGATTTCTGAAAATCAGATTTTCTAGGATTGTGGACGGGAAGCTGATTCACGTGGCTGATTTTCATTTAGTAGCTTACTTAAAAAAAAAAAAATTCTATAACCAAGATCTGCTTTCTTATAGTCACAGTAAATAGAGCTGGTTGTGGATGAATATGAGGGCTTAGTGACTTTGCTGAGGAACAAAGAATGCTGAACATTTGTTTGATAGCTTTTGCCTGTCTGTGAACCTGGCACTGTACATAAGCCCTTAGTTGGAAAGGCACATACAGAGGATCTGAAATTTCAGCAGCATGAGAATCTCCCAGTGTGGACACTCTCTCTACCAATGCAGATGGCAGTTCCTCTGTGCTTTAGTAGATTAAGGCCTGTGGAGATGCTCAAGGCACATCAAAGTTAAGTGACTTGCTTAGTGTCACACTGCTAGCTAGGTTAGATGGTATTCCAAGGGACAGCGACTGAGGCCAAGAGGCATTATGTAGTATGATCAAGGGCACACAGGTAGGAAGTGTCTGAGGCAGGATTTGAATCCACGTCCTTGGACCCCAGAGCCAGGGTTCTGACCACCATGTTTCATGCACTGTGTCAGAGGCAAAAGTCAAACCTAAGTTCTGATTCCAAGCCTAATGCACTTTCCACTCTGCCACTCTGACTCTGATAATCAAATAATGAATAATACATGAAACATAACATATGTATATGCAAGATTTAATAAAATAATGAGTGAATATTGGGTTTTATGCTTCAGAAGATTAAGTCATGTGTCACAGTGACACCCTTCATCTTGAAACAGATCTGGAGACGCCTTCCTAACCGCAAGTCTTGGATAATGGGGGATAGAACTTATTCATCAGCTCTCTATAGATTTCCAGTAATCTGTTATTAATGCTTGTATTGAAGTAAATATAACTTTAGATGACAGATGTAAAAATCATTGCATTCCTGTCCCAACGAAGCAGCGAGGTATGAAAATTGGGTGGAGATGGCAAAATACAGCCTTTTGCTAAATCTAATGACAGGGCCTAACTTGGTGATGAAAACACGTTATTGTGAATGTCAGTGCACAGAGGATTGTTTAGACAGGCTCGAAAGATGATTACTAAAGAAACATCAAAAGCAATAAAATACAGAACAACAATCTTCCGTGGGCCTAGTTAGAATTCAAACCTGTTATCATTCTGGTGGTATCATCTGACTTAGAGACTCGCGTTCATGATGACAGGTGATTTTTAGGAAAGACGACAGGAGAAAAGAAGAATCATTTGATATTAATACATTAAATATACAAAACTGATAATTCAATATTTTACATCCTTGAATGAAAGCTATGCATTTGCTATGTATTTTTTACTTCTGACAGTGGGTAAATTTGTAAAACTTTTCTAGTCTGACTTGTGCCCCTTGCCACCACACACACCTTCCAAGTGATACCCAAAGGAGCTGTGATTTCTTTAAGTAGTGGACAGTCCTGGCATGGGAACTCCCTCTGTCTTTGAAGGTTTCAAATGGTCTTTGACTTGGTGGATAAAATTTAGAGAATTCTTCATGGTTCAGGGATTTTTTTTTAACAAGGTCATCAGTTTCAAGTGACTTGTCTAAGGTTACACATTTAGTAAATGTCAAATTTCTGAGGTCTGATTTGAACTCAGGTCCTCCTGACTCCAGGGCAGGTTCTCTATTCACTGCACAACCTAGCAGCCCCTTGGTTCAGAGTTGAGAATCATCACTTTAAAGCTAGGAAGGGACACCATCTAGTTTAATCCCTTCCTTTTGAAGATGAAGAAACTGAAGCTCAGAGTGGTCCTCTGGCTTTCCCACATTCACACAGCTGTTGAGTTCCAGAGGCAGAATTCAACCCTTGGCTTTCTGATTTGAGGTTCAGTGCTGAGAATCAGAATCACAAATTTGTAAACACTTTGAGGAACATCCACTCAAAAAAAGAATTCCCATAGTGCAGTCACAGAGATAAGGAGGCAGTGCGCTACCCCTTTCTTGACATGAGTAACAGCATATGAGACTATCCTTTATTTCAGTTTTAAAACAGGCAATTACATCCCAAGGTCAAGGTGAGCTCATTCTAGTGAGGGAGACAAGATGTGCCGATGTGTCTATGTAGTGTAAATGAGAGGGGAAAATCCAGAAGACAGATTGGAGAAAGATTCAAGTCCTCATTCTTTGGGCACTTTATTCATCTTTTCTTCTGAAAAGAAGATAAGATGAATGAGTTGGAGAAATCATAGTTAAATATGACCCCTCTTGATTGGTTTCTGACTTCATACATGTTAACAAAAGCTTCAGTTTTTTAAAATTCCTACCAAATAACTCCATCTGAAGAAAGCAGAGTTGTGTTCATTTATTTAAAGCTGCAGTGAATTTTCCTCAAGTCAAATCAATTTTTTAAAAGAAATTTTATTTCTCTACCAAACTGTATATTTCCTCTGTGGATTTTTCACATCAGACCTTATTTATGTTCTTATCCTTAAGAAGTGGATTTTAGCCCCATTTGTTGGTAATGGGCCATTACACAAATCTTGAATGTCACCTTGAGTCTATTTCCAACAAAGTGAACGGATCTTGTGTTCATAAAATTGTTGGAATTCCACCTAATTGTAGAACATGGGTGTTTAATATCTTTGGCTGGGTTGTTGGAGACAGCAGAGCAATTTCCATGGTGGAGAAACCAACAGCCTTAATACCATCATTCTTTGTTCAGTTTTGATCGTTTTCTTTTCTTGAAACTTGTAGTTAAGGTTCTATGTGACTTTATTTGGAGCAGTTTTAAGCACCCTCCCCCACCTTGACTTTTGAGAAGATCTAGGACCCCCATCCCCTTTATGCCTCTTTCCTTTCATATCTTTTCTTTTTCCTCTCTCTTGTCTCTTTTTACAGTGTCTGAAGTAGGGAATAAGGCTGAGGGGTTGTAGTTGGGACTGTGGGGAAAAGAATGTGTGATCTCATCCCTTTGTTTCTGAATTTCCTGGGAATGTCTTCTTAACTCTCCATAGGCTTTCTTCCAGGTCCATCATTCCACCAAAACTGCTCCAGAGTGACTAAAACCTTGTATTTGCCGCCGCTGATGGCCCTTTTTTCAGTCCTCATCTATCTTGAGTCCTCTGTTGGTCACTCCTTGATACACTCCCTTCTCTGCAGTTTTTTGGGATACCTATCTTTGTCTCTCTCTCCTCTCTCCCTCTTCCGCCCTCTCTTCTGGGGTCTCCTCCTGTTTCTGTCCACTCCTTCTCTGTCTCCTTCCCTGGATCTTCCTCCAGATCATGCCCTCCAACCACAGCTGTCCCTCAGGGTTCTGTCCTGGGTCTTCTCTTTTTCCCTCTATACTTCTTACCTTGGTTATTCCATGGATCTAATTACCGTCTCTATGTGGTAGATATCCCAGCTCTCCCTTTCCTGCCCCAACCTCTCTGCTGACCTCCAGTCTCAAACTTAACAAGTCCCAAACTGAGCTTGGTATCTTTCCTCCCTAGCCTTTGCTTCTTACTTTCCATGTTACTGTTGGGGGCACCACTGTCCTCTCAGGTACCCACGCTTCTGCTAGGGTGTCTACTTGCCTCCTCACTATCTCTCACCACCAAGTACAATTTGTTGCCAAGGTCTATTGATCTTACATTTGGAACATTTCTTGAACATGCCTCCTTCTCTCCTCTGATTCTGCCCCTTCCATGGGCCAGGCCCTCCTTACCTCCCACCTGCACCATTGCAATAGCTGCTGGTGGCTTTCCCTGTCCGAGTCTCACCCTGCTCTAATCCATCCTCCACTCGGCAGTCCAGGGCATCTTCAGTAAACTCCAGAGCTTCCTGTTATCTCCTAGTTAAAGGACAAAGTGTGGGGTCTAAAGCCCTTCATAACCTTCCCCTTAACTGGCCAGTCTTCTTATACCTCATACCTCCCTCCCCCTCCCTTCCAGTACTTTGTGAGCCATACAGTCAACATAAGGCCTCTGACCTGGTGGATAGAGCTCTGGGCTTGGAGTCAGGACGAGCTGAGTTCAAATGCCAACTCAGACACTTGCCAGCTGTGTGACCCTGGGCAAGCTACTTAACCCTGTCAGCCTCAGTTTCCTCATCTGTAAAATGAGTTGGAGAAGGAAATGGTAAAGCTCTCTAGTATCCCTGCCAAGAAGCCCCAAAGGGTCCTGAATTGCCAGACATGGCTAACGTGACTGAACAACAAAGTCAGTACCTGTCAGAGGTGCGACTGACCCTGGGTGCTTCTGATACAAAGAACGGCCAGCTCTCTACCGACTATGTAGCGCTTTTCTTTTTCCACAATTTATAAAAACCTTGCCCGTCTCTTGTCTCATCTATTGTCACCACTGCACAAAGTTGGCAGTACAGATGGCACTACACCTTTTTTATTTAACAGACAAAAGGGAACTGAGAATCAGCAGGGGAGGGGGCCCTTCATGGAGGAGGAGAGACTTCTGTTGGACCTTAGAGGGTAGGCAGAATTCAAATAATTGGAGAGCAGCAAGGCTGAGCTTCTGTGTAGGACAGTGCCAAGGTCCAACAGACAGATGTGGGAGACACTTGGCATATCTGAGCTGGAATGAAGGTCACACAATTTGCAAGGGGGCACTGATCTCGTTTGTTTGTACAGTGCTTTACAAATATCTCATAATAACCGGTATACACACATGTGTATATATGCAAATTAAATATGTATATATATATAATCTACATTATATGTACATATTATATATTATACATAAAATGACTTTAAGGTTTGCAAAGCACTGTACATAAGTTATCTTTTTTTATTTTCACAATGACCTTGGGAGGAATGTACTATTATTATTCCCATTCTATAGATGAAGAAACAGAGGGAGAGAAGTCAAGGGACTTTTGCAGAGCCAAAGAGCTAGTGAGGTTCTGAGGTAGGATTTGAATGCAGGGCTTCCTGATTCTAACCCCATCCATCACTCGCCAGATGCCCCCTAAGATTCCTCAGATTAGAATCAGGACGTGATGAATTGTCTTTCGACCACACCCTCCTCTGTCCCACACCCCTAATGACTTAGTCTGTGCTTTGGTTTTCTCCTTTTCAAAAGGAATATTTCTACCCCTTTCCCTCCCAGGTGTTAAGATTTAGAACTGGGATAAATAAGGACATCTGGAGAACACATTTTGCTCCTCGAAGTGAGATCCTGTAAAGACAAGGTCTTGTTGACGTGTTGTATCTCAAAACATTATAGAAATGGATGTCCCCGACAACATTTCTTTTCTGTAGCATCTGCTATAAGGAGAAAAATTGGACAAATGCCTAGGAGGCCTGGGAAATGGTAACTTCAGGATTGCCGACTTCAGAGCAGAGCTCACGGAACATTTTGCTCTGTCTCTGCATTCCTTGCTTATTAAAACTTGTTTCAAAATGTTCCCAATAACTAGACACTGATGGTTCTCCTTTGGTAAGCTGGATTGCAGATTCTCTGGTAAGGGCCTTTCACCTTTTAATTAACAGTAAAAGCCAGAAATGTCAGGATTTGTAACTTCCATTTGCAGGGAGACCTCCATAGAACTTGTTACTGAAATGTGTATTATCATTAAATATTAAAATAGTGCAGATATTGTAAATGAAGCCTCTCATTGCTGACATTCTGATACATTTTAATATTAGAAAGATCAGAATTGGTGGCAGCAAGGCAGGGATGTCACTGTATTTTGAAGTCCAGTTTAAAAGAAAATGAAATTTATTCCATTTTAAAAATTGAAATGAGCTTCTGAAATCCACCAGGGAATATTTGCTCTCAAAATACATCCTTTTCCTTTTATGCAGATTAAGTAGAGTGGACTTTGAGTTAGAAGGACTGAGATCAAATCCCAGATGAGTTTCTCACTCCTGGGAGACCAGAGGCAAGGCACGTCACCCCATGGGTCTTAGTCTCCGTGTCTGTAAAATGGCTCCCATGGCAGGTCTCCTCCACTTCTAAATCTATGATCCCCTGATTTTCTTTTTAAAAATTTGTCTTAATTGTAGTCCATTGCTTAAAGACCTTGGTGTAAGCCCTTCTGTGATTCCATGTAATTTCTCAAAAGAATACATACATGTACACACATATGTGTATATGTATATGCACATATACATATATACATACGTGTATATATACATATAGTGATTTCTTTATTGCTACTATTCAGTTGACTTTCAGTCATGTCTGACTCTTTGTGACCCCAATTAGATTTTTCTTGGCAGAGATAATGGAGTGGTTTTCCATTTCCTTTCCAGCTTATTTTATAGATGAGGAGACTGAGACAAACTGGGTCAAGTGACTTGCCCAGGGTCACACAGCTGTTATGTGTCTGGGACCAGATTTGAACTCAGGAAGTTGAGTATTCCTGACTCCTGACACTGGCTATTCACTTTGCCCTTAGTGCCTCAGATGAGACTGTAAGTTGTGCATTGTTTGCCAGATTTCTACATTGGAATGAAATCACAGGTCCAGACTGACACCAGTGCATATTTTCATATAATCATTTAATAATATACTTATATATGTGTATGCTGGAACTCTGTGAGGAACTATAAGCTCCCTGGGAGCAGAAACTCTTTCCAGTTTTTCCTTGCCTCCCCACATTTAGCACAGTGTTTGGTACACAGTATGTATCTTGTAAATGCTGGGAAAGGCAATGTGGGACACAGTGGGAAGTATGTTGGATTTGGAAACAGAGTTAAAATTCTGGATCTGCCTACTTCCTAGCTCTGTGATGTTGGGTCGATTACTTAACCTCTCTGGGCCTCAGTTTCCTCATCTGTGAAATGAGGGGGTTGGACAAGATGACTTCTTATCATAGAATGAGTCAGAAAGGACCTCAAAATCCACCTGGTCCAGTCCTCTCATTTTGTAGATGAGGGAGCTGAGGCTTAGAAAGATTGAGTCTTTAGTCAATGGGACCATAGACTGAGACCTGGAAAAATCCCTGAAGATCTTTTCACAGACAGAGGAGGAAACTGAGGCCCATGCAAGGAAAATAATATTGCCAGGAATATAGATTTAGACCAGAGACTTTAGAGTTCAATTAGTGCCCTTGAGCTCTAAGTCTGTGCTGGGAGGAGGGTGTAGAAGGATGCCCATTTATATCCAGGGAGGGAGCACTCACATCCAGGATATTGTGAGTTTTCTTTGTGGGCAGAAGAGAAGATTCCTCAGCTATACTTACCTTCCTCTCTGTCTTTGTCATAAAGAGAAAGATTCAGGCTGTGCTTGGGCACACCAGCTTAAGGAAAAGAAAATCCCCATTTGAGTAGCGTGTTCCCAGTTATTATCAGGATCTGACACCCCATAACTAAACAGGAGAGAAAAAGAAAGATGCATTGACCGAAGGCACCAGGCCAACAAACAGCGTTTGATGGTTGGTCAGAAGTTCTGTGGGCAGTACAGAAGGATTGGGGTTGGGCAAGCCACGTCTTCCAGGGAGAGGAGGGTGCTCAGCAAACATGGGACCCTGGCACCCCAAGCCTCCCCTGCCAAGGCAGGAGTGAGAGAGAAGGAGGAAGAAGACAGGGTGAGCACAAGAGACAGGATGGTGGCTTGAACACACTGGCTAATGTGCCGAGCACAGGATGGTTGCAGTATAAACATCTACATAGAGCCATGAGCACGCTGGGTGTTTTTAGGCAAGGTTTCTGATGGTGTGGATAGACCACTGACTCTGTAACCTGAAATCTGGGCTCGGATCCTTTCTGTGCATGCTTTCTATTTCAGTGACTTTGGGCAAGTCACCCAAACTCCCTAAGCCTCAGTTTACTTACCTGTAAAATGAATGCATTAGGTTAGATAGCAGCTCATGGCATAGTGGGTAAAGCCCTGAACCTGGAGTCAGGAAGACCTGTGTCTAATCTAGCTTCAGACGCTTCCCAGCTGTGTGACCCGCTGGCCTCAGTTTCCTCAACTATAAAATGGGAATCATGAGAGCACCTTCCCCATGGGGCTGTTGTGAGTCTCAAATGAGATGGTATTTGTAAAGTCCTCAGCACAGTGCCTGCGCACAGTAGGTATCATGTAAATCCCTGTCCCCTCTGCTTCCCTGAGGTCCCTCTTCTGTCTTGCTTGTGTGACTGTGTCTCTGGGCAATGAAGCGGGCTTTCCTTTGCTAGAAATCTAATTTGCTTTCACCTTTGAATAGGTTGAAAATGTGTTATCCTCGTCTCAGAAAGTAATAGACTTAAATGGTGAGCTAGATGAGACCCTCCCCAGGCCATCCAGGTACCCCACTTCTCCATTGTATGGGAATACAGTCACAGGGCCTGGGTTCGAATCCCTCCTGTGATGCCTGTGACGGCTGTGACTTGAATGGGTCACAACCCCCGGTGCTTGATTGCCATAAAATAAGAATCTTGGACTTGACCTGTGAGTTCACTTCCAACCTGATCCTGTCAGCATGGGTAAGTAACTCCCAGAGGGGAAGGTCTCTCCAGAGGCAGACGGCAACCCCCCTGTGGCCACCTAGAGGATGGATTATAGACAGGACTGCGCCACACTGCTTCCCCTGCCTCGTCTTCCTTTTGGAGACGAGGAAACTAAGACACAAGTAGGTTAAGTAAGCAGTCTGAAGTCACAGACCTCAGGGGTAGATCTCAGGTTTCTCACACTTCATTATTCTTTCTACTTCTTTCTCTCTCCTGTCCTGTCTGCCTCCTCAAGCAGCTTCCTGGCCTCTGGGGAAGTGTGGCCTTAGAGGACACGAGCCGTCCTGGTCATGGTGACAGTTGGGTGTAGCCCTGGGCCCCAGGAAAGTGTGGTCTTAGAGGACACGAGCCGTCCTGGTCATGGTGATGCTTGGGTGTAGCCCTGGGCCCCAGGAAAGTGTGGCCTTAGAGGACACGAGCCGTCCTGGTCATGGTGACAGTTGGGTGTATCCCTGGGCTCCAGGAAAGTGTGCCCTTAGAGGACACGAGCCGTCCTGGTCATGGTGATGGTTGGGTGTAGCCCTGGGCTCCAGGAAAGTATGGCTTAAGCGGACACGAGCCGAATCAAGCTTGGTGGTGCCCATCTTGGTGGTGCACACCTGGGAGCCCCACTCCTAGGAAGACTGAGGCTGCCAGGTGGCTTGAGTTCAAGCAGCTGGGTGTCCACACTAAGTCCAGCCCCTGTAGGGGGAGCCTCTGAGTGGGGCCCAGGCTGGCCAAGGGCCAGTGGATCAGGTGCAGACCCAGGGCTGGTCAGTAATGGCAGTGTGCCTTTGAGTGGTCACTGTACCTCCAGCCTGGGCCACACGGGCAGACCCAAGCTCTGACAGCCAATAACAACAAAATGAGGGAATGAATGAAAATAAAAATAAAAAGACAAAATCTACAGTAACAACCACCACCAACCAGCTAAACAAACACAAATAAATAAAAATTAAAGGATGGCAGGGAAAAGCCTGGGAACTTGCGGGGCCCCTTGCTGGAAGCACCGTGTATTGCAAATACCACCTCCACTGGGCCACAGCATCAGCAGACATCCTCGAATGGGTGGGGAAGGGCCCTGAGCCATGCTTGATGTCCCCAGTTCAGATCCTGCCCCAGAAGGGCTGTGTGACTGTGACTTACCCTATCTCACCCTCAGTTTCCTTTAAAATATATCTATAAAAAGGGTATATTCTCCATGAAATGGAGAAGCACCTGCCTCAAAGCCTGTTGTGAGGATAAAAGGAAATAATGTACGTGAAGCACTCTGTCAACATTAAAGGGCGGCATGTATGTGACCTCTCATCAGTGACTCGTGGCCCTCGGTCGGAACTTCCTGTGTAAGTGGTCTGCCTGAGTTTACTCATTTTTAAAATGGGGATAATATCAATATCTACTTCCTGGGTTTATTTAGAGGATCAATCAATCAATCAAAATTTATTAAGCACCTACTCTGTGCCAGGCTAACATCAAATGAGATAATATTTAAGTGTTTCCAAATCTTAAAATGCTCCTTATTATCATTACTACATGTCGAAAGAAATTTCAATATATAGATACAGCTCGCTGGATAATTGCTTTTCGACATTATTGTTTCCCTTTATAATCCTGTGGGTTGTATTGGGTGCCCTTAAGCACATTGATCCGAGGAGGGGTCCATAGGCTTTGCCATGCTGCCAAGTAAAGGCTGAGATCCCCTCATCTCTGCCTTAGTCTGGAAGTCCTGGACAGTTGCCTGAGGCTCAGAGATTAGTCCCACAGCTCATGAAGTCAGAGGCTCTTACTGACCTCGAGGCTGGCACAGCCTCTGAGGTGTCCCCCTCCCTCTTCCTAAACCTCATGTGTAATGCATTGGGCTCTTGGTGATTCTCTAGAATCAAAGCCTGTCAAGGCATTATCCTTAAGTGATGATTTTTCCTGCCACCAGCTGATTTGAATGTGTAAACAGTGGTTTGCATATTACACCTTGCCATATACCCCCTGCTCGGAGCTGGTTCCGCTCCAACATATCTGCTTATTTATTTCCCACCGTGCCACTAAATTGGCTACATGGAGATCTTTTTTCACTGAAGAGAAGCTCTTCTATTTGCTCATCTGGAATTTCTGCCACCTCAATCGATCACAGTCGCTGAAAGAGACCCACATTAAAATTGAACAGGATACGAAAACACTTCTCTTTCAAAAAATCATTACTTTTTGGTTTCTGGTGCACCTGACTTTACTAAATAAATATGTAACTGATTTACAAGTAACTGTGGGCAGAGCCCGAGATTCTGCCCTGGGCCTTCCTCCCCGGGCCTCTGCTGTCACTGCCTCATTTAGTGACTTCATGAGCTTAGCTCTCACCTCAGTGCACATGACTCCCGGGTCTCCATCCCCAACCTTGGTCTCTTTCCTGAGCTCTGCTTTCACATCCCCAACTCCCCATTGGACATTTCAAATTCTGTGACCCACGTCTAGAACAGAACCTATCATCTTCCTGGTCCCTCCCCAACTCACTTCCACACAATCCTTCCAGGCACCCACACTCTCAGCCGTGATATTATCCTTCTCTCACTGCTTCTTCTCTCCCCTCAAAACATCCATCCCCTTCTCTCCACTCCGTTGGTCATCATCCTAGCAGTTCCAGCCACCTTCATCTCTTGTTTGGATAATCCCAAGAGTCTTCTGATTTATTTTCCCTGCCTCAAGTTTATTTCTTTTCATTCCACACACCTGCCAGAGTGATTTTCCTAAAGAACAGCTTGGACCAGGTTATTCCCCAGTAAATAAGCTCTAGTCTCTCCTGGTAGATTGTAACTCCCTGAGGGCAGGGACTGTCTTTTGCCTCTTTTTGTATTTCTAGTGCTTAGCACGGTGCCACTTAATAGATACAGTAGGTCATAATAAATGTAATGCTAGTGATAAGAATAATAATTAATAGTAATAAACAGCAGGCACTTAGTAAGCATTTACTGCATGAATGAATGATGGCTCCTGATTACCGTTAGGATCAGCTGCCATCTCTCTTGCTTGGCTTTTAGCACCACTCAGAAGTCAGGCCTGGCCTAGCTTCCCAGCCTCATTTTTAGGCATCGCTCTTTGGTTCAGTCAGAGCGGCCCTTTCGCTCTTCCTGACAACATAACCTCCTGTCTTCTGTCTGTGTGTCCATCTCTCCTGCCTGGGATGTGCTCACTCCTCACCTCCACTGTGTGGAATTCCTCTTTTCCTCTAAAATTCAGTTCAAAGCCTCTTAATGAAGCCTTTACAAGGGAAAGTTTCCCCTCTGCCCCCAAGTTACTGTGTATTCATTTTATATGTAATTGTGTAATATCACATCTATATGTTAAAAAGGGAAAGTGAATCAGCTTAGAAGATACAGAAAAGCTGAGTTTACGGAGCATAAAAACATTACCCTAAAATGCCCCAAACCCAGCTTCTGAGTGAGTTGGCAGCGTTTTGCTGGGCAAACACTTGGCCTCCCTCCCATGGAATTAGCATCTAGGCCAGGTAGCCGTAGGAGGCCCGCGGCCATGATTTCTTGAGAGAATAAAACACAGGCCCACTCTCTTGGCCGCAGCCGTTTTCTGCTGCTATTTTAACAGTACGTTTGTTATTCCCAGCTACCAAAATCGTACATGTCATCTTAGAAATCTATATTTATGCATATTATCTCATTGATCTATATATTTCTTCTGACTCCTTTCTTTTTTTTAATGGAAGATGAACATTATCTAAGAATACTGATGTCATCTCTGTTTTTCAGATGGAAATGTTGGGGCAAGTCTTAGAGCAAACGACCAAAGTTTACTGGTTTCTTGAGATGTTGTTCTGCTCAGTAGAACGATTTGGTAGAAGTAGGAGACTTGAGTTCAGATGTGAACTCAGATTCTAGCTGTGTGACCCTGAGTAAGTCACTTCACTCCTTTCTGCCTCTGTTTCTTCAACTGGAAAATGGAGATAACAACAGTACTTTGCTCCCAGGGTTGTTGTGAGGATGAAATGAAATAATGTTGCTAACATACTTGGCACAGTGTACGCAGTAGGCACTTAATAAATGTTTGTTCCTTTCTTCCCCTTCCATGTATTCTTTTACTGTCTCTCTATCTGTATCTCTGGCTCTGATGGGTTGGTGAGAGTGCATGTGAATTTTTTATTTCAGGGTCTCAGTTTCACTCTGGGGGATACTCCAAGGGCGTAGTTACTTAACTGTGAAGTGTCAGCAAATTGTTTATTCTAAAAATAATGAGAGTCACCCTGATGTATTGGATGGAGGATGTTTTTTTTTCTTCTTTTAAATCAATTTTAGTCGTCTCTAACACTTAGTGACCCCATTGGGGGTTTTCTTGGCAAAGATACTGGAGGGGTTTGCCATTTCTTTCTCCAGCTCATTTTATAGATGAGGAAACTGAGGCAAACAGGGTTAAGTGACTTGCCCGGGGTCACACAGGTAGTAAGTGTCTGAGGCAATAAGTCTTTCTGAGTCCAGGCCTGGTACTCTTATCTACTATAGCACCACCTAAGGCCTGGGTTCTTCCTCATACTGGCTCTTGTGACTTTAGGGAAGTCACTTACGTTCTTCGGACTCAGGAAGCTCTCTAAGGTGATGAGTTATGAGTTAGTCCCAAATCTATATGCATGAAGGGAGTTTCCACCATGGGAGTTTCCTGTACAAATGGAATTGTGGGTCTGTACAACTGAATTCATCTCAAGTCGACAAACATTTATTGAGCATTGACTGTGTGTGAAACATCATGTCTGAGCATCCTGCGATGTAAGAAAAACAGTGGCTTCTGCATTCCACTGGGGGAAAGCCACATGTCCACAGATCAGCAGACATTGTGTTCTGATAAAGTAAGTCCACAATAATTTGGGGTGGGGAGAAGAATGCTAGCGATTAGGAAGATCCGAAAAGGCCTCCTGTAAAAGTTGGCACTTGAGCTCAGCCTTGAAGAGGGCTAAGGCCTCCACGAGGAAGACGTTAGCGGAGGGTATGGTCCAGGCAAGGGAGAGAGCCTCTTCGAAGGCCAGGAAAGATTGTGCACAGAAAAAAAATAAATAGGGCAGTTTGGAATGAGGGTGGAAAAGAAATCAGGCTTCAATCACACTGTGAAGGTGTGTAAACTCTTTAGAGAAATGTATTATAAACTGTTTTTATAATACATTCTAATTTGTAATACAGTAAATATTAGTAATATTACTAGTAAATAATAGATTATAGTATAGTAAATATCAATAGATTAAACAAATACATGAAAGCTTATTTGGAGAGCCGCTGGAATCTCCCCAAACAAGGGAGGGAGGGAATGAGTGAAGCTTCATCAGCAGTAACGTGATCAGTTACCAATATCTACTAATATCATGTAATATGTAGTAATATCAATTTAGTAGCAACATGGGGCATGAACAGGAGAAGAGAGACCCTGGAGGGACAGAGACTGACTTTTAGGCAAATACACACCAAACCCTACACTTTGGGTGATGGTGGTAATGGTGACAGTGCCGGTTAGAAATCTCACTCAGCACCAAACTGGATAGAATCTCCCTCCGCTGTATAATTTAATAATCTTTGACCTCTGAGCCCTTGACAATGGCCCATCTTTCCCTCCTGGACGATAAGTCAGGTCCCAGCACTTCAATGTCTTAGGTTGTCCTGAGGATGGGTAGCCCTTGCATCAATGTAGATTTCTACCCCTGTATGATTGAGGAAATGTCCTCAGAGCTTTGCTGTGACTAAGTATTCTTTTTCCTGTGACTGCTCTGGTGGAAAACCTCTTCCAGTTTACCTTGGCTGCCCCAGCATTGGAAGACCTTCCAGCCTCTCTTGGGACTCCCAACACACTCTGTCCCAGCAGGCAGCAAGGCAGCATTTTAGTGGAAACGGATCCCAGAGAAGGGATCCCACTTAGCAACGTGAATACTCCTGCAGTTTATAAGTACATCAGGATTTCATATTCTGTTGGTTCAGCAGCTGTTTACTGAGCCCCTTGGCCATGCCGGGCATGGGCTAAGTTCTCTTTTGCTTGTTCTCTCAGGTTATAATGTTCAGCAGGTGGAGAGCTTGTTGGATTTCATATTTCATGCCACCCTGCGACCAGTTTGTTGCTTAAATATTAAAAAAGTCTATTTCTCACAATCGTGGGAGAATTGGCAGGGGGACACCAAATTACCTCTGCTAGAGTCTGGCCCTGTTCATTCTTGGTCTCTCAGCCTCAGTTTCCTCATTTGTCATGAATGAGCATATCATGTTTGCATATTGACAGAATGCTGGGGAAGGCAGCTGACTTGCCAGAAGCCAGAGTCAGGATCCATAAAAGATCCCCGTAGACTAGCAGTCCTCAAACTTTTTGATCTCGGGACCTGTTTATAGTCTTTGAAATTTTTGAGGATTGACCCCCAAAGTGATTTTGTTTATATGAGTTATACCTGCTGATGTTTACTGTCATCTATAAACTATACTCATACATAAACCACAAAACATCTTTGTGTTATTATAAAAATAATTTTAGTCTTGTGGATGCCCAGAAAAAGTCTCAGAGACCCATAGGAGGCCCTGGGTCACCCTCTGAGAATTGCTGCCATAGGCCGTAACGTTGGCTTGAATCTAATGCTGTGAAATTTTATAGGGATCAATGAAGAGTGTTAGGCTTGGGTTCACAAGCAGAGGACGGTGCAGGCCTGGCTGAGTAGCGGCCCATTTGGAACTGCCCTGCTGTGTTTAGTGGATTGGAAGTTCAGTTTGAGGCAGCTCTGGCAGAGTGGCCAGAATTGCTAATGGGGGGATCTCAGGCTGCCTGAGAAGAGGCTGGTCCACAGTATTTTCTCCTGGGAAGATTGCCTTTCCCTTTAGGCAGTGTTTGAGAAGTGTCCAGAGGAGGATGACAGAGATGGTCCAAGGCCTTAGGAACATTCCACATGAAGATCCATTCAAGAAATTGGGGACATTGCCCTGGAAAAGAGAAGCCTTGGAGGCTGAGGCAGGATGGGACATGATAACCATCTTCAGATATTTGAGGGGCTGTTCCAGAGAAATTGGATTTAATTTATTCTCTTTGGACAATAGAATGTGGGCTCCTTGAGGTAAGGAGTGACTTTTTGTCTGTATGCCCAGTGCCCAGCATAGAACTTGGAACCTAGTAACTATTTAATAAATGCATGTTGACTGATTGGTCCCAAAGAGGACCTCTAGATCAAGGTTGCAAAGAGGCAGATGTGTGTTTGATATAAGGGAAAATAAAACCCCAAACCAAAAAAATCATCCTTTCCTCACAATTAACACCATCCCAAAGTGATGAAGGCCAATGGAGGAGGCCGTTGGTTCCCTTTCACTGGAAGCTTACAAGCAAAGGCTAGAAGACTCTTTCCCAGGGGTGTTGTTAAGGAAAATTTGTATGGGTATGGGTTGGTCGGGGTGGGTACTGAAGGCCCTTCTGAAGTTGAGAAGCCTGTCCAGATCCTCCATTATCACTCCACCTTTTCAAATCTTTGCGTCTCTTCAGAAAATAAAAACAAAAAGCGTGATATCAAGAAGCCTGTTTACCCGATTCCATCTTCCCAAGATTTCACTTCAATGTCAGCTGCACTGTTAAATATCTTGCCAACTTTGAGTGAACTAGAAACAGTAAAACAGAATTTATAGGGCTCGCAAGCAAGTCAGAAGTGGTGCTTGGGATGATTATATCCCTGGGCCTGCAATTATCACAGTTCAAAACTAATTCTCCTTCCTGGAGATCACCAAAAGCATGAACACCAGAGTGATTCCTTTCCCCAGACTTTTTAAGCAAAAATTAAAGAGTTCATTGCAAAGCTTTCCTCTTCAAAATACATTTGCCAAGAAAAGATCGTGCACGCGCGCGTGTGTGTGTGTGTGGTGAAAATCTCCTGATTTCCTTGAAGAACTTAGACAAGATTACTAGGATAAAAAAATGAGGGAGATATTTCCAGCAGGCTTGGTTTCCCCCAGCTCCCTGTGTGTGCAGGCCATGCTTTTGTACAGCTCAGTGATTCATTAGCCACAATTTATATTTGTGGGGACATGGACCGTAAAAAGAAGGATGAGAAGGCCTCCAGGAGGCCTAAAGGAGGCAGTGATTAACAACCTCAGCAGCACCTTGAATTTATACCAGACTTCTCCTACAAAGAGTCCAAACACATCCACAGGTTCTATATTGGAACACTCTAAAACTCCTGCAGCCTTCTATGTCTCCTTCAGGCTGTTGTTGGAGAGGGAGAATGTTGAGTCATTTCTAAAGATCGGAACTGGAGATGATCTCATGTAGTATATTGTTTTTAATTTTTTCATCAGTAAGTCAATTAACAAGCGTTTTTAAGCACTATGTGTCAGTGACTGAGGCCTCAGGATGGAGCCAAGCCAAGATTCAAACCCAAGTCCTCTGACTTCAAATTCAGAGAGCTATGGAGGAACAAGCTACATGCAAGGGATTAGTAGGGGTTAAACATTTGCCAGCATGCCACTGGACACAGCTGCTAAGGTCCCTTCTGACTCTGAGATTCTGCGATTCATTGAACAGGCAAATCACTTTTTGAAGAATATTTTATTTTTTTCCCAATTACGTGTAGAAACAAATTTTAACATTCTTTTAAAAAAATTTTGCGTTCCGAATTCTCTCCCTCTTGCCTGCCTCTCCCCCCTGAGAATGGTAAGTGATTTGATATACATTATACACGAAGTAAATCACTTTCAAACAATCCAAGCTCTACTCCTTTTTTTCCTACTCTAGACCCCACTGATGGAGGAGAGAAGGTGCCTCTCTTATAGGGATGGGCTTTACTCTTCTCACAAGGTGGGACTGCCTCTGGTTTCCAGGTCTTTTATTCCTCTGCAGACACTACGAGTCTGGCTAATAGGCTAATAGTAGCTAGTGCCTGATGGCTGCATTCCACCCTACACTTAGCCAGGCCGCTAATTAGAGGATTCGTTTAATTCTTCCACTTCATCTTCTGTTCAATTCTAAGAGATGCTGAAACTTGAAGACATTTCCTCCTGAGGCAGTTTGTAAAGGGAGTCAAAACCTGAAACTATTGCTAGGGGCAACCTGAGCTAAGTCTACTTAGATTAAGGAAGAGGGAGGGCGGCTTCTCCTAAAGAAGCCAGAAAAAGGAAACAGAATGTTCCCTTCTCCTTTTACAGACTGGAGTGGCAGAAAGTCAGGGACCTGTTGGTGGGAGGAGAAATTGTAATGATAATGATAACAATAACAGTAATAAGAATTGTCTTTATATAGTGACTTATGTTTTACAAATAATTATATACATATACATATATATAAAATATATATATATAATCTGTATATCTCATATATATGTGTGTGTGTATATATATATATATATATATATATAATCTCATAGATGCTACATCTCTTTAATCTGCTTCTGGAAAGAAAAGAAGAAAGATTTTTGAGTGTGAAGATAGATGTAGGTGCTAAGTGTACCATGACACATACTTTTGTAAACTAAATTTTATGTTTAAATTAACAAGCATTGCTTTTTTTTTCCTATCCCACCTCTCCACATATATTTGAAAACAAAACAAAAAACCCTTGTAATGGATATGCTTGGTCAAGCAAAACATATTCTCATATTGACCACTTCCAAAAATGTGTGTCTCATTCTTCATCTTGAGTCCGTCACATCTTTGTCTTGGCAAGTTCTTACATGTAAGTATATCACTTGTGAAAGGGCAGGGCTGTTCCATTTTTTGACTTTGTATGCTCAGTATAGAGTGTCTGGAGGCATCCAGACAGCTTAGTGGATGGAGTGCTGGGCCTGGAGTTAGGAAGATCTGAGTTCTAGCTGTGTAACCCTGGGCAAGTCACTTAACCTCTATTTGCCTTAATCTGCTGGAGAAGGAAATGGCAAACCTCTCCAGTATCTTTGCCAAGAAAACCCCATATAGGGTCACAAAGAGTTGGAAATGGCTGAACGGCTGAAAAGCAACAACACAGAATGCCTGGCATGTAGACTGTGCCTAATGTTTGTTGAGTTCATTTTGTTGAATTCTTCCTCTCTTCATTGACCAAGGCAAAGACTAGGAAAGAGAAGGCCTTTTGCAGTATCTCTGCTGATCCAAATCCAAATCTCAGACCCCAAGTGGATCTTGACATCAAATAAAAGTTTCAGGTAAGTTGTGAGGACTGACGTTATAATAGGAATGTTATAGGGATTCCAGGGTTTGGGTCACCATGTTGTTTAGTAATTTATCATGGCACCTGGTATTTTCAGAGACAGCCTTCAAGGAGGTAGGCTTTAGCTTTTCATATTTCTAGGTGTTAGGGAAACCCTAGAAGGTAGCAAGTCTAGCCAGTAACTTCAGGGAAAACTGGATAAAGTTAGGGTCATAGTTAGGGAAATATAGGCTTGATATAAGGGTAAAACAACTTTTTTTTAATACTTTAAATTATTTGCTTTTATAATTTATAATAAAAACTATGATACTTTAAATTGCTTAAATTATTTTAAAAACTACTTTAAAATTTCAACAATTAGAGCTATCTGAAGATTGAAGGCAATGGGATCTCCTCATTGATGGTCTTCAGATGATACCAGACAAAAGATGATGTGGGTGTGTTGTTGAAGATGTTCCTTTTTTGGTATGTGTTGGATTTGATATTCTATGAGCCTCTTCCCAGCTCCGAAATTTTCTATTAAATTAGGAGATGAAGCTTCTAAGTTGAACATTTTCTATCCTGAGAATAGAAGGGTGTGAAGGGGTAGAAAGGATATGGTGAGAGTATTGTGTAGAAACTGGCACCATGGGAACTTTATCTCAAACTATTTTTGAACCTAAAAGTAGGGAAAGTCATGTTAGGTAAAAGAGAACGGAGGTATGTTTTCAAAATAACAAAACATTTGTTAATATATTTAAAATCCAATTTAAATCATTCACTAGTGGCCCATGGCATTCCTTTTGTCAATGTTAAATTTTAAATCTTAAAACAGAGAGATTTGTGGGATTCTGGGTTTGAGGGTTGGCTCCCAGATCAAAGGCATTCTTTTTTTTTTTTAGCTTTTTGGAAAGCAGTTGGAGTTAGGTGACTTGCCCAAGGTCACATGGCTAGTTTTTGTGTTAAGTGTCTGAGGTCGGATTTGAACTCAGGACCTCCTGACACCAGGGCCAGTGCTCTGTTCACTGTGCCACCTAGCCACCCCTATCAAAGGCATTCTTGAATACAGACAAACAGAATCTCAGAGTTTGAAGGAGGCCAATTAATCCAACCCATATGTGGAGAAAGTATCCTGCCTTCGACATCCCTGACACATGGTCATCTATTCTTTGCTGGAGCACCTGCAGTGAAAGGGGGCCCATTATCTCTCGAGGCAGCCTTCTTCGCATGTTGGGACTGCTCTCATTTTTAGGAAGACTTTCCTGACTGTAAGTTTAATTTTTCACTTCCGCTAATTGTGCCTAGTTTGGCCAGGTGGGCCAGCCATCAGTCCGTGGTCCCAGACTCTGAGTCTAGGGCCTGGACTACAGGTCTATCCAGGAGTAATCACTCAGTCACCCAAGCAACATGCTGCCAACTTCATGAAGATTGTGCAAATGGAGAGCTTGAATTATTTATTCACTTTTATGGATACAGCTGCTGTGTGTTGGTAAACTGGAGAGTTGATATGATTTAATTATTCCTAGCTTGCTTTCAGTGAGATTGCAGGGTTTTAATGGAGGTAGTTAAGCCACGATTTCATAGGCAAGTGGTTTATTTCTCTGGGTGGTTCACAGTCTTGTATTATTATTATTGGATCAACCTTCTTAAATTGAGCTTTAATTCACCTTAATTCAATAAGCATTTAGTAAGCACCAGCTGTGAGCTTGACTCTGTGCTGTGGTGGGGATGCAGAGACAGATAAAGAACAGTCCCTACCCTCAAGAATCTTACATTCTGCTGCAAACATGACAGAGATAAGGCAATACAAAACAAATCAAAATTTGCAAGCAATTTCAGGGAGCCAAGCATTAACAGCTCAGGGAGGAAGGAGGGACCTTTTAACATTTTTTCCAATTATATGCCAAAACAATTTTTAAACACTTATTTTTTAGAATTTTGAATTCTGAGTTCTCTTCCTTCCTCCCTCCCTGAGATGGCAGGCAATTTGAAATAGTTTATATGAGTGCAGTCATGCAAAACATATTTCCATATTAATCATGTTGTGAAAGAAAACAGACCCAAAAAAGAAACTACACACGCAAAATAAAGTAAGTAAAAAAATAGTATGCTTCTATCTGAATTCAGATTTTATCAGCCCTTTCTCCAAAGGTGCATGGCATTTTCCATCATAAGTCCTTTGAAGTTGTCTTGGATCTTTATATTGATGAGAATAACTGTCTTTCAAAGTTGATAATTGTACCATATTGCTGTTACTATGTACAGTGTTCGCCTGGTTCTGTTCACTTCACTTTTCATCAATTCATGTAAGTCTTTCTAGGTTTTTCTGAAATCATCCTACTTATCACTTCTTATAGCACAATAGTATTTCATCACAATCATATACCACAACTTGTTCAGCCATTCTCCAACTGATGAATGTCCCTTCAATTTACAATTATTTTGCTACCTCTAAAAGAGCTGTTATAAATATCTTTGTACATAAAGGTCCTTTTCCTTTTTTAAAAAATCTCTTTGCGATAAAAGCCTAGTGGTGGTATGGCTGGGTCAAAGGGTATGCACAGTTTTATAACCTTTTGGGCATAGTTCCAGATTGCTAGGAAGGGATTCTTGATAGATAATGGCCCTTAACCAGAGCCTGGAAGGGAAGTCGATACTCCAAGAGATGGAAGTGAGTGGTGAGAGAATCCCAGAAAAGGCATGAAGATGGGAGGTAGAATAACATGTACAAGGAGAAAGCAAATTGGCTAGTTTTACTGGAATGTGTATTGTATGGGAGGGAGTAATGTGCAGTCAGTCTGGATAGATAGCTTGGAACCAGACTGTGAAGGGCTTTAAATGATTAAAAAGAAAAATAAAAACAAGCGCTTGTATTTTATCTCTAAGGCAGAAGGGAGTCTTTTTGAGCAAGCCAGTGACATGATTAGACCTGTGCTTTAGGGAAATCACTTCAGCAGCTGCATGGAGGATGGATCGGAGAGGCAAGAGACCGAGGACAAGAAGAGGAAAAATGAGAAGGTTATTGCAGCTGTGCAGGTAAGATGAAATGAGGGCTTGGATTGAGACAGTGGCCACGGGAGTAGAGAAAAGGAGAAGGTATGAGAAAGGCTGCATATGTAGAATCGATCAGACTTGGCAACCAATTGTATGTCGGAGTTGAAGGGGAGTGAAGTGTGAAGGATGACTGAAACGGGGTAACTAGGAGCATTTACTGAGTACCTACTGTATGCATGGTGTCTCAGTAAGGACACATTTTAAGAGAAGAAAGTACTTTTCCATAGTGTTGGGCAGAAAGAATGTCCTTGGTCTGATCATGACCCATAGCTTTTAATTGGGAAGATATAATCGTCTTCACTATAATTATATACATAATTTATGTCATATAAATATGTAATAGTATTGTTTATTTGAGTATGTTATGTTATGCGAAGTATAATATATAAAATAAAATATATCATGTGCATTTTACTCACAGTTATGTAGTACAAATATCATCTTCCATATGTTATACATTATAAAACTGAGACAAGGGCAGGAGAAATAATTTGCCAAGGATTGCACAGATAATAAGAGTTGAAGCTAATATTGCTGCTACTTTATTCCATAGCACTATAGCAATGTAATAGGCACTGGAAGGAAAGTGGCAGGGCTGCCCAACGTGACCGCTGCCCTCTGGAACTTCTAGAATTGTTGGGAAGATGAAATAATTTGGGAACAACATGAGGCCATGGTGAATAAATGACAGCATACGTAGTGTAGCATAGGGCTGAAATAGGTGGTCTTTTGTGCACCAGCATATTGGTTCAGACTTTCATACTGAATTGTCTTAAAAGACAATGAGGCACATTGAGAAGAGCTCTGGAATGAAACCCAGAATGAAAACCATGCTAGATCTGGAGCTCCTAAGGACTTTGGAAACCATCCAGTCCTTTATTTTACAGAAGAGGAATCTGAGGCCTAAAGAGATTTAGTGATTTTTTTAAAAACGTATTTTACTCTGACCTTAAGAAATAAAATAAGCATTTCCATAACAGTAGAATGGAAAAAAAAAGATGATTCTATGTGAAACTGCAAATCTATTATGTAATGTTTGCTATTTCTTTTAATTCTATAATAATATAGTTATCATGTGAGGTTTTTTACTTTTCTTCTGCCCTCCTCTTTCCCTACCCCCTCCCTAGAGATAGCTACCATTAGACACAGATATGGATATATGTAAAAGCCATCCCATACATATTTCTATCAGTTCTTTTTCTGGATTCAGAAAGTGTCTTTCTTCATATGTCCTTTGTCGTTACTTTGGATATTTGTAATAGTCAAAATTTCTTAGTCCCTCAAAGTTGTTCTTAAAACTAAAAACACAGAGTAAGCAGAATTGGGGCACAAACCCAGTGCCTCTGAGTCCCAATCCAGTCTTATTGTAGCTTCAGCTGATGGAATCTAGCCTGCTGTCTTCCTCTTCTTCAGTTTTTGTCCTGCCTTGCTCTTCATATGCCTGCCTGGGATATTTGGACTGATGGACCAGCTCTCTGGGCGACCCCTCCCACCATATGTCATAGTCTGGATGATAGTTATTCTCCATCCACTTGGTTTTTCCTGTGTAGATTGTTAGGGTAATCTCTTTTGAGAGATCATGAATCACACAAATGAGAACTCTCATACTGGGGACTTCATAAAACCAGTACTATTCATATTTACTTACTAATTGTATGACTACCATTCCGAGTGAGCAAAGGATATAAAGAGTTCACAGAAAGTATTGCAAACCATCAGCAACCACATATAAAAATCTCTATCTGTGTAAATATATTTACATATATTGCTGTTCAGTCATTTCAGTTATGTCTGACTTTTCATGGCCCCATTTGGGGTTTTCTTGGCAAGGATACTGGGAGTATTTCATTTCCTTCTCCAGCTCATTTTACAGATGGAGAAAGCAAGGCAAACAGGGTTAAATGACTTGCCTAGGGTCACATAGCTTTTAAGAGTCTGAGGACAGATTTGAACTCAGGAGGATGCATCTTTTAGACTCCAGGCCAACCTGGCCTTTATCCACTGCATCTCCTAGCTGTCTATATATATGTTAATTTACATTTATAACCTCACATATGTATGTTTATTGTATATCATATATAATGTCACATGTAGTTATATATAAGAGAGAATATTTCAAATCAATACAAATGAGAGAAATGCAAATCAAAATATCCCTGAGGTGCCAGAAATGGCACCTTAGTTATGCAAATTAGCATAGACTCATAAACCATGAATAGAACTTGTTCCTTTTCAGTTATTCAATCAACAGATATTAAGGAGGTGACCTTTCAGCTCAGGTCCCCAAATTACTTTAACAACAAATTGTCACAAATGGCAAAAGATGAAAATGGTCAAGATATTAATATAAAAAGTATTAATAAAGTAAATTAAAAATAAATATAATAATATATTATAGTATATAATAAAATAAAGTAAATTTTTAAAAATCTAACATTTATTTGAAACTATGGATTGCCTTAGGTGGTAACTGATTCTTCCATCTACTTCCCTACCTTCCTTACCCTCTGCCACAGCCCAGTGGGAGGTGTCCCCTTTACAACGTACCTGACAAGCAGGTGTATAGCCAGGACACTTGGTCAGATATGGGCTCCATTGGATGACTTCTATGTCCCCTCCTCCAACTCAGTGGTCCCATAATTCTGGAATAACTCGTCTAGAGGGTTACAGTTTATTTGCTTCCATTTTCCACCATGCTAGGTACTGCATAAGGGCTGCTCTAGTGGAGTTATATTTTCACAGCTAACTCTCAGGGCTAAATTTCAGGGGATTATAATATGGTCATAAAAATTTGCTTCAGGCATGTTTTAGGCTGATCAGCCTAAAAGGCAGTTTTTCATGCCTTTCTTTGGGACATAATGATTTTTCCATTGTGTGTGTGTGTGTGTGTGTGTGTGTGTGTGTGTGTTTGGTACTCTATCAGAAAAGTGAAATCATTTCTTCCTGGTTATTTCTTTGTGCTACAAGCCCATTGTAACTGCTATGTGGAGATTTCTGCTAGAGCATTTGAAACATTTTCTCTTCCACTTCAGAAATTCTCTTGCTGCTTGTTGATTTTATTTCTGGAAAACCTTAGGTGAACGAGGTACATCATGATCACAAAAAAGCAATGCTCCTGTCTGTAAGATGGTACTTCATGTCAATGAATGATGAAAGCTGAGGCATTAATGGGCAGGGGATCCCCCAAGCAGCCAGGGGTAGCCTCTTGTACAAAGTGCGCCGACATTCCTGCCTGGCTTTCTTTACCAACTCTATTACTCTTCTATTTTGTATGTGCTTTGACTATATCTGCATATATACGTGTTGTCTTCCTTATAGCCTGTAAGTTCCTTGAGGACAAGAAATGGTTCTCTTTTGTCTTTCTCTCCCTAGCTTCTAGTAAAGTGCCTGGCACACATAGTTGGCCCCTAACAAAAGCTTGTTGGTTGATGGATTAAGAATCTTTTGGTCTCTGTGTTTGCCCTTTGGTTTTTCATCAGTGAGAGTGGAATTATTTAATCCAGAAATGGCACTTTGGTGATATAAATTAGTATAGACCCATAAACCATGAAAATAACTTGTTCCTTTTCAGTTATTCCATCAACAAATATTAAGGAGGTGACCTTTCAGCTCTGGTCCCCAAATTACTTCAATTTTAAAATATTTATGTATTCATTTATTTATTCTATAGTTAACCAACACCCTCTTTCCTCCCCTGCCCCTGTCACCAGCATGAGAAATTTCATATAAGAAGAGGAACACAGTAAGACTGTCTATGAAACCATGATTCCTTTTTACCAATCACCTTTCCATCCTTTGGCATTCAAAGTCCTTCATAGCTGTGGCCGCTCCTACCTTTCCAATCTTTATATGTCATGCTGCTTGATACATACTCTTCATTTCCAGCAACATTGGCCTTCTGATTGTTCCACAAATAAGACCCTCCATCCCCTCTGCTCTGGGCATGTTCTCTGGCTGCCCCCTCCCATGTTTGAAAGTCTCATCCTCATCCTCCCTACCCCCTGCCTTCCTGGCTTCCTTTAAATTCCAAGTAAAACCCCGTCTTCTTCAGAAAGCCTTCCCCAGCCCCTCTTAATTTCAGTACCTTCCCTGTGTTCAGTATTTCCCATTTTTCCTAATAGCTTGTTTGCATGTATCTGTTTGCTTGTTGTTTCCCCCCTTGGACTCTGAGCCCCTCTGGGGCAGGGACTGTATCTCGCCTTTTTCTGTCTCTAGCACTTAGCCCAGTGTTGACACATGATAGGTTCTTCATAAATGCCTATTAACTGCTTGACTCCTTGCTTAAAAAAAAAAAA
>NW_027185761.1:54122244-54167802 GCF_028583685.1 Petaurus breviceps papuanus
CCCCCGCCAAAAAAAAAAAAAAACAAATGGAAAAAATACATCAGAAATACGCATAATAAGCAAAAAAGACAAATCCACAATATGTGTTTAAAAAAAAGTGTGCTTCCTTGTATACCTTCAGTCTGCCACCTCTCTCTTGGGAGATGTGGAACACGCTTCATTGTACGTCCTCTGGAGATGAGCATAATCATGGCAGTGATTACAGATCTTGCGTCTTTTAGTGATAATTGTCTCTGGATGTGGCTGGCCATGCATATACTCCTTCCGATTCCCTGCATCTGCTGCTGTTTCCCAGGATCCCCAGAAGTCAGCTTTTCTGATACTTCTTGTGGCTCAGTAATATACCTTCTCATCCCACAGTTCATCAACCATTTCCCATTTTCCAGAAACTCTCATAGTTTTTTTTTCTTTTCTTCAATTTTAATTCCTTTTCAGTATCAAAAAGTTTTTATTTTATTTTATTTCTTTTATTTGCAACTCTTTCCTGCCTGGTATTGTCCTCACTCTTAATCCTCTCTCGCCTCATCCTTGCCTGTTTCCATGTTGTGTTTAATGTGTTTCTATTCTGAAGTCTTTGTGTTTCTGAGTGTTTTTTCAGTCCTCCATATTCACATAAAAACGTAGTTCATAATAAATAAATAAATAAATAAATGAATGAATGAATGAATGAATGAATGAATGAATGAATGAATGAATGAATAAATAAATAAATAAATGAATAAATAAATAAATAAATAGTTCACATAAAAACTGTTGCCTGCCCCCTCTACTTCTTTCTCCATGGTTACGTGTTCCTCTAATGCCCTGAAATTATGAGAAATGTCAAGTCCCACCCCCTTTTAGTCCCCTTCTTACATTAGGATATTCATTTTACAATTCCTTTTATTTCTCTTTTTTAAGCTTTCAGAACATTCCTAGGCGCTCGGTTTTTCTTACTCACTTCTCATAATTCTCTTTGAAGACATTAAGGTTCTGGAGGGACACTTGTTTCTCAGCCCTTCATCACTGTCCATCTCCTTTGAATTGTGTGCATAAATATACCTTTCAAGGTTTCTCATGACCCTTCTGTTTGCATTTCAAAGCTCTTACTCAGCTCTGGTCTTTTCATCAGGCAGGCTGGCTTGAAAGTCTTCTATTCCATTCAAGGTCTACGATTTTTTTTCCCTGTAGGATTATACTCAAGCTTTGCAATAAGGTATTCTTGGCTGTAAGCGTCTACCTTGTACCTTATGGATTATTGTATTCCAAAGTCTGCCCTTTCTTTTAATAGAAGCTGGCCTGTCTTATAGAATCCTTACTGTAGTTCCTTGGAACTCACACTTTCTGGCTGCTTGCAGCATTTTTATTTCTTTGATATGGAAGCTCTACATTTTGGCAATGATATTTGTGGGACTTTTCCTTATGAGGTTTCTTTTAGGAGGTGGTCATTGCATTCTTTCTATTTTTACTTTAATCTGGAAATTTTTCATTTATGATTTATTGAAATACTCTGCCGAGATTTTTTAAATTGCGGTTTTCAGGGAATCCAATGATTCTTTAATTATATATTGGCCTGTTTTCTAGGTTTGGGTTTTTTTGGGGGGAGAGGGAAGAGAATAACAGATACTTAACCTATTCCTAAATTGTTTCAGTCCTTTGATTGTGTTCATATTTTTTCCTGTTTCTTGTAGTGATAAACTTATTTGGTTTATTCTAGTTTTCAGGTATTCTATTACTTGGGTAAATTTTTCCATTTTCTGTCTTAAGGTATATTTATTCCACACCTGATTCTATGCTCTAGACCTTTTATTTCATTAAAAAAATCTTTTGGTTAATTTATTCTATTTATTCATACAGTTGTTTTTGAAAATCCATTTTCTTCCCTTTGAGCCTCTGCGCACAATAGTAGTGTTACTCTTTCACTGAGGTTAGATTTTTGGATATTTTTGGATCTATGATAATTCTTTTCTAAATGTATTTTTATTTTTTCTATTATTTGTATTTCTTTTTCTCCCTGCTACTGAAGAGGAATGGAGGGAGAGACGGAGAGTAGGAGACAGAGATAGAGAAAGAAGGAGAGAGGAAGGGAGAGGGAAAGAGAGAAGGAGAAAAGAAAGGGAGGAGGGAGGAGAGAAGGAAGAAAAAGGAAAGAAGGAAGAAAGGAGAGAAAAGAGAAGGAATAAAAAGGGAAAAAGGAAAGGAAAGAAGAAAGAAGGAAAGAAGATAGAAAGGAAAGAAAGAATGAGTAAAAGAAAAAATCTTTGATTCATATAATATTTTTGGATATTGGATATCTTGGGAACTCTCACATTGCCAATGGCCACAAATGTGCTTTTCACTCTTAGTTTGTCATCTCTCTGTCATGAGAGGGGAGGCATGCTACATCACTACCCTCTGGGCTTGTGGTTGATCATTGAGATCAGATTTTTAGGTCTTTCAGAATTGTTAAGTTTCTACAATAATGACTTTATTGGGTGTCTTCTCTTTACTCATCTCACTTCAGCTTTGGTTCCAGAAATGGGTCTTCGTGTCAGGGCTGGACTCCATACCCTGATGTACTTTTGGGTGGGGTAACTTAACCTTGGGTCATCTGGTTTTCTGTGGTGATTTCCACCTTCTGGGTGTATGTCTGTCTTTATTAAAAACACTGGTAGATTTTAGGTCCTTTTGAGGCTTTGAGGTTCAGAGTGATGAGTCTTCAGGACAGAGTGCTCAGTTCCTTGGACCCTGTTGGCCTGGGTTGTTCTGTTGTGACTTCTGGAATCCCATAGGAAACCTCTGCTCCTGTTTGCTTCCAGAGGCTACACTATGAGTTTCTAACCATCCCGAGGTTTCCTGTGTGAACCCTGAAGTTACTGTAGGCTATAGTGTCTCTGACCAATTCTGGGTTGCATTCTGGGAATCTCTTAGCTTGTTTGACTGTGTAGACAGGTGCTGGCTTCTCTGGCAGGCCCCTTTCCTACTGCCCATGGACTCCTTGCTGACCTTTCGTTTAGTTCTAGGATGGAAGAGGTCACTGGCTGTAGACTCTCATTTGATTTCTTGATCTTTATTTGATCTGCTGCTATTTTTAGGTTTCTCTGGCACCATAGATATATGGGATCTGTGTTACCTGCTCAGACAGAATTCTAGCACCAAATTACTTTTGAGTTTTCTCTCTCTGTGATTATGTATGTATTTAAAGTTTTATTGATTTTGTTTTTTTATATCACCTTCATTTCTGAATAGACCCACTTCCCTACAATAGAAATGAGACTTCTGTGATTAAAAAACCAGCCCATCAAATCCATGTCTGACAGCAAATGCAATGATACCTCAGCCCAAAGGTCATGCCCACTTCAACAAAAGGAGGCATGTCTGTTTCCTTGTCCTTTAAGCTTGGTCATTATGATTGTATGGTATTCAATTAAATTTTTTTTCTTGCATTTATCTTGTTAACTTTCCTGATTCTCCTTATTTCACTCTCACTTCATATAAGACTTCTCATATCATTCCAAATTCCTAATTTTTATAATTTCTTATGGTACAATCATATTTCCTTATGTTTATGTGCCATTTCTTTGGTCATTCCCCAGCTATTAATCACTCACTTTGTTTATAATATTTTGCTATCACAAGAATGGTGCTGGGAATGTTTTGTACATGTGACAGTTTGATATTTGATGGGAAATTTCTGGCTTGAACATACCCTTTGTGACTTTTCTTCTTCCATAATTCCAAATTATCTTCTAATACAATTAGATCATTTCATAGCCCCACTAACAGTTTTGCTGTCTTCCCATACAACCTCTAATATTATTATTACATATATTATTTATTATCTTTAGTCATCTTTGCCAATTTTCTCCCTATGAAATGAAACCTCCAAGTGGTTTTGATGGCATTTCTATCATTATCAGTGATTTGTAACATTTTTTCATATAGTTAATAGTTTATAGGTATTCTGAGGACTATTTATTAATACCACATATCTTTGGGGGAACAATTCTTAGCTTTTTATATTTGTATTAATTTCCTCTCTATCTTAGAATCACAAACCTATCAGAGATATTTAATATTTCTCTCTTTCCTAGCAACCTTTCCTTCCTTATCTTAGGTACCATAATTTTATTCATTCAAAAACTTTCAATGATCTGACACCTTTTGTGATTTTGGAGGGATCTCTGCCCCTTGTTTGGTTAAGAATTATCTTTTACCATAGATATGAAATGTACCTGCTCATGACCTCTTCTCATGTTTATTAACCTTTTCTATTCTGTTCATGTGTCCAGTTTGAGTTTATTTGGGTTCATGATTTAAGGTATGGTCTAAACCTAATTATTCCCAGACAACTTTCTGGTTTTTCCTAGTAGTTATTGTCAGATGGGGAGAACTTCATGTTATATAATAAATGCATAATTTTTCCTTCATAGACTATCAGTTCACTGAGGGCAGGTATTATTTTTGTTTTCTGTCTTTGCAGTCCCTCCAACCCCCAATGACCAAAGCTCCTGCTTGGCTTGTGCAGGGTGAGATCGGTGGGTGGCGTTACTGAGTTGTTAGGTTTAGATGCAGAAAAGTGCTTGAAATGGTAGGAACTGACTTCTGGCAAATGAAGCAATTTTCAAAATGTCAGAACAAATCATCCAATCCCAGTAAGTGTCCTTTGTTTATTGTTGCGTTTTCGCTTGCTATGGAATCCTGGAACGGCATGACCAGCCTAGAATGCTGGATGCAAAGCAAATGAAGCAGGTGGGTAGGCATCATAACATCAGCGCTGAGCAGCAGGAGAGATCATGGGCAGCATAGGAAAAGGAGAAGAATTTAACAAGAGGATCTGGGTTCAGATTCAAGCATTACCAAAGCTTACAACCTGGTTGATCTTGGGCAAATTATTGAACCATTTCAGATTTTAGGTTTCTCATCTATAAAATGAGGGGGTTGAATGAGATGGTCTCTAAGTCTAGAATCTACCTTTAATCAAAATTATCATATCATAATTATATATGCTTATATTAGGCATAATAAAATTATTATGATTATTACAGGTAGGATCATAGAAAGACTTAGAACCAGTTAGAGGGTACAGTGTAGATAGAGCACTGTACCCAGGGTCAGGATGACCTGAGGTCAGATCTCCTCTCAGATACTTATTGCTTTGTGACTCTGGGCAAGTCACTTAACCTCTGTTTACCCCAGTTTCCTTTTCTGTAAAATGTGGATAATATTCTCATCTATATGATACTTGTGAGGATAAAATGATCTAGTATTTGTAAAATGTTTCACAACTCTATAAATGCTAGCAATCATTGTAATAATAAGCCTTTGCCCATTATAATCATTGGTGACAGAGTAATAGAATGTTAGGATGAGATGGGACCTTGGAAACCGTCAAGTCCATTCTTTGGCTTGGGCAGATGAGGAGATTGAGACCTGGAGAAGACACCTGACTTGCCCAGGCTCATCTGACTAGTTTGTAGCAGGGCTAAAACTATGTCCCAATTTTCTAATTTCCATAAGGTTGCAAGCCTCCCTCTGTAAATTTGTATTCATTATTCCATTAATCATATTCCTCTGTAATGGGCCAGAGAGGAAGATTTAGGACACTCATAAAGAATATTTAAGAGGCTGCTGCTGCCACAGTCTATCCCCCTTCTCCAGAAATGCCCTTTCTGTGTGCCCCAGGGTGCCCTCAAGCAGGATATAGCCAGTGGGCAGTATCTTCTCCCTCTCTTCTACTCTTGTCTTCATGGTTCAGTAAAGTGAAAAAGAAATCCCAAGACAGAATACAATTGAATATCTTTGGTCCGGGTGGTGAGAGGCCATGTTTCCCAGATAGCCAACCCATAATTCCTTGTTATCTCTGAGCCGTTCCATTCTATTTCCATGCAGTCCCAAGGTTAGGCATTCATCTCTTCCTCCCAACTCTGGCTCCCCTTTCTAGGCAGTGCCCAAGTGCTGCCGTCTGTTTAGCATCTCTGAATAACAATATTAATCCCAGGACCCAGAGATAATGGATTACTTATTAAATTCCCTTGATATACACAGTTTAAATGCTTATTAGTATTTGCTGCATAGAAGAGGAAAAACAAAGACCCCAGCACAATTAGAGAGGAGGAAAAAAACTATACTGTGCAAAAAAAAAAAAACCCTCATCTTTAAATGTATATGCAACGGCACAATCTCTCTATGTCTTTACTTAGGAACTCGGCAAATCTATCTTTCTTAGTTTTATTGATGGTTTTTGTTTTGTAAAACACAGTCATTGCCAGATAAGTCACCTCCCTTTTAATGTCTCAATTATAATGGGAAAAAAATCAGACAATTAAGCAAAATCAGCCGATCATTTGACTGGCTCTGATACTATTTACAACATTTCAAACTCATATTCCTCCCCTTCTCCAAGATGGTCCATTGCCATTAATGTGACTTTGGCTTACTTGGAATGTTGCTTTAGCTTATGTCACGGAAGCCCCCGTATCTTGTTCTCCTGGTTCTGCCTCATGCTTTCTGTGTTTCTTGAATTCCTCATACTTGTGTTGTCTGATGGTGCAATGATATTCCACTGAATCTGTAATAATATCTAACTTTTAGATTTCCAGAATACTTTTTGGTTATCATGTTTGGTCTTCATTACAACACTGTGGGATTGGGACCATATTACAAAAGAGAAGTTAAACTCCCAGGGATGCACCGATAGCAGATATGGGAGATGACTCAGAACGGCTCTGAGTCCTTACTCCGAGACAGTGTCCCCACCCACTGTACCAGTCTTTGTAGAATGACTTGTTCAGCTACCTCCCTGTCCTTTTTCCTCCATCTCTCTTACCTCTTTTTGGCTCCCACACTATCTTCTCTTGAAATGCCTTGGTAGGTTGCTGCCAGGCATTCTGGGAATTGTGGGTTCCACTCAGCGCAGTTCCACATCTCTGCGGCCTCAACCCACATCACCATTTATAGGGAAAGTCTTTAACAGATGCTCAGCCCCTTCCCCTTATTGTGGTCTGCATTGTGCGTGATGGTGAGACATCAAAGCCTGGATAACTAGGAACGTTTTCTGGATTCCATCAAAAGCCATCATCTCCTTCTGTGTTATCCAGATCCTCCCAGACAGGCTAAGAAATGAGGAAGGCTGTAGTTGAAACAGGGGCCCTGTTTCCTTTTTAAGTGCCTGGTGGTGTGTCTGGAGGAGAACAGGTGCTTAGAAATGCTTGACAAGAGTTAAGCATTCAGTATTTAGTGTAATTAACAGCATGGGGCTGTTCAGTCATTTTTCAGTCATGTCTGATTCTCTGCGACCCCATTTGGGATTTTCTTGGCAAGTATCCTGGCATGGTTTGCCATTCTCCAGCTCATTTTACAGATGAGGAAACTAAGGCAAGCAGAGTTAAGTGACTTGCCCAGGGTCACACAGCTAGTAAGTGTCTGAGTCTGGATTTGAACTCAGGAAGATGAGGCTTCTTGACTCCAGGCCTGGAACTCTATCCACCTCACTTCCTAGCTGCTCTTAACAACATGGGTACAGGATTGTATAATGGGCAGATTGTTGGCCAGGGTAGCAGGAATCATGTGATCTTCGTTGCAACCCCATGAAGTAAATGCTACTATTGCTCTCCTGAGTATGACAGGGGACCTCAGAAGCCAAGCAGCCCACCCCCCTCATTTTATGGGCCCAGAGAGATGAAATAATTTGCTCATCATCATTCAGGTAGCAAGTGTCAGTGATGGAGTCAGAACCCTCTGAAGCTGAATTCAGAACTCTCCTCCACAGCCTCCGGGGTAATTTTATAACCACCATTAAGCTGGAGAGCATCCCTGCTGAGGCAGCCAGAACTGTGAAGGGCCTGGAGCTTAAGCCCAGTGAGGATCAGTGAGGAGGTACTGGGTACATGATGGTTGGGCTTGCTACGTTTTCCTTACTTTTAGGTCTTCAGGCAGGGACTAGGTGACCAGATGTCAAATATGTCATAGTGAGGATTTCTATTCTTGTAGGGATTGGTTGAGATCCCTTCCAAGTCTAAAATCCTGTGATTCTGGGACAGGGGAAATTCTACCTTTACCTAAAAAGGGTCAGATAGAAACTAACAGCCCTCACAGGAAAGAGGACAGTCAGCTGGAGGAACAGAGAACTCGGGGAGAGCTGCTTTCAGGTATTTGATAGGCTGTCATAGGGAAGAAATATTGGATATGTTCTGCTTGTCCCTACAGGGTAAAAACCAGTAGCCGTGGAGGGAGATTTATTCTTTATAATTATCAGAGCTGTGCCCAAGTGGGATGGACCGTCCTGGGAGGTAGAGGACTCCCCGTCACTGGAAGTATTCAGGCCAACACTGGATAGCCATTTGTAGGGTAGATTGCCGAGGGGGATCCTTGTTCAGGTAGGGGATGGTAAAATGCATTCCGGTTCTGAAATTCCATGATTCACTGTTTTTCTGAAATCCCTGAAATTTAGTGAGTGGGGTCTAAGCAAGCTCAGCAAAAGATTGTACCAGGAAGTAATTAGGCAGTCAGGGTAGGAATCCAGGATACTGAGCTCAATTTCCCCAGCTAGAGTTAACTGATTGAGAACACTGGCTATTTTGTCCCATTTTGAATCTCCTACAAGGCCATACACACAGTAGTTGCTCAGAGAAGATTTTTTTTTAAATCATCAGTGGACAGTATCCAACAAAGTCATGTCACAGCAGAGGACCAGCATCCGTTCATCCCACATTTGGGTACCTTTCACCAGCCAAAATTCCATTTAGTTGAAAAAACAAAGCTCTTAAAAGAGAGGAAGCCTTTGAGGGAGTGGAATACAGCAGTGGTTAATAGAAATAATGACACCTTCCTCCTCACAGTAAATGCCCAATTAGAATAAAAATAACGCAGCGGCAGAGCTGGGGCACATTGACTCCTAATGAAGCCATCATCCAGTGCCTTGTCCTAGGTCAGCCCTGCTGTATGTGAAATGAGTTCCATGGTGTGGATTGGGTGTATAGCACTACCAGATGTAAGCCCATTAAGCTAGCATCAAATGTAGAATGCGTATGATTAAGACGATTGTGCTGGCCTACAAACAGTATTCGATTTTCTGAAAAGGGCCTCATTTGAACAGCATTCTCTTTCTCTGAGATGACAGCAGCAGGCGAACGGGTGAGAGAGATGGGTTTTATGGAGAAGGCTTCAGAAAGAACATCAGAATGTGTTGGGGGTGGAGATGGGCATGAAAGAGGTGTGACCTTGACATTCCTCGCTTACTGAAAGTGATCATTTTCATTACCTTCTGATTATGTCTTTGTCTTTGCCACTTCAGGTATGAATATTAGTTGTTTCTCAGTATTGCGGATTCTTCTCCGTACTTTCATCATCTGTGTTACTGTTTGGGATGGTCTTTAATGTCTCATTCTTCTCTTCAGAGTGAAAGATCAGGGTTCAGAAAGTATTTCACCCAGAAAATCATCCATTCATTTCTTTCAGAAAATGTATAAAATAATTGTAACTTTCTTGGGCATTCAGTACTGTATGAAAGGGCCTTCCCATTTCTATGACTCCCTGCCACCCCCCTGACTGGCTAGTATGCTCTCAGTCCCTAAGTAACCTTGTATTTACTTATCTATGTTTATGTTCATAGACTCCTTGAGCCAACCCTACTCATTTGGTAGATGAGGAAGGTGAGGTATTTAGGAAGACAACAGAGGACACGGCAGTGACCAGGCAGTGAGTTGCTAGTGTTGTATTTGAAGGTCTGGTTCTAAATCCTGTATCCTACCTGTGGAATGTAAGCTCCCTGAGGGTTTACATTCTACTGGTAAAATGCAGTAGGTATGATGTATGCACAGACACATATGCACACATACATGTGTATAATATATGCGTACACACATGGGCATATACATACTTGTACATATATGTATATGTATGCATTTATCTTTGCATCAGCTTTGCTTATCATGTAGGAAAATAGGTCATTTCATCAACATCAGGTAACTTTTTGCACTTTGGTTTGACATTTCCAAAGTGTGGGTCTGCCCATGTCACTGCCCCGTCATCCCCATCTCAGTAGTTTGCTGTTATCTCTAGGATCAGATGTGAAGTCCTTTGTGATTTAAAGATCTTCATAATCTGTCCTTTTCTTACCTTCCCAGTCTTTTACATTTTACTCCCCTCCAAGCGTTCCATGATCAAGACATACTGACCTATTTGCTGTTATTTGCATATGACATTCTATCTGCTAACTTTGTGGCAAAAGTATTTTCTTTCTTCATCTTCACCCCTTAGAATCTCTGTTTTCCTTTAATATTTAGCTGAAATATAACGTTACAGGAGATGCTTTTTCATCTTCTCCCTCTGTTTCCCCACCAGCTGCTAGTACCTGCCCATCAAAGGTTACCCAGCATATCTACTTTGCATTTATCTTTTATGTCCCAGTTTATTTACATGGTGCATCCCTTATTAGAAGGTAAGCTCTTTGAGGGTAGGGATTTCTTTTGCATTTCTTTGTATACTCAGTGCTTAATAAAGTACTTAATGAATGCTGGTTAATTGAATATTTCATTTGTTTTTGAATACATTTTATTTCGTCTCTGTCTCTCTGTCTCTCTCTCCCTTTTTGTTTTATTTTACCAAAAATGCTGGATACAGGAAAGTTTTGTTATTGAGAGTCTGATTTAGTACGTACGTCCTTGAGAGTGATGTTAAGTGATTTGCCCAGCTAGTATCAGAGAAAAGATGTGAATTTAAGTCCTCTTGGTTCTAAGCCCCGTATATTACACCAGGTAGCCTTAGTGAAAAATTAATCACACAGTAAAAGTTTGTGTTTTGTTATATTGTATTGTCAATGCACAAACTTGGATGTATATATATTATAAATACATGTATACACATATAATATATACACACACCTATATAAATGTACACACATATATACATCTAGGTGTGTGAATAATTCCCCATGATTGTTGATTTGATTCATTCTCAATAATTCCTAAGTTTGGCTACATCTCAAAATCCTAAGAGGAAGAATGAAGTACCACCCATGGAAAGGCACAAAGAAACAATTATTGAGCTATTTAATAAATGATAAATACTCTGTGGATATGACTGGGCAGTTCTCAAGGGAGGAAACTGGGGATATCTGTAGCTATATGAAAAAAATGCTCCAAATTATTGTTAATTGGACAGATGCAAATTGACAGTTCTGAGATTTTACCTTACACCCATCAAATTGGTAAAGATGCCAAAAATGGAAAATTATAAATGTTGGGAGGGGCTGTGGGGAAAGAGGCACATTGGTGCATTATTGCTTAATCTATGAATAGGTCCCACCATTCTGGAAAGGAATTTAGAATTATGTACAAAATTACTAAATAATGTGTGCCATTTGACCCAATCATATCACTGCTAGGCCTATTCCCCAAAGAAATCAAAGAAAGAGGAAAAGGTCCCACATGCATATAAGACAAAAATATTTACAAGGTAGCAAAAAACTAGAAACTAAGGGCATATCCATCAATTGAGAAATGGCTTATTAAGTTGTGCTACATGCATATGATGGGATATTATGTATTGCCCTGTAAGAAATGAGGAAATGTATGATTTCAAAAAGACAAAAACTTATATGAATTGATGCTGGGTGAAGAGAGTGGAACCAGAACAATTTATACTATAACATCAGTGTTATAAAAATGTACAATTGTGAGCACCAGTAAACTGACGAAGAATGAAATGAATATAACCAGGAAAAAATGTACACAATGACAAAATGTGAAAACAGCATTGAAAGCTATAAAAATTACGATCAACAAAGTGACGGACTTATAATACATACATACACACATATATACATATATACGTATGCAGTGATAAATATATATATATAGTATATGTAATTATCTAATCTGTATATAGCCAATGAAAGACTATGTTTTGCTTGACTATAAATACTTGTTACAAGGAATTTCTTTTTCTTTTCTTTTTTCATTGGGGTGAGGGGGTGAGAGGGAGAGAAAGTAGATTTCTGTTAATTAAAAAATAATTAAAATAGAGAGGTGACAATGCCACAGATGTGGAGTGTTGCACTTGAAGATGATGTCGCTGTATTATTAGTTTTAGCATTTTATGGCTCATGTTTGACCCTCCAGCATTTAGCCAAGTGCCTGGCACAAAGTAAATGCTTAATTAAATCCATCCTTCTGGGGCGGCTAGGTGGTACAGTGAATAGAGCACTGGCCCTGGAGTCAGGAGGACCTGAGTTCAAATCTGGCCTCAGACACTCAACACAAAAAACTAGCTGTGTGACCTTGGGCAAGTCACTTAACCCCAAATGCCCTACCTTCCTCCCTCCAAAAAGCAAAAAAAAAATCCTTCCTTCCTTCCTTCCTTCCTTCCTTCCTTCCTTCCTTCCTTCCTTCCTTCCCCATGCCTCCCTGCTCCCTTCCTTCTTTCTTCCCTTTTTCTCTCTCACTTAATTGTTTTACTTTGTTGTAAGAGATCTCTCACAGAGTCAGTATAACATGGAAATCTTTGCAATGTAAAGATAAAGCACATCAAGTAAACTTTTAAATAAATCACCTAGGAGTCGGGTTTTTTTTACATAAAATTTTATTGATATCCTTCATTTTTATATTACTTACATTTTCTACTGTGTGGACATTGCCATGTTGTTCTTCTTATGTCCCATCCATGTACTGTTGGAGAGAATATGGAGGGGATTTTTTAAAAACAGGAATTATAACTCTGACAAAATCTTTTATTCACTTCTAATCATTCCAAACTCTATGATTTGGCATCACTAAAGAACATTTCCTTAGTGAATGAGATACCCTCTGTGCCAAACTCCCAGCTTTTTAACTAGCACATCTATAATAATTTTCTATAGTATTTTTGAGACATTTGATTTTATTTTGTGAAATAATTTGGTGGACTTTACTTACACGTCCTACACATACACGCATGTATCTCTAGGGCAGCCAAGCATACATATGGTCAAATTTACTCTTCAGAGACAGATATGGGAAAACCATTACCTGAAACTATGTCCCAAGCAGCTGCCCTTACCCTGCCATCCTGTGGCTTTCTCCGTTGCCCTTCCTCTCTCAGGTTAGCTCTCAGCTACAAAGGCTTTCTTTAGCATCAGCAGTAATGGGTTTACCCACTTTTCTTTCCCACTCTATTTTTGTTGTAATTGCAAATGATCTTCGAAGCAGAAAGAAGACACAAATTTTCATAAACTAAGTTTATTTACCCTGTAGTCTCAATAGCAGAAACAAATATGACCTAGAAATTTAACAGTAAAACCAGCCGCTGATCATTGGTCTGTCATGTTGACAAAGACTGATATGTCTAACCTGTCCTAAAGGGTTTATTTCAAATTTGTCAACATGTAGATTCCTAAGTATGAGCTAAGGAAATTCATTTAATAGTAACTGAGGTGGATCAAGAAGAAAAAATTAGGCACGAAGAAAAATATTCTAGGTAACACCATTTTAGCCCATGATACTTTCTCCCTGAGGGAAGGGAAATACTGAGAAGGGAATTATCAGTGACTTGCTCATTTGGGGGGCCACATGTGATATTAAGGGCAGTAGTGTGGAACAGACTATTTTATTTTACATATCACATTTCTCATTCATCATATCTTTGTCATCCTGTGGGGCTCATTAGGAGAGCCATGCTGCAATGGATTTCAACAGTGGTTGATGTTAAAAATCGAATAAAACAACCATTCCTTTATAACGACAGAAAATTTTCCTCATGTCCTATGCCCTCAGCTATTTTTATTAAGCCAAGACTAGCCAACCAGCATTGATTAGCACATGCCAGGCATGGTGCTAAGCATGGGGCAGACACAGAAAGACAAAAGCAGTGCCTGCCCTCAAGGAGCTTACAGTCCAACATGTAGACAGCTTTATAAGACCCAATATAAAGGTTAAAATGAGATGGTTTTTAAAGCATGTTGCAAACTTTAAAGAGCTATAGAAGTCCTGTTCTTATTACAATAGATTAGTGTGATAGAGACAGGATAAATGGGAGAGGCATTAAGGGGCAGCAGGAAAGGATTCTCAGGGAAGGTGAGATTTTAGCTGGAGCTTGAAGGAAGCCAGGAAATGCATTTAAGCACATAAAGCAATATAAGCATCTTTTGGGGATTCTGTACCCAAGTGGGAATAGATGGAGAATTGTCTGAGGGGTGGCATTCCCACCTCCAGCTACTTTATGGGGTGTCTCTTGCACATAGGTTTTTTTAACAAGTCCTGTTGAATTGAATTGTGGTCCTGCAAGTATGTGGTGAAGCTGAACACTTGATAAGCTGGCTATAGCTGTTATGGAGCAGGATTGATTTAGTTCAGTTTAACTAATGAAGTGGAGGCAGAGTGGAGTCAGCGAGAGCTGAGTTTGAGTTCTGCCTCTGACACTGGGTGATGAGCAAGGAAGGGTAACTTCTCAGTGCTCTAGGAAACATTGTGGAGAGGGTGGCAGCTTGTGTTGGTGGAGGGAGTTCCCTCATCCGGGAGCCCTACATGAGTGAAATCACAGGTCTTCAGTGGTGATATAACCCTTGCTATGTCAGTTCATAGCACATAAAGTAGGTACCTGCTTCTCCTACAGATTTCCAGATTTTAAGATGCCTAAGAGAGAGGGAAGTGAGGGGCTGAAGAGCCCTATTGGGAGGGGGCAGGACTGCATTAAAGGATGTTTGCCAGAAGTCCTGCTGATGTCGCACTCCCTGGTGGCCTTTTTAAAAGGTCACATGTGATGTTTTCACAACATTTATTTTTTCTGACTGGCTTATCCTCTTGGGGTGCTTCTCAGAGAGAGGGAGCAGAGGAAGCATGACAGCATGAGTGTTTGGGGAGAACATTTTCCAGGGCCAGCACGTAGATCGGCTAGGTTGGGAGCATTTTCTACAAGAGCAGGCATTTTGGTTGAGCTCCCCTTCCCTATTTTGCCCTGAAGGAGAGTAGCTCTCTTCTGCCAAGGCCTTTGGGAACGTTTGTACCTGGCATGATGCTAAAGACTGAGGTTGGGAGTTTGAAAATTTAGCTTTATCAGGAGTGATCCTGTTCAATCACATCTTGTTTCCTATTGGACTTTACTTTTATTTTCGATATAATAAATGCATGAAGCTGACAAACTGAGTTTTTTCAGTGAGATGCTGATGAGGGAAGGAGATCCAAGGGGATGGTGTACAAGCCAAGAGAATTATGACTTGTTTTAATTTATACTTTTCCCTAGATGTTAAGAGTGGATCCTAAGGGTACCAAGAAGGGGTGGTCGCCTTTTGTGCGTGATAGCTAGTAGTGGGTTGGGTAGCTGAAAGCTGGAGCAGCCCCATGAAGTCACACAGATGCCATTGAGTGAGATGTTGTACTGACTAGGACTCACAATGGTCCCTAAGCAGCTGCTCAAAATCGTACCCTGAAGAACTTATAGAAACTCTGGTTCCTGGGACCCAGACACCCCCTCAGGAGAAGCATCTGAATAATTATTGGTATTTAGGCTCCAAAACTCCAGTGGGTTTGGGATCTCATCAGTGTGGTGCTCCGTTCCATAGTTTGGATCACCCCTCATCCATGCCTGGACACTTGGGGTGACTTGTCTTTATCCTCCATGGGGCCTGCCCAACATCTGGGGGCCCCCATGTCCTACCCTTGACGCCGTATAAACTGCCAGAGATGTCACAGACTGGCCCTTGGCTCTCCCTCAAGTTCTTCCTGTGACTAGTCCATCCAGAATTCTCCTTGTGCTTTCCTTTGCAGAGGGCACTGTCATTCTGTGATCACACCTAAGCCCCAAAGGGCTGTGAAGGGGCCACGACAGATGAGAAAAGTGAGGGTGAGAAAGATTAAGTAACTCGTGAGCTGCTAAGGATCAGAGGTGAGATTTGAACCCAGACCTTCCTGACATGAAATCATAGCATTGGATCCATGCTGATCACTGATAATGTTTGAATGGTTCTGAGAGTCCAGAGAGCTGGGCATGGAGTCAGTGAGACAAGGCCTTCTACTGTCATTTGTGCCAAGTTGTTTAACCTGCCCTCCTCCTCTGTGAAATGGGGATAATCGCTTTTGTGCCTATTCCACAGGGCTGTTGAGTATGAAGAGCTCTGCAAACTTTTAAAACATTATATAAGTACAAGTTGGTGCAGGCAGGTGGAGCAGTGGATGGAACATTGGGCTTGGGATCAGAAAGACTCTTCTTCCCGAGTTCAAATGTGACCTCATACACTTACTAGCTGTGTGATCTTGGATAAGTCCCTTAACCTCATTTGCCTCAGTTTCCCCAACTCTAAAATGAGCTGGATAAGGAAATGACAAACCACTCCAGTATCTCTGCCAAGAAAACCCCGAATAGGGTCACAGAGAGTTGGGAAGAATTGAACAACAAAATGCAAGTTAGCATTTTTATTTCTTAATGTTTCATGTTTGCCTGACTTTTAAAATTACATACTCTAGACCATAATCTTGTAAAGTCTGCACATCTGCCCTCACCTTCCACCCTTTATGAATTTTGAGATAGGAAAAAGACATAAAATTTAAGGTAAAAGGCTATCTTTCTTGGGAAAAAAAATAGTAGCATTAAGCGATAAGGTATTATTATTTTTAAAAATAAATTTCCACCTTTTTTTCTTGGGTTTTGAAAATAAGATCTCCCCTCTCTTTCCCCCACCCCAAAATTGTTTCTTCTAAATCTCTACCTTCCTGGAAACCGTTATTAGCTATTTGGGGATCTCAGTAAAAATGTATGATTTCAGCTATGAGGGTACTCTCAGCATGGAAACTCCATTGTTTAAGATCAACAACTTGTATGTAGCATACGTAGTCTCACAGAGTTGCCGGGGGCCCTCAGGTTAAGTGACTTAACAAACAGAACAGGTCAAAAGTGAGACTTTGGCCCCAGCTCTTTGACCTGCTAAGGGCAATGCTCTACCTACCACAGCCTGCTTCTTAAGATTACATATTGGTCCTGGAAAAGAACACATTTGAAAAGTTCATGGACACGTTAGCTGAGCATCCGTATGGGGGAAGGAATATTTCATCTCTTTTTCCAAAATTAATAATTCTGTCATGTGCCTTCCTTGGGCCTCTTCAGTAACTATGACTCACCTTCATACTGCTTTTTGACATTAGATGCCTCTCCAGAGAGGGAGAAAATCATTCAGAAATGAGTTGGATAAAGGTTATTAAACTAACACTTAAAATTCTAGTCCTGAACATTTTACTTTACCCCTAATTAAATGCCAAGAAAAGAAATGTGGAATAATCAGTATATACATAGGCCATATCCACCTCCTTCTGAAGGAATAAGCCTCTTCAAGGAATTCCAATTTTACTTGCAATAGTTAGACGCTCTTACTTACAAATAGTATGTCTGTCCCTGCCTCCCCCTCCATTCTACCCGCCCCCCAAAGCTGAAATAACAAGAATGAAATGAAGAAAGACTATTAATTTTGTATTATTTCTGTTCTGTTTATTTTCTGAGAAGCAACATGGTCTAGTAGTGGGTAGGGAGACTGCCTTGGAACCGGAGAGAGTGGGTTCACCACCTCTGACACATACTGACTTTGGGACCCCGAACAAGTCACTCAACCTCTTAATGCTCCAAACATCAAGAAGCTGCCAGCCGAGACTTTGTGGGGAGAATTTAATCACTTGGAGGTTCGTATCATCAGTACAATTGCAGGTCTGTTCTTTAACCCACCCCTGTTGTATATAACAAATATTTATTAAGGGGTTGTTGTTGTGCAGTCGTTTCAATCTAGTTATGACCCAATTTGGAGTTTTGTTGGCAAAGAGACTGGAATGGTTGGCATTTCCTTTTCCAGCTTATTTTACAAATGAGGAAATTGAGGCAAACAGGGTTAAATGATTGCCCCAGAGTCACTCAGGCAATAAGTATCTGAGGCCAGACTTGAACTCATGAACATGTCTTCCCGACGCCAGGCCTGGTGCTCTATCCATCATGCCAACTAGCTGCCCTTATTAAGGAGTTACTGTGTCCCCAGCAGTTTTGAAAAGGCATTTTTTGGGTCTGCCCTCATGGTGCTCACTGGATAGCAGGGGTAAACCATTACCAGTTAACCAGACGATGCAAAGCCGGAGGAGTAACGGTCCCATAGCAGTGGATGCCAACTGCCCAGGGAGGCTGCAGAGCTGAGAGAGAACCAAGGCGTCTTGGAGGAGTCAGTCTTAGGGCTAGTTCCCTTCCCTCTCTCCAAAGTGGATAGACCTGTGACTTCATTAACATACTAAGGCAAGTTGGCACCTGACCTTAATTTATAAATAGTCTGATAGTTTCCCCCCAGGCAGCATTCGGCTAACAACATTCCCCAGAGTGGCCCAAACCAAATGAACTTGTAATTGGGAGATACTTAACAAAATAATTAAAATAAAACAGAGCTTTTCTAAGTTAAAATTCAGGGATGCTTATGGTAAAATTTTGAGTTGGACACCATTGCAAGAGGCCACTGAGAGGGTCTCGGTGCCCAGGGTCACGTAGCCTCCCTGCTTTCTTCTCACCGTGGAACGTACCTTTGTCTTGGTGCCCCTTTCTCCCATTCCTGAGCCTGCTGTTTGGGGAGGGGCCCATGGCAGTTTAGCTTCATTCCTCTCATGTTTCCACTTCTGACTCTCCAGAGTTCCGCCTCTGTGCGAAGGCAAGGGTCCCTCCTCCTCCCACCCCTCCACTTTTCATCATCCTTCTGTGTATGTTCTTCCCCTATTAGAATGTAAGCTCCTTGAGGGCAGGAGCCGTCTTTTTTTTTTTCTTTCTTGTCTTTAAAAGTATCCCCGAACAGTTAACGCAATGCCTGACATGGTAAGTGATCAATAAATGCACGTTGCCTTGTTGCCTTGCCTTCCTGGCTCTGAGGCCAATTCTCTATGTACGATACCATGGTACTTCCCCATAGAGTATTTTTGTCCATCATTAGCAGAGCGTGGCATCATCACAGATCACACACTGCTCTTCAGAGTTGGGAAGATCTGGGTTTGAATTTCACCTTGAACATCATGGGCAAACCATTTAACTTCTTGGAGATTCACAGTCTTCATGTAAAAATGGATAAAAATACCTAGAATTTTGAGTCCACATGTTTGGGAGGCCCAATGAAATCGTTCAGTGCCTTCCCTTCCCACCCCACTCCTAGATTTGGAGGGCTTCACACAGAGGTTTTACAGTCACTTAGCCGATGTGTTATAGAGGGATTCCTTTGAGGTCTGGGTTGGACTCAAGTTTTTTTTTTTTTTTCCAGCAACCCTCATATTCTGAGCTTATATGCCACGCTAATAGAAAATAGTAGTTCCTATTATCAAACAACAACAAAAATTCCTTGTGGGCATCTGGGCCCAGAGTCAGAAAGACCTAAGTTTGAATCTTGCTTCAGATACACTTACTTGTGTGACTCTGGGCAAGTCACTTAACTTCTCTATTTTCCTCAATTTTCTCAACTGAAAAATGGAAGACAGTAATAACAACACCTGCCTCCCAGGTTGGCTGTTAAGGATAAAATGAGACAGTATTTGCAAAGAGCCTTGCAAACCTTAAAGCGCTATGTAAATGTTAGCTACTATTACATTTCCAGGAACCTTTTATAATTTGCCAAATGATCAAATGTCTAATGAAGAACAGATTCATTTGGCAATGACTTCGATGACTTTCCCAAATGACTCTTGGTAATGACTGAACTCAGTCCTTCAAAAGGGAAGGTCTACAGTTGGAAATTATTGGTGACTTTTCTTTTCTGATCTTCTGCAACTCCAGAAAATTAAAATTGAAACTCATCCACAGGACCATGGAGAGGGAGGCTCAGGGTAGAGGTGAGCAGACCGCACAGAGAGCCTATAAAGCTATGAAGAGGAGCTAAAGAGAAGTCTGTCATCAGAGAAATGGAGGAGAGAGAATGTCAGCCCACTGGAGAGGATGCCCAGACCATTCGGTATCCTTGAGAGACAGCCGGCGAGCCTCCGGGCCCATTGGATGGTGCCTCCTTGTGGCAAATTCAAGAGGAAACTTGGGCAAGAGATGCAGAGAATGGATGGGAAGGTACAGGGAGGGTTCAGAAGGAAAGACTGTCATCTGGGAGATGGCACATCCCTGGGAGCATTTGAGTATTTCTGTTTGGACGTCCTGACCATTGTATTAATAGAGGCAGAAAAGTGATAGGAAATCGGCAGGCTTTTAAAAGTTCAATCCCACGTTTTATTTTTTTTCTTTTACAGGTAGTTTGTACTCATGAAACAATGACAACACAGTTAGCATTGTGGCCTCTGGGAAATTACCCCACGTGGAGCTGGGTCATTTCAGTTAGCAGCCTAAGAATTTTTCACTTGCACCCCTGGGGTGGAACACTCCAATAATGATTTACAAGCTGCTTATGTAGGTCTTTTTGCCATGGAGGTCTGGTTCTTTGGGCTAATAAAAAACTGAAGTGTTTTAATTCATGAAACCACTGCCCTCTCTAGCTTTACTTCTCTTGCCCTATGTCTCTTCTCTTCTCCCCTCTTCCTTCTCCTCCGCCTTCTCCTCTCCTTTCTTTTCCCCTCTGTTTTCTCTTGCTTTCCGCTCCCATTTCCCTCTAAGCTTCTCCCAGTAGGTGAAGAAGCTGGTCATGTTTCCCACCCTGGGTTGGTCATATTTTATTAAATGGTTTTCATCACTCTGGGTAATAAACAGGTGATTTGGCTTAGCTGCGTCCAGGTGCTATATTTAGTACTTAGTGCTTTCTGGAGGGATTCCAAATAATAATGGCTTCTTTAAAAGCTTTGGGATCCCTAAAGAGCCATAAAATCATTCTGAGTTGTCCTCGATAAATAACAGCGTTTCCTTTTGCCTTCCTCCCAGCCCCCCTCCCTCACCCCATGTCTTCCTGAGAGAGCTCCACATTACCTGACATTATCCCAGGCCTGAGTTCCTAGTGAAGGTCACTGTTTGTTTGCTACCGTCTCTTGCCTCATGCTATTCCTTGTGAGGGTCTTCATGGAGAACGATCCTGGAAAGATGAGAAAGTGATGTTGACTTTTTCCTTAGAGTAGAGACAAAGTTAAATACCCTACATGGAAGGATCTGGGTTTTTTTATTTTTAATTTTTTTTTTCAATTTGACCTGTATTAAGCCCTTTTCATGAGCCAAGCAATGGTGTAAAAGCCAAAACAAAACAAACAAAAAAATAGGCCTTGCCCTCAAGGAGTTTACATTCTACTAATATTAAACATGGGTTGGTTCTGATTTTATGTTCTGATCATCTGCATCTGCCAAGAATTGAAAGAGATGCTTCCCCCTGGGAAATTGAGGGGTTGCATGGTGGGTGAGTGATTGAAATACGTCACAAACAGGGAATCTTGAAGGACCAAGGGGAGCTCTCCTCCTGCCTATGCTTGCTATGGGCCTTCTTGAGACCCCAGATGCCATGACCTGGAGGTCACCTAGTTCCTTAGCAGACCTCTCCCCATTCACTGCCACTCTGCAGGGGACTTATCCACAGGGGTTAGCACATTCCTCCCCTCCCTCATTTTCCCCATCCTGATGATACTGACTGTGAAAGAACAAACCCTCCTCCCCAAGCCCAGCTGTCTGTTCCCTCCTTCCCAGCTACTTTTATCATGCCCCTTCAGCGTCCGCTCTAGGTCTATCCAGTCCTTTCCACTGCCCTCTCAGATATCTGCTACATAATTAACAAAATTCCTCTGATCTCAAACATACTCCTGGCTTGTTTCTTCCTGAGACCAGCCTTCCTCCTGACGGCATGGCATCCCTGTCCACTCTTCCTAATCCTGGTGTACCTTCACTTCCCCACCCCCATTTACTGGGTGGGGTGGCAGAGTGTGTGGCCCTTTGGTCTCCATGGCCACGGCCAGAGTCTCCACCCTCCTCCCTCTTTTCAGGTTCATTCAGCTCGTGATTTTCACCAGATCAAGATCTTGGTGACCATTATATGCCAACTCCCAGACCAGTCTCCATTTCTTTTCTCAATGAATTTAGTGTCTGACTCCCAAACTTCCCCTGTATCTGTTCTCACGCAGGTTGATGTTCCTTCAAATCTCCTGAACTTCTGGTCCCTCTGTCTATTAATATAGTCTCCTACTCCATCCCAACTACACACGGGGATGGTCAAACTCTTGATCCCCTGCACACATATCTCATGTATTAATATGTACATATGTATATTCAAGATCTGCAAAATTCCTTTATTTGATCATAGCCTTTTATCAGTCCGTCCTTCTCTGGTCTTATAAGCCCTAACAGTGTTCTTTGCCCTCAATGTGATCTCCAAGCCATCTGCCCCTCAGTTCTGTCCCAAGATAACACTCCTACCCTGATTACATGCTCTCCCCTTCCCCAAATCTTGACCCCTTGATGAACCAGTTCAGTTCTTCTCTTAAATCCCTTGTCTCTATTGTTCTTTTGCCAAATAGACCTTGTGCCCAAACCTGACTTACTCCCATGATCCTCCTCCTTCATTCCTACTTATTTCCTTGTCAGGAAAATGGGAGAAACTGCCTGCCTCACCTAGCCCTCATCCAGATCTGTGGTGGCCAGCTGAGTTGAGGCATCTGGCTTATTCCGTGCCTTTAAGCAAGGATGCACAAAGGCAAATAGACCTTACCATGCTGTCATCCTGTGTTCCCCATCATCATTACACTCCTACAGGATGAGAAAAGGACCTTTTCCGGAGGGACCCAATGGCACGAAAGCTACTTGAAGGCAGGGGTGCTTTCATTATTATTATTATTATTATTATGTCTCCAAAGCCTGGCACGGTGCTTGAAGTACAACCGCTTCTTATCAATGTCCAGCCATTCCATCCTGTCTGACTCATCGTGACCCCATGGACCATAGCACCCCAGTACTGTCTATGGGGTGGGTGGCCATTTCCTTCTCCAGTGCTTGATTAAGGCAGAGGTTATGTGACATGCTCAGGGTCTCACAGTTAGTGTCTGAGGCCAGATTTGAACTCAGCTCTTCCTGATTCCTGACCTAAGCCTACCCACTGACCTATCTGGTTGACTAAGAAATGATTCTAGATTTAATGATTAACAGGTTCAAGCTAGAGGAATAATCCATAGACACAGAACATAAGAGAGAACATATTCTCCTTAATTCCTTAAGTTACCTCTTATCAATGGCTTTTAGATTATGAGCATACCATGGGATAAACCCTTTTTAGTTCACCTTTGTATATACAATACCGCTTAGCACAGTGTTTTACATGTAGAACAGACTTAATCAGTATTTACTAGGTGCCAGCTACTGGGCTAGGCTTGGAGATGCAGTCAAAGAATGAATTCCTACTCTCAAGGAACTTATATTCTAAAGGGAGAGACACCAAGTATGTGTGTAAGTGTATGCAGAAGAATGGAAAGAGAATAAATATTAAGTGGATAAATACAGGGGGCTTTGGATAGTAGGGCACTGGCTGCAGAGCTGAATTGAATCATGACCTGGCACTTGTAGTAACCATTTTGTGGCCCTGGGTGCTTTACCCAATACCTTTCTTTCACAGTTTCCTCAAAAAAAAAGGCACATATTGGCCTAGCAGATCTCTGGAGACCCTTCTTTAAATCCTAGCTGGTGCTCCTTGTCTAGGGTGAGTGTTTTCACCTTTCTGGCCTTCAGTTCGCTCATCTGTAAAAGGGGATCAGTCTTAGATGCTAGTTGGGGTTTCTTCCCAGCTGAAAGTGTCACGAGGCTTCCAGTCCTATTTATTAAGCACTTACTATGTGCTGGGTACTGTGTTGGTCACTAGGGATGCAAAAACAAAGAATGAAATGATCCCCACTCATGAAGACAGCTTGCATTTCTAGTAAGGTTTGGAAAGTGCTTTGCATGTTTCAGTCCTGACTTCTAAATGGGGCGTGTAATGATGTCCCTGTATTACAGGTGAGGAAACATTCTGAGAAGTTAAATGCACTGTCCATAATCCCAGCCAGTGGACAGTGGAAGAAGGATTCAGGCTTGAGTATCTAGATGCCAGTGCTTCCTCCACTCTCACATACTCTCATTTAACAAAAATTTTTAAAAAGTAATGGCTAACATTGACATGGCTCATACTACATGCCAGGCATGTGTTTTACACTCACTTGATCCTCACGACAATCCTGGGAGATAGATTATCCTCATTTTACAGTTGGAGAAACTGAGGCAGACACTTTAAGTGATTTCTTCCAGGTCATACTGGCAGTGAGTGTCTGAGGTTGGATTTGAACTCAGGTCTTTTTGACTCTAAGCCCAACACTTTATCCCCTGCACCATCTCACTGCTAAGCAACCTATGTAAAGACATAGAGATAGAGAAAAGAGATCATATGCAGGGACAGTCAAGAGGTTATACTGATCAGAAAGAGGCTCAGAGGGTTTATTTAGGGGCTTGTGATGCAGTGGCCATTAAGAGTTGGGGATCATTTAAAGCAATGCATAATTTCCCAGAAGGATGAAGTAGAAGGAACATTCAAGACCCAAGATCAAATCCTGGTTCTGCTGCTTAGATGCGTCTCCTAAATTCTTTTTATTCCCTCATTGTTAAAACAGGGGGAAGGATGAGACTAGAAGCCTTGAGGGTGCCTTCTAGCTCTAGATCTGAGATGACTTTTTGCCTTTGTTCATTTGGTTTTTAAGGTTTTCTTGTGGTCTCCTGTTCAGCTCTGCACATGTTCATGCATACTGTCTTAGGGTATGGTGAGTGGGACGCTTGACTGGAAGTAATGAGAACCTGGCTTAAATCCTGGATACACCATTAGCCCCCTTGTGCCTCAGTTTCCTAATCTGTAAAATGGGGTGGAGGTTATGCTTGATAGTGTCTAAGGCCCCTTCCAGTTCCAAATCTAATGTTCCTGTGATATGCCTTGATGGACCAGTTATCCATCCATCTGCTTATCATTGTTTAGACCGGGGTTCTTACATGTAGAGGCCTAGGTGGTATAGTGTACAAAGCTCTAGGACCAGAGTCAGGAAGACCTGAATTTCAAATCTGGCCTCAGATACCTACCAGCAGTGTGGCCCTGGGCTAGTCACTTAACCACTGCTTGCCTTAGTTTCCCCACCTGTGGTAATAACAACATCTGCAAGATGATATTCACAAAAGTGCTTAGTGCCTTACCTAGTCCATGGTAGTCACTACACAAATGCTTTTTCCTTCTCTCCCTTTGCTTTTTAACCTTCTTTGTGTCATCTGCCTCTCGAGGAATCTGGTGCCTATGGACCCCTTCTGAGAATAATGTTTTTAAATGCATAAGATAAAGTACCTAGGATTATAGTTATTCATTTTTTTTAAGTTCACGCCCTCAGCACCTCCTGGCCTGGACAGTGGTCATTCTTCTGTTTGTTTATTTCAGAACGAATCTTTTGACAAAAGTCTCATGAGTGATTATGGGTCTCACTGGGATGATACTCTACAGATTTCCAAAGCTTGCTCCATTCGTGACTGTCATTCACAAACAGGAGCGTCTTTTGGGCAATTGTGAAGTCCTTTAAAAAGATCAATAGCTTCTCTTTGAGACAAAGGCCAGTCCAGTTTGATTTTATTTACTTTTTTTTTTATTTTGGAGGCAATTGGGGTTAAGTGACTCACCCAGGGCCACAGAGCTAGTAAGTATCTGAGGCCGAATTTGAACTCAGTTCCTCCTGAGTCTGAGGCTGGTGCATTTTCATGCCACTTAGCTGCCACTCCAAATCAATTTTAACAAAAGTATTCTTTTAATGAGACTATGTGGCTTTGATCCTTAAAGGATTAAGATTTCAGGTCCCCAGTTGTCCATGGAGAGGGTCATAGGGATTGTGGTAATTTAGCTACTCCACAAGTCTGGTCATAGCATTCACAGAAGTGACTCAGAGGTTTTCATAGGAGCCTTATGTTTGGCCTGGATGAGGGCTTTTCCCACGTTGAGCATAAGGGATAGCTCATAAAGAGTCCACTTGCTCCATTGGTAGCCCCACCCTGCAGGGCATCATGAGGATGAGGGAAAGGATTTAAGCATGTTGGGTTCATCTGATTGGGAAAGATTTCTGGTAGGGATATGAACAAGAGTCATACAAAATTAGAGAGAATTGATGGGTCGTGATTGGGAGTTTCCTAACTTCCCCAGTTGCTAGTGTCCTCATACTGAAATTTCCTTTTATTTCCTTTTATGTATATTTTCTATTTGGTATAGGGGGTAAAGATCCTGTATCAGAGTCAGAAAGACTTGGGCTCAAATCCTGCCTCTGATGCATATTGACTGAATGACCTTAGACAAGTCAACTGAACCTATCAGTGCCCTGGACAGCTCTTTAAGACTTTAGTTTTCAGAGAAGGTACCATGTGCCAATATGCATGGGTAGAGGGAGTCTCCTCATCTTGGACATCCCTCTACCCATGGACCCTATCCCCATTCTTTATAGTTACTTGGTGGTATGTATCCTTTTCTCTCTAACAGTAAACCCTTTGAGATTATTTTATCCTTGTATTTAAATTCCTGGGATTTTAGCACGGTGTCTGACACATTTGTTGTTTCAGCTGTGTCCAACTCTTCATGACCCATTTGATATTTTCTTGTCAAAGATATTTCAATGGTTTGCCATTTCCCTCTCTAACTCATTTTACAGACTTGGAAACTGAGGCAAATAGGGTCAAGTGACTTGCCCAGAGTCATACTACTAAGTGTCTGAGGCCATATTTGAACTCACAAAGATGACTCCAGACCTGGCACTCTATCCACTTCACCATCTAGCTGCCCATGTCTGACATATAGTAGGAGCTTAATAATTGTTTGTTGATTGGCTTTTTATTATTATTATTGTTAGATGTTACATGGAGAAGCTGTATTCGTGAGATCACTAATCCATTCAAAAATGGAGTCAGGGTTAGATGGAATCCTCAGAAGCATGTGAAGATCAGATTGAAGGATCTGACTCGTCATTGACTCCGGAGTGTAATAGCTTACACATGAGGAAGGTTATTTCGACAATGACGGATAGCATGGGTGGAAGCCCAGGTTGACCTTGAAATATCTGACCATAATCTTATCTAACCATAAGTGAGCCAATAACTCTATCTGACTTGTTTGGATCTGAACAGGCAGAAAAAGTAAATCTGAGACTGCCTTATCCAGAGGCTTCCTTACCTTCACTTTAGCTGGCACTGATTGTCCCTCTGGTGCCAAATGGCCCTTTCCATAGAAGACATCCTTCAAAGATGGCCATGATTTTGGAAGGAGAAGACAAGGTCCTGCTTCAAGATGGATCATTAAGTCTTTGTTAATTAATCTGTCATAAGTTCGGGTCAGAAGTTGGAAGACATTAACCTCTTTTCACTTTCTTTCTATCTCAGATATACTTATTACTTTGAATTTATATGCTGTTGTCTCCGACACTATTTAGGCCACCAAGATATCCATGATAAAGCACCATCAAGCCTAGAATTGCAGCAGAAACCATTCATATCATCGCAGCTTTTCATGAGAAAGGAAGACAATCGATCAAAGAAAGTCCAATTCCCTTGGATAAAAGAGACCTGTGTCACCTTCAATAATTACTGAAGAACAAGCGTGGGCTATAAATAAAACCACTTTTATTTCACTTTCAACTGATTTCATTTTAAAATTAATTTCTGTTAAACAGGCGCAAGAACTAGGGAGAACTGCCAAGATCCATTTCTTTAGACTTGAACATAAGTCTTAAAGGACATGTATATACTGTACTTCTAATAATTTCTCATAATTTTTAATATATGGATTTTATGTCTGTGAGCACAAACTTTGACCAGTTTTCTTTAGTCAGATGACATCTAGATCAGTATAGATGTCTTGAACAAATTCATGGGCATGGGGGAAGCTGTGTGGTATATCGGATGGGGGGGGCGGTACTATACTTAAATTAAAAGTAATATTTCAGTTGTGGTAGTTGATATTTATATGTTGCTTTAAGGTTTGCAAATGCTTTGCCCACATCACTTCCTTTGAACTTTACAACAACTCTGTGAGGGAGGTGCTCTTTCTGTCCTCTTTTTAACAGAAGAAAAAATGGAGAATAATGACCCGTCCAGAGTTCCACAGCTAGTGAGTCACAACTGACTTCCCTTTGGACAGAGCATCCATAGGTGAAACCTTGCCAAGATATCTTGGGGTTTGGAGACTAGATTTCTTTCTTAAGGACCATGCCTTAACCCAAATCACTCTGGGTCTCGCTGATTAGCTGACAACAGGTCCCAGCCCACTAGGTTATTGTTTGGGCCCTGATGGCTCAGAGTGAAGGTACATAGAAATTGTTTCTATTTTGGCCAGAAAACCTGAGGGTCTTCCCCTCCCAAATTGTTATATGTACACACGTGTATATACACATAGATATGTATATATACACATATGTATACCCCCACATATGTATTGCATGTGTGTGTTGTGTGTACATATATTTTGACTAGGCAAAAGAGGCCGTTTTTTGCCTCATTTCTTTCCTAGCCTTAATCATTGAATGGGTGTTGCCTCAGTCAGACTGGGACCTGGAAAAGACCCTACCTTAAAAAGGCCAAGGTCTCCCACTGCATCTGGGCCGCCTCCAGTCACCTGATCTACATCTCACCACTGGATTCAGATGGCTCTGGAGGAGAACGAGACTGGGGACTTTGCCCAGCCCTGCCTCACTTAAATCCAATCCACTTATAAGCCATGGCACCACCTTTCTGATGTCACGATCCTCTTCAAGCATGAAGGACAAACAGCGGCTAGTGAGTGTCTAACCCAGGGCTTTCTGCTTTCAAATGCAGCACTCGGCTGGGCATGATAGCCCATGCTACCAGGAAGGCTGAGCTTGGCCTACCTCTGGAGCCTGGGAGTCCTGACCTGATGAAATTGCAGGATCTTAACTGCTTTGCACCCTCCACACTTTGACCAGATTGCCTCTTGAAAAGTTTCAACTTGAATAAAAAACTCAACATACAATAAAACTGTTCGTTTGAACTTTAATAACTTGAAATTTACATTAATTTATGAATTGTAGACATAGTTCTTCCTGAGCAAAACGTTCCTGATAAGATGTGAAATAAAAGGAAATTAAATGCCATATTTGTGAATAAGAGGAAGCAAGTCTCAGATCAGTGCCTCTTCCAAGCCAGGGGCCAAAGCACTGGGGCACGCAGAGCTGAGAGGCTGACAGGAGGCCTGGGGGAGACATCCAGCCATTCCCTGGGCGGAGGCCCGAGCAGAGCGCTGCCACCCTCCTCAAGCTTCTCCCAGCACTTTGTCTAGACTCTTCTTGTATACATTCCCCTTTCCTTTGGATCAAAGTGATGTGTGTTTATGTCTTTCCAAGCTATTAGATTACTAACTCCTTAAAGACAAGGTTAATGATGTGAGACAAACATTTATGTATGTGTGCACACACATATATGTATTCATGTATGTGTATGAACATACACGCACACGTACAGGTATGTGTGAATATATGTGTATACATATACAGATATGTATATAGATACATGAACATAAATATGTCCCTATGTATGTATACATATTTGAATATATGTGACTCCATTTGGGGTTTTCTTGGTGAAGATACTGGGATAGTTTACCATTGCCTTCTCCGGGTCATTTTACAGATGAAGAAACTGGGGCAAATAGGTTAAGTGACTTGCCCAGGGTCACATAGCTGGCAGATATCTGAGACTGGATTTGAACTCAGGTCCTCCTGACTCTAGATCTGGCATTCTATCTACTGTGACACCTAGCTGCTCTTATATAGATGCATGCACACACACATGCATACCCCTATATACACCTATGAACATTAAATACATGTATATACACACATGCATATATGTGTATATATATACTTACATGCGTATATACATATAGTTATAGGTTTATCAACTTTGAAAAGTTAAAGACATGTTAGTGAATTATACAGGATCCTTTTGTAAGTTACTCTGATGTTTGATGACCAGCATTACAGAAGTTTTCCGCTATAACTTGATCTGTCTGGTTGTATTGTTAATGACCAGCTTTTCCTTCTTGTCCTTAGGTGGGCCCCAATATTAGTATGGTAATGGTTGTTGTCTTTTGTTCTCAAAGAGGGGGACAAGGTGCAGTGTGTCCCACTTTGATTGATCAAACCAATATGAGCTCAAAATACTCTCCCACAGGTCAGGCACAAATAGTCCATGCAAACATTTGTGGGGATGTTTCCGGATCTATGCATATCACTTTTCTTTTGAGCTACTGGAATTCTGCTTCACTCAGTGCCCAGTGCCTTCTTTGATGTGGGTAAGCCTTGCTGGGCAGTTCTTTGCCAGCGTCTCCCATGTCACATTATTGATTCCAAAGTTCTTCAGAGAGACCTTGTGAGTGTCCTTGTTTCACTTCTGACCACCATTTGGGTGACTTCCTTGTGTGAATTCTCCATTTTAGTATTTTTATATTTAGTATTTGTCAGTTCCAGCCAATAGTCACCAGATATTTTTGGAGATGAGATAAGATGATTTCTGACATTTTTAGCTGTGAGTCTTTTCAATTCAATTTCACATACAGCTTGTCTGGTATAATTTTGAATAACTGGAATAACAAGTTTTTCTTTAGACTATTTGGAGACCACTTCAAAGTCTAATAGGTATTTATTCATCATTTTTAGGCTAACATATTTTTTCTGTCCTTCATTTATGTCCGTTTGGTCAGGAAATGATCTTAAAAAGCTCTCAATTCCAATTGAATAATGCATTCTCAAAAGTAGCTGCCAAGTGTAAATATGGCTGATATACATTTATGCATATGATAGTACATAAATAATGGGGAGAAGCATAGCAAAGGTTAAGCAATTATGGATGGCTCGGGATGCATTCAATCTTGGATTGGGTCATTTTAGCAAATGATGTCATGTGTCCTTTGGAGTCTATTGTGAAATGTAGCTGGAGTCATTAAAGATTGGCTTCTTCTCTTGGTTACCCAGATGGGAGTGGTAAGGTTGAATCAATAAATATGTTGAATCAGTTGCAGCAGCAGATATACATGAATACAGAGCAAAGGTTTGGAGACCTGGTGTGGGGAAATCTTGGGAGGTGGAAAGGGCTAGCTCTCATCTTGGAGGAGCTAGAAATTAGCCATTATAATGTTAAAGAAAGTTGAAAAATTTTTATTTTTGTAGACATTAGTATATGAATTGTGTTGCAGATGACAACATTCCCTTCTATGCCCACTAATGAAGTAGTTTTCCCAAGTTTCAGCTACATGTGCTACAAATTGTATGTAATTTAACACAGGCAAATCACCCATATACTGTTTTCTCTTGAATTAGATGAATCTTATACTTGCTATTGTACATACTGGAGTCAGTTTTCTAACTTCTTGTACTGTACCACAATTTTTTATGTCAAAGAATAACACTATGCCTCGAGCAAAAATTTGGTAAACCATTTGGTCTGATGCCTTCATTTGGCCTCCATATGTTTTGCTGGTTCATACATGATCTGGATATTTTTGTGTGTTTGTGTTCCCCAGTGGAAATGTGGTAACCAGGAGGCGAGTGTACCATATGTGTGCATGGAACAATCATTTTTTAGTGTTTACTCTGTTGTTTGATTAAATGCCTTTTTTACTTTCAGTGAATGTCTACTCTTGCTGGCTGGTAAAAGGAAACACATTTGTGGGGGCTCATAAGGTATGGCTCGAGTGGTAACTGACCCACAGAGAATCTAAGGCTGGTTATATCTTGTTTGGAGATGCGTGTGTGTGCATGTGTGTGTGTGTGTGCGTGTGTTTCTTTCTTAGCGTCTCCTTTGGCTCCCCAAGACCTTTTTCTCTCTTTCACTGTACAGGAACCCAGTTGCTATTGCTTTGCCAAACTAAGATGAGACTGGGATGCTAGGGTATTTATTGAGTTACTTGGTTAGAAATGTGATCATTTTCTTTTGGCACCATGGAAGATGAAGTCAGCTTGCAGATCTATTGGAGGAAGGCCTAGCCAAGTCAAGTCCTTCCTGATTGATCTGCACTTTGGAAAGTTTACTTGTCATGTTACATGACAGTATTTACTGTGTGATGTCCCTCTACCACACGGAATGTTTTTAAAGTGCTGAAAGAGGTTGGTTGGGTATTTTTTTTTCTCCTTCCTTCCTTCCTTCCTTCCTTCCTTCCTTCCTTCCTTCCTTCCTTCCTTCTTTCCTCCCTCCCTCCCTCCTTCCTTCCTTCCTTCCTTCCTTCCTTCCTTCCTTCCTTCTTTCCTTCCTTCCTTCCTTCCTTCTTTCCTTCCTTCCTTCCCTCCTTCCTTCCTTCTTTCCTCCCTCCCTCCCTCCTTCCTTCCTTCTTCCTTCCCTCCCTCCCTCCTTCCTTCCTCCCTCCCTCCCGCCTTCCTTCCCTCCTTTCCTTCTTTCCTTCCTTCCCAGTTTGTATGGAATTGAGGAATGACTTCTGAATAACATCCATGGGAGAAAGTCTCTGACTTCCTCTGTGGTTAGGACATAGGGCTGTATCTCTCTACCCACCCTTCTCCTTCCCCTTGTTTCTCTTCTCTTCTGTAAATTTACTGCTCACTTGTCATTGGCTAAGAAGATTCTAGAGAAAGCTTGTGAAAGTTGGAGGATAATTGAAACCAGTTATAGAGCAATAGTTCTAGAATCATATCTCTCTGCCTTTGCCCCTATAGCTCTCTCATTTGACTTAGTGTGTTTGGCTAGAGTGGCCAATGATGATGGGGCAGTGGTGTGTGGTGTGCCCCAGGGAAAAAGACCAAAGAGAGATCATTCTGCTCATTTTTTGATCTTTATGAGGCTGGATAGGTAGGCTGACTGATTTATTTTTCCTTTTTCACAATGAAGTAGACCAGTTTTAGGATAACTGCTTGAGTGGCACATGGATGCAATTGTATTTCTCTCTATTCCTTCCCAAATGGGGGGCAGTGTGTTAAAGTGGAGAGAGAGCCAACCTTGGACCCAGGCAGACCTGGGTTCAAGCCCTTCCTCTGATGTATCCTGGCTATGTATACATCATATATGTATAACAATCATAACATCATATGTATAACAAGTCACAACCTCTTAATACCCCCAGAATACCCTCTAAGACCATACATTGCAGAGAAGGTTGACCTGCATTATTAGAGGGAGTTTTCTATACCTATGAAATCTCCAGAGCTTCTTCTTGCCCGGGTATGATGGAATTTCCAGCTGAGGGATGGATCTCTACTCTTTCCTTATTGCAGTTTCTAAGACAAATTAGTCCATTGATTAGGAGCCAGGGGGTATTTGGAGTTTCTTTACCAATCACTGCTTGATGCAGGGTGTAGAGCTAATTGATTTGACAAATAGCAGGAGACCTGGTTCTATAACTTATTTCTATTTGATCCTTGTGCCTCAGTTTCGGTGGGGAAGAAAATGTGGGTTCAGATCTCAGCTAGGACATTTAGTAAAGGGGAGTCAATATATATATATTGGCTTTGGGATCAGAGGATCTAGGTTAGAATCTGTGCTCTGCCACCTACTATCTGGATGACTTTGGGCAAGTCACTTCCCAACAATCTGACTCAGTTTTCTCATAGCATATCGAGACTCCCCTCAGTTCTCCTTTTCATTGCTGCATCAGCACAAATTCCAAGGAATTCTGGAAGAAGAGACTATCCTCCTGAAAACATTGGAAGCCTTAGAATGCAAGGGAAAGAACTCATCAGTTGTTTATGTCCTTTGGCCCATGATGCCCTACTATCTACTTAGCATTGTCATTTAAATACTTGAGAAAGTTATAGAAAAAAAGGATCCCATTGTTTTGGCCAGCCACATCACACACACGCACACACACACACACACGTACTTATGTGTGTGTGTGTGTGTGTGTGTGTGTAGATGGATGGATCAATCATCTACACATAAAGAAATGATCTCAGTATCTGTCCATAAGAAGTTCTAGGGGTTTGTTGTCCAATTGTTCAGTCATGTCCAACTCTTCACTACCCCCTGGGCCATACTGTCCATGGAATTGTCTAGGCAAAGTTCTGGAATGATTTGCCATTTCCTTCTCCAGTAGATTAAGACAAACAGAAGTTAGGTAATTTGCCTAGGGGCATACAACTAGTAAATGTCTGAGGCTGGATTTGAACTCAGGGGCTCTTGACTGGACTATAACTGAACAACTTAGCTGCCTCCTAGGTAAACAGAGGTTAAATGACTTGTCCAAGGTCACATAGCTAGTATCTGAGTCCAGATGTTAATTTCCAGAATCTCTCCTTTCTCAAAGTTTATTTTTACCTGGAAATTTGTTTCTTAGGTTAAAAGAAAGGGTGCCAAAGGAAAAAAAGTGTAAAAGGACTAGATTTCACAGGTTCATCTGGCAGTTTATATATATTTGAGCTTTGAAAGGTGGGCATCGAGATGGTGCTAAGATCAGAGTTTGAAGAGAAGTCTGGCTCACTATGATGTGTTTATCACTTGAGGTTAGTAATAGATGCAATTCTGACACCTCTCCTAGTAATTTACATGTGTGGTGATTAGCAATGACATTCCCTGAGTGTCAGCTCTCAGGTCAACAAAACTGAGCGTTGCCGTGCAGAGAGTTGGGGAACCTATTGAATTTATTGTCTTTGGTTTTAAATGTCAAAAATTTTAACGTGTGCAAGAAAGCCTAATTTAGGAGCTTGCTGATACTCTGTGATTACATAGCATCACACATGCTTGCTTTTTATTGTTGTAAAATAAGATTAATTTTTATGGTGTCCTTTTTTTCAGTGTTAGGTATGAAAAGAGGTATGGAAAGCAAAGGAATTTGGATATGAAGTGTATCTTTCCTCACTTTTTAGTAAATCATTCATCACGCTCCCTCACCTGCAGCATCTGTCATGTAGTAATGACATATAAGTCTTCAACCAATCTAATTTAATAAGATATATATCATGCACCTTTTAGGTATAAGGCATTGTGCAAGATACCAAGAACACACTCACACTCAAACTCATACTCACACAGAGATGTGCAGATTTTTCTGAGGATGATAATCTAGTTTCTAGGTTGTCCAAAGCTCCCTGCTTCTTCTTTCTCCCTTTGTTCTTTCTCCTGCCACCTGGGTTTTGGTGAGTCTATATTTTGTGAATATTGCTGTCAGAGGGTGTGTAGGAGCAGAAAGAGATGGCAGAAAACATATTTATCTGTTTGGCGTCTCTGTTAATGTTCTTCCTCCATGAAAATCACTTTTTTGGCTCACTGTCAGTTGGGAGGATGGACCTGAAGGGATCCATTCCCCCTCTCCCAGTTGGCATCCTTTATTGCTGGTTTTGTGCATTCGCAACATGACTGCTCTTGGTCACGGATAGAACAAAATGAACTCTCATTGATAGCATAGGCTCATAAATTTCCTAGCTAACAGCAGTCTAACAGAATTCTTTTTGGGGACAGCAAAAGAGTTCAAGCTACAACTGTACCTGTTCAAGCCAGTATTTTTTTAAATTGGGAATCAGCAAAAACACAGCAAAATCTTCTAAGACCAGGGAGTAAATATGGCTTAGGAATTGACTGTTAGCTAGCATAAGGCTGCCAGGGTTCAGAACTTCTAGGGAAGGGAAAGAAAAACGCAGCTTTCTGTAATCATTTATTATTTGCAGGCTGTAAAAGGTGATGTGCCTGATGCTGGTCATCAGAAAAGGACCTAGTGGACAAACTGACCTAAGGATTTCGGCCTGATTGTGAAATAGTTATTGAGTACCTATGGAACATGAGCATAGAGTTCAGTTATGAACGCTGGAGTGATATGAGCTGTTATGGGTCAGAAAATGTATCTATGAGGATTGTTTCAGGGACCATCCCCAGGAAATCTGTAAGTCCAGATTCCTGCTGGTTTGTCATTGATTCTTCTGTCTGGATTCCAGGTAAGACTGGCATTACACTCAGGGTTAGCCATGCTTATGGACAGCATAGAAGTAACTTCCCTTCCTTTGGATTCTTAAGACTTAAATTTGATCCTTGACTCTGTTATTTACTAACTATGAGGTTCTGGGCAAATCAGTTGATCCCCATGAACCTCAGTCTCCTTATCTATGAAATGGAGATAATAATACCTCTCCTGACTACCTACCTGATGCATCTGTTGTAAAGATCAAATGAGATACCATTTGTTAAAAGCTTTGTATTCCATAAAGTACTAGAAATGTATGCTATTATTTTCTATTTATATTACCCTGGCCACAACAAACATTTGTCAAAAATGTTATCTCTCACTCTATGCCCTGAGATTTAATGAAATTTTCCAAGTTTTCTAAATTATTCACAGGGAGTAGCTTAAACCTAAGAAGAAAATCACCCAATCAATGACTACATGCATCATTTTTCATAGAACAGAATCTTTGGCTTTTAGAAAGTCATGGTTTAGGTAGTGTGATACACATAGATACTGACTATATATCATGGTTAGACTAACAGAAACTAGCTTGTCTGTTGAAATTGGCTTTTTTGGTAAATGTATCTATTAAGTCTTTCTATGTGCAAAGCATTTTAAAGTCCAAGACAAGTAAAAATCAGACATTTATTAAGTATATACATAATCTGATTTATTAGTACCCAAAGTCAAAAACTTTCATTAAACAGATATTTCTGATAAAATAAATATGAGTGGATGTACAATGAATAATTTGCCAATTGTTTTTCCTTCTTGCATTCACTTTCTTCTTGCATTCACTTTCTCATTAAACACAGGCAGAGGATCAAAGTGGTGCACTAGCTATTACATATACCATTCTGAATGAAGATTCATTTGAAATTGTGGTTTGAGCCACTCATTTCTTAGGGAGCTATTTTCTCCATGCATATTACTGGAAAGTATGTGTATTGCTGTTGTCTCAGAGCCGTGTGAAACATTGCCAAGAAAAGGACTGCTAAATTGATTTAGCCCTCTGCGTATGAAAAAAAAAAGTGTTGATAAAGATGTTATCAAATAACCCGTGGATTAGTCATGTGTTTATTCTCTGCTACATTGCCTGCATAAGGTAGTAGGAGCAGAAAATAACAGCCACAGCAAGGAATGGGTCCAATTAAGAGGCCATGGGTAGCATCCACTAGTTGGTATTTTGAGAATTAAAGGGGGATGAAAAAGGGATGCTCACATCTCAAATTAGTAACATTGTGGTAATCATGACATACTTAAGTAATTACTTTCTTTGGATTTTTGTTCTATAAAACAGGCTTATTTTTCTTCAGACATATGCTAGTTAACATAAAACTTAACACGAATATGGCACACAGGAGATCATGATGATTGTCAGAGCAATTTTTTCCTCATCAAAACCTGGGCTGAACCATTTATTTTTAAACCAACATTTATTTTATGGTAGAAAGATGAAGTCGATTAAAGAAGCATCTAGCCGTGTAGAATCACTGAATCTTTATCCCATAGAAAATCTTTTAAATTGATCTGGTCATGGCAGCCAACCCTGTTCCTGTTAGGGGGTGATTCTGCTGTTTGCTTCCTAGGGCCATGAAATAAAACCTATTATGTGTAAATTTCCCTTTTCATTGTGATTTGCAAAAATTTGGATGTGCTATATGGTCCTGAAAAAGTAAAACGTTCAAAATGATTCTTTGGTGGTGAAGGTTCTGATCCTTGCTCCTGAATAAGAGGGAATTTTGTTTTGAATGAGTCATTTTCTTCCCAAGCCAAGAAATTAAAATTTCCCAGGCCCAAGAAATTAAAGTTTCCTTCAATCTCTTTTTCCAACAACTAATTCTTCTGTGTCAAAAGAATTATCTTTATGTGTATTTTACATAATTTATCCAATTAAATTCTAACATTTATTAATTTTGCTTAATTTGGCATCTTAGTACCTAATTATGTTGTTGATTATAATACATTTGTTATTCAATCATGTTATATTTCTTAATAATAGCTTGTAATTGAGATGCTTAATTGTTGGATAAATATAGCACTTCCTAAAGGCACATAAACTACAAGTGGGGAGGTACTTGTTGATACGGGGCTATTTTTATCATCATCATCATTATTGGCAAGCATTTATTGAGCAACTACTGTATGTGAGTCATTGTGCTAAGGGCTGGGGATACAAATAAAGATAAAAACACAGTTTCTGCCCTCAAGGAGCTCCTGTCCTCTTGGGGAAGATGACACGCAAACAGTTATCCTTTACAGAATGGAGAGGCAGAGTCATACAGTGGGATGAGCACTGGGCTGGGACTTAAAACACCTGGATTCCAATCATGGCCCTGCCTCTGATTAGCTGGCTGGGTGACCCTGAGCAAGTCACTGCACCTGGCTCAGGGCCCTCCCTTATCAGACACTTGAAATTTTTAAGGCTATTTTCAGCTGCTCAAGGGGGATAACCTCCAGTGCAATTGCCTGTAATGCCATGCACAGAAGCTTTCCAGAAGAATGCTACTGTGAACAGCGTTTTAAGGTTCTGATTACACAGTATGGTGAACACTCTGTTTGATAACAAATCAAAGCAAAACATCCACAGTAAATCAAAGTACAGCATTCACAATATTATAGCTTATCACAGAAAATCAAAATGTAGCATTCACAAGAGGTTGTCACAGAAAATGGCCACATAGTTTCCACTACAGTGGTCAAAAACTTCTGAACAAAGAAGAATCATTTAGTAACTCAAGCATTCACAAAATCCTTAATTCAATCACAAAGTACAATAGTCAAAGTTTTCCACTCATGGGGCATACTAGGTTACAAACCAATTACTTATTCAGTCATCAGTCACTAAGTACAATCATTTAGTCAATCAATCATCCTTTGTCATTCAATATTCAATCATCGCAAAATACACAGACCCTTCATCCCCACTAGTAAATTATAATCTTAGTATACGGTATCCAAGTAAAGTCTTTTTTCAGCTTGACTCTGGGTGGTCCCTCAGATTCCCTAGATTCCCTTCCATGGTGCCAGATCCTACCTGGATTCACCAAACTGTCACCTGGGTTCAAAGGCAGACAGCTGCCAGTTTCTTGTCCAGCTCTCTGTTCAGTTCTTGCTCCACATTGGAGTTCACAGTGTCCAGTCCATCTCAAATCCTTCGCAGTTTCTGTTTCCAGGAAGTCAAGCCTTAACAAAGCCACCAACAGGTTCATACAAAGTACCAGTATCACAGTCATGCTTCCTCAGTCTTTGGCAGCTCTGACTGGCTCTCAGAAATCATCAGTAGCTCCAGCTGGCCCTTGGACTCAGCAGAAATGTCAGCTGGTTTCCAGAATCAAAATCACTTCATCCAGGTTCTTCAAATCAAAATCCTTCTCTCCAGCCTATGGCACCTTTCCTCTTCAGGCACCTTTCCTCTTCAGGCACCTTTCCTCTTCAGGCACCTTTCCTCTTCAGGCACCTTTCCTCTTCAGGCGCCTTTCCTCTTCAGCCTCCCTGGTGGTGGTGGCAGTTTCTGCCTCCAGGAAGCCTCCTCCAAGGAGATCTAACACTCCCTCTCTGGGGCTTTCCTTATATACACACAGCATTAACTTCCTGTTTCAGCCAACCTCTTCCTATTACATCAGTAACAGGAGACAGGAGCTCACACCTTTTGTTTCCCCAACAGAGGCTTGATCAGTTACAAAGTTCCTGCTCCCTTTGCCACCACAAAGGGATCTTTGAATTCAAATCACATCACCCTTACACTGCCTTGTTTACTTACTGTGCCTCTTGCAACCAGCAAACGTGTGGCAGAGAAAGAGAGAAGCGGCTTGTTGGGGTGCTGGTTCAGTTGTTTCAGCCATGTCTGACTCTCTGTGACCCCATTTGGGTTTTCTTGGCAAAGATACTGGAGTGGTTTGCCACGTCCTTCCCCAGCTCATTTTACAGAGAGAAAACTGAGGCAAATAGGGTTAAGTGACTTGCCCAGGGTCACACAGCTAGGCAGTATCTGAAGCCAGATTTGAACTCAGGAAGAAGTGTCTTTCTGACTCCAGGCCTAGCGCTCTGTGTACTATCTAGCTGCCAGTAATCACCTTATAATTGCGATAATTTTCCCTTCAAGCCTTTGGTTGAATGATATGTTTTTCTCCGGACAAAAAGTTATTCAATTTTGGAACAGACCTGTATTGAGGCAGAAGAAGAGGTCCCTCAGGTCTGCCTTTGGGGCACGAGTCCTTCAAGGTCATGTGACCCCATTGCCATTTTATTGAGCTATGGGACACCCAAAGCCTGATGGGCTTTGTTTGAATATTCCCTGATGAACCAAACTGGTGATGGATTGAAAAGGCAATGGAGAGGACCATGGTGGAAATGAAGAGATTTTAGTATCTGTAGCCTGTAGCTTTAAAGACTTGTGGGGGTCACTCAGAAGTGAATTGACTTTCCTAGAGCAGGTTCATGGAATGATAGTGTGCTCATAGAATTATGGCAGGATTTGTGAGGCCAACCCCCACATTTTGCAGAAGAGGAAAATCAAACCCAATGAGTTTACATGACTTATCCAAGGTCATACAGATAGTAAATAACAGAAGCAGGTTTTGGTCTTCTACATTCAAAGACCCATCATGTAATTATAAGCCATAACCAGGCATTGACTTAGATCTTCTTGACTATGAGCCTGGCTTTCAATCCAATATTATACACTGTGAGGTGAGAGGGATGGAAACAGGAAACAGCTTTCATTAGTGTAACTGGTCAGGATTAGTATGAATAAGGAATTCCCCTAAAATGGTTGCATTGTGCAGATTCACATTGTCCATTTCCTTTTTTTGTTTGTTTGTTTTTGTAGTTTATTTATTTTTATTTTTTATTTTACATCATTCATTTCCACGAGATTTTGAGTTACAAATTTTCTCCCCATTTTTCCATTACCCACCACCCCAAAACAGCGTTCCCACTGAATATCCCCTCCCCCAATCTGCTCTCTCCTATATCTTCCCCCATCTCTACTCTGACTTTCCAGTAGGACATGGTATATCTCTATGCCCCAGTGCCTGATTATCTAATTTCCCAGTTACATGTAAAATAATAATAGTAATAATATACATTTTTTAAACATTTGATTTAAACCTTTGAATTCCATATTCTTTCCCTACCTCCCTTGTCACCCACCCTTACTGGGAAAATAAGTAATTTAATATAGGTTGTACATGTGTAGCTATGCAAATCATTTCCATAGTGGATATATTGTGAAAGACTGACTATATTTCCCTCCATCCCATCCCACCCCCCACTTGTTCTATTCTTTACTTTGATCCTGTCCCTTTTCAAAAGTGTGTGCTTCCAATTTCCTTCCCCCCCAGCCTGCCCTCCCTTCCATCATCCCCCCTTTCATCCCCTACTCTCCTGTAGGGTGAGATACCCTATTTAGTGTGTATTTCATTCCCTCCCTAAGCCAAATTCATTGAAAATAAGGTTGACTCATTCACTTTTGCCTTCCTGTTCTTCCCCTCCATTGTAACAGTTTTCCCTTGCCTCTTCTGCATGAGATAATTTACCCCATTCTATCTCTCCCCATCTCCTCTCATTATATTCCTCTCTCACCTCTTAATTTCACCTTTTAAGTATCATCCCTTCCTATTCAATTGGTCCTGTGCCCTCTGTCTATGTATACGTGTAAACATATATACACACATTCACATATGTATTCATATGCCCATATACCCTCCTATATAGATATATATGTATGTGTACATATGTATGTATGTATGCGTGCGTGTGTACATATATATATACACATCTATATTCACTTCAACTATTCTCATACTGAGAAAAGTTTCATAAGTTACAATTATTGTTTTTCCATGTAGGAATATAAGTAGTTCAACTTTGATAAGTTCCTTATGATTTCTTTTCCCTGTTTACCTTCTCATGCTTCTCTTGCTTCTTGTATCTGAATGTCAAATTTTCTATTCAACTCTGTTTTTTTTTTCAGCAAGAATGCTTGAAAGTCCTCTGTTCCACTGAATGACCATATTTTCCCCTGAAACATGATACTCAGTTTTGCTGGGTAGGTGATTCTTGGTTTTAATCCCAGCTCCTTTGACCTGCAGAATATCATATTCCAAGCCCTTTGATCCCTCAGTGTAGAAGCTGCCAGATCCTGTGTTATCCTGATTGTGTTTCCACAGTATTCAAATTGTTTCTTCCTGGTTGCTTGTAATATTTTCTCCTTGCTCTGGGAACTCCAGAACCTGGCTATAATATTCCTAGGAGTTTTCTTTTTGGGATCTTTTTCAGGAGGTGATTGGTGGATTCTTTCAACTTCTGTTTTGACCTCTGGTTGTAAAACATCAGGGCAATTTTCCTTGAGAATTTCTTGAAGGATGATTTCTAAGTTCTTTTTTTTTGATCATGGCTTTCAGGTAGTCCAATAATTTTAAAATTATCTCTCCTGGATCAATTTTCCAGATCAGTGCTTTTTTTCAATGAAATATTTCACATTGCCTTCTATTTTTTCATTTGTTTGGATCTGTTTAATAGTATCTTGATTTCTTAAAAAGTCACTAGCTTCTGTTTGCTCCAGTCTAATTCTGAAGGAATGATTCTCTTAAGTGAGTTTTTGAGATTCTTCTTCTATCAGGCAAATTCAGCTTTTTAAGGCATTTTTGAGTTAGTCTATTTTTTAAGGTGTTATTTTCTTCAGTCAGGTTGTTGACTCTCTTTTCATGATTTTCTTGCATCATTCTCATTTTTCTTCCCAATTTTTCCTCCACTTCTCTTATTTGGTTTTCAGAATCCTTCTTAAGCTCCTCTATGGCCTGTAAGCAGCTTATTCTTTTATTGGAAACTTCTGGTGCAGAAGTTCTTACTTCGCAGTCTTCCTCCTGTTCCATGCCCCCCAAAAAGTTGTCCAAAGTCGGTCCGCTTCCCTCGTTTGCTCATGTTGCCACTCTATTACTTGACTTTTGAGCTTTTTGCCACAGTAGAACTCTGCTACCAGAGGGAGGAGCTGTGTCCCAATTGCTGGGGTTTTTTCAGCTGCTGGAGCTATTAGTTGGGTGCCTTCTCTGAAGCCTCCCCAAGCTCTGGCAAACTGGTCACGCACCCCAGGACCTCCACCTTAGGCTGCAATCCAGATCCAAGCAGGTTAAAGCAAGAGCGATTACCCCTCAGAATGGTCGCTTGGTCCCCCTACAATCTGCAGGCCCTGAGCTCTGAAGCAGCCTCATGGTAGTGGCTACATGGCTGCAGTGCCTCAGCTGCTTCTTGCCCTGGAGGCAAAGGCCAACTGCTCATCCAAATTCTCAGGTTCCTAAAGCCCACACTGCATTGACCTGTCACTTTGTCCTTAGCATCTATGGGATGGTAATTCTGTAAACTGCTGTGGCTGCTGGTGATCTGAAGTCCATCCAGCTGGAGGCTGGTTGTGGCCACCCTGAGGCTAAAATTTCTGGCTCCCGAGGGGCTAGGGTCGAGTCCCAGAGCACTGTGCTTACCGCTTCCTGCCCGCCTGCCGGGCTGTCCTCAGCAGGAGGTTAGCTTCTCTGTGTCATTTTGTGGGTCCTGTAGCTCCAAAGTTTATTTAGAGTTACCTTTTACATGAATTGAAGGAGGTAGGAGCGGGAACCCCACGGAAGTCCTGTTTCTACTCCACCATCTTCCACATTTTCCATTTCCATTGGGTGAGAGCCATTTACCAGGTGGTTTTCTAAGACACTATGCTTCAGTGGAGATTCATCTGTATAGCTTGGTGGTTCCCATTTCTGTTTGAATTTGGTGCCATCGGTCCAAAGCGATGAAAGGTGAGGTGATTGGCCTGGGGTTACATAGGCAGTGGGTGTCAGAAGTAGGGTCCAGCCCCTGTACTGCCTCTGAAGGGAAAGCAATAAACCTTTATGTGATAAGTTACAATTCAATATTTATAAAATTAAGTGCATAGGAGGCAGCATTATATATAGTAATTATGTAGTATATGATATTTATTGTACATATTAATTATAAAAATTACATATACTTTATATATTAATATATAATTATAAAATTTGCATATATTTTATATATAGTTGCATATAAAATGTATTGTATTATATATTTTATACAAATTATATGTATTTACATATAAATATATGCATTTTATAATTATTATATATAGTAAATATTATTTGTATTATACATATATATATATAGTCAGCCTATAAGTCAGGATGACCTGGATTCATGTCCTATCTGTAAAATTATACTAGTTGTATAACCTTGGGCAAATCATTTAATCTCAAAATGCTCATATATTATAAATCGCACAGGTGAGTTGCTGACTTACATCAGAGGAAGGAGTTTCTAAACCACGATTTTGCTACACTGATTAAGTCTCAGATCTGGAACAAAAACCAGCCAAGCAAAATATATCAAAATGGAATAAAATGGAGACCTTCGGGTTATCTAACTGGCTTCAGGCATGTTAGGTGTGCAGCCCAAGTGCCTCCCTGGTACCAAAAAGGAAGGTTCCTGGGACTTTGGGAAATGTGGACAAGAATAAGGTTAGATGAGTAAGCCTAGGGGATGATGAGGTCCTTGCCTCAAAGAGATCTCATACCTTGGAATCTAGTAGGCACCATGAAGTAATGAGGAGGACCATTTACTTTTGTTTGGGCATCCCATGAAACCAAGCACTCCGCTGTGTTAGCTCCTAGGGGTGGGTGGGAGGTGGATTTTCCATCTTTTCCCCCACCCTGTCTTCCTACTGCTTCTCTCTAAAATACATTTGTCCTGTATTTTGGTACACATACTCTTTATGCACCTTAAAAATAATTTCTGCTTTATTTGATACATGAGTCAGAATGATCATGGCTCCATTAGAGTAAATGAAGAGACTTCTTAGTCTGACATTCTTCTGTGAAAGTGAAAATGTTTCCCCTAGAGGCAAAAGTTGCTGGTTAAGTACAGCCTCAAATAAAAAATCTTTGTATCACAAAGAAATGCTTGCTTTCCTAGCTGTAAGCACATGGCTCTTGCAATGTAGATTTCCTTGGAAATATTTAAGGATTTCGCATTTCAGTCAGTGAAATAAAATCTAAATTTGGGACGTATGTTTATCATTTTGTTGGAAGGGAAAGTTACATTTATAAAAGTGCTCCCAGAGAATTGGCCAGTGTGCTTATGAAACTGGAGGATTGAAAATACTATTGAAATTCACTAATGGGTTTACTCTTTGCTTAGGGTCTCAGTGAAGTCATTGATTTCTTTTGTCAACTGACTGTATTTTAGTCTTTTCAATTGAATGCACATTGATAATAACTTATGGGATAGGGTTAAGTGAAATAGCTTTTTAATTTTTTTAATATTCTTTTCTCCCCTTTCCCCATACTACCTCTATCTCTGACCCCAAAAGACAGAATAAGAGAATGACATTATATATACCAATAACCATGCTGCAGAGTAAAGGGTCCAAATGAGAGTGTAGGAATGTATATATCTATGTCAAGTGAGATCATCTTACAAAATTAACTGCTTGCCATCTGCTACAAACAAGAGGGTTAATTTTAGAAAGCCATAGGTCAGCAGATGTGTTGTCTCTGAATAAGAAGATTCATTTTCTAGGTAGGTAGTAATATATAGTTATAAAACAATTTAGGAGATCCTTACACAGAAAGGGGAAAAATGGATGTAGATCAATAATTTAATTTAGCTCTGACCTGGCTAAGTTCTATAGCATGGTTCATAATTTTTCAATGAATAGACCCTTACGTTTTACATATAGAGCTTTAGTTGCCTATTGATCTGGCTTAATGCATTCTTCATCGGGCACAAAGGAACAAAGTAGGTGC
>NW_027185761.1:54167902-54184183 GCF_028583685.1 Petaurus breviceps papuanus
TCTCTCTCTCTCTCTCTTTCTCTGTATTAGAATTGTTTGCCTTCTTCTTGGAACTATTTTTTCTTAGTTGAATAATTAAAGATTTCAGGAGGGAAGTTGTAAATGAGTGAATAATGACTTGGAAGGTGAACTGATAGGTTCTTTCTTAGTTAATAGATTCTTGATCTTTCTCCATTACTTAATTGCTTATTAAAATCAGAACCCTTTCTTTCAATAGCTATTCATTGGATAGAAAATTGTTTAATTTTTAATAGAGCTCAGTAGCTGCCATAGAAAGGGGACCCAGCCTATTAATCACAAGACAGCTGATTGAGTGACTTTCATATTAATTAACTATTTGACAGAGTTCCATTATGAAGTGCACAAAGATGGTGATAAGTGTTTCAGAAGTGAAGTGATTGGCCCAGGCATGTATATGTATATTTTGGTACTGGACTGATGATGCTCCTTTCTTCTCAGTTCTCTAAGCATAGAAGGGATGCCTAATAGGTACTTATTGATTGATTGGGAGAGTCAGTTCTGCTTACCTGTCCAATCCACTCTGTATTGAATGAATTTTTAGAAAGCCTGTGGTAAAAGGTCTTCCAATGGAGGATTCCAAAGAAGCCTGTTAATTCTGCTGTGAAACATGTCTCAGCCTTCCTAACCCCCTAAAAAGGCTTTAAAAAAACCTAGACCTTTTATTTCACTGATGCAGGGAGTTCCCTGTGTAAAAAGATCCTCCACCAATGTAGACTGGGTACATAGTGGGTTCTTAATGCTGATTGATTGACTAATTGAATTAGACACTCTAATTTGACCTAACCCATCAATTGCTTCAACCATTCTTCCATGGAACATGATTTTTATATCTTTCATCTTCTAGGTTACCTACCCCTCAGTGTTATAAATTTCTCCCTTTTGAACAGCTCGGTGATGCAGTAGAGTGCTGATGCTGGAGTCAGGAAGACCCGAGTTCATATTTACTAGCAGTGTGACCCTGGGCAAGTCATTCAACCCCGATTGCCTAAAAAAAATTAAAATTAATTTCTTCCTTCACAGATCATTGATCATAGATTTCTTGCTGGAAGAATTTTAGACAGGCATCTAAATGCAGCATTCTCACTTTACAGATGAGGAGCCTTATGGGGCCCAGAGAGACTAGCTGATCTGCCCAAGGTTATAGAGGAACAAAAAGTGAGAGCCAAGATCCTCTGGATCAAAGGTTAATACCCCGAGCTATTGAATGGTATCAGCTGTCAAATGGGAGTGAGAAAGGCACCTTTGGAAAATTTGTGGGAAGATGTGGACAGGAGTTATGGAGGATAGATTGTAGTAGCTGTCACTTCAGGGCATACACATATCAATGAAATTACAATCTCATTGGAATATTTAGTACCTGGGATTTAAGATAATGTGCCAGATGTGGACCAGACAACATAGAATACAATGGAATTCTTCATCTTCTTTTTGCACGCAACCATGCTTTTATTAATGCAGTCTAAAATGGCATCACTTTTGCCCTGGTGTTGACTGTCTTTGAGCCTGAAGTAAACTAAAACCTGGGGTTATTGGGTTGTTTTTTTTTTAATGTAAACTATTTTTAATACAGGTGGCTCTTCGTTTTGTACTTATGTGGTTGATTTTTAAAACTCACATGCAGAATTTTTATGTTACAGAATTTCAGGGCTAGAACTTTAGTAATTTCTGGTCAAGTCAGACTCTTTGTGACCCCATTTGGGGTTTTCTTAGCAGTAGTTTGCCATCTCCTTCTTCAGCTCATTTAAGGAAACTGAGGCAGATAGGCTTAAGTGACTTGCCCAGGGACACATAGCTAAGTGTCAGAGGCTGGATTTGCACGCAGGGGTTCCTGCCTCCAGGACTAGCGCTCTGTGCACTGTGGCGCCACCTAGCGGCCCCAGCTGCGATCCTCTGTTCTCTAGCAATCTTTCCATGCACCTGCTCTTCACCTCTCCCAGGAGCTGCTGATACATTTATATAGCTTGCCTTGTATATTGTCTGTTTTCTGATTGTTTCCCCCATTAGATTGCAACCTCTTTAATGGCAAGAACTGTCTTTTTGTATCCCCAGTGCTTAGCACAATGCCTGGCACACATAGTAGGTGCTTATTTCTTATCCGACTGAATCGACTTCTTCCCTTCTTACATTGCAGCCAGCATATGTTTCCCCTCTGTTTCTTGAAGGGCAGTGCAATTTGAGAGCAAAAGGTCATAGACTTCTAGCCGAATGGATCTTGGAGGATATCTAGTCTACTCTTCTCATTTTTTAAAACTTTGTATCTAGTTTTTTCTGCACCTTCATTTCCTCAAAGAAGGGGATGAAAGCACCTCAGTAAAACTGATGCAGCTGAATGGGGCAATGCTTGCTTTGTTTGGTCCCCATAGTCCCCCACCATGCAGAGAAAGGAGGAGGAGGTATTCTCCCTTCTCTGGGGCCATGTTTGCTTGTTACGGTTTATCATTTCAGTCCCATTGTGGTTATTTTCCCATTTTTATTCCAACCCCCTCATTTTACAAAGGAGGAAAATAAAGCTTAGGGAACTTAATCGATTTGCTCATGGGCACAGGAGTGGTAAGTGGCAGGGATGGAATGTAAGTCTGTGTGTATTTGTGTATATGTATGCATATACATATCATTTATGTGTTTGTGTGTGTATATACACATCGATATAGGTATGTATATAGAAATATGTATTTATAGACATTTATATGCACAGTTATGCATACATATCTGTTTATATACATATGCATGTATCTGGTACACAGGGAAGCGGACCTGCCCTACTCTCTTTGAATTTCTCTCTCTCATATGCTACAGTTTCTGGTGACATCTGTGAAGAGGGATTTACTTCATCTTTTCTCTCCCAGTTTTAATGGGAGCCCTTTAGGTAGATTGCTGAAAGTGCTCATTTCACTCCAGCTAAGATTTCTTCCCACTTGCATTGTGGATTCCTGTATCTGCAATCAGTGTTTGCACTTGCATGACAAGTTGAGGATTAAAGCTTGTCACCATGGCGTATATAATTAATTAACCCCAAATTAGACCATTTCTGACCCTAATCCTTGCCCTTTCACAATCCTGGAAGAGCTGGGAAAATAATGAATGGAATCCTGAATTAGTCACCATTGTTTCTCCCTGACAAGTAAGAATGGTTCAGCAATGGCACCGATAAATAAAATTCTTTGATCTTCACTTAGATGCCCTAAGGCTGAATCTTAAGTGGTTGTCCAAGAGGAAAGGAAATGGGGAGGAGAATAGATTTTCATGATGTCAGTAAATATCAGAGAATCTCAAAGAGGGAAGGGAACTCAGAGGTTAACTAGCCCTAACCTGAACAGGAAGCTCCTTTCTAGCATCACCAACAAATGGTCATCCATTGATATCAAAAAGATACCAATATCCAGCAGATATTTATCTGCTTGCAAGTTGTCTGTCCCATTAGATTGTAAGCTACTTGAGGGCAGGGAACCTTTTGCCTTTTTTTATGTCCGCAGTTCTGAGCTCAGTGTCTGGCACTTAGTAGGAAGTTAATAATCTTAATTGATTGATTGATCTGCTTGAAAGCCTCTGGTAATGGGAGCATGGTGCCTCCTGAGGCAATTCATTGCAGCTTTGGACAGTGCTTATTTTTAGGAGGTTTTTCCTTATGTTAAGCTAAAATCTACCTCTGTCACTTCTACACATAGGACAAGTCTAATCTTCTCACCTATGATCTTTCCCCTTTTTCCCCACCCTCTCCCACCCTCTCCAAACCAAATCTGCTCTTCTCCAGGCCAAAGATCCCAATTATTTAAGCTGATCTTCATAGTGACTGGTTTCGGGTCCCTTCAACAACTTGCCTGTTGTCCTCAGGACACTCTCCAGGTGACCCAGGGCCTTCACTTCCTGGAAGTGAGCATGGTCTTGCAGATGTACTCTGATCAGGTCAGGGCACAGAAGGACTGTCCTTTCCTGTGATCTGAACATGATGTTTTTGAGAATTGTTTATTCACTTAGCCCAGTCTTTAGTCATCCTGAGTTTGTAGGCTGTTACCCTTCCTCCTACCAGGTCTTTTTCTCATATACACAGTGTTATGTATAGCTGGGGCTCGATGAGAATAATGAGCCCTGGGAAGTGGTCACTTGTATTTGAATTCATACTGTTGGAAATCATAATAATATAAAAGATGCTCATTGGTTGTACCCCAGTGGAAATATGCAGTATGGATTCTAATAATGTGACTACTTCAAGGGTACTGTGCCCATCTTGTTATTGTGGAGTTTACTTCATTATCCCAAGAGTATGTGATGAGTTGCAAAAAAAGTGATTCAGACAGCAAAAAATATTCTTTATGAGCTTCACTGGTGTTCGTGTCCAGAATTATGTCTCAGTTTGATTCTGAGCTCACTGAGGGCGAGTGTCTTTTGGCTCTTTCTGTAGCTTTAGGGCTTAACACAATGCCTGACACTTGATAGATGTTTATTGATTGATTAAGGATTAAAACCTTTGAGATTAGTGGCTCTTATTGTAAGGGAGAGAATAATGCAGACTCTCCTAGAACCATAGGTCTGTGGACCAAAAGGAGACTCTACAGGTCATCGAGTCCAATGCCTCCTCTCCTTGTACAGATGAGGAAACTAAGGCCCACATAGATTAAATGATTTGATCAGAGGGAAACAAGGAATGGGATTCTACTTTGAACCCAGGTCCTTCTGCTCAGAATCTTTCCACTTTACCAACCTGTCTCTGATAAGAGAATTCAGCCAGATCTTGAAGTCAGTGGTTAAAATGGACCATCAGGCACCATATGCATTTGTTACGCTCGAGTATGCACTTTTGTTACGTGGGTTTTTTTTTTCTTTTTTTTCCTCTGAAGGGTGATGGAAGAGAGAGAAAATAGATTTTTACTAGCTGAAAGAAATGAAATTACATTTAAAAAGGAAATGGTAAAACAAAATGGAATAATATAAGAGGAGGACCTGTGGGGAGAGGATCATTGTCAGGTCAACCAGTCAGCAAGCGTTTATTATGCACCGACTACTAGTTCCTGACCTCAAGAAGCTTCTAGGCTAATGGTAATGGTTGATTGTGGTGGTAGAGAGGGGAGAAGGGGACATGAAAGCATCTATGTACAAATATATTTAGAATTAAAAGTAACTAAGAAGATGACAGTCCAACCCTTTCATTGGATAGAGAACAAGCAGACACACTTTGAGGGAAAGTCAGCTAGTGATCCCCTCAGTAGTAGATGACAGAAAGGGAATTCCAACTCTGGTCCTTTTACTCCAGATGGAATTTTCTTCTCCTTATACCACATGAGGAAGACCTGGTTGGGGAATGAATAGTCTAGAGGTGGTCCTGGCTGAGGCAGATGGATGTGTCCATTTCCTGGGGCGTCCCATTCGGTGAAATTGTTTCAGACCTATCGCTGCAGTGGGTATCTGATAGAGAAGAGTGCCAGGTAGAGAAAGGAGGTTACCTGATCTGCTGCTAATCCTTGGCCCTATATTTAGACTTGACACGTTCCTACATCCCCAGGCCAGGCTGCTGTTTGCTTTCTGAACTGTTTTATATCAAGCTCCTTGACTTCAGTAAAAACCCATAACATCTATCACATACCTCGATAATTAGGCCCCATGCTGCGGACGCTCCTTAAAAATAGTCATTTAAATGTCCTTTGATTATTTTTTTTGCCATCCACAGGGAAATTGAAATGGCCCCCTCCAGTCTAGTTGCTGAGCCCTTTAAGGAAATGCTGAAATTGAAAGAGTTTGATAGAATTGCTGGACCATCAGCTTCTGCAGGGAACTCCCTTGAGATGAACCTGCAGTAGGAAACCACCCTACTCCCTGGGGCTAGAAAACCCCCAGGAAGTGGGCATGAGGACCAGCAGAGCTCAGAGGGGGCCCTGGGCAGAGGGAGGTTTGGTCCAGAGTCAGCAGTGCCGGTTTGAGGCTTGGTGGCCCAGTTTTGAGCTCAGAGGGAGCCGTAACTTAAAGCCTTCATAGATTCCCTCGCCCTTGCCAGCCGCTGACCTGGCAGGTGGTGACTGCCTCCCCTTCGAGACACTGAGCTGGCCAACCACGGATCTGAGCATTGATAAATGAATGGAAAGAAGAGAAAGCAATTTTCAGATGATTTTTACTCCCTGGTAGAAAGTATATTTTGGGAGTTTAAAGTAAATGATTGCAGCTCTGCAGCTGGAAGAGACAGCAGAGGCCGTTTAGTCCAGCCCCTCTCATTTAAAGATGAGGAAATTGAGGCTCCACAAAGTAAAATGGCTTTGCTGAGGTCACTCAGGTATTAAAGGTCAGGCTCCCTCTGGCTCCCAAAGCCAGTACTTTTTCTACTATATCATGAAGAAAATGACATCTGGGTAGCACTTTTGTAAGGTTTGTGAAACTTCTTTGTCAACATTGACTCATTTAATCTACACAGTTACCATATGGATTAGTTGGCTATTGGTTTCATTAACCCTATTTTACAGACTAAAAAGCTGAAACTGAACCTCAGAAAGTCTAAATCACTTGCCCATAGTCCCATGGCAAGTGCCAGAGATAGGAGGAGAAGCCCAAGTCTCTCCTAATTCCAAATCCAGCGTGCTATCCACCATGCCATATATATGGAAAACATCTTTAAGTGAACTCTGGACATTCTTCAAATATTAGAAGCAAGATCTGTATTGATATATATAGAAGCAAATATCTATAAGCAAGATAATTATTGAATAGATAACTTATCAAATGTCTGAATTTATTTCAGAGTGAATTTTTGAAACATGAGGGAATTTCTTAAAAGATGCCCACGAAAATAAATTCAAGCTATTCCTGAAGTAGGTTTATGTAATCCTGTACCTTATTTACAGATTACACAAATGTTCTTTGATTTTGATTCAGTTCAGCAAATATCAGTATTGATAATAGCATATGTATAGTACTTTACAAATAGTTTCTCATTTGGTTCTCATAAAAACCCTGGGAAGTGTTGCTATTGTTATCTGCATTTTATAGATGAGGAAACCAAGGCAGACAGAGGTTAAGTGACTTGCCCTGGGTCTCACAGCTACTATCTATCTGAGGTTGCTTTTGAACTCAGGTCTTGATGACTCTAAGCCCAGCACACTAAGCACTCTGTCACCTTCAATTTCTTCTGTTTCTATTGCCTTTGTGATTTAGACAAATCATTTAATCTCCTTGCTTCTTAGTTTTGTCCTATCTAAACCAAGAGGGTTGTACTGTGTGGCCTTTGATCCTCTAATGAGAAAGGCACTATTGGAGATGTTGGGGGTTTAGACACAAGAGACAGTCTTTGCCCTCAAGTGGCTTATTTTCTACTGATGATGAGGTGGGAGGAGGGATGGCACAATGTACAGTATGTGCAGAGATAAATAAAATGTGTTAATAGAAAACACCATGGGAATTTTATGGTCCATCGAGAAAGATGTAGACAGGGTATCCGCTTATGTTTAGTGGTCTTCAGATTTTTAATGACCCAATTTTATTCCAAGATGTGACTTTGCCTAGATCTCGGAGTGCTCAGACAGTGTCTTTCATGGAACGTTTATTGACTCAGAGAGGATGCAAAGTGCATTTCCCCGGGTTAATGAACCGTTTCCTCTGACATTTCATTACTGGTTTCAAAAATGATCAAAGATGGCATTGTGTTACCTGTCAGGATGCTCGTCTCAAGAACACACAATGGAGAAAAGTTACTGTTGTCTTGGTGTTACAAGCAGAGAGAGGAGGCGGTGAGGGAGGAAATTACTGTTAGCTTAACAAATTAGTAAAATGAACAGTCACATAGAACCTTAGTGGTTTGTGGGCAAAACTTCCCATTCTGAGCAGATAACAGTTACATAGAAATAAAGGGTAATCTTTTCCTTCAGATATAATTAATTTCTTGCAAGTACAGTGATTTTTACTTAAAAGGAGCACCTTCTCACTCTTTGCATGCATCTTGTGTGGAACTGTTTTCCAGGTCTTCTGGGATGCAGAGAATGCCAACCCCTCAGAGCTCACATAACCTACTGAGCATCTAGAATACACTCCCACACATACCCACACCCACCCATACACATCTATACACATGTGTATATGCTATATGTGTTTATATACATGTATATGTGTATGTATGTAGATATAAATCTGCACATGTATACATACACGTATGTGTACATACTGTATCTGTGTACTTATATGTACATATATTTTGTTCCAAGGCAAGAGGCATAGAAAACTGGGCCCACTTATAATAAAGTTTCTGTGCTTGGTATCATGCATAAGGAGATGAAGGGAGGGATACTCATTTATACAGCCCATGTGCCCAGGTAAGAGGAGCTAATTACTTTTCTTGATACCTGACAAAACCTTCCACTTCAATTCCACGGATAATGTATGGGCAGCTTTGCTGAACCATTTAAAATGTACTCAGCCTGGAAGTTGAATTTATTTTTTTTCATTTTGAGTTCATCACCTCTAGGGATTGCCTTCTGAGGCCTCCTTCCTGCATAATGAATAGCGAGGAGTGGATATTTCATTACTGGGTATCTCCCCATTGCAGGCAGCTCGGGGAGAATGTCCCCTCTGTTCAGAGTGTGAGCCTCATTTATTTTCCTTTGCTTTCAACCGTGTGCAGAGCTTCAGCTGACTACATTATTAAATTACCGTTATTACACTGAGATGTCTTGGTAGGATAAGGTGCCAGGTGAGCTAAGTTATTGTTGAGTCTGGACCACATTTTCCTTCTCAGGTTGCCATGGGTGGAATTCCATTAGTTTCCTGGGCTGGCAGTCATTGACAGGAGGCTCTGAATCCAATCCAAGGAAAAGTGCGCCAAGAGCAAGTCTATAATAATGGGATGTGGGCTTTCTTTTAAAATCCCCTAGATTTTGAAAAATTTTCACATGAAATAGACTGCATGGCTGTAGGACCTACTGAATCATCTCTATTGTATTTTTTCCACTCTCTCACACGTAGGTGTATTAAGAAAATTGTGAGACCTCCCGTAAGTGGCTCAAATGTATATAATATTTAACAATATGCTTTTCTTAGGACCAGTTCACTTGCTGTTAACAGTGGAGCTGTGATTTGAACTCAGGGATCATGATTCTATATCCAATGTTCTTTTTATTGCCCCATAATTTACTTATGTCAGTCAGTGAGCAATCATTAAGCTCCTACTGTGTTCAAGGCTCTGTGATAAATACTGGGGATACGAAAGGAGGCAAAGGACAGTCCCTCCCCTCAAGGAGCTTACAGTCTAATGGGAGAGACAACATGCAAACAAACATGTAGCAATAAGCTACATTCAAGATCAAAAGGAAATAATTAACAAAGAGAAAACACTAGAATTAAGAGGGGCTGGGAAAGATTTCCTGTAGAAGATAGGATTTTAATTGGGATTTAAAGGAAGCCAGAGAAGGCAGGAGGCAGAGATAGGGAGGGAAAGCATTCCAGGCATGGGGGCCAGCCAGAGAAAATGCCCAGAGCTTAACGATGGAGATATGACAGCCCTAATCACAGACTTTCAGAGGTGAAACAGGCCAGCTTGTAACTGAAGAATCCTGTCTTTGTGAGAGGTCCCTTGGACTCTGCTGGAAACCCTTCGCAGAAAGGGATCCCACTTCCCAGGGAGTCGATTCTGCTTTTGGACAGCTCAATTGTTTTCATGAAGGTTCTTCTCAAGCCACACTTAAATTTTCCCCCTGTGCAACTTCAAATCATTTCTCCTTGTTTTGTCTTCTGCCAGGCAATAGGACTGGCCTTAATTCCTCTTCCACATGGCAGCATTTCAGATAACTGAAGACATTCTCATGTCCCTCCAGTATTCCCTTTGACAGGCTAAACCTCCTAGGCCCTTCAAGTGATCTTATCCTCACTTGGCCTCAACCCAAGATTCCTCCCATCTCATTTGCCCTCCTCTGGATACTTTCTAGCCTCTCAGAGACTTTCTAAAAATGTCACTTCTGAAATTGGACAAAATATTCTAGGCTGGGACCACCACCTCTCTGTATGGCCTCTTCTCAGACAACTTTCAATTTCAAATAGCATTACCCCCTCCCAAAAAAGTGATGTCAGTACCAAAAAGAGCAATAAAAAAGAAAAGTGGAAAGGTATGATTATTCTTCCTCCTTAAAATCCTCTTTTTCTACTATTTGTTCTTGCTTACCTATTCAAGATCATTGACCTAGATTCTTTGCCTTTACTTCTATTGGTAAGGGAAAAGAGACACTGAGAGATGGAATTTAGGTAGGCCATTGGCATAGTCTAAGCTTTCCTACAGGATACACTTGATTTTAATGGGGATGAGGGTCAGGACACCATAAATTTCAGAATCATCAGAATGCCACTGAGATTACTATGGGAAAGGAGAGTTGCTAATAGATTTGTGGGACCAAAAATGATAAATGCATAAAAGGAGTCACAGATTTAGAGCTGGAAGGGATCTTATAGGTAATATCATTCCACTACCACCACCCCCCATTTTAAATCAAGGCCCAGAGAAGCTAATGACTTAGCCAAGGTCACACATAAATTGCAGATCTGGGATCTGAATCTAGTTTCTCTTACTCCAACGTTGTGTAGTCTTCATACTGTTGCTGAAGTTAGGCATCAACATCAGGAAGACAACAACTGTGGCAACAAATCATTAATTTGTTAACCCCTCCATTTCTAGTGCTGCCTTCATGTAAACCATGGAAGAAGCACTCTTTTCTTTACTGCTTGTGTAAGTGATCCTTTTCTTCTTCTCTAAAATGGTGATAATAAATGCAAGGTGTAAGGGAGCAAACAGGGAAGTGTTGGGTTGTAGCAGAGTAACTTGACCATAATGATCTATAAAATGAGGAGTTGGGACTCAATAGAGCACTGGGGTTGGGGTCAGGAAGACCTGAATTCAAATCTGGCCTCAGAAACTTGCCAGCTGTGTGACCCTGGGAAAGTCACTTAACCCTGTTTGCCTCAGTTTCCTCATCTTGTGAAATGAACTAGAATAAGAAATGGCAGCCCACTCTGGGATCTTTGCCAAGAAACCCCCAAATGGGCTCATGAAGAGTTAGACGCTCCTGAAATGTCCCAATAAGAAATAGCTTGATCTTATGGTCATGGATCCCCAGTGGTCGTCTCTTCTTTTTCCTAATGTCAGTATGCTTTGTTGGAACCCAACGTTGGGAGGAATCACAGAGTTGATTGTGTCATGATTAAGTGTCATGTAGAAGAGTAATATAAGGTCCACCAGAAAGTACATTGTATTTGTAGCCGGAGGGACAGTTAAGGATCCTTGGCTCTGCCACCCTCCATCCGTGGGGCCTGGAGGTTTGGTCTGAGGCTCTTCATCTCTAACAATTAATGGGTTGAACTTTATCGAACAATCAGTAAGCATATATTAAGTACCGACTGTTTACCAGGCACTTTGCTAATCACACGGGATACAAGCACAATAAATGCAACAATCCCCACTTTCAAGAAGCTTGCATTCTGATTTAGGAGACAATCACATGTCTATACATGGTGTTAGATGTATATATGTCATATGTATAGACGCACAAATATATAGCATAAATATAAAGTGAATGAGTACAAATCTATGCACAGTGGTCAAATACAAGATAGATTGGGACAGAGGCTACTAATATTTGTGGGAAGCTTTTTGCAAAAGATGATTCTTGAGCTGGATCTGGAAGAACAAGAGGTTCCCCAGAATTATAGCAGCTAGGAGAATGTCACAGTTTCTAGTTACATGTGTGAGTATTGGTGAGATCTAGAGTGTGACCATCCTATGATCTGAGGACATAGAATTCATAGGTTCACATCTGGAAGGGACCTTACTGGCCATCTAGCCCCACTCTCTCATTTTACAGATAGGGAAACAGAGGCTTATGGGTACTGAGGGACTTGCCCAAGGTCACTTGGGTAGTTAGTGTCAGCCATAGGTCTTGAGTCCCTTTTCTGATTTCAAATCTACTGCTTAGAAAGAACCGCAAGTCCTTTCTAATGCCAGCCTTCTGTGGGTTAAGTTGCAGCTATGGGCTTCAGTCATAGCTTGTATGTATCACTCTGGCATAGTCTGTGATATTAGGTATTGCTGTTCATTCCTGTTAATCCTGGTCTGTTTGTAAGTCAGTAGGCATCTAGAGCATGACTGCTAACCCTATTGGAGATACTCAGTAAATATTTGTTTAGTTGAATTGCCTCAAAACCAGTGATGTGGGGCATCATTTTCTCAACTGCAATGTTTCTGCCATCTCTACGAGAACCGTATCCTAGGAGGAGGATTTGACCCCAGGCTTAAGTGGCTAATTAGTTTTAGTAACATGCCTTTTAATTCATTCAGCACCTAACCGATAGACTTACAGTCATATACTCATTATTCTTCCATATTTATTGTCTATACCTTTGGTTAAGATTTAGGAATTTTGATGAAATTTACATTTTTGTGGATTTTAATATAATGATGCATAATAAGATATTATTTAATAAAGATTAGTGTGCGCTAGTAAGGGAAGAAGGTCTTACTAAGGATAATCCATTTATAATATAAATTAATTCATTTTCTTTGCATATTCATATAGAAACACTGTTATCCTCCCTCATGAACATGTAGGGGTGAGGTGAGTTTCTTTTGATATGGCTTGCAGCCTGTCTTCTTCTATACCGCTGTAAAAATAAAAATCATCTCCCTGCCTTGCATTACAAACTTCATCAGAGTACCACATGCTGTTTTAACTGTCTTGACTGTAAGGGAGAAAATGACTAATTGAAGTCACTTATTGAAATAATGGATTGGGTTGTGACACATGGAGAGAACGCTCCAACGATGGTCTCCAGCTGATGTTATGTAAAAATATTCAGCCATGAAATATGCACTCACGGATTGCTTTCTGCAGATGTCTGTGGAATGCAGATAATCAGTGTGCTGACGAGGTCTGGAAATTAAAGATCTCCTTGACCAGCGAGAATTATGGCCTGTAAGGACAGTGTCACAGAGTAATAATGAAAGAGCATTTAATCTCTGGAAGTGTGAATTACAATCTGCTGTGGGTCACCATGAAATTAGGTGGTCCTCTCTTCCCTTCCCCCCTTTGCTGAATGATCAGCTTAGGTGAAAACGGGTGCTTCCATGGTCCGGGCATGTTGAATATTTAGCTATGCTGGAAATCCCTTCCAAACAGCAAGGAACATCAATATCTTCTTTTGCCCTGACATGAAGATGTCTTTGGTCCACTTTAGAGTATATTGTTTCTGACTTTTGTTTAGAGAGTGTTTCTTGGAGATGGATTTTAGACCTTCTAATAGCACACATTTTATGGCAATATTATTGCTATGACATCTCTATTATTAAGGTGGTGATCCCACCTCCCTCCTTATTTCTTCTCACGTCCCTACAGAATATAACTGCTCTGCCTGTGTTGAATCTCCCTGTCTTTCCTATCGCAGGTAGCTATTTAGAAGCTTGTTTAAATAAATGGTAAAAACCTTGCTTAATATAGAAGTTCCCTAGGCTCTGAATTTCTAATGATCGTATTGTTTGAGAATATTAGAAAGCTTCTGGGCTCACCAACTGGATGCTTTATTAACAACAAATAGAAGCTAAATACCACTAATGATGCTCATCAGGGCCTGCAGTTTTAAAAGGCAGGGCCCCAAGTGAAAGGAGTTTGTTGGCAACATATGGAAAAGAAATGGAATCTTCTAATATTATTATGTTCGGTTTCTGAAGCCCAGGAGCAACATTTAAATTGTTTCCATCTCAGTTACAGGGAAAATGATAAGTATTGTTCAGAAATACCTTGTACATTTCCTGTTCTTAGAAAAAAAAAGAATAGGAAAAGAGAATTGGATGGGGAGGGTAGAGATGTTCTTAGAAAAGTATTTTTAAATAGCAACTTGTAAATTCCATTCTCTGTTGTAAGAAAACCAACCCCTTATACCTGAATGTGTAATAAAACAACTATTTGACACCTTGAGATGCATGAACTATGTAGAGTAATCAGAGCTTATTTTTCAGCAATGGAGATTGGAATTTACAAGTCACTGCTAAAAGGAACCTTTCATTTTAGTTTTATTTTCTAAGGGAGAGTGAAATTTACAAGTCACTGCTTAACAATAACGAGGGTGCCATTTCCTATATAATGAATAGTGAAATTTGCAAGTTCCCAGTTAACAATTCTCTCCATTTCTGAATTTCTGAAAACCATAAATTGGTTTTTTTGTGTTTGTGTATGTATGTATGTGTATATGTTTATTTGTTTGTTTTTCCTCTTAAGGGGAAGTAAAATTTCTAAGGTTAGTCAAAATAATTTATTATGAATGCATTCTTGTTGCCTATTGAGATGTATTGTGGAAGTAAAGGGTCATGAACATGTGGAGTGTGGAAACTATTTGGAGAGTGTTTCTGATTTTTGTTCACCACTAAAAACATAGAGAGGACCCCAGCACCATGAATCCTGAACAACCTCATCCCATTTCTTTTGTCATTTTCATTTTTGATAAATTTAATTTATATACCTATTGCATGCATACTTTCCTTTTTTGAAATTTTGCTGCCTAAAACAATTTCCTCAAATTAAGAGGGATTTTAAAACAACAGAAATGTATTTTTTAAAAGTTGCTTGGAAAAGTTATGCTTTCTCCATCACTGGGACTATCTAAGAAGCCTCTGGAATGACTGAGCATGACAGAATTTCACAGAATCACAGAATTTCAGAATTTGAAGAGATCATCAGAACCATTGAATGCAGTCTAACAAAAAAAAAAAAGTACCCTCAGCTTCAGATCCCTGACGAATGATCATTTGGAAGCCTTTACGTAAGGGGGACGTCTCTAGCTTCTGTGACAGCTTGTTCAATCTATATGTGGAAGCCTCTGCCATTAGGAGTTACCTATCTAACCTTGGGCAAATTGCATCACCCACCTCTGTAACCCTTAGTTACCATACTTCTGTAACTAGGGTTATTGGACTGGAGAAATTATAAGCCCCCTCCAATTCTAAATACATGCTGTTATTAATGTTTTACGGAGAATTCTTGCATTGGCTGGAAAGTTGGGTTAGATTACCTCAAAAATCCTTCCATGATTTAAGAGTGTGATTTTATGGAGTGCCCCCACTTCTCCTTTCTATTAAAATGAAACCCATATTAAGGACCCTGCTGGAATCCCATATTCCATCTAGACTTTTTCCAGTCAGCATCATTACTTAAAGAATTCTCTCCTTTCCCTGAATTTCAATAGTCATTGCTGTCAATTCAAGGATTATTTATTAAACTACTTTTAGGTACGAGGCAGCATGCTGGACACTGGGGACAGGGTATACAGAAAAGGAGGAAGATCCCTTTTTATGCTTCATTTGGTGAATAATCACAGACAATCTGTTTGTATCATTTTTATTTTTGTCTTGAATTGTTATCTTTGTATTGTCCTAACTCTTCAGACTTTGATATTTCAAGTATTTCTTGTCTCCCTAACCATTATAATCTTCTTCAGGGTGGGGACAATGTCTTTTATTTCTTTGAGACTCCTACAGTTTCAGCAAATCAAAGAATTTAATATTTGTAAGAGCAACCAGAGACTTTCTAGTCTGACCCCGACCTGACCAAAAATCCCTTTTATAACACACACCTCCAACAAGAGGTCACCCAGCCTAGTCTAGAGGGACTCTGTGGCCCCTTGCAGGTCCAGATCGATGATCCCATGGTACAGTGGAAAGTCTCTGGTAAGGAGAATCCTATCACCCTCCCCTCAAGCTGATGAGATCACTGATGATCAGCAAAAGTTTTGTTCTTTTGAGTCTAATATGGTCTCTTTGAACTTTCATCCACTCTTCCTTGTTCTGCTTCCTGGAAATCTAACTCTGATTCCCCAGAACAGTCCTTCAGGGAAATACTCAAAGTCAGGCACGATATTCCTCCGAAGTCTTTTCTTCTCCAGGCTAACCATCCCTTGTTCCTTGTATCATGGGGTCTTTAAGCCTCTCCTCAACTTGGTCATCTCCAAGATGTGTTCCTCTTCATCAGTCTGCTTCCTTTCATGGGGTATATAGAGCCAGACACAATAATTGAACCTAAGTTTCCCCAGGGCAGAGTGGGGAGGGACCCTGTTGTGGACACTGTCTCTCATTGAAGTTTATTAAGGTCACCTTTAGCTCTCTTTCTTTCTTTCTTTCTTTCTTTCTTCCTTTCTTCCTTTCTTCCTTTTTTTCTTTCCTTTTCTTTCTTCTCTCTTTTCTCCTCTCTCCCTCCCTCCCTCCCTTCCTTCCTTCCTTCCTTCCTTCCTTCCTTCCTTCCTTCCTTCCTTCCTTCCTTCCTT
>NW_027185761.1:54184193-54186309 GCF_028583685.1 Petaurus breviceps papuanus
CTTCCTTCCTTCCTTCCTTCCTTCCTTCCTTCCTTCCTTCCTTCCTTCCTTCCTTCCTTCCTTCCCTCCCTCCCTCCCTTCTTTCCTTCTTTCCTTCTTTCCATCTTTCTGCCTTGTTACAGTGTTTAGTCCCTTATATCTTGCAGTCCAAACACATGCCCACATCTTATTTTCATATAATAGCTGTTTACCTAGTCTCTTTCATTCTGTATTTTTGAAGTGCATTTTAACCCCACTTTATATTTAGCCATATGAAATTCCATCTTATTCCATGCTGTAGCTTGTTCAGACTTCTTTATATCTGGACCCTTTCACCCAGTGTATTAACTCTCTATTCCACTTTTTTATAGTCTCTATATTTGACGAATATGCATGATTCCTTTCATTTAAGCACTGGCAAAAAATGTTGAACAGCATAGGGCTATTCACAGGTTCTGTGGGGCACAGGAAGGAAGGAAGGAAGGAGGGAGGGAGGGAAGGAGGTAGAGAAGGAATGAGGGAAGGAAGGAAGGAAAGAAGGGATGAAAGAAGGGAGGAAAGACAAAAGGCATTTATTAAGCATTTACTAAGTGCCAGACCCTTTACTAAGCCTGGGGAAAACAAAATTGCCTCAGTTGCTGCCCTCAATTAGCTTAGATTCTGATTGAGTAATGGGGGAAGTAGAGAGGTGTTATGGCTCCAGAGTAGCACCGTAACACAATTGTTTGGCAAGCCCTTTTCAGGTTGATTCAGTTTCTATGCACAAAAAGAAGTGGAAAATGGTGGTGCATGATTGAATGTTACTCCTCTCCCATCTTGTACGCAAGGACACAAGCACGTGGCAGAAGTAACATGCAACTGCTCTGATGTAATGACCATGACAAAAAGGGAAATAGTTGGGTAAGCCTGGAAGTCTTTTATGATCATTGCTTCCTTTTCCAGGTGTCCAATGGGCATCTCTTTTAATATGCTTTAGCATTTTGCTGGGAATCAGGGGGAAGCTTGCAAGTCCATAATTTGCAATCTTCAACTTCCTTAAAAACAAAACAAATTAGATATTTGTCCCTCTCTGTTCTCATGGGGCACCAAATAGAATGCCCGATTCCATGCTTTGCATATAGTTAGTGCTTAATAAATGCTTAATTGAATTTAAGTGAAGTACCCTGGTATTTTACTAATAAAGGTAATGTGGGTGGGAGAGTAGAGAAAAAAGAAAATCAGCCCCTCTGATAGTGAAAGGAATACATTACCTAGAATGTTTCAGCAGGAGTGAGTCTGTGACATTTGAAGAAAGTATCCTAAATTGGGCTAAGGGAAGTAGAGAAGGATATAAAAATAGATCACATTTATAGTACTTTAAGATGATTTTTAAAAGATATGTACTGAAGACGGAAGCAAGGGCAGGTAACAGAGGATCATTACAAAAGCTTGGCATGGTACTCTTAGGATCATGCCCAGAGTCCTAAAAAGCTCAGAATGAGCTGAGGCTGGTAAGTGAAACTAAGGATGATGAAAAGAGGTTTTTGGGATTTTTTAGGTTATTTGGGGGAAAAGACAAAGATCAAAGAAGGAATAGGCCAGCTACTCTGGGTGGACAGGACAATGAGAACTGACACGGGAGAAGAGTCTGAGCTATGCATTTCTTCTCTTGCTTCTCTTTTCTCTGCTAAGGTAAATGACCTTTGGACTAGAAGAACAAAAATAGCTAATTTGGAGTTGATAGATGAGATGAGTAAGGAAATAGTAAGATAGCCCCTCCCTGCCCTTGATGAGTTTAAATCACATGACCTGGGTGAACTATCTGCTTGGGTAGTGCAGGAAGAGAATGTGGTTGACAAGTCATCCACTGAATGTTAAAAAGTCTTGACATAACAGGAGATGTAACAAAGGGCCAGAAAATGACAAATGAGTTTTCTGATTTTTTAAAAAGGGAAGAGAATAGAATTTGTTAACTATAGACCAGGGAGCTGGACTTTGATTCCTAGCAAAATCCTACAGTATTGTGAAAGAGATGGTCAATCACCATCTGGAAAAGGAAATGGTCATCACCAAGAGCTTGCTAGTGTGATTTTATCAACAACAATTCATGTCTTCCTTCCTTCCTTCCTTCCTTCCTTCCTTCCTTCCTTCCTTCCTT
>NW_027185761.1:54186319-54220251 GCF_028583685.1 Petaurus breviceps papuanus
CTTCCTTCCTTCCTTCCTTCCTTCCTTCCTTCCTTCCTTCCTTCCTTCCTTCCCACTACCTTCCTCTCTTTCTTCCTTTTGCCCTCTTTTCCTCTCTTACTTCCTCTCTCTCTCTCTCTCTCTCTCTCTCTCTCTCTCTCTCTCTCTCTCTCTCCAGTTAGAGCAGAAGAACAGTATAGAAAGAATTTTACTGGATTTTAGATAAGCATTTGACAAAGTGACTAACCTGCTCCCTCTTACCTCAACATAAAATACAAGATTTAAAGGCTTTCATAATCTGATTGTAACTTGTCTTTCCAAACTTTCTTTCCCCTTTCACCAAACAGGTCTACTCTTTGTTCCCCTTATAAAACCTTTCATTCCCTACCTCTGTCTAGAACATTTCTCCTGTCTTGAATGTTATTTCTCTGTGCTTCTGTCTCAAAATCTCAGCAGCATAGCTTAGTAGATGTCTTCAGCAGCAGGCCTTCCCTGATTCCCCCAACTATAAGAGCTCTCACGGCCCTCTGAAATGACTTTGTGTCATTTTTGTATAGATTCTTTATATACACATCTATGAACATAATGGTTTCCCCTGTAGAATGTTAACTTCTTAAGGACAGGGACTCCATTAATTCTGAGTATTAATCTGCAAACCCTAGAACACAAATGCTCAATATATTCCTATAAAATTGAAATGAATTGACAAGTATTCCTGTGGAAAAGATGGAAAGATGTGGGCCAGACAATAGTACAGTAAAGTGTATTTGGATATGGTTGAACGGTTAGACCCAAGATTACCAATGATTTGATGTTATCTTGAAAGGCAGTCTTCAGTGAAATGATCCAGGTATGTGTATGCAGTTCTGTACTGTTTAATATTTTTTATCAGTGGCTTGGATAAAGGCATTGATGGCAGGCTTATCAAACTTGCAGATGGGAGGGATGGCTAACATCTTGGTAAACCAAGTCAGAATCAAAAAGATCTTGACGAGCTAAAAACTTGGACTGAGTCTAATTATATGAAATTCCATAGAGAAAAATGTAAAGTCTTACAAGTAGGCTCAGAACATCAGCTCCAAAATGGTGGAAGCGTGATTAGATAGTAGTTTTTCTTAAAAAAAAATGTATATGTATATATCGATAGATGTATATGTATGTGTGTATATACATATGTGTTTATATATATATATATATACATATATATATATATATACATATATATATATATATATATATATATATATAGAGAGAGAGAGAGAGAGAGAGAGAGAGAGTTAGAGTTGCCTTGGCTTCTCCCAGGATATCTGTCCACATGTCATAATATCAAACTTGTCATCCCGGACCATCCCTGAACAAAAGGCACTTCTCTCCTAGGGAATCCAGAATAGCCTAAATCTGTGTTGAGAATGGGAGTTTGGGGCTCAGAAGACCTGAGGTCCCCCCCCCCAAGAGATGAGGACTTGATTTGGAGGACTTTACAGGGCTCTCTCTAGCTCTAAATCCAGGGTGACCTTCTTTCTTCTTTTTATGCATTTTTATGATCCTAATTGTTTACATATTGTCTCCACCATTTCATGAGCTTTTTGAGGGCAGGGACTTTCTTTTGTATCTCCATCAGTTAGCACAGTGTTTGCCATATTGCTGTGTCCCATAGACCATACTATCTATGAAGTTTTCTTGACAAAGATTCTGGTGTGGTTTGCTGTTGCCTTCTGCACTGGGTTAAGGCAAACAGAGGTTAAGTGACTTGTCCAGGGTCACTCAACTAGTAAGTGTCTGAGGCTGGATTTGAACTGAGTTCTTCCTGACTCCAAGGCCAGAACTCTGTCTACTGAACCTTCTAACTGCCTCATCACGTAGTAGGTGCTTAATGAATCCTTGCTGATTGATTAATCTTCTGACCCTAGGTTGAATCTTGATGTATGGAGGTCATTCTGTCTTAAGATTTAGGTCCCTAGTGGTTAATCTTTATCTAATCTGCATCCTTACTTTGCCTTTGTGTGTCCTGGAGGGATGTATCAAACACAACCACCTCAGATGGTTAATTCCTATCTTGACCTTGGGCATATCCCTTACCCTCTGGGCCTCAGTTTCCTGATCTGTAAAATGAGAGGTTGCATTAGATGGCCAGCTCTAGTTCTATCCTTGAGTTCCTGAGGCAAAGAACCTGCTTCTCCCGTCCTGTTTGGTCTTTATTTCTCAAGTTTTATCAGTACTGCTTTTCTGTGTCTTCTCACCCTCCTCACTGTAGCTTTATTAGAGATGCACCTGGTCTATCCTGAGCTGACCTAAATGCCTGCCTCTGACCCTCCTCCCTCCATTAAAAGCAGAAAAGGAGGTATTCTGTAAATCTGGGAGTTGGGGGATTTAATTTTTTTCCTAGTGACATTAATATAATTATCGTCAGCATTTTATGGTGGCATTTAAAGTGCTGACACAGAAAAAATCCTTCCCAGATCCAATCGAAATTCCCCTTTGAAAACTTCCAGCCTCCTGCATTTCCCCTACTCTTTACCCATTACAGCTGAGTAATTGAAGGTCCTTGGGTTTTTTCAGACTTTGTTTTTCTCTTTCTTCAAACTGTGTCTTTGAGAAGAGCTGGGAACAGGGGCTCCCTGAGTAGAGTCCAGCCAGGGCAACATAAGCCGTTTCTTTGACAGTATGTGAAAATATACTGATGGGAGGCAGCCTACCTGGAGATGAGGCCAGCAGGATGTACAGTCTTTGAATGATTAGCTTTGATGCTCAGGGGGCTTAAAGAAAGAGACAGAATCCAGGGAAACGTAGCAGCTCCTTTTTTCTTGTCCCATGTGTGATGTCTGCCTCAGTGGAGATGCTGGAGGGACCCCTCACTCTGAGGCTTTCTTCAGACTCTCAGGTCCCCAGATCTGCTATTCTTCAGGCTTGACTATGCTGGCAGACTCATTTGATTCAGTCTCTTTTGATGGTATACTAGGGAAATGACCAGGCTTCAGGCAATAGGTCAGTGTACAACCTCTCATCTCTATCACACATTGTTTCCTCAATGGGCAGATTCTGAATCGAGTCTGGCCAGTTGATGGAGGCTGGTTGATATTTAATCTGTAGCTGAAGAGTAGTACTGGGAATGGGGAGAAGGGTGCTGGTAAGACACAAGGACAGAGGAAGAGAAGAATGACACCATAGTGGGAGAGAACACTTCAGTTTTCCCAATGACTGGACCTGTTTTCTACCTTACTCACTATTATCATTCCAAATGAGAGCTGGCTGAGGACCTGGAGAGAAGAGAGCTCTTACTTTGTTTCAGAATCACATAGATTAGGATTCTAAGGGAATTTTGACCTTATCAGGTCCAGCCCCATTCTTTTACAGATGGGGAAACTGAGACCAAGAAAGTGAAATAACTTGCTTATGTTCGATTTATTTAGAAATAAATTTCATGAGCAGGATTTGAATTCAGACCTCAGGGAAGCTAGGCCCATGTTCCTTCTCTTTTTATTTTGAAGTGGTCTGTGTATAGTTTGGGAAAAGGCATCAGAAGATCATAAATGGGGAGAAAACCTCAGGTGCCATTTAATGGAACATTTTTCTTTTCTAGCTGAAAACAAACAAAATTCCAAGACCAGGAGAGATGGAGTAATTTGCCCAGGGTCGCACAGCTAATATGTGCCTGAGGTGGGATTTGAATCCAAATCTCCCTGATCTGATGCTCTTTCCTCTGTACCATATTGCCTAATGTATAATTTGGGAAAAAAATCATTTTCTTTGTCCCTTTCCTTTCCCTCCTGAGTTTGAAATGGTCTGTGTCTAATTTGGGAAAAGGCCTCAGAGGATCATAGGTCAAGATATGACCTCAGAGTTCATCCAACCTCCTCATTTTCCCAATGAAGACACAGAGGCCCAGGAGGGTTAAGTGATTTGTGCAAGGTCACATGGGTGATAAACATCACAGACAGGATTTGAATACAGATCTAATCTAGTGAAAAAAGCCTTGATTAAATTCCGCGTGCCAGATACTCTGCTAAGTGGTAAGGATGCAAGAAGAGAGAGTTTCCCTCTCCCTTCGAAGACTTTAAGACAATAGTAAAAAGGAAGCTGAAATGTGGGGGAAAGTGAGTCCCCGGAAAGAGGGTGGTGGAGAAAGAAGTCCTAGAGTGGGGCCAGGAGAGGAAGGAAGGAGCGAATGTGACAGGCCAGGGGGTGGGTGGGTCCTCCCTTAACAAGGAGGTTCCAGGAGGAAATGACCAGTCAGACCAAGGGGCTGCCAAGGTGGCAAGATCTTCCGGTATGGGAAGACTTCAGGGAAGAAGAAAGGGATCTGCTGAGCTGGCTTCAGAGAACGGATTGTTCACTTTTAAGGGTGCGTGTTTACACTGCAGAAATGTGTACTTTCTATAACCTGGGCTGGATTTACTGCTTTCTTCACTGTCTGGACTTAAGAAAGTAAACAAGGGGCGACCAGGTAGCACAGCGAGTAAGAGCACCGGCTCCAGTGTTGAGAAGACCTGGAGATCGAATCCCGGGCTCAGACACTTAGCACCCACCCAGAAACACCTGGCCGTGTAACCTTGAGCAAGTTACTTAACCCCGATTGCTTAAAAATATAAAAAAAAAAGAAAGTAAACAAGATGTTAATGATGCCGATTGAACTTGAAATTGTGTCCTTAGTATATGTTTCTCCCACAGAACTGTTTGTTAACATTTGTCAGCACATTCCTGGCCCTGGGGCGGGGGTGGGGAGCCTGCAGCCTCCAGGCGCCTCCATGGCCCTCTGGGTCCTCAAGTGGGGCCCTTTGACTGAATGTCAACTTGAAGGGCCTTGAAGCCTCAGGCCTGGGCAGTACCTCTGGTTGAGGGTAACTGACAGCCTTGAGCCTGTCATTGAGTTGTGGGGTGTCCACCGGAGCATGTGAAGGTTTCCCCCAGTGCAATGGGCACATGAGAGCAATTTGTTCTGTAGCCATGAAGGAGGCTGAAGTGGGCACTGAGGCGTGTTCCTTGGTCTGATGCCAAGGTCATCCAGTGCATCCCAGGCCATCACCAATCATCCTGCCGCTGGAGAGAGTGAGGCTGATGACTTTGTATAACTCTCCCTCACTTAAATCCACTTCATGCAGAAGTCAGGACATCACCCTGTGATGTCATTGGTCCTCTTCAGAAATGAACGATAAATGCCCTCCTGGGCAAAGGAATCTTCCAGGAGGAGAAGGCTACTGTAGCTTGGCAATAGAAGACGTTATTTTTCCCCAAAACTGAGGCCACACACAAGCAAACAGTCACCATCAGTCTGTAGTCTTCTGTTTAGCCACTGACACCTCCCGTCCCTCTCTGCAAGCAGCCTCAGCAGTAGCCTTGCACTGTCCCTCCGAGGAGGTCTCACTCCTGAGCGTTCTTGCACAGCTGAAGTCGGGCTAGTCACCTGTACCATGTTTCCTGACTTTTAATAGCCAGATTCGATCTTGTGAAAAATATTCAGCAAGATGTATCATTTTCTCCTGAATTGTATTGGGATGAGGGGGAAAGAGGTCATAGTTAAGGAGGAAGATGTGGAGCAAACACATGTCACACACTTAGAATTTGAAGGGACCTTAGAGGCCTTCATTTTATGGAAGGAGAGCCCAAGACCCAGAGCCGAGACTTTGAACCATCATTTTCATATCCCTCTTTATGGCAGCATGCAATACATCTCATAATTCAGAAATCCCCCCAAAGCAGGGTTTTATAGGAATCAGACATTTCCAGCCAGGCTCCCCCCTCCAGGTTTTGGAGAATCTCCTCTGATTTGTCTAAGGAGAGCTGCCAAGGTGAGAGATGGGCCTGTGGATGAACTGTCCCGTGCCTTTGAGGATGGAGATTCAGCAGCTGTCACAGAGCCTGTGATAGGGAGCAATGTCTTGGGATTTGTAGTACTGAATGTGTCTGTGTGCATTATGGAATGGACCAAGGGAGCTCTGTGTTCAGTGAGTTCATGGTGTACAAGACAGTGACATTAAATTAGGACTATCTGTAGGAAGTTATTAAATAGAATTGATTATTACATAAATACACAGCATACTGGTTGGGGGGGCTCAATCCCAGCTTCCTTCAGCACTCATCTCGAGTACTATCCATCCCCCAGGCGAGGGCTACCCTGGCCCCCCAATTACTGATGTCTTCCCCATCACCTAAATCATCTTTCCTTTACTTTTGTGTGTGTGCATGTGCTTGCTTTCTATTTATTTATTTTTAGATCTTGTTTTTCCCTTGATAGAATGTGAGCTCCATGAAGGCACAAAGTCGTTTGTGTTGTCTTTTTTATAACCTCTGGATCTTCAGAATTTCTAGCAGGTTGCCTGGCACTTAGTACATAAGGATAGTTAATAATAACTAGCATATGTACTGTGTGTACATGTACATATGCATATTATATATATAGAAAGTATCCAAACCTCTCCTTTTTGTAGAAGTAGAATTCAAGGCTCAAGATACTGAGTAATTTGCCCAAGGTCTCCCTGGGGATACACACACATACACACCTATGTATGTTTGTATACATAATTTCTTCTATTGTATTGATATGTATGATATATTTTTATTTTATAATATATTGCACATATGTATATTGTAATATATGAAATTGTATATGTACTGTTTATACATATATATAAAACATACACATGTAAAGTATATATGTATGTTTTAATGTTTGCAAACCTGAAAAAAACTTTACAGATATTATCTCCTTTTATGGAAGGTAGGTACGATAATTATCCCCATTTTATAAATGGGGAAACTGTGCCAGACAGAAGTTAAGTGATTTGGCCAGGGTCACACAGCTAGTAAACATCTGAGGCTATATGCCTGCCTTCTAGCTGCCTCTGGGTTATTAATAAATACTTTTTGAAGGAATATAAGAATGAAAGATAAATTCAAATCCTAATTTGGACATTTACTATCTGGGTGATCACAGACACCTTTCTTAGTCTATTTTCTCATCTAAAATGGGGCTGTTGAACCTTAAGGGCTGTTGTGAGGCTCAATTGAGTAAAATAGCAGCCCTTTTATGAGGATATAAGACTTGCAAAGAATATTTCATTATTCCCATCGTATAGATGAGGAAAGTGAGACCAGAGAGGTGAAGTCATTTGTTCAGGGTCCTGATTCCAAGTCTGACACTTTATCTACTACACTGCTTAACTGCCTTCATTAACATATGTGAAGAGAACACCTAAAGACTTTCCAAACTTTAGGGTGCTCTGTAATATATTGTGATCAGTTATTATACCTGAAGAGTTCAGAAGACATGATTTACATTTTTTCAGGTTGTATAAAGATTTTGTGATCTTAAAATAGGCTTTAAATTTCATCTTAGGATGTGCTGTCAATCAAGTTGTTCAATGCAAGGAAAAGCAGATGAAAAATAGGAGTTAAAAGGAAAGCATTATTCTGCTCCTCTGGAAAATCACTGGGGCAAGTGTACAGGTTACAGTTAGGTAGTGAACACTGTGTTTTCCTGCATCCTGTGGTGCCTTAGAACATTTCCTTTACTTCCTCAACCTCTTTCAGAGAACAGACGATCTTGGTTCTTATCAGTGACCTTGACTTTCCTTTCTGAATAAGCTGTTGACTTGAGGGGAGTAGAGACCATGAGTTGAGGTATCCTAGGATGTCAATGGCTAGCTGTTGGCCAGTTTTTTTTTTTTAGCATTTCCACAGTTAAATTCAATAGTAACATTAACAAGTTCCCATGATGCATGTAACACTTCTAAGGCCCAGGAAGAGAAGACTCAGGAAACATGATAGCTGTCGACCAGTATTTGGAGAGCTGACAACTTTATCTCAAGCTAGGCTTCCTATCAGAGCACCTGTCCCCTAGTATTTGAAAGGTTGTCATAGAAAATCCTTGTCATTGTTGGGCCCAGGAATGAGGTGTGGAACCTACAAGGATGCCAGTTTAGATTGGAGAGAGTGAAAACTTAGCTAACAATTGGAGCTCTCCAAAGGAGGAATTGGGTGCCTCCAGAGGGAGTGGATTTTCACTGACCGGAGGGCTTCAGGAAGAAGTTGGAAGGCCACTTCTGGGGCATGTTGTAGAAGGCTAGATTGGACCTCTGGGTAAAGAACCAGGATGCAGTAGAAGAAGTCTCAAGTGCACCCTGGAGAGGAGTGAAGCCCAGGACATCAACAGATGCAGCCTCTTTCCCTCTCCCTATGGTTTTTTATCAACTTATCTTTGCACCTATTGTTTCCTTCTTAGTAGGGCAGTAGAGTGAAAGACTGTAAGCACCTCGAGGGCAGGGAATGTCCACATTTTTGTTTTGTCTTCTCAGCCTTAAAGACAGAGTACATTTTTAATAAAAATTTTAATTGAATTGAACTGAAGGAGACCCCTGTCAAAAACAGGCGAGATTATTTTAAAAATGTAATAATTAAGAGTGAGAACCTCTGCAAAATGAAGGGATTGGACTGGTGAGCCTTGTCCTCTTTGACTCTGAAATCTTCCAGGTCTATGAGTTGATGTCATCTTTGGAACACATGCTATTAAATCTCTTCCTGGTCCTTTGCCTTTTGTTTTTCAGTTTGGGGCTCTTTCCATGTTTTGTGTCTGCTCCACAGGCTTCATTTTCCCCGATGAGAAATGTCTGTGCCCTTGCCTTTTTGATCCCGACCTTTTCTCTTGTGACCTCTGCTCTCTGATGTTTCTCTTTCCAATGGTCTCTGGATCTCTTTTAAAGGTGGAATTTTTGTCTGTCTCTTCCCCATGACTTTTTGTCTCCCCCCCCCACTTTTATTTTGCCATTCTGTGGCTTCCTTTTTCTCCTCTCCATCCCTTAGTTTTTATTTATTTTAAGGACACAGTTTGTGGGCTGTGGACTCCATGGAATTAAAGAGGGCTCCCCACTGTGCCAACCTAGAAGAAAGCTGATTAATTGGATAATGATGTCATTTCTCCAATGTCAGTGGTCTGCCTGGGCTACTCACTGAGCCAACAGACCACTTTAAAATGACATTTTCAACATAATCCAGTCCTTCCATCCTCTGGATCTTTTGGTTGCTGTGGTGTTTTATTTGTTCGGCTTAGGAGAGATGAATATTGATTCTTCAGCTGTCACTGCAGTTTTCTTACCCCCTTCAAATGACTCCCTGTAAAACCCAGTTTTTTGGAGTGGTTTTGCTATACTTTCTTTAGGTTCTAGTCCTCACTGACCTGAGCTCCTACCACCATAGGAAATAGCAATCACCGGCACAAATGTATACCTCTTCCAGAATCTCCCTGGAAAATGAAAGCATTTCATCTCTTACTTCAGACCTGGGCTTTGCCGCAGGGTGCCAAATTTTAGAGAGCACTGACTGCGTTTGCATTCTTTCAGCAGGTAGAAATGACTGACTTTAGAACCTCGTTAGCAAGAATAATTCGTTAAAATAGGGAGCTACCAGATGGCTGTGGCTTCCCCATGCTAGTATCCTGGGTCTTTCCCACCCACAACTGAATTTGTCTTAAAAAAAAAAAAAGTTGATTTGGGGACTTGTTTCTTCCTACTTGCCCTGGGGGAAAACACTTCTTGTACTTCTGCTTGGGCTTTTCTAGCTCATTCCCACACTCCCTTTCTCCACTTCCCTTTGTATTCATTGTATCTATTCTTTTAAAAAGGAGACTGTGGTTGCTTATTTGGGGATAGTTGGCATTCGTCATCTTCTCCTAGAGCTGTAGTGGGTTGGGGTAAACTAACACAGAGATTTGTCATCGAGGCACTGATTCTGGATGGCACTCCACAGATGTCGAATTGTTTTGTTTTTAGATTTATTCTGTCATCATGACAAGCAAGCAACTGAATGAGAGGTGAAATATGGAATCAGAAGTCTGAATGTTTAGAAATACACTGGAAGCACCATTAAGATGGTTAAGGATGTCGTGGCATTTCAGAATTAGAAGGGTTATCTAGAGTTGTCTTGACCCACCCATGTCTTAATGACCCTCTCTACAGGTTACAAGTTGCTGTTGCTGGAACTGTGAATTAATACGATTATGGAAGGCAGTTTAGATTAATGCAAACACTATGGCTAAAATGTCAGTGCACTTTGACTCAGAGATTGAACTGTTAAGCATATATACCAAAGATATCACTTTTAAAAATGTACTTTTATTTATTTTATTAAATATTTCCCAATTGCATGTAAAAACTTTTTTACCAATCATTTAAAAATTTTTGAGTTTCAAATTCTCTCGTTCCCTCCCACCCCTCCCCAGTCTTTGAGAAGACAAGCAATTTGATATTGATTATACATGTGAAGTCATGCAAAACATATTTCCATATTAGCCAAGTTGCAAAAACAAAAGACAAAAATAAAGTGAAAAAGTGTGCTTCAATCTGTATTCAGAGTTTAGCAATTCCCTCTCTGGAGATGATAGCATTTTTTGTCATGGATGCCTTGGAATTTTCTTGGATTATCATCTTGATCACAGTAGCTTCGTCTTTCACAACTGATGATCCTTACAATATTACTATTACTTTTACAATGTTCTCTTGGTTCTGCTCACTTCACTTCCCATGAGCTCATTTAAGTTTTCCGGTATTTCTGAAACTACCTTGTTTGTCATTTTTTAATAACACAATAGTATTCCATCATAATCATGTGACACTACTTGTTAGGCATTTCCTGATTGATGGACATCCTGTCAGTATCCAATTCTTTGCTACCACAAAAAGAACTGCTATAAATATTTTTGCACAAATAAGGACTTTTCCCTTTTCTTTGGTGTCTTTGGGATACAAATTTAGTAGTGGTATTGCTGGGTCAAAATGTTCTCCAAGTACACCATCATAGCGTCTGCAAAGAGTGATAGTTATGTTTTCTCATTGCCTATTTTTATTCCTTCAATTTCATTTTATTGTCTATCACTAGCATTTCTAGCACAATATTAAATAATAGTGGTAACAATGGACATCCATGCTTCACCCCTGATCTTTTTGAGAAGGATTCGAGTTTATCCCCATTACAGATAATGCTTGCTCGTGATTTTAGATAAATACTGCTTATCATTTCAAGGAAGGCTCCATTAATTCCTATGCTTTCTATTACTATGTTTTAAAAGAAGAATGAGTGTTGTATTTGGCAAAGGCTTTTTCTATACCTATGATAGAGTCATATGATTTTTATTATTTTTGTCATTGATGTGGTCAACTATGCCGATAGTTTTCCTAATACTGAGTTAACTTTGAATTCCTGGTATAAATCTCATCTGATCGTAGATTAAGATCTTTGTGTTATATTTCCATAATGTCCTTGTTAGTATTTTATTTAAAATTTTCTCATCTATAGTCACTAAAGAAATGGGCCTGTAGTTTTTTTCTTCTATTTTTGTTCTTCCTAGTTTAGGTATCAAAACTATATTTGTGTCATAACAGGAATTTGATAGTATTGCTTTACCTATTTAAAAAAAATTCTATATTATTATGATTAATTATCCCTTAAATCATTGGTAGAATTCACATATAAATCCATCTGATCCTGGGGATTTTTTTTTCCTTAGGGAGCTCATTTATGGCTTGTTCAGTTTCTTTCTTTTTTTTTTTTTTAAAGCAATAAGGGTTAAGTAACTTGCTCAAGGTTACAGGGCCAGTTATTTCTGGGTGTGGTGCTGAGTATCTGAGCCCAGATTTGATCCAGGTCATCCCGACACTGGAGCCGGTGCTCTTACTCGCTGAGCCACCTGGCCGCCCCTTAGTTTCTTTTTCTAAGACAGGGTTATTTCCTCTTCTTTTAATTTGGATAGTTTATATTTTTGTAAATATTCATCCTTTGCACTTAGCTTCTCAGTTTTACTGGCATATAATAGGGCAAAATCATTCCTGATAATTGCTTTAAGTTCATCTTCATTGGGGATGTATTCACCCTTTTCATTTTTGATACTAATAATTTGGTTTTCTTATTTTTTTAAATCAACCAATGGTTTAATTTTTTTTCATAAAACCAGTTCCTAGTTTTATTTCTTAGTTCATTTTTTTAACTTTCAGTTTTATTAATCTCTCCTTTGATTTTCAGGATTTCCTTATTTTTTTCTTTAATTGGGGATTTTAATTGTTCTTTTTCTAGATCTTTTTTAAGTTGAATGCCCAATACATTGATCTGTTCTTTTTCTCTTTTATTGATATAAACATTGAGGGATATAGAGTTTATTCTAAGTACTGTTTTGTCTTCATTCCATATATTTTTTCTCATTGTTGACATTCTCTTTTAATGAAATTATTGATTGTTTCTATATTTTTTCTTTTAACCACTCATTCTTGAGGATTAGATTAGTTAGTTTCCAATTACCTTTTTAGTCTATACTTCTACAACTCTTCATTAAATGTATTTTTTCATTATGGTCTTAAAAGGGTATATTTAATATTTCTGTTTTTCTGCATTAGATTGTGATGCTTTTTATGCCTTAATATATGATCAGTTTTTGTGAATGTATCCTGTACAATTGGAAAAAGGTATACTCATTCCTATTCCCATTCAGTTGTCTCCAGAGGTCTGTCATATCTAACTTTTCTGAGATTCTGTTCATCTCCTTGACTTCTTTCTTATTTATTTTGTGATTTGATTTACCTAGCTTTGAGAGCAGGAAAATTGAGGTCTTCTGTCAGGTGTTATTTTCTTCAGTATTTGGCTGGGGGTGAGGGAGGGGGAACTCTTTTACTAAACTGTTAATTTTTTTTCATAATTTCCTTCCTTTGCTTTCATTTATTTACCCTTTTTTTCTTCACCCCTCTTATTGGGTTTTGAAAATAATTTGTTAGTTCTTCTAGGAATTCCTGGTGGACTTGTATTCAGTTCATATTTTTCTCTGAGGCTTTGTTTTTAGCTGTTTTGACTTCATTGTCTTTTTCTCTATGTCACAACAATAGCATTTTATGATTAAGCTCTTTTTTAGTTGTTGTTCATTCATTTCTTTGCCTCTATTTCTTGATTTTAAACTTTGTTACTATTTGGCTCTGTTCCAGTGTATGGTGGAGAAAGGCAGTATCTCAGACTTCAGGCTTTTTTGATCTGCTCTTTTCAGGGCTAGTTCTGGTAATTTGGAGATTTTCAGTGCTTACAGGGTGTAATGTCAAGCAGAGGCAACTTCCCAAGGTTCAGAATACCAGCATAGGTGCTCTCCATTTTATTCAGTGACAAACCAAGAACAAAGATCAAAACATGACATCATTCCAAATACAGCATTTACTAAGTGTGATTAAATAATCTCCAAGGACTACCCCACCCCAGGACCTTCCAATCATTCAATCAATTACAAAGTCCCTGTTCTAAATACTTCTCCACCCCTAGGCTATACCTTCATTTAGTCCACCACAAAGCCCCTCTTCTCAAATGGAGATTAGTTTCCAAACATAAGTAAAGTACATTCACTTGTTCAACCATAGAACAAAAAAAGGTCAAAAGTTCCCCACCCCTGGATCACAATTGAATCTACCCCAGAGTTACATCAAGTTTAAGCACAGCACTTAATACCCAAATAGAGGTCTTTTCTTCATCTTGACACAAGGCAAGTTCTCAGCAATCTTAGTTCCTGGGGAGACAAGGCTTAGCAAGGCCACAAGATACATTGCCAGTCCCTTCATTAATTCATCCTCTGTCTGTAGAACAGTCCTAGAACCCCTGAAAACATTAGCAAAACCCTCTCCCAGGATTTCTGTAAACATACAACAAGAAAATCCTTCTTCAGGGCTTCTGAACCAACAGAAAGGCTCCCAGACCCCTGCAACAACAGCACTGTCCTTCACCAGTGGACAGTATTCATTCTGTCTGCAGGACAGTCTCCAGACCCCTGCAACAACAGCACTGTCCTTCACCAGTGGACAGTATTCACTCTCTATCTGCAGGACAGTCTCAGGGCTTCTTAACCAAAAGCCAGGTTCCAGGACTTCTTCAACAACAGGACTGTCTTTCACCAGTGGACAAATCTGGCAAAACAACATCAAAACAGACAGACAAAGTACCACCAAAACAGCCATGTCTCCTCAGTCCTTGGCAGCTCAGGGGGCAGGTCTCAAAAGTCCAGGGCGATTCAAAGTGGCCCCCAGCAATCCTTCTCAGTCTCTCTCTCTGCCTCCATGAGGTGCTGCTTCCAAAAAGGTCTTCCGCCTCTCTCTTGTCTCTCCAAATCTCAGTCACCAGCTCCTCCCAGTTCAGGACTCTCTTTTCACATCAACAAGTCCATTCCACAGGTGGGATTAACAAGCTCTGGGTTTTAACACAATCAATTTGAAAAACTAAGCCAATACAGGGGAATCTTTAAATGCCATTACTATCACACAGGGTAGTCTCATCTGAGGAGATATGTGGTCACTCTCCTAATGGTCTGCACTCTGGTTCTTATACAGAAAGGGCCCCTTATGCCCCCTGCAATTTTTCCCAAAGATATTATTGATAAAGAGAAAGATCTGATATATATCACTCCATTTATAGCAGCTTTTTTGTGGTAGCAAAGAAATAGAAACAAAGCAGGTGCTGATTGGGGAATGACTAAATGAATTCAGGTGGGTAAAGTTGATGGATTATTGCTGTGTTGTAAGAAGTGATGAACATGCTACTCATATAGATGGACTCAAAGTAAAGTTAGTAGAGCCAAAAAAAAAAAGACACATACAGAGTGACTATGATAATGTAAGTGGGAAGAACAACTAGGAAGTGGTTTAAAAAATGAATGTTGTGAAAAACATAAAGAATAAATTTGGCCATAAAGTAGAGTTGTGAGGAAGTATCCCTCCTCACTCCTGTTGTGGGGGGTGCTCCAGGCATGTGGACGATTGCATATATCAGGATTTTTTAAAAAGTGTAACCAGCTCTGCTGAGCTTTTTATCTTTCTCTTGTTCTTTTCTTTTAAAAAAAATTCTTTGTTATAACATCAGAATTCTTAACATTTTTTATCATAATTTTTTGCCAGTCTATGAAGCCTGAAAACCCCTTCTTTGAATAGTGTCTTGTGATCTACATGTATAATTGAAGGAGATGCTAGATTTCAGTTAGAGGTTAAGAAAAATTAATATAATATGATTTTCTCATCCAAGTTTGGAAACCCCAAGAATTTATCTACTTTGGGGATCTTCAGATTCCACATTAAGAATACTGTTAAAAAAAACCAAAAATAAATAAATAAAAATACCTGTTAAAAAGAGATGCCATTCTATGTGGGGGAGGAAGAGGGATGGGGGAAGATATGTCAATAAAATGTGTTTTTTTCTTTAAAGAATCCCTTCCACAAACATGTTGATAAGTTATCCTATTACCTTTGCTTGAAGTCTTGTTATGGGAGGAAACTCATGACCTTCTAAAGCTCTATAGTCTACTTTTTGGGTAGCTTTTAATTTTTTAGATATGTTAGGAAAAACCAAGGATACACAAAGGCAAGAGTGTTATATTGTCTGTGCTGTGTCTAGAATGAGATGTGTAATTATATTGCCATGGACCAAAAAGATGTTCATTCACCTCCTGTCTTTAAGTTTCTTGTACTTCAGAATCTTTCAGGACTGAATTTTAATGTGCCTCATTGTTTAATGCATTTCAAGCACCCTTGTTTGAAGTAACCAGGAAGCACAAGGCAAAAGGCATTCAGGAGGGTTTAACAAGCTTGGAGTTTTTCTAGCAAAGCTGTTAGTTAAGGTGACTGATCATACTGGGGACAATTAGGGCTATGACATAAATCTCTTCATTATGGAAGTTTGATGAGAAGTCATCCAGATAATCTTCATGAGTTGGCCTTTAAATGATATAAACATACAGATTTTGTATGTTGAATTTCACCCAGTAAATGGTGGAGGTGCCCATAATGGACATGAATAGGCTGCAGCAGCTTAGCACAAAGCATCTCACAAGAGAAGCCATCACAAGGATGTCATCTGAAATGCATTATGAGGAAAAGAAGGTGGACAATCATCATGCAGTATAATGAGGTACAATCAGTAGACAACTTATGTACTTAGCCCTTGGTATCCATTCAGTATCAAAACATCTTGATCAGGGGTTCTTGAACTGGGGTTCACCAACCCCCAAGAGATCCATGGATGGATTTCAGGAATCCTATGAACTTCATAGAGGAAATATACATATTTATTTCAATATAATTCATTTCCTTTATAATCCATAGTATTTTATTCATTAGAAAGAAGAACCTTATTCTGAAAAAAGGCTTATAGGTGTACCCAGACTGTCTAGAGTACCATAGCATGAAAATGGTTAAGAACCTCTAGAAAGCACATTGTATCCTTTTGGAAGATTCATATGAGCACATAGTCAAATGTCATGCAGATCGAAAAAAAGGTATCACAAGCTGTGATTGTAATCTCTAATGATGTGACCACAGGTCCACTGGTATTGGCCCTTGAGAAGCAGAAAGTGAGAAGGATTGCTGAACGCCTACAGACTCATCCCAGTATTAAGTTATCCTGACCATCAACTAGTTTGCTTTGGCATTTAGCAGCAGGACTAGTCAGGAGGACCCTCCAATAACAAAGGACAGACTATCCCAATTTCAGTGGGCACAGAGAATGAGAAAAATGTTCTAATAAACCTATGAGGTTGTGCCATTTTTGTGTTTCTGCTCCAGGCAATCAACAGGTATTGTGTGAGTGCAAATTGGTTTGCCTTGTGGCATAGAGAAAGGGACTGGAGAAATATATCTCAGTTCTCCAATTTATCAGAAAGGATGTAATACTTTATAGTAGGCTCACAAATAAAAACCCAGGAGGAAAAAAAGAAATAGATCCTGTGGAAAAAAGAAATTCTAAACCAGTGGCATAAAAGTTATAGGGTGCAAGGGGCAAAGATTGTGATGTGAGCCTGGAAGAGAAGAAATACCTGTGAGCATTTTGGAGTGTTAAAATTGACCCACTTTTCTAAGCCCAGAAGACAGCTCTGGATTTTTAAAAATGGAGCATCTTCTTGGTCTCCATGTCACGGTGAATGGTATTTCTTGAAATGATGTTATGAAGAAAGACTGAGTGGTGTATGTAAGCAGCATGTAAGTAATTTTCCCACACATTGTGAGATTTATTGTTTTCCTTGGGAATGTATTTTGGGTGTGATGGACTACCTCCTAAAACTAGCTAAATCTAAGTATCAGTCCTTGCCCCTGGTGATCTAGGTGGGAACAAATAAATGATAATGGCAAAAGAAATCTGGAAACAATCTCTAATGTTCATGACATTCCAAGTAGGACACTGAAAGACTTAGGGGCACAGATTCTATTTTTATCATGGTGGTCAAGCACTGTCCTTGGCCCTTTTCAGTTCAACATTTTTATCAGCAGCTTAAATGAAGATATAGACTTAATGCTTATCAGACTTGCAAATGAAACAAACCTCATAGAGCTAATTAGGTGGCAGGATCAGTATGCAAAGTAGTCCTCACAGTAGTCTGAAGCTAACACAATGAAATTTAGTAAGCATAAATATGTAAAGTCCAACACTTGGGTTCAAAACCCCCAGCTGAACAAGATAGGGTGACCAAGGTGTAACTGGAAAGCCCACTAAAGCCCAGTCAGAGTTGCCTGTATCAAACAAATTTTGAAAAAAAAATTTCTTTTCATTTAACAAAAATTTAACAAATGCTTGTTGAACTGAAAAAAAGAATGTGATTTCTAGATCTCTTGGGCTCTTTATTTCTGAAGCCCCTGGCTAGAAATGTCTCAACAATGTAGAGAAAATCCTTCCACACAGTGATTTCTTACTAAGACCTTGGGAAAATGAAGTGAATTGGAAATGGGGGTGAGTGGGGGTTTCTATCCTAGAAATAGGCCTGTTGAGAAGCAGGTTAGGAATGGGGAAGAGAGAAGCAGATTCCCTTCCATGTTTGCCTTTGAAGTTGAGATGACATGGTCCTCTGACACCTGGGACAAATGGAGAGGATTCCATTGCTGACTGATTCAGGGGCTCAGGCCATTATATAATATATTTAGAGAGCCAGGTCAGTAACTGAGGAATGTACTTGCCATATAAGGCTGTACCTGGTAGGGTCAGAGAATCATAGAGGCAAAGTTAGAAAAGGAATTAGAAAAGGAATTCAGAGCCCAAATTTTCCAAACCATGTAAGTGAGGACACTGAGAAGTTGCATGACTTGTCGAGGGTCACGTGGGCAGGTATGGTGGTTGTTGGCCCCCTGGGAGCAGGACTGGTAAAATGTTTGAATCTCTCCTCTACATGATAGACAGAGGGCTCCGAGGGGCAGGTCATTCTTGGGGGAGTAGACAAAGAGGTCATATCTGGGTTCCCCTGACTCCTCCAATATTGATTTCAGTTTGTTGAAAGTTTAATAAGTGAGAGATCCTTGGATTGTCTGAGGCTCATGTAAGAATTCTCCTTCAGAGCGGTCAGCTTTCTAAAGGAGCTCCATAATTTCAAAGTAGGAGAGATCAGTGGAAGCCCTACTGTGGAGGACCTTAGATAAATGAAGGCTAAAGCATTTTTTTTCCAAATGCAATAAGGCAACACAGGAGATGTTGGAACAAGTGAGTGAGATGTGATTAGACCTGTGTTTGGCATGTATAAATTTGAGCAAATAAATGTGTGGATTATGGACTGGGCAGTGGCGAAACAAGAAGTGTGTCCATCAGTTGGGTAGTTATTGCTATGGTCTAGGTAAGAGGGAATAATGATGATGATGGTGATACTGATAGCCAGTAACTTTTACAGCATTTTTTAAAGCTTTACACAAAGACTTAGAGATAATAGCTTTATTATCCCCATCTTACAAATGGGGAAACAGAGGGTAAGAGGTCATGATTTACTCAGGGTCATGCACCTAGCAAGTGTCTGTCTGAGAAAAAATTCAAACTCATCTTCCTGACTCTAAGCCCAGCACTGTCTTTGCTACTATCCATTCACTTAAGCATCTGTCTCAGTTTCCCCATCTATAAAATGAGGGTAATAATAGCACCTACCTCTCGGGGTTGCCATGAGGAGCAAATGAAGTGCTATTTTTAAAGGGTTTTACAAACTTTCAGGTGCTATATAAATGCCATGTAAAGTCCACCAATTATTATCATAATAAGCACTCTTATTATCCCACATTGCAGTGCTGCCTTTGTACTCCAGTTCCAGAAGATGGAAACCTATTTTATCTTTCTCTGTTGAACCTCCTTTGTATGTGGACTTTGGTCTCTGGCTTGCTACCAGCACTCCCAATGGCCTAATTTTTTCTTGCTGTTTACTTTTCTTTTTCAAACTAAATTGCTCGTTTTCCTTATTCCGGCTCCTTGATTCTAACAGCTCCTCCCTCTTCCCATCCTCCTGCTGTCCCCCTTCCTGATCTAGAACCTTGCTGAGTTTCTAATATCTAAGAAGGAGGTACCAAGGAGAGAAAGCAGCCTAATTATCACAAGTTGAGTTTTTCAAATGCAGTGTTTCTGATGTTCTTTTGTACACAGTTCGCCATAAGATGTTTGCTGGGCATCATGGGGGCTCTGCCATATTGTCTGGTGTTCCAAGACCTTGCAAATGGACTCCTTTGGCTCTGGTATTCCTAGCTCTGTTTCCTATATTCAGAGGGCTGACTTCCCCCTACGCAATTTGCCTCTTGCAAGGCTGGCCTGTTCTGCAAAGGTTTATTAATCTTGATTTAATGTATTCATATTAGAAAAATGTAACGATGAAAGAATAAAGCTTATGTAGGCAACACAAGTCCCCCCGGGTGTTCAATCTATATTACTCATAGCAATGCAAAGCAAATATGGCAAGTTATATTAGCTAAGTTCAGAATACAAAAGGCAATATTAATTTCATAGGATGTGTAAAAAGATATGCAAATGTGAACAACTCCCAAGAAAACAGTGCAATATAATACTCGAGGCTTTGAAATTATGCAGTTTCATAAACACTTGCTAGGAAGCATCACTTGCATGATATATATATATTTTAAAATCAAGTTGCTTTTTGTCATGCAGGCATTCTCACAAGCAGTATTCTTTTCCTAAGCTTTATGAATCTGGGAGGATGATTGGGGTTTGAAAAGCTGTAGACTTGCTTCCAGATGTCCACTTGTTCTTTGGAAAACTGGGATAGCTTCACACAATTATTCCACTTTGCTGTTTTCCAATTAAAAGCATAATCCATTTCCTATGATTTCATCCCATTTGGCTCAAGTCTGAAGTTCAAATTTCTGAGGCTGAGTCTTCATCTAATTAGCCAATTATGAGAGAGTGGTTTGGGGATGATGGTGACTTCATTTCTCTCCTAAGGTCCTCTTGTCTACCCCATTAGAATGTAAGTTCTTTGAGGACAAGGATTGTTGCCTATTTTTGTCTTTATTGCTTCAGTGTCTAGCATAATACCTGGCACTAATAGCTGCTTATTAAATACTAGTGATTTACAAACAAACCTGAAATTTCAAAACTAATATCCCTCTCTGCTCCTTCAGACCTCCAAATGCTTGTGGGTTTCATTAATTTGAGTAGTAAAGTGAAAGAATGAGTAGGGTCCCCTCCTAGAGTTACCTCCAGTACTTATAAACTAGACAACCACAGCATGAATCTTTTAGAGCCTCAGTTTCCTCATCTGTAAAATGAGGACAAGATTACTTGTTGTACTCACACCACAAGATTGCTTTAAGAACCCAGTGAGATAGTAAGTGTAAAGTACTGTTCAACCCTTAAGCTGCTGTGTAAATGTCAATTCCTAATATTATCACCATCATCATCATCTCTTCTTTTATTATTGTTATTCATCTCATTTTTTTTTGCCATGGAATTCAGCTAGAAAGGGTCCTGAGACAAGCAGCAATCCTGTTACTATTATTTTATATTTAATGTACTGCAGACTGTTGCATAGGCAGCTGACATAGTTGTGACTGTTTTTTTTTTTTTTTTGGTAATTGAATGAAAATCATGGCATATGAGATCTTTCTCTTACTTTGCTGAGCTTCCCCTTACTCTTAAATTTTGTAATTCTGTGACCGTTTTCCCCTTTTTCTTTTTTTTTTAATTTAATGAACTGAGAATGTTTGATAGGCAGCTGAAATAGTTGTGAGTTTTTTTTTTTTTTTTTTGGTAATTGAATGAAAATCATGGCATATGAGATCTTTCTCTTACTTTGCTGAGCTTCCCCTAACTCTGAAATTCTGTAATTCTGTGACCGTTATCCCCTCCCTCCAAGACTGCTGTCAGGAAGTTAGAAAGAAATGAGGCATTTTTCTCAACCTCCTTTACCATGTGCTTCCTGTATGGCGACTCCGTTTCCATCTGAGACCACAGCTAAACATGGCAGCTCAGTGGAAGAGCTGCTTCAAAGCTGGACTTCATTTCAGTTGTATAAAAATGGAAGTTTTCAAAAGGAGCCTCTTGGTGAATCGCAGAATCTCAGCCCTAGAAGGGAGCTCGGTGGCCATCTAGACTTACCTTCACTTTCTGAGACTTGTGATGCAGCCTTTGCATGATGACGTCTAGGGAAGAAGACTGTGCTGCTGTGGGAGAGCTCCAACTACAATTAAGCTTTTCCTTACATTGACTCACAGTCTGCTTTTTGGTCCCTTCCACACATTGGGACTGGTTCTGCACTGAGGCCAAGGAGAATGTATCTAAAACATCTTCCCCAAAACATTCTTTTAGGGTCTTGAAGATGGCTCCAGTGTGTTCACCTACATTTTTTCTACACCGTATTAAACAATTGGGAATTCCTTTAGATAAATCTGATATATGTCAACAAGGCATTACAAAATAGTTGAGTAAAAGCAGTGGTGGTTTGCAATAATTATAATAATAACAATAGTGATAATAGCATTTGTATAGTGCCTTGCGGTTGGTAAAGTGTTTTATAAACACTATTTTATTTGATGCTTACAACAGCCCTGGGATGCAGGTTTTTATGATCTCATTTTATTATGGAAACAGAGACAGAAAGAGGTTGAATGACTTGCCCAGGGGCATGTGTCATGAAGTGGATTGTGTCAGAAGCTGGATTTGAATTCAGGTCTTCCTCCTTCCAAGTCCAGAGCTCTTATCCACTGTGCTTCCAATGTAAACATGGTACCTCTTAATGTAGAAAGTCATTCAAAGTTTAGTGGTTTAGGCTTAATTTGAAGATCACTAGTAAAAAGAACCTGGAATACAGAGGTCAGGTGACCTTGGACCCTTAAAAATTAAGCATGTTATGTAAGCTCTTTAAATATACAGGCAATTCCTTTATTTGTCTTTGAATTTCTAATGCATAATAAATGCTTATTGCTATATAATTATATATGTACATATGTAATATATCACATTTATACATGTATATATATATATATGGACAGAGAGAGAGAGAAAACAAACTTATTTAGTATGTACTTGTGTGTGTACCCATAGTGTTCCCCCCCACCCAGTAGAATATAAAGTCCTTGAGGGCAGAGGTCATTTTGCTGTATGTCTTTGTATCCCAAGTACCTGGAATGGTGCCTGACACACTAGAGACAGTAAATGTTTGTGACATTAACTTTATTAGGAATTGTAAGTACACCAGAAATAATTGTGCAGTGTCCCTAATTTGGCCTTTCATCATACAAGTAGGAATTCACTCAGACCCACCTTTTTATGGCTTCTGTTGCAGAGTAAACTGTGATAAGCACTTTGTTTTTTTTTTTCTCTTGTAGTTGAATTACCAAACCTCTTCATTTTCTGGATATTAGCACTCCCAAGACCAGGTGAGTCTTCCTTTTATAAAATCCAAATTGATTCCCCTGCCGCAACTGTTTTCTGGAACTTGCTACATTGTCCACCTGCTGGACAGCTCCTCTCCGTTCTCTTGAAGCCTGAATAATGAGGGGCGGGACTGGCAATCGCCGTTCTTCCACACTTGTCTGGATTCATGAGGTCCATCCCCACTGTAGACCAACGTATACTGCCTTTGTGTACAGAGAGCATGGTTGGCAGGAATTGCTTGATGGAGAGGTAGGGCAGCTGCTTGAAGGAGATATGCTCTGCCCTTGGTGCTGAATGCCCTTTGACAGTGAGGTCTGAACGGGTGCCTCGCAGAACTTAGCATGTACTAATGTTTGACTGTTATCCCAAGTGTATCCCTTTTCAGCCAGGTCTGTTACATGGGAGGAATGACCAAATGTCAGCTTTTGCTGACTCTGCATATTGCACAGCAGCTATAAAGTCAAGCAGGATGGTGTGGGGAGGGAGCACAGTTAGCTAGGGAATCGGGAGGTTTTCAAGCTGGATTTGTTTGATTTCAGTGTATCCCTGCATTCCAAGGAGATAAGGGGAAGTGTTGGGATGCTTGACTGGATGGGACCGTGATATTGCACAGCAGAGAGACTGGGCCACTCAGTTTTTATTTTACTTTGAAGGAGAGTGTCCTTGAGACAAGAAAGGGAAGAACAAAATGACTAGCAAACACTTGACACCCATGGTATACCTAGCACCTGGCTTAGATGATCTCCATCATTGGAAGGAAGAAAGCCTTTCTGTAGTACTTACTCCATGCCAGGTTAGTGAAGGTACAAGATCATGGCTGGCTGGCCTGGGCCCCTCCCCAAAATGGAATCTCCCATTAGAAACCCACCAGAATAGAAAGAGGTGAGGATGGCCAAGGTATATTTCAGGGAAAGAAGACGGCAGGGTCTTTCTGGTTTCAGGGTGAGGAGGCTCCAGGCCTTCTTTCTTGGGGAACTTCTACGATGAGAGGAAATCTTTCACACATCTGTGTGCTCCTTACCACTTATCCTTCTGATTTCAAGCTTGTACTTGTAGATGAGATCTGTGACTGTAGCTGGCTTGAGGAAAGACTTTGCACAAGCCAGTGTCCGCAGCTGGGTCCACATAGAGCCAAACAATGGAGTGAGATCGGTCCTGGTGATGGTTCAGATGCCATGGTAGTTGCCTGATGACATTCAACATGGCACTGAGAGAGGTGATTGCCTTTCTTATCCAAATCTTCCCTGGAAAGAGTGAAATGCCAAGCACCCTTATTAGCAGCATATTCCATCTGAGAGGAAATGGAAGCCTCCAGTAAAAACCATGGGGCATGTGGTTAACACCCAACAAAACTATTGAAGAATGAGTGAATGAACGAATAAATGCATGGGTTCTGCTGTATTTTCATCTGTTATTTGAAATGAATATATATATATATATAACACATACACAACACACAAATCTATACATGTACATGCATGTACGCCCACATGCATATGGACACATGTACATACATGTACATGTGTGCACACATGCGTGTGTATATGCACATGCATGCATATATGCGTACACATATACATACATATAAATACTTGTTTGGTAGAGACGGGGGACCAGTGTTTCCCAGTGGGGAAAGCACTGCAGGGAAGATGGTGAAAGCTGCAGCCACACTCCCATGTACTTGGTCTTCAGCTTGTTTCTCTGTGGTGTCCTCTGTTTCCTGCCTTCTCCTCCTTGCCTCATCTCCTTCCAGACCCAGCTCTTATGCCTCCTGCTTCACAGTGTCTTGATCCCTCAGCTCTAGAATGAGGAGAGCTCACATGCCTTGAGTTCTGGTCCTACCTTTGTGACTTACCGAGGTCTCTTCTCTCCTCAGCCTCATTTTTCTCATCTGTAAAATGAAAGGGCTGAGCTCGCTGACTTCTGAGGATGCTTCCAGTTCTCTCTCCAGGACCCTCCAGTCCTTCCCCCTTGTTTGATCTCACACTCCTCTGTGCTCACCTCATGCTGTCATTAATGAGGCCGCGGGGACATCACATGATATAGGATAGGGAGGTATACTTCGACATCCTCATTGTCCTCCTCTGGACATTCTCATGCATATCCTTGTCAGTCTTCAACCGTGGTTCCCAGCACTGAGGAGAGTACTGGAGAGGCACTTAACATTTCAGTGCCCCAGGAAACATTTGGAGAATATAAATTGCACAGTTGGTGTTGCCCTGCATTAGCAGAAAAATTCCACCCACGGACTCTCTTATAACAAGAAAATCACTAATCATTTCTCAGAAAAATATGTATTATATTCCTCTGTGGACTGATGGTATCTTGCCATCCTGATTATAAGCTTCTTCCATAAATCCAGTGGAAAGGGCACTGGATTTGACGTGCTGGGATTGGAGTCAGGAAGACTCCTCTTTATTAGTTCAAGTCTGACCTCAGTCATTTACTAGCTGTGTGACCCTGGGCAACTCACTTCACTCTGCCTAAGTTTTCTCATCTGTGAATTGAGCTAGAGAATGACATGGCCAATCATTCTGGTATCTTTCCCAAGAAAACCCCAAATGGGGTCAGGAAGAATTGGACACAACCAAAATAACTGAACAACAGCAAAAAAACGGATTTGTATCCTAGCTCCCCAATCTATTACCTGTATGAGCTCAGCACATCTGTGCCCAAATTAAGTAAACATAGGGTAATTTGGGAGGGAGTGGAGGACTAATCAGGAAACAGGTCATATGGAAGGCAGTCCTTGAACTTTGTCTGCTTCTGTAATGTGAAGGGAAGGAAGAAGGCTCCAGGAACAAAGAGAAAGTAGGTGGACTGAATTGCAGAGTGTGGGGGAAGCAGTAATGTCCACTAAGGCTAGAATAGATTGCAGTCAGGTTGTGTTAGACTTTAAAAACCAAATAGAGGAGTTTATATTTGATCCTGGTGGCAAGTGGGAGCCACTGAAGTTGACTGAGTAAGGGAGTGACTTGGCCAGGTCTATGTTAAAGGAAGGTCACTTCAGCAGCACTGTACAGGATGGACTGACATGGGGAGAAACAAGAGAGACCAGTTAGTGGGCTGCTGCAACAATGAAGTGAAAAGTGTTCAAAGGCTTGAACAAAGGAGATAGTTGTGTGAAGCGAAAGGAGGAGTTAGAAGCAAGAGATGTTGTAAAAGAAATAAGCAACAGCAACAATAATGATAGTGTTTAGGCAGCAGTTTATGTTCCTTATTTTGAGGAGGTCATCAACTTCATGTCATGTACTTGAGGAGGTAATCTGCTTCTAGTCTAATTTAAGCTAGATGGCAGGAGAAACTTCCTACCAATGACAACTCTCCCTCAGTAATCCTGTGAGATTAGTACTGTTAATATCCTATTTTACAAATGAGGAAACAGAGGCTGAGAAGTTTCTTGCCCAGGATCCCACAGCAAGTAAATCTCAGAGACAAGATTCAAATTCAGGGCTTCTTGACTTGATATCTAACAATTTATCTGCAACTGTTCAGAATGGCAAGATTTGGCTGCTTCTTAGCTCTGTGGAACAAAGAATTGAAGATTGTGCCATGATTTTAAACCTTAGATGCCATATTGATAGTGCTGCCTTGGAATGAAATAATGATGTTTTAAAGAGGATAGAATTTGAGGGAAAAGATAATGAATTTCACTTGGGACATGTTGAGTTTGAGATATCTCTTGGATTTCCAGTTTGAAATGTTCAGTAGGCAACTGGTGATGGGGACTGACCCATAAGGGAGAGACTAGAAGTGGGCATATCATGGATCATTTTCATGGAGATGATACTAAAACCGATGCAATGGGTGATAAATTGGCAGGAGAAAGATTGTGGAAGGAGAAGAGGGCATAGGACGGAACTTTGGGATATAACCCTGGTCAGAAGGTATGACATAGATGATGAACCAGCAAAGGACACTGAGAGCAATCAGATAGGTAAGGAATAGAACCAAGAAAGAGTAATGCTAGGGAAACCTGGAAAGGAGGGAGGAAGGGGGAGGGGAAGGAAGATAGGGTGGCTGATGGTAGTGATGGTGATCATGATGGTGATGACGATGGTGATGGTGGTGATGATGAGGAAGATAGTGGTGCTGATGCTGATGGTGATGACCATACCAATGATCTCTAACATTCATGTAAAGATTTAAAAGTTTAAAAAGTTCTGTTTTGCAGTTTGTTCCTATTAGTCACTGGTGTCAGATGCAGAAGATAGATTGAGAAGAATGAAGATGAATAAAAGACCATCAGATTTGATCATTAGTAACTTTAGAGACAGTGCTTTCAATTGAGTGACTAAGTCAGAAATCAGTGCCAAGGAAAGGAAATGGGAAACTGAATGACATATGAGGAGTTTGTAGGAAGGCCAATTTGGCTGTGAGTATGGAAGGGAATCATGTATAATGAGACAGGGAACAGACGGGGTCAGGTTGTAAAAGACTTCAAATGCCAAACATTAGGATTTAATCCCAGGGGTAATAGGGAGCCACGATAGTTCATTGAGAAGGGGAGTGTCACGGTCAGATCCACACTGTAGAAAATTCACTTTTGTAGCTATGTAGCAGTGGCAGGTAGATCAGTTAGGAAGGGAGATATTTAAATAGTTCAGGCTCAAGGTGACTGAGTTTCTGAATTGAGGTGATGGTTGTAGGAGTGGGGAAAAAAGAAGTCTGATAAGAGAGATGCTGTGGAGGTAAAAACTTCAAGATTTGGCAGTTGATTGGCAATGTGGGATGCATGAGAAAGGATGATTGGGGGGGTTTCCATCCTGGGTGACTAGGATGCTATTAGCACCCTCCAAGGAATGGAGAGGCTCAAAAAAGGCCTGATGTTGGTGGGACTTAAAGGATAAGTTATTTTCTGGTTATGTCAAATTTCAGCCATTTGAAATATCCCATACCAGGACACTGGTATGGAAAGGAAGGTTGTAAGTGTTAAAAACAACAACAAAAACAATTAAAACTCCCCCCCCACGTCCTCCCCCCTCCCCCCACCTTGTGTGGGTAATCAAATTACCTGGGTTAAAATTTAGTTTTGGCCATTCAACTGTGTGCTGTCAGGCAAAGTACATGTACATGGTTTCTCTGGGCTCCTGTTTCCTTATTTGTAAAATGGAGAAATTAGACTAGGTCATTCCAAGTTCCTTTCCTACTCCAAATCTCTGATCCCATGAATCTGTGTTCTCCAATAAAGTTAAAGAAACTGATTTAAAACAAGGAAAATATTGCAAAGTAGGGAGCTGACCCAATCACTTTGTACTAGGAACAAATTTTGATGATGTCTATTGACAGAGATTATGGATCATAAGATCATCAATCTGGATCTATAAGGGTCCTCAGAGGTCAGTCTGTTCCAATACCCTCATCTTACAAATGAGGAAACTATGGCCCAGAGAGATCACATATCACTCCTAAGGGGCAGAGCCAGGATTTGAACTAGAGTCCTGTAATTTTCAAGTTCAATGTTCTTTCCTCTGTACTCCCTTTAGAAAATGGAAAATATCCAGGGCAGTTCTTTCAACATATATTTGTTAAACACCTACTACATACAATTCAACTTGACCAACATTTTTAAAGTGCCTACTGTGTGCCGAGTATTGTTCTAGGTCTTGGGGATACAGGGATAGACCTTAACCCTCATGGAACTTCAGTCTTCCCAAAGAGTAAGTGACTGAGTCAGGCACGTGAAATTTTGGTTTTCCTTTGAACAAGTTCCCTGTTTAAAAAAAAAAAAAACAACACTTTTTTTTACTCTTAATTTAAATATGTATTTTTTTTTTTGCTTTTCAAAGGAATTCTGTAGCTTGAGATCATGCATTATTTCTCTTGATCTGAATCCATGGTGATATTTTTCTTAAGACCATTGTCTGCATGTGTATTCATCTCAGAAACATTACTTGTTCCTGCTTTGTGTTCCTCACCCCTGTGTTTGTAATGACATAATAATTATGGGAAATATCAGAGGATTTCAGGCATAAACAGTGGCTTTTCAAGTTCTTTTCATGAATATTGCATTCATTTTCTTATTAATATTAGCCCCTTGCCAAGACTTCTGAACATTTGTAATTTATATAGCAAGTGTCCTGGGGAGGGAGGGTGCTTGATTCAATACTTTACGTGGCATGAAGCCCACTGCTGGTAAACTATGGCTATAAATGTCTTTTGCCTCCCTATAGTGGGTTAGATACTTGCTGGTCTACTCTAGGCACCGTAATACTGTTTTCAATTTTAAGAATAAAATACCTATAGCCTTCTGCCACTAGTCCTATGCATTATTAATTTTTTCTATTCTGTGCATCTGATGACAAAATTTCGTCCCCCATCTTTTTCGATAATCTTAGAATCATGTACTTTTTTAACTCATTACTCAACACTCAATGCTCATCTGGTCCAAGCCATACCTGAATAAGAATCTCTACTACCACACGTAACAGATGGTCATCCCTCCTTTCAAGACCTCCAGTGAAGAAGAGGCCACTACCTACCACAGGACCCCACTTCCCTTTGAGATAAACTCTAAGATTACAAAAGATTTCCTGACCTCCAAACTCCATTGGCCTCTTTTGTTGATCACAGTTTTCAGCCGGAATGAGTGCTGGTGTGCGTCTGTCTTCAGTCATGGTGCTTCACCTGGTTGCAGTAGGTTTGACTTTGAATTCTGTCTTCTCCTTTCCATTTGAGAGATGACAAGGTGTAGCATGTAGAGAGCCCTGCAGCTGGAAAGGCCTGGCTTCCCATTTTATCTCTGACCCAGCTCTTACTGCTGCAAATGTCATAGAGAGGGAACTGTCCAAGTGCACCATAGGACGTTTCCCCACAACAAAGCAATAGATTATTTGGATGCCTGCTATCTGCCTTGTCCCCAAATTTTAGAAAACTAATCTTAAGTTAAAAGAATAACAACAATAAAAAATGTGCTATGGAGATCTTATGTCACAGTGGAGGAAAACAGAGTCTTTAGCAGGAAGCCTGGACTTACCCTGACCAGACCAAGAAGAGCCTCCCAACATCCCAAGAGAAACTGACAGGGAGGTCGCTCTGTCTGGTAAGAGAGAAGCTCATGGGACAGTCCCCACAATGGCTTGTCTCCTGCCTCCCTCCTTTCCTGTGTGACTCTGTCCCTTTTCCAAGCACCAGCGTTCATTGTCTTTATGAGCAAGGACATTGCCTCACTCTCCTTTACATTTGATAAATGGACTAAAGCAACCAAGGCATGTTTTTGTTTGTCTTAGAAGATCTTCCAGGAAAATATGTGTTCAGATTTAATTCAGAAGAATCTCAGGTATGGATTACTTTAGGTTTATCCAAATAAAAGCCTGTGACTCTCTGGCCACAACAAGAAAAAAGGGTCAACATTAGGTACAGAACAATAGATAAACAAATGTACAAGTCCTGGCAGAAGGCTGTAGATTTTTCTTTCTCAAAATTGAAAATGCTGTCACTGCTTTTAGAGTAGATCAGCAAGAACCTTGCGCACATGTATTGGGAATAAAAACCTCATAATTGATAGAGAAAGAGAGGGAGGCCACCCTGTGGTGTAGCACAGTCTGAGTCCAGACTCCAAGGCTTTGGCTTCGAACCTCAGGTCGGCTACATCCTCCAACACTTACTAGCTGCTGGGCAGATCATTAACTCTCTGTCTGCCTTGGGTTCCTCATCAGTAAAATGGGGATAATAACAGCATCTCCCTTCCAGGGCCTTTGAGAGGATAAAGTGAGATCATATTTTTAAAGAGTTCTGCAAGCCGTCAAGTGCCACAGAAATGTGAGCTATGAGATGGTGATAGGGATTGTGCTTATTAACTATGAAATGCAGGGCTGGGTCTAGACAACTTCAGGAGCACCTTTCAGTCTCTCAGATGTTCTCACTGGGTGGCCATGGACACGTTATTTCATTTCTCAAGGCTCCATTTCCTTGGTTTGAAAATGGGCATAGTAATACCTTTGGTACTGACCCATCTCACAGTGTTATTGTAATATGCCAAGTGCTTTAAAATCCTTTTAAAAACTCCAGTTTTCTTGTTATATGTTAGAGCTGGAAAGAAACAGAGGAAAAAGGAGAGGGATAGACATTTATCCTGTACCTATTATGTGGCAGTAACTGTGTAAAGCACTTTTTGATCTTCACAACAACACTGAGAGGAAGGTATTATTATTGTTCTCATTTTACAGCTGGAGAAACTGAGGCAGAGGTTAAATGACTTGCCTGTTATCCCACAGCTAGTCAGTGTCTGAGGTTGAATTTGAACTCAGGTCCTCCCAATTCCAGGTGCACCATGGCACCAGCAGTCTCTGCTCTTAGAGAGCATCTAATCCAATATACTCATTTTACAGATAAGAAAACTGGCCCAGAGCAGTTAGTGACTTGCCCAAGGTTGTGTTCACATTACTGCTTCTCAGCTAATTAATAGTGAAATGTATCAAATTTGTATTAATTGAATTTTTAAAATTTTATTCAAATTTGTAATACAGTAGCAAAAAAATTCTAGCTCCTTTGCAGATCCAAGGGGAGAATGCTGCCCACTCTGTCATACCTCATGGATACTGGGTTTAGTTTTACTAAAATAATTTTTTTGTACCCTGTTTCTAAATTTTTGTCACAAGGGATGACTCTGAGAATATACATGTATTAGCAAGTGTTATGTATGTGTCTATATGTATCTGTGCAAGAGCATATTCATATGCATGTGTCCATGCATGCATATGAATGCATACATGTGTGCATCATTGCACATACATGCACACACATGTGTGCGTACACATACACATATGCATACATGTCTGTGGTCTCTGTTCTTTCTCTTGATAGAATATAAGCTGCTTAAGAACAGGGGCCATTTTTGTTTCTATCATCCCCATGGAGTTGCAGAGCCGTCTTCATAACCTGGAAGCCGCGGGCCTGAGTGTTGTGTCCAGTGGTGTGACTGCCACTCAACCTCTCAGTGGATTAGGCAGCTGTCCAAGACCATTAGCTGCAGAAAAGCTGCTGGTCTCCATGGGCAGTGGGAGCTCCCTTCCCCAACAGCATTGCAGATTCACTCCCCCTCCCTCTCCCTTGTAGCCCTGATGTGTGCTGTGTAGCAGGAGATGGTAGGAGATGTTTGTTCCCCAAGAGCAGGAATTGTTTTTTTCTTTGTATTTCCAGTCAAACACAGGGGCACATGGTAGCTGCTTCACATCAGCGAGTTTGAGGGTAGGCAAGCCCTTTAATATCTCAGGCTATGGGCTGCACAAAGAGAGCTGACCAGGACATTTAGAGGGAGTTTCTTCATCTGAAGGGTCCTGTGCCAGTGCCATCCCAATTCTCACCCCTATCATCAGAAACTTGCTGCCTGTGTGATCCTGGGTAAGTCTCCTCACCTTTAAAAAGGTATAGGGGGCGGAGATGGGGACGGGGCTGGGGAAGGCTGCGTGCTTTCTAAGACATCCCTCACCACTCTGTCCTCAGTAACTAGAACATTTTGTTTGTCGTGTTTGACTCTTCATTACTCCATTTGGGGTTTTCTTGGCAAAGATACTGGAGCTGTCCGCCTTTTCCTTCTCCAGGTCATTTTACAGATGAGGAAATGGATGTAAACAGGGTGAAGTGACTGGCCCAGGGTCACACAGCTATTAAATGTCTGAGGCTCAGTTTGAACTCACAAGAGGAGTCTCCCTGACTAAGCCTGGCATTCTGCCCACTGCACCTCTGGCTGCCTATCCTAGCACATAGTAGGCCCTTAATAGATGCTTTTTGATTGATTGTTGAGTAAATGAACACAGACATACAATGCAGAAGGCCCCATGGACCTGACTCAGAGCTGGTATTTATGAGGAAGGTTTGAAGTATTTTAAAACTGCAAAGCTCTTTCTGAAATGGGAAGTGTAAGCGATGGGCTCGTCCTCTTTCTTCCCCTATTAGCATATTATAATATCACTATCGAGCACTTTAAACAGCACTTTTCTGCTTCAGAGAACTTTACAGTCATCCATTAATTAATCTTCATAATACTCTGGTGGGGTCAGTAAATATTAATTTCATCATTAATAATGGGGAGCCTTACTGGGACCCAGTGTCTGCTGAAAGCATCCAAGAGGCAGCCTTGTGGATTCTGGCCTTCCTGGTGCACAGGCTCCAGGCAGAGAAGCAATTTAGACATGGGGAGAAAACTGTCCTTTTGTGCAAAGCACCCAGGAGATAGCAAAGGGGCCTGCTGGGAGTACAGAGGCCAGAGAAGAGATCCAGGACTCCTCAGGGCAGCTCTGTGTATGTTCATTTGCAAAGTCATTATGAAAAATTCCCCAGCAGGAAAGGACTTGCCCAACTCAAGACATGTTTGTATGCCAAGAGCCATAGGTGGTTCCCAGAAAAAAAGCATGCAGGCATATTGCACGTTTTTCTTCCTTCTCCTTGTTAAGAGTGTCTTGAGGGCAAAATACTATCCTACCTAAATGTGAGTCACTGCCCTTGTTCCTAATGGGGGAAGGGCCTGATATCTTTTTTTTCCCCCTATCCCACCCATTACAAGAATGAAAAAAAAGGGGGGAGGGATTCATATGTGTCTAGACTTTTCCAAATATTGAGAGACCTTGAGGCAAAACACTGAGAACAAAAATGTAAGAAATATAGGCATCTGACAAAAGCGTCCCTTGCTTAGAAAGGTAAACAATAAATTATCTTTTATTTTTGCAGGAGGGAACAATTGAAGCATTTTTGCCGATACCCTCTGAGGCAAAACTGCCTAGGACTTGTGTGAGTTCTTGCTAGTCCTTGGTGGTGTTACTGCCCTATAATTCACAGATTCCTGAAAGGAGTTAAACAATTTTAGAACCATCATAAATTTTATTATTATTTCCTGAGATGGATTACACTCGCTCTCAGGGTGATCATTAAGGCAGTATTCTCTTCCAATTTTTCAGAGTTCAGGTTTGCTTCCGCAAATAGCCACTCCCCATTTTTTATGCCTCTGAAAGGAAAGTTAGTTATTGGCTCCAGTGATCACATTACAAGAAGATTAAAACTTGGACTATTTTTGAGCAACAGTATTTGACATGCGCTTCATTCCCAAACCTCATATTTCTTGAAGGAAAGCTTTAGGCAAAGTTGTTTTTCCTCCATCCCTTCCTCCCTTCCTTCCTTCCTTCCTTCCTTCCTTCCTTCCTTCCTTCCTTTCTTTCTTTCTTTCTTTCTTTCTTTCTTTCTTTCTTTCTTTCTTTCTTTCTTTCTTTCTTTCTTTCTTTCTTCCTTTTTTCTTTCTTTCTCTTTCTCTCTTTCTCTCTTTCTTTCTCTCTCTCTTTTTTCTCTCTCTCTCTCTCTTTCTTTCTTTCTTTCTTTCTTTCTTTCTTTCTTTCTTTCTTTCT
>NW_027185761.1:54220261-54237761 GCF_028583685.1 Petaurus breviceps papuanus
TCTTTCTTTCTTTCTTTCTTTCTTTCTTTCTTTCTTTCTTTCTTTCTTTCTTTCTTTCCTTCTTCCTTTATCCCTTCCTTCCTTTCTTTCTTCCTTCTTTCCTTCTTTTCTTCCTTCCTTCCTTCCTGCCTTCCTTCCTTCCTTCCTCTCTTCCTTCCTCTCTTTCTTTCTTTCTTCCTTTCTTTTATTCTCAGAGAGAAGGGGAGAGAAGAAAACAAAGACAGAATAGAGCAAAAGAGAGATACATGGAGAGAGGAAAGTGAAAGAGAGAGATCCAAACCTGTGAACTATCTATGTAGACTGCTTCTAACTGCCCTAGTGATAATAACATTCTTAGGAATTATATGTATTTTCATATAGGAATGTAAATTTAAGTTTACTGAGTTCCTTATGATTTTTCTTTTGTGTTTACCTTATCATGCTTCCCTTGGGTCCTGTTTGAATGTCAAATTTTCTGTTTACTCTGGTTTTTCTCATAAGGAATACTTGAAAGTCCTCTGTTTCATAAAATCTACATTTTTCTCCTTAAAGGATTATATTCAGCTTTGCTGAGTTGGTTATTCTTGATTGTGATGCTACCTTCTTTGTTTTCTGGAATATCATATTCCAAGCTCTCTGCTCCTTTACTGTGGAAGCTACTAAATCTTATGTGATCCTGACTGTGGGTCCATGATATTTGAATTGTTTCTTTCTGGCTGCTTGCAACATTTTCTTCTTGACCTGGGATCCTTAGAATTTGACTATAATATTCCTGGGTGTTTTCATTTTGAGATCTCTTTCAGAAGATGATTGGTAGATTCTTTTCACTTGTATTTTACTCTCTGGATCTGAGATGTCAAGGCAGTTTTCCTTCATAATTTCTTGAAATATGAAGTCTAGGCTATTTCTTGATCATGGTTTTCAGGTAATCCACAAATTATTAAATTATCTCTCCTTGATCTATTTTCCAGACCATTTGTTTTCCAATGACAGAGTTGATATTTTCTTCTATTTTTTTCATTCTTTTTACTTTCTTTTATGGTTTGTTGAGATCTCATGGCGTGATTAGCTTCCACTTGTCCAATTCTACTTAAAAAAAAATTCTATCCTTTATATTTGAGAAGGATCCAACATTTTTATGATACTTATGTACACATGCCCATGTGCAATGTTCATTTATTTCCATACTATTTTTCATAAATAATAAAAATTTATAAATCTTGCAAAGTCAGCCTAGTCATTTTTCAAATGGGCATGTTCTGAACTCATGGGATCTAAATGACATTTTACTGTATTTTTAAGAATTCTTTATTTTAGTATTTAAATATAACAAATGTAAATCTTTCAAAAACAAATGAGTAAAAAGATATTGTATATGCCCCTTTGCCTGGGATTGTCCCTTCATAAGAATTAATATAGTGATATAAAAATCTTGGCATTCACTACACATATCTGTATGGCTTATATGTTAAAATTATACTTAGAAACCCCTTGAAAGAAATGACCCACAGAAAATCCTTGCTAATTTAGCACAATAATCATGGATCAGCCTGAGGGAACCTGAGGTCATTTTTCTTTTATTTTATTTTAGACTCAAACACTAGAACACAACTACAAAATGGAGAAAAGAAAAAAAAGCTTAAATATTGGAACTTAAATGCAAAGTAAAAAAGGGGGAAAAACATGTCACATGATAGCAGAACATAAGAGAGGATTCAAAATATGTAATAATAAATTTTCATTTCAAAAAAGCTGATATGATAAATATTACATGCTGCTTTAAGAGCTGTCCATCGTTTCTTTGCATCCTTGTAAGCTTTCTTTTGTTCTCTGCTGTGCACTTTTTTGCTTTGTTCTTTTTTCCTTCCCCCTCCCCCAGAAGGTTACAATTAAGTATGGATATATTTCTCTCTAGCTGTAGCTATATCCATACATACATACATACATACATATACACAGACATACAGATGGACAGACATATACTTTCCCAAACCTATTGTACTCCTGATCTTTGATTTTATGTAAATGCATATCTCTTGTTTCCTGTCCCTCCTGCCTCCTCTACTTTACCTCTACCCACTACCTTGTCCTCCTGTTACTTGCCTAACCCCCTTCAAGGATCCCTCCCTTCTCTTCCCATTCCCATAAATCTAAACACCCTCCTCTCTAAAGATCCCTCTCTTGTCCTCTCCCTCCTCCCTATCCACTTGCCATTTTATTTCTTCTGAATTCAGAAGACTTTTATACTCTTCTAAATATGTACATATTGTTCCCTCTTAAACCAGAACCACCAGCCCCCCTCCCCCATCTAATTCCTGTATCGATTCTTCCTCTTGCACCTCATTTGTATAAAATAATTACTCTTTTTAGCTATTCCTAAATGGTTTTACTTTTTAAATTCATATTATATTCAGGTTTACCCCACTTTTTCTTATGAGCTACCAAATTATTAATAAGAATCTTACATTTTGTATTTTACATACATAAAAAGTAAATGGTCTGTCCTTATTGAAACCCTTGTAATCAGTTTTTGGTATGTACTTTATGTTTCTCTTGTCTCTTGTATGCTAAATCTATTAAGTTCAGGGTTTTGTTTTTTTTTTAACAAAGTCTTGAAAATCTGGCAGTTGATCAAATGTCCTTTTTTGTTCCCATTCAGGATTATCCTTAACTTTGCAGGGTGTGATATTTTTGCCCAGAGCCCCTGTTCTTTTGCTTTTTGACATATAGTATGCCAAGACCTGCAGTCCTTTAATGTCTCTCCTCCTAGGTCTTGTGATTCTAATTGTGGTGCCATCATATTTAAATTGTTTTATTCTTGTTATTTTTAATATCTTATCCTTGAGCTGGGGATTTCAGAATTTGACTTAATATTCCTGTGAGTATTCCTCATAGGATCTCTTTTAAGTGTTGATCAATGGATATATTCTATTTTTACTTTTTCTGATTGTTCTATTCAGGGCAATTTTCTTTAATCATTTCTTGTATTATTGTGTCATGATTCTCTTTTTTTATCACAGCTTTCAGTTAGTTAGATTATTTTTATGTTTTCTTCTCTTGATCTATTCTCCAGATTCCTGGTTTTTCTTTTAAGATGTTTTATATTCTCTTTTATTTTTTCATTGTTCATATTTTATTTAATTATTTCTTGATATCTTATGGTTTCACTGACTTCCATTTGCTCAGTTCTAATTTTCAAGGTGTCAGTTTCTTCCTTAAGATTCTGAATCTTCTTTTCCAATTGATTGACTTTCCTTTCATAATCTCTTTTTTCTTGAATTATTCTTACTTCTTTTGTAAGAATATACACATGACAGACATCTCTGTCATTTGATTTTTACAGTCTTTTTTTAAGATCTTCTGTCAGTTCTTTTTGAATAGGTGACCATGTGATGCTGCTTTTTGGGGCAGAAGGTTTGTTTGTTTGTTTTTTTTTTTTTGCTTCAATATCCTCCTCTGAAGATGAGCCCTGGTCTTCCCTGTTCCCATAATAGCTTTCTAAGGCTGGATTCTTTCTCCTTTGCCTATGCATTTTTGTGGTAATAGCTTGATTTCTGTAATCACTTCTAGCTTTGTGGTATGGGGATGATACCTCTTGCCCCAGACCTTCAATTCTCCCCTCTAGCCTGGAACCAAAGCCAAACCTCTAACCTCCTGTAAGTGCCCACAGTCAGGGGCATTCTGCCCCCACCTAGGCACCCACAGAGCATGTGCTCTTTCCTTCTTGCCCCTGCCCTTATCATCAGTGGTTCCCTTGATCTTTCTCCATTCAGATACCCAACTCCTCTCACTATCCCAGGGGTAAAAGTTCTTGTGACTGGGTCAGATGCAGCCTCCCAAACCAATTAACCCTAGGGTTTGCCACTTGTTGTTAAAGCAGATCCTAGCCTGGAGGTGTTTGTTCTTCACAGGTTTTCTTCTGATCTCAAATTATTGCAGAAGATCCCTGTTGTGTTCCTATTCTTCTTTATTTTTACCTGCCCTTTGTTCTCCCTATGACTATTTTATTTCTGTTGTGGGGGAAAATTGGAATTGGAAATGGAAAATTTCCTCTGCCGTCTTCCAAGAATCCTCTCCAATTCTACTTTTTAAGGAATTCTTTTCTTCAGTGAATTTTTGTGCCTCTTTTACCACTAGATCGATTGTTTTTCAAGGTATTGTTTTCTTCAGTGTTTCTGCACCTTACTTTTTTTTTTTGCCAAACCATTCTATTTTCATAATTTTCTTGCATAACTTTAATTTCTTTTCATAATTTCCCCCCTAAAATTCTTAACACTTTCTTTAGTTCTTCTAGGAATTCTCGTTGGGTTTATGTCCAATTAGCATTTCTCTTTGAGGCTTTGGTTGTGTCTGCTTTCAAATTGTTGTCTTCTCCTGAGTTTGTGTCTTGGTCTTCCCTGTCACCATAGTAGATTTTTATGATCAAGTTCTTTTTCTTTCCCCCAGTCTAGTTCTTGACATTGCATGTTATGTTAAAGTTGGTCTCTGCTTACTTGGGAGTGGGGAGGCAGTGTTTCAAGCTTCAGGTTTTTTCATGCTGCTGTTTTCAGAGCTAGTTCTAGGGGGCTGTAAGTTTTTGGTGATTCCAAGATGGTGTGATCCAGGGAGAGGCATGGTCATTATTCTCCCGGTCTGTGTTCTAGTCTTTCCCCAGCAAGGGTCCCTGCTCTCCTGCAACTGTGAGCTCTAGCAGTCCTCTCAGCCCTAGAAATATGACCAGGGCTCCTTCTCACCTGTGACTGACCATAAGCACTCCTTTCCACAGTTCCAGCAAGGGAACTGTGAATGTCTCCAGGCTGAGAGCCCCTGAAGAGGCCACTGCTGGTGTCTTGGCTACCTCCAAGGCTTGTTACTGGTGGTGCTACTGCTGGTATTGTGGAAGCTCCAAGCTGGCTCCCACCCTAGTGTCATAGACCTCTCCTAGGCTGGAGACATGTCTCACATTCATCTTTGGTTGGCTTTGCCCCTCCAGGGATCGACTCGAGGTGTTATTTTTCTGTTGTTTGAAGGGGAATGTTGGGAGAGTTTAGCTGGGCTGCTACTTGTACTCTGCCATTTTGTCTCTGCCCCCGCTATGTTCTGCTTTGTCTGGCAATTCATTCCATTTTTGAATAAACCTAATTGTTAGGAAGCTTTTTCCTTCAATGCATTTCTCTTCCTTCTCTCTAATTGTCACTCATCCTAGCTATGTTTTCTGGGGTCAAGCAAAAAGAAAAAAAGGTTTTGTGTTTTTTTTTTTTCCTTAATGATGGCCTTTTGGGTATTTGAAAATGGCAAAACAGCTCTTGTGTCCCCTCCCCCCTGAATTCTCCTCTGAGATGCACATCTCAGTTCCTTTCATGTATTTGCATGTGTTTTGTAGTCTCTTACCTGCCCCTGGATACAGTCAAGCTTGTCAGTGTGGTGTCTACAACTGAGCATGATACTCCAGACACAGTATGAACAGGGTAGAGGGGAGAAGAATGGTCGCCCCTATCTTTGGGAGCACTTGGCTTCTCTATCACAACCTAAATTCAAATGACCCTCTCAGCTGTCATGTCACAATATCAACTCATATTGAATCTGCCATGAATATTAAGCTGCAAGTACTTAGGTCACAATACATAAGGAATTCGAATCCAAGATCAAAGAGAGAGGACAGATGTTGCCATGACAACGTCAAGCTAGGTGGAGTATGATGGACTGTTTCCAGATACACCTACCATTCACCACATATCCTTAAGAGAGGAAAGTAAAAAGGACAAGTTTAATGGTAAAAATGAGGTAGGCATATGTCAGCCTTTTGTCTTTTATGAGAAACACTGGACTTTGTTTAAAAGCTTGGGTTGTGTGATAGAACAAGAAATTCCATGGATTTTCTAGTGCATCTTTAGGCAATGATCCTTGACCTCTAGGCAGATTACCTGGAGTTCTATTAGTCTCTTCCTGCCCCCTGTCTCTGCATGGGGCCTCTTGGATTGTGGCGGTACCCATGATCAAACATGATGGCAAGCCAGTGACATCTGATTTTTTTTTTCCTAACTAAGGTGTAACAGTACTTAGATTTCCTCATCTAATTTTTTTTTTGTCAAATCAGAAATGAAATGCTGGAAGGTGTTCCTAATTGGAATGAGGGTCCTTAGCAGTCTCCCCAAATGCATGAAACCATTCAGAAAGCTGCTGATGGCTTGATGGGCCTTTGAATTTTTATGGGATGTTTTTATGCATATCATAAGATTAGTGGTCCCGAGCTTTTCTTTCAGCATAATAGATAGGAATGACTGTTTGATTGTCTCTGGTAGGAGAGACTGTTAAATCCTATTTGCAAATCAATTTCAAAGAGATTTGATTTGAGAAGGTAACAGGGGAGTTAGACTCTGTCTGAAAAGGTTCAGTTGAAATTCATTGCCAGGCCCTTGACTGAGACCATTTGCCAGCCATTCAGAAACAGGGCTCCACAAAGAAAGCCAATTGTCAGTGAAGCCTAGCCATGATTTGATTTGAAAAGCTCTCATTTATCCCTAGAATAAAGGAGCCTCTAATTGTAGGAGGAAGGAAGAGCTTTCTGGAGCCCAGGGCCTCTCATTGGCTGGTAGCGCGTGTGGGTATTAAATGAGACAGAAGTGGAAGGAGAATAAAAAAGTGACAAGGATATGGCAACAAGTAGAATATGCAGCCGTGAAAGGAAATCCACTGGGGAAGGGTGCCTGTGATGGGAAGCTCTCGCCAGTGCCTCCATCGGGATCCCTTCTAAGGAATCCCAAGGCTATTTTTGGCCTTGCAGCTGATGGTTAGAGGTTTCATAGGGATGGCTTTGTGGGTGGTGATGAAACTATTTTCAGAACTGGAGAAGACGTCTTATAATCCTGAAGGAAAAGATATCTGAGGGAAGAGAAAATGATGCTTGCTTAGGCCCTTGTCCTCAAGAGTCTTACTACTAGTGGTACCTTTAATGATTACAGGAAGCCAACCTCTCTTAGCTTGTTCCATATCCAGGGGTGTGAATAGCTAGCATTCATGTAGTGCGTGAAGATTTGCAAAGTGCCTTACATAATGATCTCATTTGATCCCCATAAAAACCCTGTGCTATCATTATCCCCATTTTACAGAGGAGGAAACTGAAGCTTGATGGTGTTATGACTGGCCCATAATAATAATAATAATAATAATAATAATAATAATCATGATGATCACGATAGCTAGCATTTATATAGTGCTTACTGTATACCAGGCACTGTGAAAAGCACTTTACAATTATTATATCATGTAGCTAGTAAACATCTAAGGCAGGATTTGAATTCAAGTCTTCTTGATTCCATTTCTAGCACTCTATTTACTGTGATTCTGTATGGACACTGGATTTGGAAACAGAAGATCTTGATTAAAATCTTGGATCTACTTCTTTTTTTTTTAACTGTTGCAACCTTGGCCACTAGGCTCAAATACCACCTCTGCAGCTTACGACCTGTGTAATGTTGGACATGCCACTTACCCTGTGAGGCCTTGATTGCCTCATTTGTAAAATGAGGGGTTTGGACCAGGGAGCCAGTAAACCCCTTCCAACTATAAATCTCTGTTCCTGTGGCCAGAGATGCTATAGATAATTTACCAAAAAAGCTTATAGATACAGTGTTAGAGTAGTAGGTGTTAGAGCTTGGACTCTAGATTCCAAATCTAGGGTGTCTTCTACTGCACCACACTACCTTGCTCTGAGCACCTTCCTTCTATCGTCATCCATCTAAATCCTACCTTCCCTCAAGATCCAGATCTAATCTCACCATTTTCATAAAGTCATCCTGAATGCACAGAACATATGGAGATCTTGCCTAACTCTGAACTCCAGTGTCACCTATGGCCATCCATTGGGGATTTGTTGGATTATCTTTTTTGAAGGTACATGATAAGCCTCCCAACATACCTTATATCTCACTTGATGGCAGGGACCATGGCCAGCTTGTCTTTGTTCATGCCTGCCATATCTATCACAGTGTACCCTTACATAGTTAATAATATTTCATAAAATCTCGGAGCTGAAAAGGCGTTCATAGCCATCTAGCTCAGAATCAAAATCCTCTTTACCACATATTAGACTGGTGGTTATACAAGCTTTCCTTGAAAACTTCCATTGAGGGAGAGCCTGCTGTATACCAAGGTCCACTCATTCTCCTTCTGCATAACTCTCATTATTAGGAAGTTTATATTTTTTGTTTTTCTTGACACCAGGCCTAATTTGGTGTCTCTTCAACATCCAGTCATTCATTTCTCTTAGTTCTGCCCCTGGAGGCCAGCCAAAACAAGTTACATTTTTCATTCCACGGTCCTTCATCTGTTGAATGATTAACAGCTTATGTTCCCTTTAAATGAAAATACAGTTTTTCAATGAAATTTATTGGATAAAATTGTGGGGAAAGGGTTCATGAGGAGGTTTAATCATTATATCAAAGTTTGTTTTCATTTTGTTTTATTGCTGCTTTATAAATATCAAAGTCGTTTCCCAGTATACTACTTCTCCATTGGCTTTCTTAATAACAAATAGAAACTTTTGAATAAAACTAACCTAGCAAGCCATCAAATCTCACAACATATGTAACATTTGGTACATGTAGGTCTCTCATGCCTCTACAGACAAGGGGGTAGTGTATTTCACCAGTTGTTTTCTGGGAATTAAATTGATTATTGCCACTAATCTATCAAATCACCTTTCAGGCTTTTAAAAATTTCCACCAGTTCTTGGCTGCTTCATTCTCCTGGTCCCACTTTCTTTGTTCTGTATCAGTTAAAATAAATCTTCCCGGGTTTCTCTGAGTTATTCATATCCATAATTTCTTATGGTGCAGTACTATTACATTGGTCTGTATAGCATGGTTTGCTTAGCTATCCTCCAATCTTTGCATTGCTTATTTGTTTCCACTTTTGCAACACTCTTGCTTTACAATTGTTTATTCTATCACTTCCTTTGAAAACTTGTCATGTCTCGATCACTTGTCTGTTGAGGAATAGCTCATGGTTTAATACACCTATGTCAATTTCAATGACAAATGTCATCTTTTAATTAATTAAATTAGTTCAACCTGTACATCTTTTAAATTAATCTTTTATTGAAGATTTTTGCTTTACATCACCGGGATTTCAGACCCCTCCCCCCTTGGTTTACTCTTACAAGGCTGCTCTTCACTGTCACCCGGATCATCCTGCAGTCACCGAGCTCCCTGGCTCCATTGTGCCTCCCACAGTATACATGCCAATGGTTGTGCGGTTGATAATGGATTGGACACTTGGAACAGCCAGAAGATTGCCATATGGGGGCATTGGGAGTCTCATCTTCTTGCTGCCTGTTGCTGTTCCTTGGTCCTTTATTTCTCTGTCATATCATATCTTCTCAGCCTTTGCGTTCTCATCAGTCTTGGATGTCTCTTTCCCATAACAAAGCCTTCCACCTCTCTGAACATTTCTTAGAAGGATCTTCAGAGCTCCTAGGATTCTCTCTCTTATGTTCTTCATCACATGTCTGCACAAAGATGGAAGAATCAGATATCTTGCCCTTAAGCTTCTTGGGGTTTACCTTTAGCTAGGCTGAACTCTATAGTGTGTGTAAATCTCCATTTAATTACTTTTAACTTGTCTTAATAATAATTTTATTCTTCAGAAGGTGAACAAACCTTTTGATAGGGAGGGGAGCACGAGAGGAAACTGTCTTTTGGATTTAATTCTTACTAATAGTGAGGAGATGGAAGTTGGGGTAGAAATGAGAAGCATCTTGAAAAGAAGTGACCCTTGCCTCCTAGAATTTGCAGGAGAGGAGACAGGCTGGTGATCCTATGATCCTAGGTGATAGCACCATTTCTTGGGCAGAGGGGGTGATAATTATAGACAATAGAAAAGAGTCAAAGCTGCTAACATTGTTTGGTTCTTTATTTTCTGCCCATGAGAATGACTTTTGCACTGAAAGTAGAACAAAGGTGGCTAATTCAATGGATGAGTAAGGAAGTAGTTAGGGAACATGATGAATTCTAGTCATAAGACTTACACTGCCTTCTTGGGGATGGGAAGCATTAATTGATCAATCAAGCATTTATTAAATACCTGCTGCATGCCAGGCACTGTGCTAGCCTTCGGGGTAACAAAGACAAAAGGTAAAATAATACATTCTCTCAAAAAACTTATTATTGGTGCAGACATATACATGTATAAATGAATGTGGATTAAATATATGAAGAGTAAACACATACAAGAGAGTAGGGAGAGCGCTGGCAATTGGAAGAATCAGGAAAGGCCTGGGATAGAAGCTGATTGAGCTGTTCTGAAAGTTAAAGATTCTCTGAAGAGGAAACGAGGAGGGGGTGCACTCTAGGCATGGGAGACAGTGCAAAGAGTGGCTTGCCAGTGGAGTCCTGTGTGTGAGGAGAAGAAATAAGACCTATTTGTCTGGACCATGGAGCGAAGGAAGTAGGAATGGGCTGTGGAGCTAAAAAGATAGGTCAATGCCAAGTTGTGTCATTCTCACAAACAGATGAATTTCTATTGGATCCTAAAATTAATTGGGAGCCATTGCAGTTTGTTGATTAGGAGAGTGACATGACTTGAACTATCCTTAAGGAAAATTAGTCTGATAGCTTTATGGAAGATGCTGTTAGAATGTCGAGAGACGTGAGGCAAGGAGACCAATCAGGAGGCCACTGTAAAGTCAAGGTGAGAGGTGAACTAAGGGTCTGGCCATGCCAGCAGAGGGAAGGAGATGTTCTGGAAGAAAACAAAAGGCAAGATTAGGCAACTTAATGGATCTGTGGAGGGGAGACTCAAGGATAAGCTGGGGTAACAAAGCTGGGAGACTGGAAGGAGACGGATGCCAGTGAATGAAATCGGAAAATTCATGAATGGGAGAGTTGTTGGGGAAAGGTGATGTTTTAGACATAAGCGTGAAATATCTCTAGAGCAGAATTTCTTAACCCCTTTGGCAATCTGATGAAGCCTGTGGACCCCTTCTCAAGATAATGCATTTTAGTACATAAAATAAAACAAAAATTACAAAGAAAAACAATTATATTGGACCACAGTTATCAAAATACTAAAACCCCCAAAAAGCAACCAAACAACAACAAAGATGTCCATTGTTCTTACCTTAAGAACAGTTGGTCTAGAGCATATAGTTTCTAATGTCCAATTTGGCACTGGGGTACTGACAGTCACGAGAGAGGCTTGAGCTAGATATATAGATCTGTGAGTTATTTATGCAGAGATGATAATTAAAACCATGGGAACTAATGATCTGGCAGATGTTTTTTGCTGAACCACCATCAGTGATATTTGAAAGACTGTGGAGAGGGAAAAAGTTACTCTAGGACTTGAGAAGGGTAAATATCCCAATTTACGAAAAAGGAGAAGACAATAAACAACCAATGGGCCAATGAATTTGACTTCAATTCCTTAGAAAGTTCTGGAATAGATCATTAAAGAGATAATCAGTGACCATGTGGCAGAGTTAGCTCTGTTTACAAAGAACTACTTTGACTTCAGCAAGATCAGTTCACGCCAGATTAATCTTTCCTTTTTGAGACCAAATAGGAATTCTGTTATTAAACTACAGGGTATCCAGAGGAGGTCAACCAGACTGATGAAAGACCTTGAATCCATTCTGTATGAGAACTGGTCAGAGTAACTGGAGATGGTTAGCTCTGAATAGAAAAGATTCAGGAGACAGAAGAGTTCAGATATTTGCAGAATTGTCATGAGGAGGAAGGATTAAATGAGAACTATTTGGCCCTTAAGGTCAGAACCATGAACAAGAAGCAGAGATTGCAAAAAAGCAAATTTAGACTCTATATGGGGGAAAACTTCCTAACAATTAAAACTGTCCAAAAGTCAACAATAAATCAAGTCCAAAAGCATTTATTGAGTGCCTACTATGTACCTGGCATTGTAGAATGGACTGCCTTGGGGGGTAGTGAATTCTGCCTCATTGAAGATTTTCAGTAAGAGGTTGGATGACCACCTGCTAGTCACATTATAGTAAAGATTCTTTCCTTGGTATTACTTAGGTTGTTTGTTATTATTTCTGTTGTATGTTATTTCTTGAGTTCCTTTTAGCTCCAAATTCTGTTAAGATTGATTGATTGATTGATTGTTCAGCTTGTGATTTCACTGGTGTAGGGAAATGTTTGCTGAGAAGATTTCCTTAACTGTCTCTGCACTCTATAGTTTTAGAGTCACTTGGGGGCACCTACAAGTTAAGAGACTTGTCCAAAATCACACAACCTGCATGAGGCAGAGTTGTGGCTTGAAGTTTCTTGACTCCAGCCTTGGCTCTCTGTCCACTATCCCAACCTGCCTCATGCCAGTTAGGTGGTTATCATTTATGAAGCTCCTACTAGTTCCAGAAACTATGTTTGGGGGAATACTTGGGACCACTTTTAAACTAGAAAGTACTCCAGGACTCCTGCCTGCCCTCTTCAATCTTTTGAATACCCAAAACCCTAGAAGACCCTTAACAAATGCTCTTTTATGATACTCTGTTAAGAAGATCAGTTGTATTTGCCTTTTCCTTTATTTTTAAAAGTGTAACTTCAGACTTTGACAGAAACATTTTCCAAACAATTTAGGATCATTTTTGCCATGTTCAGTTCAACATGATATAATGAAAAGAATGTTGGAGTTATAGTCAAAAGAAGCTGCCATTGACTCATGCCTTTGACATTGACTAGATATATGAACATGGCCAAATTCATGAGCTCTCTGAGCCTCAGTTTCCTTAGTAGTAAAACGAGAATAATAACCTTTGGTGCCTAAGTGGCAGGGTTCTTGCAGAGATCAAGTGAGATTATATAGGTTGAATTCAATACTTTGTAAATCTTGCTTTTTAATATTAGCCATTGGTATTCCTGGGCCTTGAAATTTCATTTGAGTTTCACCTTACCCAGTTTTTCCTTGAAGCTATCTGAAGCTACTGATGGACAAAGCTAATCCCTGGCTTTGTTCCTTTGTTCTGTGTCATGGTGGAAAGAATACAACATTTGGAGTTGGAGGTCTGATATTCAAGCTCAGAGTTTGCTATTTCTTGCCTTACAGCAATGCCCTGGATTATGTGACCTTGCCCTTTCTCAGACTCAGTTTCTTATCTGTAAAAAGCCTAAGTTGAACTAGAAAGCATCCAGAGTCCTTTCCAGCTGGGAATTCATGTTCCTGTGATCCTGTTTTTTTTGTTTGTTTTTTAAATAAGCAATTGGGGTTAAGTAAGGTAACTTGCTCAAGGTTACACAGCCAGTTATTTCTGGGTGTGGTGCTAAGTATCTGAGCCTGGATTCGATCCCCCAGATCATCTAGACACTGGGGATGGTGCTCTTACTTGCTGAGCCACCTGGCCGCCCCTAAGCAATTGGGGTTAAGTAACTTGCTCAAAGTTACATGGCCAGGTGTTTCTGGGTGGATGCTAAGTGTCTGAGCCTGGATTTGATTCCCCCAGGTCATCCTGACACTGGGGATAGTGCTTTTACTTACTGTGCTACCTGGCTGCCCCAGATCCTGGTTTTCTAAAATACTTTCTTTTCTTTTGGATACCTTTTACTTCATTTCTCCTAACCCTAAATAGATAAGTGTTAGATAATAGATACATGTCCTAGAAATATTCAGTCAACAAGCATTTACTAGGTACTTGCTTGTCCCAGGCACTTTGCTAAGGAGATGCAAAGAAAGGCAAAAACATGGTCTCTGTCCTCAAGAAGCTTCCATTCTAATTGGAGGGCGGCATGCAGATAGCCATGAACATCTGAGAAAGACATGGGGTAAATGGAAGGTAATTGAAGAGGGAAGAGACTAGTGGACTGGGCAGTGCAACCAAGAAAGACTCCTTGTACAAGATGGTATTTGAGCTAAAAGTTTAGAGAAGCCCAGGAGACCAAGAGGCAGAGATGAGGAGGGGGGAGGCATTCTAGGCATGGAAAACAGCAGGTGAAAATGCCCAGAGTCTAGAGATGGAGCGACATGTGTGAGGAACAGCTGGGAAGCTAACATAGTTGGATCTTAGGGTATATGGAAGTAAAAGATTAGAAAAGATTGGAAATAGAGATAGGAAAGACAGGAAGGGCCTAGGTTGTGTAGGGCTTTGATGTCAAACTGATGATTTCATATTTAATCTTGGCAGCAGTGGGATGCTACTGAAGTTTTCTTTGGGAAAATCATTTGGAAGCTGAGTACAGGATGGGCTGGAGTGAGGAAAGACTTGGGGGACAAAGCCCAGGCAGAAGGCTATTGCCATGGTACATAGAGAGGCGAAGAGCCAGGGCATCCACTGAATAAGGCAAGAGATGTGAAGGTGTAAGAAGAATGTTTCAGATATAGAAAGGAAGAGATCTGACAGCAGACTGAAGATGTGAGATGAGTTGAAATGAGGGATCAAAGATGAAACGCAAAGTAGGCGCTTTGTGAATGCTGCATACATCCATTTATTTTCCTTCAAGAGAATTTAAATTTCTTGAAGACAGGGGCTGATAAATTTTGTTCTAATGGTGGTTTGTATACATAGGATAGTGCCCATCACATGCAGGGTATCCTGAAAATGTCTGCATTAAGGCTTTCAGGACACTGCATAGAGTAAGCAGTGAATGAATGCTTAATGATGGATCGATTGATTGTTCCCTCTATAGATGGCAAGCTCCTTAAAATCAGATACTGAATTTTTTCCCCTTAGCTCCTAGCACAGTGCTGGGAATATAGCAGGTACTCAGTAAATGCTTAGTAAGTAGTTAATCGGCACATAGTAGGTATTTAGGGTTTGTTGAATCCAGTTGGAGAGTCTGTCCTCACATCCCACAAAATCTAGCTTTGAAAGTCCAAATCCCATTTTAAAATTCTTCTGGAAGAACTTAAGACTCTTCTTGGGAACTATCAATATACAGACTGTTCTCAATGTTCTGTCCTGGGTCACAAATTAATATACTTGCAGAAATGAATATCATGAGTGAAAGCTACCATGGTACCTTTAAATCCTCCTGTTGTACATGGACATCGCTGCTGATCATGATTATATATGTTTCAAATAAGCCTTCAGTTGTCTAGAGGGACTGCTCAGCAGAGGTAATGAGCACTACTCTGAGTCTTGACAGCCAGCCCGGAATAGCCTGAATGGCACATTGTTTCAAAGAAAATGTGACTTTAAGGGAAAGACTGTTTCTTCAGGGATGTGAAATGTATTCCCATCCTTTCTGCATTAGTGATTATTAGTCTTGAAACCACATTTAATAGGTGCAATTTACCAAAGCCCCCTGTTAAGGCTGGGGTTTTTTCTCCCTTGTCCTCAGGGAGGGAGGTGGCAATGAGTGAGGAAATCCCCACTGGACAAGGGCCAGTCTGGGAGACAGCAGCAAGAACAGTGATGAGCTTCAGATGATACCGTTAGGGATGAAGGCATCACCACCCCCTGGATGCAGGCTGAAGACTGTCAATGCCTCGGGGAATCCTCAGTGTTGCCCCCACCATTATCTGCTTCTGCTTTTAACAATGTCACAGAAAGTCAAAAGTCTCCAGTAGTTTTTCATCCTCCATTAAATCTAAACTTCTAACTTTATTACCTGGAAACCATCAAGCAATCTGTCTTTTCTTGTAAATTGTATTATCTATTGACCCTGAGGCCCTTTCTGTTTTCTTATGAGATTATCATTTATAATATTATGTGAAAGGTTTGTGACTCACTCGGTGTGGGGTGTCTTCCAGTGTGGTGAGTCTATCTACCAATGAAGATAACCCATCTATGACTTGTTAGGCAAATTTTAGGCAGTTGCCTTAGTCATGCAGAGGTTAAGTGATTTTCCCAGAGTCACATAGCTAAACAATATTGGAGGCAAAATTCAAACCCAGATCTTTCTGAATCTAAATCCAGTACTCTATCCACTATTCCATGTTGCCTCTTAATGATGGTGAAGGAAAGAAAGAAAATGGAGAGGAAAAAGGAAAAGTGAAGGAGGAAAAAGGAGGAAGAAAGAGAAGAAAAAGAAATGGAGGTGGAAAAGAAGGAAAAAGGAGAAATAAAGAGGAAGAAGGAAAGGAAAAGGAAAAAGATAGTGAAGGGAAGTAATAAAACAAACAAAGAAGGTAAAGAGGAAGGAAAGGAAGGGAAGGAAAAATAATGGAAAGGAGGAAGAAAAAAGAGAGGAAAAAAGGAGGAGAGGAGGAGGAAATAGGAAGAAGGAAAGGGAAAAGGGAGGAAGGAGAGAAAGAAGAGGAAGAATAAGAAGGTAATAACAATAATAGCATGTCCTAGGTAGAGAAGTGGATTTAAAGTCAGAAATCCAGGATGTGGGTCCTGTGTCTCTTGCTTATTAGCTAATGATGTTTTAGGAAATCACTTCCCCACTTCACTTCTCACCGGTTGTACTCTTTGGAACTGGACCTGCCATGTCTCTGCCCTGGGTTCTTTTACTCACCTCTCTCTTTTCAGCTTCCATTTGGATACTGCCTTTCCCCATTAGATTATAAGCTCCTTGAAGGCAGGGACTGTCTTTCTTTTACATATTTGCATACCTACTATGTAGAGTAATGCTTGGCACCCAGTAGACCTTTAATAAATGTTTATTGGTTGATTGATGCCCAAACTCAGTTTCTTTGTTTCTTTATTCTTAGTCTTCCTGCCACTACTAATCACCAGCATTTATATAGCACTTTAAGGTTTGCAAAGCACCATGCAACTATGATCTCATCTTATCCTCACAATAATCTGGTGAGGTAGGTGCTATTATTATTCCATAATGTAGCTTTCCAGAGATTGAGTTCATTCCCAAGGGTTGAGAGAGGGTGGAAATTGGGTGCCAGGAGCATGGTGTTTCCCTAGAAAGATGATAGTAGGAGCTCTGGGACCCCTGAAAGAATCCAGTGTTTAGATGGATGCCCGGCTAGGTCTTTGGTCTTGAGACGTTCATGGCCTTCTGATTGCTTCCTGTACCATATTGAATCATTACTCCATCTTCTTTTCAAAAGAATAGTTTTCCTTTCAAGATTTCACCCCATGCTCCTAGAAGGATGGAACAAAAGGTGTGGGCGTTCTGTTCATGCTAGGAAAACCAGAGTGTCTGCATGAGAATCATTGGGAGAAGCAGCTCCATTAGATGGGGGTGAGAATTAAGAAGTCACTTTCTTAATGCTTTCAGTGCACCAGGCACTCTTCTAGGGGAGAAGTATATGTGAACATGCCCTTCTTTTAAAGAGCTTATACTCTACTATAGGGAGAAAACACATAAAGAATAATGATGGCCAGCAAAGAGAGTGTTAGTCTGGGCAGTCTCAAAAATGGTGGATTAAGCCATCGAACAGCCGATTGAAGTCCACTTTCCAGATGCAGTGATTGTATTCTTGTGAATACTGTGCCTAAAACAAGGGTGCTAAGTGGTGCAGTGGATAGAATGTTGGGCCTTCAGGCAGGAAGACCTGAGTTCAAATCCAGTCTCTGACACTTACTAGCTGTGTGACCCTGGGCAAGTCACTTAACTGTGTTTGCCTCAGTTTCCTCATCTATAAAATGAACTAGAAGAGAAAACAGCAAATCACTCCAGTGCCAAGA